>NW_026606065.1:66585000-67267500 GCF_029834395.1 Sorex fumeus | reverse complement strand
GAAATGAATTATATATTAAGATGGAAAAAAGCATGAAAAACAATAGTATAAGATATAGAGAGTGAGGAGGCTTTTCAGAATGGGGGAATTCTGGATAAGAAGGTTAGCATTTCACAAGTTCCTCTCTTGTGATTTACATCCTAACAGAAGTTCAGTTAAATGATTCTGTACTGTGTAAGAATAAGATCTAAGTCACCGTAGGAATTCATTGGGATAGTTCTGCAACAATGCAAATTTTTCAGAAATATCAAAAATAGTGTTACACAGTGGTACCACAGAAAGGAAAACACAATGAAGCTGCAGAGAATTTTAGGACCTTAATACAGGCAAGAGTTAACAAAACTGTCAGGTAAGTTGTGATGAATACCAAAATACATAAATGCCTAACAAATTATTATTCTAAGACATTTAGGAGAAGGGATAAGAAGAGAAAAATATAGTCAGGCAAATGTACATGCAAGGGAGAATTTCAAGGACACTCTAGGATCTATTTATTATTTCTGGTAAAGCAAGTATTCCATATTTTAAAGGTCAAAAGAAAGAAACAGCCTCTGCATGCAAAATTTTGGCATTTTTCTAATTTTCTCACTGTTAACAAATTAATATAAACATTTCACAAATAATAGTTTGAACGTAACTTATTTTTAGGTGGTAAGGATCAAACCAGGTCTCCAGCATGTAAGGAAGTCTGTCATTGAGCCATTTCCCTGGTACTGCATATAATTATTAAACAGCACCTCAAATTCAGTAGATACATTTTTCACGCAAATAGTTAAGTGATTTATTTCAGTTTTATTTCTAACTAGACCTAGCAATTGTAAATTAATATAAAGATTACTAAAATGTCTTGTGATCATAGGAATTGGATATCTTTTTTAAAGAAAATATTAAATGTGCAACTAAAAAATGAGCATGAAATGGAAAAGTAAATATATAATATGCTATAATTGAATGCTAAGAGTGAAATTTCAAATAACAAGATTGAATCATTTAATTTAAAAAATGGATTAAATAGTTCACTAAATCATGCTTAAGTATCATAATAAAAATGCATTCATTGCAACCTAATACACATTTTCACTCAGAATTGGTCAATGAACCAAGCATTTGATATGTTTTGACTAATACACATGAAAACTTAAAAAAAAACTTTGAGTATTAATAACAAACTTCAAGTACATTTTATTTCTTTGTACATTTTAGTTTTCAGTTTCTTTGATTCCTAAAACCTAAAAAGCTCACAATTTACCATTTTAATAAGATCCATATAAATGCATCTAATATTCAGAATCTGACTTGTTGTCAGTCCTAATTAAAGTAAACAAAGCTTTGCAATGAATGAATTTAATTACTTTGAAACTAGTATGTCTAAGATGAAAAGCAAACGAGTGCAATCTAATCTCAGCAAAGAATATTTATGATTATAAGCTTTGTCAATAGCAAAGTGCACCAACTGTTCATATATCTGACTTCCAAGAGATACATGAATGCTAATCAGTTCATTAGAGTCTTCTAGGTTGTGATATTTAGCGACAGGATGTAGTAGCTTTCTTGTCCATGGAGTATAATTGTACTCAGAATGAAAAATTGTTTCCAACAAAGCATCATCCTTCCTGTTTCTGATTTCCTGCTGGCTGCATTTTATGAGCTGCATACCTTTCAAGGGGCCAATATCATTCAGCGTTTTCTGACATATAAATACAAGTATGGATAGATCCTGAGATTGTCTGCTGAGCAAGAGTCTATAACCTTTACTCTAAGCAAAGAATTTCTTTTAGGTTTTATGTTCCAGAAGCCTGAGATTCAGAATTAGTCTAAACAGCAAATTATTAGAAATGGAATACAAGCAAAACCTTTTCTAAAATGGTTTCTACCTATAGGGAATAATAACAAGTACTTCAATGAACAATACTTAATGATTACAATAAACTATCACATATGAATATTTTAATATGATAAAAATGATTCGGGAGAGAAAAAGCTATGAGTAATAGAATGACTATAACTTTGTTACGACAAATTTAGTTTAAAAATGAATACTCTGACAAATGAGAAGGTACTATAAAAATAGTTTCTGATAAATAAATAGACTCAATATTTAGTTTTAAAATAACAGCCTTCTCTAGTGAAAAGATAAAAGCACCCTGCCTAATGAAAGAAGAAACTGGATGGGTAGGAGAGATACGGAAGGAAACAAATTAGCTGGGATTGATTGTTATTGGAGTGCATTTTTATGGTATTTCCCAAAAGAGACAGTGAAGAAATTTAAAATTGAACTAATTCACAATTAAGCTGAAAGCATATACAATAAAAATCTATGACAAGACAAATAATAATTTTATGATTTCCTAAATCTCAGGGGAGGAGTAACAGAAAGAGGAAATGTAGTTATTTTAAAGTATTTCTATTTAAAATAATAAAAAAGTAACTGTAAGAGTGTACAGAAGTGGGCTACACTGTCTTACAAAATTCTAAATTTTAAGGGCGGTTTTAATAATGCAGAGTTGTTATAGTTTATTATAGAAGAAAAAATGTCAGTATATTTTAAAAGAATAGTATGCAAATGAACATTAATTACAAGACATTAAAAATAATATTACTTCAATTACTCATTAAAGATTGAATCACAAAGTTAGATAAACCACATATTGAAATTCAAAAGGAATCTAAAATTAAGTAGGACACACATTTTATGCTATTAATTAAAAATATACAGATATACTTCTGTTTCATTATGTTTCACTTATTGTTTGGGCTCACATCTGACAGTGAATAGTGGTTACCTCTGGAAGTTTCTGGAGAACCATGAAATTCTGGGGTTCCTGCCTCTAAGGAATGTCCTCTATTCTTCTACATTCTCTGTCTGACCCTGAACTCACATGGAAAAACAAATATCTGAACATCTGAAAGGCAAAAATGTGTTCTTCTTACATTCCTGATTGCCATCCTCCAATTTGAAGGTTCAAATCTACCACATTTTTTAGTTGAGGATGCCATAAAGGGCTCAATTGCCTGACTTACCACTGAGTCTCACTTATATATTTCACCTCCTGGACAAAATTAATTTTTCTCATGTGAATCTGTTTTCTATTTACCAGATCAGCCAAATAATTTAGAAGTGAAAATATTCTCTCATCTATAATATGAACCTGGAATTTTAGTTGACTATTGGAAACATCATTTCCAAAGTCTGTTTCTGGTTCTTAAAGCATCTGAAAGTAACTTAATAACACTACTTTACTTAAAAAAAAAATCCTCACACAGTTTTTATAGCCTAATTCATCAGCAACATCAGAAGGAAGACATAGGAAGAGAAAAATATGAAAAAATATTATACAAGTTCATAAAAAAAAACAACCTTGAAATCAGTAGAAAGCTTATTTGTGAATTATTCATGATAAATAAAAACTGGTAAGTTTTCCTGAAACAAGCTAAGGTTCAATTATCCATGATTTGATGATGTATAATAGATTATTATGCAAAAATATTAAAATTAATAAATTACTATTCTAGTTGACTTATTATTTTGACATCAAAAGGATATAGACATCTTTGTCACAAACTTATCATGCAAGTCCTCAGGAGGGGGAAAGGTTTCCAAATCTTTCTCAAGCTGTTGGAGCTGCCTTCCCATCTGCTTCAAATTCTTTTCCAGCGTTTCTACAGAGACTAAAAGAAACTATATTGAATGTCTTGAAAGGAGAAAATTATAATTATATAAAATATATAATATATAAAATACTCTTGAAACAAAACATCTGCAAAACAAAAGAGAAAACATTTTCATAATAACCTAAGAAAAGATAAGTGGAACTTCTTTTTCAAATTCAGAAAATTTTTAATCTAGGAAAAATATGAATATCTTTAACAAATAATTTTTTTTGTTGTTGGGAAGAGGAAATGAACAGACACTTCTCTGAGCAAGATCAATGGATGGCCAACAGAAATTTGAAAAACTACTCATCACCAGTTATTAGGGAAATCAAAGTCAAGACAACAAGGAGATGTAATCTTACACAAGTGAGAAGAGCAAATATCAAAAATACTGGGAACAATCTCTACTGGTGGGCATGTGGTGAAAAGGGAACTCTCATACACTGATGGTGGGAATGTTGTCTGGCCCAACCCAATGGAAAACAGCATGAAGAGTAGTCAGTAAATTCAGAATTGAGCTTTAGATAAACCAGCACTTCTGCTTTTGGATAACTAACCACAGGATAGAAGAACATTCATTCAAAAAATGTATGCGCACCATTACTTATTGTAGTACTCAGTACAGGAGATTTGGAATCAACCAAGATATCCAATGACAGATAACTAGATCGTGATTATGTGGTATATATGCACAATGAAATATTACAGAGCTATAAGGAATGGTGAAATCATGCAAATCGCAGCAACATGGATGGAGCTGAAAGACATCATGTTAAATAAAGCCAGAAGAAGGATCAACACAGGATGACATTACTTATATATGGTATTTAGGAATAACTGGATAAGACAACACAATGTTTTAAAGAGGGGGTTTCCCTGATCAACCTTGGCCCCTGAGTATAGGAAAGAGAAAGAGTGGATGAGAGGAGACGTGGGAGAAAAAGACAGATGAGAAGCAACAGGGCCCAGGTCAGGGGATTTCAGATACAACAGGGTGGTGTTAAGGAATGATAGTACTAAATATCCAAACCACAGAGTCAACAACACTGGATCTTAAAGAGACCAGACTTTAACAACTAAACTTAGATAGGGCCTGTCAAGAGTGTAGGCTAAAACAAGTGAAAACAGAGATAGACAAATGGGACTATCTTAAACTAAGAAGCTTCTGCACCTCAAAAGAAACAGTGACCAAAATACAAAGGCAGTCTACAGAATGGGAAAGGATATTTGCCGAATACACATCCGACAAGGGGTTGATATCAAGGATATACAAAGCACTGGTTGAACTCCACGAGGAGAAAACATCCAACCCCATCAAATAATGAGGTCATGAAATGAACAGAAACTTTCTCAAAGAAGAAATCCGAATGGCTAAAGAGAACATGAGAAAATGCTGCACATCACTAATCATTAGGGAGATGCAGATCAAAACAACAATGAGATATCATTTCACACCACAGAGACTGGCCCACATCCACAAGAACAAAGGCAACCGATGCTGGCACCTATGTGGCGAGAAAGGGAGCCTCCTTCACTGCTGGAGGGAATTCCAACTGGTCCAACCCTTTTGGAAAACAGTATGGAAGATTCTCAAAAAATTAGAATTTGATCTCCCATTTGACTCAACAATACCACTACTGGGAATATATCCCAGAGAGGCAAAAATGTATAGTCAAAGTGACATCTGCACTTGTTTGTTCATTGCAGCACTGTTTACAATACACAGAATCTGGAAAAAACCTGAGTGCCCGAGAACAGATGACTGGTTAAAGAAGCTTTGGTAGATCTACACAATGGAGTACTATGCAGCTGTTAGAAAAGATGAAATCATGAAATCATATAAAAGTTGTACTACATGGAAAGTATCATGTTAAGAAAATGAGTCAGAAAGAGAGAGATAAACATAGAAAGACTGCATTCATCTGGGGAACATAAAGTAACAAAGTAGGAGACTAACACCCAAGAATGGCCGAGATTAGTAGCAGGAATTTTGCTCCATGGCTTGGAGGCCAGCTACACATGCTAGGGAAAAAGGGAGCTCAGATAGAGAAGGGAGCACCAAATAAAGGGTGTTGGGAGGAGCCTCCCAGGATGGGAGAAGCATGCTGAAAGTAGACTATAGACCAAACATAATTGCCACTCAATGGCTCTTTTGCAAACCACAACACCCAGAAGGAGAGAGAGAGAACAAGGGGGAATGCCCTGCCACAGAGGCAGGGTGAGAGGGGCGGAATGGGGAGTGGGAGGAATACTGGGATCCGTGGTGGTGGGAAATGGGCACTGGTGGAGGGATGGGTACTCGAGCATTGTACAATTGAAACCCAAGCGCAAAAATTTGTAAGTTTACAACTGTACCTCATAGTGTCTCACTAATAGAAATAAAATAAAATAAAATAAAGAGTACAGGCTAGTTGGGTGGGGCAGAGGTGGGTGGGTATGGGAGGAACCTAGAAACATTGGTAGAGGGAAGTTGCCACTGGTGGTATAATATTCTATTGCCTAAAACTATTCTATATGTCTAAAACTGAACTGTGCAAACATTTTTTTAAGTTGGAACACTTTTTATTTATTTAAAATTTTTTATCAAAAACACCTTGATTCACAAAGTAGTTTATCATGTAGTTGTTTCCAGCATTTAGTGTTCCAACACCACTAGTATGACCTTCCTTCCACCACTACCCCAGTTTTCCTCCCAATCCAATCCGCTGGGCACATAACAAATTTACTTAGGTAAAGGTAAAGGTAAAGGCCCTCCTGTTGATCATCGATTTGCTCGAGCGGGCCCAGTAACATCTCCATTGGAGACTTTGTTGTTACTGTGTCTGGCATATTGAATACTTTCGGTAGCTTGCCGGGCTCTCCGAGAGGGGCGGAGGAATCAAACTCGGGTCGGCCATGTTGGCTGCGTGCAAGGCAAACGCCCTACCCGCTGTGCTATCGCTCCAGCCCCTTAACACTGCTTATTGCAACGAAACTTTAAGAACTAGGAAATATAATGTACTTTGGTTTTTAAGTTAGTTATTATTGTAATGTTATTTGACAAAGTTATAACTTATTTGTTGTTACCATGAGTAGCATTTTATACACGTTTAATAAGATCACTGATTTAATTTTCAAGGACACATAGTAGCATTTGTGGACATTCCTGTGGACAATGAGACCACCTCGACTTTTGACTCCCACTAAAGCAAAGCCTTTCTGAAGTGATATTGGCACATAGTTTCTCCAGAGTATTTTTGCTACATGATTCCTTACTTTCTATGATCCTAAATGGTAAGTTGTATAATAGAAAAACTAAAAACCCTCCGATCATGATAGTATTTGGTATTAATCAAACTCAAATCCCCAAATCTTCCTATGCACTACTCATAGTGGTAATACATTTCCTAGGTCATAATTTTTCATATTTCTATCAGTTTGTGGCTTATTCAGAACATGTATTTGATGGAACCTATGGTGTTTCATTTTTCCTTATTTCCAAATTAGGTTTATTTGAATATACTATTCAGATGATAAAACTAGAGCCAAGTGGACAATGTCAATGTCTGAGAAGCATGGTGAAGCCACAACCTGAATGGAAAATGTTGAATTCCTCACTTCATTTTAAAAACCTTAGCTATAGAAATTAAATACCAAAATTATTTGTATTTTTGGGCTGGAGCGATAGCACAGCGGTAGGGCATTTGCCTTGCACGCAGCCAACATGGCCGACCCGAGTTCGATTCCTCCACCCTCTCTCGGAGAGCCTGGCAAGCTACTGAGAGTATCTCGCCCTCACGGCAGAGCCTGGCAAGCTACCCGTGATGTATTGGATATGCCAAACACAGTAACAACAAAGTCTCCAATGTAGACGTTACTGGGCCCACTCGAGCAAATCGATGAACAATGGGAGGACAGTGACAGTGACTTGTATTTTTAGGGTTCTTATTTGCAACATTTAACTACACAAATAAAATTGTACTAGCATGAATTTTTGTTATTATTGCATACTCTTGCCCAGTAAAATTCTAAACAATCTACCTAGAGCTTAATTCAGGATAAACACATACATAAAACCTTACAATTTAGTCTTTCGGTTCAATGTATTGTGGCACAACTCAGATTTGGTAAATATCTAAAGAAACAGTAAAGAATTACCACTTGTTCTGTTACAATAAACATGAGGCAAACACTGAAAGTGATCACAGTTCTTGAAAAGGATCACAATTGTTTTTTGACACTAAATAATTTTAATTATTTAAAAGTTAGTTTGGGCTGGAGCGATAGCACAGCAGTAGAGCGTTTGCTTTGCACACAGCCAATATGGCCGACCCGAGTTCAATTCCTCCGCCCCTCTCGGAGAGCCCGGCAAGCTACCGAGAGTATCTCGCCCGCAAGGCAGAGCCTGGCAAGCTACCCGTGGTGTATTCGATATGCCAAAACATAGTAACAAGTCTCACGATGGAGATGTTACTGGGCCCGCTCAAGCAAATTGATAACAACGGGGGGGACCGTGACCGTGACTGAAGTTCAATGATCCTCCACTATTGTCCTTGATCTTCTAGTCCCATATTCATTCTGCCCCTCTGCTCACTGCAAGAAACCAAGTCCAAGATTTGCCCCTGTTCAATAATGCCTATCTTGCTGTTTGGTGTCTCAATGTAATTTTCTAGGATGACTCACTGAATTCAGGAAAGCAATGTATTTGCTTTCGCAGTTTTATTATGAAAGACGGAACAAACCCAGGCATTGCAAAAAATGGAAGGTGGGGGGGGGGGGGCGGGAGGAAACAGAACTTTCATGTTGTCTCAATGCTCACTATCCTCCCAGCATGATGATCTGTTCATCTACACAGAAAATTCTGTATCCTGATTTCCGAGTTCTGGTTGAAGTGCTATTATATAGGCAGGATAACATTTGATCATGAGCCATTAGTGACTGACTTCAATTGCCAGTCCCTCTTGCCCAGCAAGAAGTTTGAAGGTGGACCAATCATTTTCCGTCTGATCTTGCTGGTAACAAGGCTCCTTCCCACCACAATGAATGCAATAGCTGTGATCCTCAGAGCTGTATAATAGTCCTGGGTGCTCCCGGAGCAGGACAGCTGCTTATAACTGAAAAAGAGTCCATGCTTCTCCAACTGGATGAGTGCTTGAGGTTTTGATGAAAAAAGAGAAGGGGACTAGCTCTTTTTGAAGTGCTGGATTTGGCTTGCTTATATTTTGTTGAGGATTGTTGCATGGATGTTCTTAAGAGATACAGGTCTATAGGTTCCCACTCTTATGATGTCTCTGTCTGCTTTTGGTATCAGGGAACCCTGTGACAGTGGTGGAGGGAAGCAGAGACTATAATGGAGGGTGGGATGCTATGTTTTATATATGAAACCCTATCACAATAACACTTTGGATAACATGGGGAGAGGAAAAGAGAGGAGTCTGGGGGTAGGGAAGGGAAGAGAGGGGAAAGGAGGGAGAGAGAGTGAAAGGGAAGGAAGAGAAGGGTAGAAAAATGGTACTTGCAGCTCCTATGAGACATTTTCAAGTCTGTGTTAGCCACCAGATCAGGACATATGTCCTATAGTTGTGATCTGAAGTAACTTTGAATTCCATATCAGAAAAATTGGAATTGTACCTAATACTTTTACCTCATGATATTGCATAGAAAATTAAATGATACTCCATGGGATGACTTTTTAATGCCGTACATGATAGAATGTAAATCTTAGAATTCATTAAAAAACCAAGAGCTTAAACTAAGTATTAGACTCCAAGAAACCAGTATCCTATTCTTAATCTTATCAGGAATAACGCTGTGGAAGTCAGACTTTAAATAACAATTGATGATCTTCAGATTAAAAATTAGTGACGCCTGGAAACATATTCAATCATGTAAGACCAATGTTATGAAAAGTAAGCAAGCTTGTGGCTACTTTACAGAGGGAAATCCCACTAAACCATGACTTATGCTTCAGCAGCAGAGCCTGGTTACATTACTTGGCCATTATAGTTGAGAAGATTTAAAAGTCTAATTGACCAAATTTTTAGTGTTCATTTTTAAAAATAAAGTTCAAAGCACACTTGGAGGAAAGAAGACTTGGTCAAAGTTTTGCTAAAGAAATATAAAGTTTAGAGTTACCCATGTAATGCGTAAAGCTGAAGTGTATTTAAGAATTCCCTTGGTGTATTTTTCAGCAATTATGTTTTCACAGATAGTTCTTTCATATATCTTCTAACAATTTTAGTCACACTCTTCACAAGTTTCAAGTTCTTTAAGGTCACTGACTATATTATTTTGTATTCAAAATCCTAGTTAGAGAAGCATTTCTAAATTGTACACCCTCAAAGACGTGTTAATTTACTGGTGTCTCTCTAAGTGACCTGTGCATGGATTTTCTCTCTCAAGATCTGTCACATTGCTTGACCAAGAAATTAATCTTTTTTTTTAAGTTCCTTTTCATGATTTGGAAGAAAATATAACCAGCATTAAACAGAATAGATTATTTTGAGGCAATTTCAACTTCTGTATTTTTCTCAGCTAATATTTAATCAGATAGGATATCTCTGGGTCAATTCAGACATCGTATGCCTCTGCCCCAATCCACTGCTCATCTGTAATCTTCACACCTCTGCAGGCACACAAAAAAATAAGAATTGTTTCAGGGTGCTAGAAACATCCCCGCCATAACCCTTTCTTCTCCTGCAACTCTCAAATCCAAACAATCACACTGTCTCTAGAATTTCATTTGACTAATAGAACCCAATCCTTTGCTTGAATGCTTAAGTCACTAGAATTCTTACCTCATTCCCACTCTGATCTTCTCTTTTTTTCCCCTCCAATATGTACTCTACACTCTATGTTGATATTTTCAATATAAATACTTGACTGCTTAAAACTTGGCCAGGAGATGACAACTTCTGAGTGTCACATACAATCTGGCTTGAATCTACTTCATCAACAACTGTGTTCCCCAAACAATATCCTGCTTTCAGTGTCCTCCCCAGCCCATCTCTTTCCAGTCATTCATATCTTACGCTGGAAGCAATCTGTGTATTTGCTTTACCCTTTTATGCACAACTTATTCATTTTCTTGCTTTAGAATAAGCCCAAAACTTCCTTGTGAGGTAATCGCCGACCCATCCTACAAGGGAATTATCTCAATCTTTTCAATAACTACATTTTTATCTTGTCTGTGACTTCCTTTACCAACTAACTAGAATTCCTAAAGATACTATATTACTTTTTTAAAAATTTTTATTAATGAGACACCATGAGGTACAGTTGTAGACTTACAAATTTTGTGCTTGGGTTTCAATTATACAATGATCAAATACCCATCTCTCCACCAGTGCCCATTTCCCACCACCACGGATCCCAATATCCCTCCTACCCCCCATCCCCCTATTCCACCACCCCCACTGCCTCTGTGGCACAGCATTCCCCTTTGTTCTCTCTCTACTTTTGGGTGTTGTGGTTTGCAAAAGAGGCATTGTGTGGCAATCATGTTTGGTCTATATTACTTTATAATAGCAATAGCACAGTGGGTAGGGCGTTTGCCTTGCATGTGGCTGACCCGGGTTCGATTCTTCCACCACTCTTGGAGAACCTGGCAAGCTACCTAGAGTATCCTGCCCACATGGCAGGGACTGGCAAGCTCCCTGTGGCATATTCGATATGCAAAAACCAGTAACAACAATTCTCACAACAATTCTTACTGGTGCCTGCTAGAGCAAATAGATGAACAACAGGAGGACAGTCCTACAGTGCTACTCTATTGCTTTATTTTCACCTGTAAATCTTCAATTACCTAAAAGTCTACAAAAACACACACAACACACATGATGAAAGAATGTATTTTGAATTTATCTTTAACCTCTCATTTTATGAAATTTAGAAATAAAGGGGGGAAGTGCAGTAAATTATATATCTAACATCTTAAAAGTCTAAGGTAAGTTTTAAAAATTAAGATAATTTATACACTAGGGATGCTAAAGCAGCTTTGAATGAAAATTAAAATAACAACTTTACAAATATTTGTTTAAAGCTATCAAGAATACAGGCTTTCTGTAATACAATGCCCCCTATGATTTGCTATGTTAAGATTTCAAATAAAAAATTGCAATTTGCATACATGTAAGTAAACCTCTGAAGTAATAATTCTCAGAAGTTAGAAAGTACAATGGGTAAGGCTCTTGCCTTGTCCATAGCAGACCTGGGTTCAATTCCCAGCACCCCATATGGTTGTCCAAGTCAGGCCCAGAGTGATACCTGAGTGTAGAGCCAGGAGTTACCCTTAAGCATGGCAAAGTGTGGAACAAAAAAACAAACAAAAAATATAAGTAATAGTTGTCTGTGTCTCTCAGAAATTTGGTCATTAATATATACCAAACTTACTAAAAATTGTCTCATTTTTCCTTACACTTCATGGTACACTCCAAGAAAATTGATTTCTTTAAAGAATGCTTAAACAATAACTTATTCCTATAAAACAATATAAGCATTCAAACTAAATTAACCTCCCTCTGCTCAGAGACACAATTGTTTTATGAAGGAAACTAGCAACTATAGCATTTTAGGATTTCAACAAAATGACTTTTCTCCTACAATTTTAACAATAAAGGTATTTTGTTAAGCCGTAAGAATATTATGTGAATGTGAGCTAAAAAAAATTGGATGGATAAGAACAACAAAAACCTCGGGAGAATTAATCCTAACATCAAGTAAATATAACACAAAACCTTTAAGTTCTATGATATTATAAACTCCAAGAAAGATGATGAAAAAGTAACAATCTGAAGCAAGATTAGTTTAAAAAAGTGCAAATTCCAAATAAATTCTGTCTTTCCAACAGGCAAAGGTGAACTGAAAGCAATGTAGCTGAGGGGCCAGTCTTGCATTCCACTGTTCAGCTCTTATTTCTTCTTGATGGAACCCCATATATTAATAATTTAAATTACCTAACTGGTTTACTATCCTATGGGTAATAAGGTTCCCCTCTCCCCCATCATCAAACTACAAAACACGTGCTGTACTGTTACAGTCTGTGAAGCAGGAAGGAAGAAAACAGCAGAGGAAGCCATAAGCACAGCCCATGAAAGGGCTCTAGAACATTTTGTCCATTTCCCCAATTCTGGGGATGAAGAATATAGCCTTGATCTTTCCAACCATGAATATGTTAAATGCAAACAGCTTTTTTAAAAGAGAAAGCCGTATTATTGGAAGAACATTTTATTTTTAAAAATTATAAAGTGTATAGTGTATTTATCAACAAGGATATGAAAATTCCTTCTACGAATAAAAGTCAAGAATATGATAAATTTTAAATAAAAGCGACCTACCATAAAGATACTTGTAAAGACATTCAAAATGACCCTTCAAGATAAATGTTTTGAATGCCTGGTTAAGGGTGGGGGCGTCACTGATTCTGAACATGTACCAGGGAAAATATTAGGAGCTTGACTAACAATTCTGAGATGGTCTTATTGGAGACCTAATGACTTCTGGATTGCTTATTGCTGGAAATAAAAACTTATCATCGTTTATACCTAGGGAAATTTCTTCCCTGGACTTTAATTGCTTTGGAGCATCTTCTCTTAGTCCAAATTAAACATTTTCAAGTGGGAACTTACCCAGTCCCTTGATCGAATCCTAAATTTCAACAAATGATTGTGTTGATACCTCTTCTCATTTTCTCTGACATCCAGTCAGAGGAAATTCTATTGGTTCTACCTGCCAATCTACTCATTGTCTAAATTCCTCTTTGTACTCTCACAAACTTTCTGGTTCCTGGTAGCATTATTTCTCCTTCCAGTTCAGATGTCTGCATTCATCTGCTGTCTCTGCTTTTGTAGTTGTTTGTCTCTATATATGTTCCCAACATGGAAGTCAAAACTTTCATTTCCAAAATCGTCTTTGGAAATGCAAGCCAAGTGACACTCTTCTGCTAGACACCCTTGTTTCCATTATCAGAGTAAAGGACACTTGATAGTCACAAGAAGCTAAGGGAGACACTGAATGATGCCTTCTTCAGGGTCTCCAAAAGGAACCAATCCTGAGCCAGCTCAAGACTCTGGATTCTTCGGTGTAAGAGAATAAATATCTACTTTTTTAAAGTCACCTAACAGGTGACAATTGTCACAGCTCTAGGACACTAATGTAACAAAATCTACAAGTTGGGGATTTTGCGAACTTCACAGACACCTGGGCTTCTGACAAGCAACCAGCAATTCTATCTGCAACATATGATCATGCTTAACACTCAGTCAAGGACATGTGAACCCAATTAGCAATGTGACTCAGAAGATTGCTAGAAACGCGCTCATTCTTTTCATCCTCAGCTTAGGTTTCTTTGCAGCAAATACATTTGGTGTGTTAAGCGACCTAAAGAATGCTCTCATTATGAAATTTTCTTTTTGCTAACTTCCTTGTAATTTCCTGTTTAATGATGCAAAACTGTGGTAGTAAACATTGCTTCAGGGCAAGCAGTGGAAGAGAGCTTCAAGACTTTCCTTGTCACTGTTGATACTGTCCTGTTACTTGATGTTAGCTATGGCTCTCAGGTGACACTGACAGAACTGCTTAAGTCACTGTTTCAAATCTGTAGCTGGCCAAAAATCTGCAAACACTGTAAACTGTTAGTTTCTTGAAAAGATTAATGCTGTATTGATGCCACTTTCAGTCTGCTAACCTCCAAAAAGATATAAAGGTTTTCCTGATGTGGTTTTCTTCTTCATCATCATCTATCAGCCCCGGCAGCAGCAGATTCAGTAAAGGTTCTTTGCTCAGTATCTGAAAAACCAATCTTCAGCAGCAAGCAGTTGCTCCAGACCTAAGTTCTTCAATGTCAGTCTACAGAATCCTAACTCCTTCTAGGGATTTCGGTGATGTTCTTTCTACAATTCATTCTGCTGCTCCTCAAAAGAATTTATATTTGCAATATAAAATACTGCAACACAAATGAGTCTCTAATTTAAACTTCTGATGGCCACGTAAAACAATCACTGCAATTAAAAGGTCAGGATTTAAGTAAAATGTTGCTTATCAGATAAAGTAAACATATATCCTTTTTGCAGTAAATCATGTCTACTACACACTATAATTTTCATATGTCCTGAATTATTTCATTAATACACAGTTGTATTTTATCATACTGTTAATGCTAAAAGTGTGGAACGGTCAAAAGTAAAGTTTTACACATATAACACATTAAGTATATGGAAGCTGAAATATGAAATATTTTTAAATATTAGCACTGTAGCAATGTCCTCCTGTTGTTCATCGATTTTCCTGAGTGGGCACCAGTAACATCTCCACTGTGAGACTTGTTGTTACTGTTTTTGTCATATCAAATACATCACGGATAGCTTGCCAGGCTTGTTGTGCAGGTGGAATACTCTTGGCAGCTTGCTAAGCTCTCTGAGAGAGACAGAGGAACCAATCCAACACAGGTCGGTCGCATGCAAGGCAAACACCCTACGCACTATGCTATCACTCCCCTTTTAAATGTTACCTTTCATTATATTTGACTTGTGATATATTACAATCAATTTATAACTCCTAAATATATCATGTATTTACAATGCATTAAGTTAGGGCAAGATAGAACTATATAGAAATTAATATTTAGCATTCCAAACATGACTTATTATTCTAACTTTTATCAGCAGAACCAGTCCTACACAATTAGATGACACCAAATGTTTTCATAGGTGATGGTGAAGTAATTCTAGGGATCAAGACTGTGAGGGTATCAGACATGTGAAGTATGCATAACCCCTGAGTTATGCTCCCAGCCCATCACCAACTAGTTTTATTAATTTCCACAAAACAGAGAAAAAATTAAAACCATTTATACTCTCTCAGTCCTTTTGTGAAACTAAAAACAAATAACTCAGAGTGCTACTCACCATCATCGGCTACTTGCTTATAATAAAAATATAATTCTAGGGGCTGGAATAGTAGCACACTGGGTAGGGTGTTTGCCTTGCACGCACGCAGGCTGCCTAGGTTCGATTCCCAGCATCCCATATGGTTCCCTGAGCACCACCAGGAGGAATGCCTGAGTACATGAATCAGGAGTAACCACTGTGCATAGTCGGGTGTGATCCAAAATGCTATATATATATATATATATATATATATGTGTGTGTTTGTATGTGTGAATATATATATAATATTTATAATAGCAAAGCATGGATAAGTAAAGAATTACTTATTTTTATATAATTCAGCCTATACATGTGAATACTATAAGACCAAACAAATATTATACTTTAGCATTTTGAAAAAGCATTCTGCGCAGCTAGAAACAGCCCCTAGACAGCCGGTTTTCAACCCCTGATCTGCGTGGGACGGGCACAGAGGCCCAGCTCTGGGCAACAAAGCTGAACGGCTCCAATTCCAACAGGTACAGCCCGCCCCCAAGGGCCTGGGTTCCTTTCTGGGCACGCGCAGCTAGAAACAGCCCCTAGACAGCCGGTTTTCAACCCCTGATCTGCGTGGGACGGGCACAGAGGCCCAGCTCTGGGCAACAAAGCTGAACGGCTCCAATTCCAAACAGGAGACCTTCCCAACTCCTCGCCCAGTGCCAGGGACTGTTTCCGGAGCCGCGGCCGCATCAGCGGCCGCGAAATATTTTCCCACTACATATGCCATAGGAACCATAAGCTAACTTCTTAGATGGAAACTTCTCTATTTTAGCTCAGCCACTAGAAACACAGTAGCCAATAACTCATAAGCCTATCTTAACTCACACTGCATATCAAGCAGAATAGTAACAGTGAACGTGAAGGACTAAACCACACCTCTCACAATGGTAAAGCAACGCAAAAGCCCATCAAACTTTCATATTGAAGAGTCTAGCCCAGATGACACCAACAGTACTGTAGTGTTAGACAACCTCTCTGACAAGGAATTCAGAAGGGAGCTACTTAGGATGCTTAGGGAATTAAAAGAAACAATGGAAAACAATGCCAATAGAAGACAAGAGGATCTGAAGGCAGAAATGAGGAAAATGCAATCAGAAATGTCAGACCTGAAAAATCTCGTAGGCGAATTGAAAAGCTCAGTGGAAGGCCTCAGCAGCAGAGTAAGAGCGGCTGAGAACAGAATCAGTGAGCTCGAAGATGAAGTTCAGAGACTATCCAGAAAAGAGCAGAAAATGGAAAAGAGACTCACAATTCGGGAACAGATGGCAAGAGAAGATCGTGATGAAGCCAAGAGGGGTAACATAAGAATTATTGGAGTCCCAGAGGGACAGGAAGAAAACCTCGATGAAGAAGAAACTGTCAAAGAAATCATTGCTACAACATTTCCAGAGCTGAAGAAAACTTGTGACCACATTCAGGAGGCCCGAAGGGTACCAGCTAGAAGAAATCCGAATAAAAATACCCCAAGACACATTCTGATCAAAATGACCAAAACCTTAGACAGAGACAAAATTCTGAAAGCAGCAAGATCAAAGAAAGAAATCTCTTACAAAGGAGCATCCTTAAAATTCACAGCTGATTTTTCTGATGAAACCCTCATGGCCCGAAAACAGTGGTGGGACATAGTAAAAAAACTCAATGAAATAAATGCCTCCCCCAAAATACTTTTCCCAGCAAGACTCTCATTCATAATAGAAGGAACAACACACAGTTTCACAGACAAACAACAGCTCAGGAACTTCATAGACTCAAAACCATGGTTACAAGAACAACTAAATGGGCTACTTTAAGGCAAGAAAGGCCCCTCAAATACACCAAACTTTAACAGAACAATGGGACAAAATCCCATAACAATAATCTCTCTCAATGTCAATGGGCTAAATGCACCAATTAAAAGACATAGAGTGGCAGGATGGATTAGAAAATTGAACCCAACATTCTGCTGCCTGCAAGAAACGCATCTCAATAGTCAAAGCAAACACAGACTCAGAGTCAAAGGCTGGAAAACAATCCTACAGGCAAACAGCTCCCAGAAAAAAGCTGGGGTAGCCATCCTTATATCAGACCACATCGATTTCAGAGTGAGGAAGGTCATAAGAGACAGTGAAGGCCATTTCTTATTGATCAGAGGATCTGTACAACAGGAAGAACTTACAATAATAAATGTATGTGCACCTAATGAGAGACCAGCAAAGTACTTAAAACAACTACTCATAGATTTGGAAAAAGACATCAATAGCAACACAATACTAGTGGGAGACTTCAACACTGCTTTGTCACCTCTTGATAGATCAACCAGACTCAAGCTTAGCAAGGACATACTTCATTTGAGGGAAACAATGGAAGAAAGGGACTTAGTAGATATATACAGGACACTTCATCCACAAAAAGCTGAATACACATTCTTCTCAAGCGTACATAGAACATTCTCCAAGATAGACCACATGCTGAGCCACAAAACATGCCTCCATAAAATTAAGAAGGTAGAGATTGTATCAACAATCTTCTCAGACCATAATGCGCTGAAATTAGAAGTAAATCACACACAAAAACAGAAAACTAAATCAAACACCTGGAAATTAAACAGTGCACTATTGAACAACGAGTGGATTAGACAGGAAATCAAAGAGGAAATCAAAAGATTCCTAGAAACGAATGAAAATGAGAACACGAGTTACCAAAACTTATGGGACACAGCAAAGGCTGTGTTAAGAGGAAAGTTTATAGCTCTACAAGCATTCCTCAGGAAGGAGGAGCGAGCACACATAAGTAACCTAACCTCACAGCTTAAGAGCTTGGAGAAGGACCAAAAAAAGGAGCACAACCCGAACAGGAGAAAGGAAATAATAAAACTCAGAGCAGAGATTAATGAGATGGAAACTCAAAAAACAATCCGAAAGATCAATGAAACCAAAAGCTGGTTCTTCGAGAAAATTAACAAGATCGATAAGCCTCTAGCAAAACTCACAAAGAAAGGGAGAGAGAAAACCCTAATAAACCGAATCAGAAATGAAAAGGGGGTCATTACAACAGAAACCACAGAAATTCAGAGGATCCTCAGGGAGTACTTTGAGAAGCTTTATGCCACGGAACATCAAAACCTTGAGGAAATGGATAAATTCCTAGACTCCTACAGACTCCCAAGGCTGAACCAAGAAGACCTGGAATACCTGAACAGACCTATCACCATCAAGGAAATTGAAATGGTAATAAAAAGTCTCCCCAAGCACAAAAGTCCTGGCCCCGATGGATTCACTAGTGAATTCTTCCAAATCTTTAAAGAGGACTTACTCCCGATGCTCTTTAAGCTTTTCCACGAAATTGAAATATCAAAAACACTTCCAAACAGTTTCTACGAAGCAAATATCACACTGATACCAAAAGCAGACAGAGATACCACAAAGAAAGAGAATTACAGGCCGATATCCCTGATGAACACAGATGCAAAGATCCTCAACAAACTACTAGCAAATAGAATCCAACTACTCATCAAAAAGATCATACACCATGACCAAGTAGGATTCATCCCAGGGATGCAAGGATGGTTTAACATTCGGAAATCAATCAACATAATCCACCATATCAACAAAAGAAAAGATAAAAAGCATATGATCATATCAATAGATGCAGAGAAAGCATTTGATAAGATCCAGCACCCCTTTATGATGAAAACCCTAGCCAAAATGGGTATAGAGGGGACCTTCCTCAACATAATTAAAGCCATCTACCACAAGCCTACAGCAAGCATCATCCTCAATGGGGAAAAACTGAGAGCCTTCCCTCTAAGATCAGGGACGAGACAGGGATGCCCACTCTCTCCACTGCTGTTCAATATAGTACTGGAAGTACTTGCAATAGCGATTAGGCAGGAACAAGATATTAAGGGCATTCAGGTAGGAAAGGAAGAAATCAAGCTCTCACTATTCGCAGATGATATGATACTCTACTTAGAGAACCCAATAACTTCCACCAAAAAACTCCTAGAAACAATAGACTCGTATAGTAAAGTTGCAGGTTATAAAATCAATACCCAAAAGTCCATGGCTTTCCTATACGCAAACAGTGAGAGAGAAGAAAGCAACATGAAAAAAACAATCCCATTCACAATTGTGCCCCAGAAAATCAAGTACCTAGGAATCAGCTTAACTAAGGAAGTAAAGGACCTGTACAAAGAAAACTACAAAACGCTACTTCAGGAAATAAAAGAGGACATGAGGAAATGGAAAGATATCCCCTGCTCATGGGTCGGGAGACTTAACATTGTCAAAATGGCAATACTACCGAAAGCATTGTATAAATTCAATGCAATCCCTATAAGGATACCCATGACATTCTTCAAAGAAATGGAGCAAACACTCTTGAAATTTATATGGAAAAATAAGCCCCCACGAATAGCTAAAGCAATTCTTGCGAAAAAGAAAATGGGAGGAATCAACCTCCCGAACTTCAAACTCTACTACAAAGCAGTAATAATTAAAACAGCATGGTACTGGAACAAAGGCAGAACTGCAGACCAATGGAACAGGGTTGAATACACTGACATCTCTCCTCAATCATATGCTCATCTAATCTTTGATAAAGGTGCAAGTAATGTGAAGTGGAGTAAGGAAAGCCTCTTTAATAAATTGTGTTGGCATCACTGGACGGCTACATGCAAAAAAATAGGCTCAGAACTCTGCCTAACACCATGTACAAAAGTAAGATCAAAATGGATTAAAGACCTCAACATCAGACCCGAAACCATAAGGTACATTGAAGATAAAGTTGGCAAAACCCTCCACGACATTGAAGCTAATGGTATCTTCAAAGATGCCACGCCACTGGCCGAGCAAGTGAAAACAGAGATAGATAAATGGGACTATCTTAAACTAAGAAGCTTCTGCACCTCCAAAGAAACAGTGACCAAAATACAAAGACAGTCTACAGAATGGGAAAGGATATTCACCGAATACACATCTGACAAGGGGTTGATATCCAGGATATACAGAATACTGGTTAAACTCCACAAGAAGAAAACATCCAACCCCATCCAAAAATGGGGCAATGAAATGAACAGAAACTTTCTCAAAGAAGAAATCCGAATGGCAAAAAAGCACATGAGAAAATGCTCTACATCATTAATCATCAGGGAGATGCAGATCAAAACCACAATGAGATACCATCTCACACCTCAGAGACTGGCCCACATCCCAAAGAACAAAAGCAACCGATGCTGGCGTGGATGTGGCGAGAAAGGGACACTCCTTCACTGTTGGTGGGAATGTCCACTGGTTCAGCCCTTCTGGAAAACAGTATGGACGATTCTCAAAAAATTAGAAATTGAGCTCCCATTTGACCCAGCAATACCACTCCTGGGAATATATCCCAGAGAGGCAAAAATGTATAGTCGAAGTGACATCTGCACTTGTTTGTTCATTGCAGCACTCTTTACAATAGCCAGAAACTGGAAGAAACCTGAATGCCCAAGAACAGATGACTGGTTAAAGAAACTTTGGTACATCTACACAATGGAGTACTATGTAGCTCTTAGAAAAGATGAAGTCATGAAATTTACATACAAGTGGTACAATATGGAAAGTATCATGCTAAGCAAAATGAGTCAGAAAGAGAGGGATAGACATAGAAAGATTGCATTCATCTGGGGGATATAAAGTAACAAAGTATGAGATTAATACCCAAGAATAGCTGAGATCAGCACCAGGAGGATTACTCCATAACTTAGAGGCCAGCCAGGTATCCTAGAGGAAAGGGCAGTTCAGATAGAGAAGGGAGCACCAAATAAAGTATGTTTGGAGGATCCTCCCAGGAGGGGAGATGCATGTCGAAAGTAGACTATGGACTGAACATGTTTGCCACTCAATGCCTCTTTTGCAGACCACAACACCCAAAAGGAGAGAGAGAACACAGGGGATTGCCCTGCCACAGAGACAGGGGGGATGGGGGGATGGGGGTGGGAGGGATATTATCCATGGTGGTGGAAAATGGGCACTGGTGGAGGGATGGGTATCTGATCATTGTATAATTGAAACCAAAGCACAAAAAATTGTAAATCTACAACTTTAAAAAAAATAAAATAAAATAAAGGGGAAAAAAAAAAAGCATTCTAAAAAAAATGTAAGAGATGGCAGAGATCTAAGCCTTAATGTAACTGTGAATGTTCTGAATATATTTATAATTCCTCAATATTTCCTAATACATGTACTAATTTGCATGTCATATCTAATCAAAAAAGTAATCGAGGCATACTTGTAATTATTTAAAATCATGATAATTCATGGTTTGCACAAAAATCTTAGAGATACCAAAACTAATTACTTGTGAATATTCATAATAGCAGGGCTATAACTATTTCTTTAGCTGATCAGTTTTTTTTTTTTATTTTCAATAAGTTACTCTATTCTCCAACCCCCCAAATAAGTCTAAAATGACAGTTGTTTTCTATGTAGGTCTTCATAAAATATCACAAGTGAGTGGCTAAAACAACAGAAATTTCTGTTCTCAGATTTCTGGAATCAATGGTCAAGTATCTCATGGTTTGGCGTCTTCTAAGGCTTTACTGCTTGGTCTAGTGACAGCCACATTCTTACTCTGCCTTCAAATACACAATCCTCTATGCACACACACAGGGTTCCTTTGTGTCCAAATCCTCTCATCCTCATTGGACACAAGTCATTCTGGATTAGAGTACACTCTAATGGCTTCTTTTAACTTTATCATCTCTCTGAAAGCCTTTTTCCACATACAGACACATTATGGGAGATTAGAGGCTAGATGAAAGGCTTCCACATAATTCAGCCCATAGCAAAATATTCTTTTGTGTTCTTCACTGGCAACTCAATGAAAGTAATATCCTATATGGTTGTCTTCTCTAAATAAATCATTATAAAGGCCCTCAAGAATAATAAATTATCCAATCAAATTACTTCATTATATTGGCAGAAATGCACACTACTATGTATTTTCATAAAATTAGAATATCCCACAATTGATTTGAAATAAATGAATCATTAATTCATAAAAATTAAGAGGCCTTAACCTACAACCTCCAATGACATAACATTCACATCTAATACAGTGCGAAGCATGCTAATACTGCTGCATATATATATATATATTATTTACTTTTAAACTTAAAACATAAAATGCAACTGAATTAGTAACTAATACTGAATATTCAAAATTTTTATTAACTACATTTTAATTGGCACCTTTGGAAGACTGCAACATAAGGATGTTAATGGAAGCCTTTGAAAATACTTTGTTCGTGATAGCAGATGAATGTAAAATTTTCAAACACTATGCAGTTTCCAGGTGGCAGCCACCTGGAAATTAAGTCTTCTAAGTGTTCACAGTAGGTGAATAAAAGATAAACATTTGGTATTTAGTAAGACATTTATCATAAATTGTTGGAAAGTCATGAAAAATTAGGAATCAGGAGATGTGTTTGAGTAGATAACTATATGGGTCAAACCATGGAATTACAAGCTAAAGCAAATAAACAGTCCTAAAATAGTTAATAATATGGAGGGAGGAAATCAAAAGCTATCAAAAATACTATTGTAAACTAAAAATAAGAAACTGGAAAAAATGACAAAAATTATAAATGGTTAGTCACTAAAACAACTCCAAACTATAGTAAACATTACCCTTTCAAAAGCAAATTTTATTCCCAAGAGTTTGTGAAACAGATTACAGAAGAAGTTCTTTAACAGTTGTCTTGAATTTTCTGGAAAGCCTAAAGCATATTTTTAAGGGAAGAGTACAATACAGAAAATTTAGCATCAGAAAGAAGCACCAAAAGGAAGGTGACATATAATAACATCAATTGATAAAGAAGAAAAAAAGACTATTTATTCTAGGAAATACTGACCACTTCCCATACACTGAACTTGGAATATACCACACAGATCTCTGCTAAGGAAACAAAGACAACAAAGAGATGGAGGAAATAAGACAAAAGAAAATGAGTTGAAACAGAAGCCAAAAAAAGGGGGGGGGGGACTTTTTCAGACACTTAAAATTGCAGGAGGGAAGGTAAATGAAGTAAGCAATGGCCACATTATATGATATTATAATGTCCATACTGAGATGCAGCTGGAGGGAAAATGTAAAAAAGTGAACTGCTAAACATATAAGTATGGACTCAGAAGGGAAGGCTAGCGGATTTTAATTCATTAATGCATATTGTTTAAGCCCTGAAGAACTGAAGAAATTGCCTAAGAAAAAAAAACTCTAAGGGAGAACCAAAGAAGGGTACAACTTTAGGCTAATAATACTTAGTAATAATAATTAGGCTTGCAATAATAATTGCTAAGTGACAGCAATAATTATCATGTAATAGCAATTATTAGGGTTTATAATAATAATTAGACTAATGATACTTAGAGTAATAATACTCTAACAACAATAGAGGTACACAGACTTGGAGGGAAAAAGAAATATATTTTGTTTTGCTTTTTCTTTTTGCTAGGGGAGTTGGGGGGGGGGGGCACCGGAAGTGTTGATGGGTTACTCTTGGCTCTGCACTGAGGAATCACTCCAGGGAGTATACAGGGGAACATATGGGATGCCAGAGGTTGAACCTGGATAATGTGCAAGGGAAACTCCTTACCCTCTGTACTATCTCTCCACCCCAGAAGGAAAGAATTTTAAGAGTTCAAAGCCAGATAAATGTGAATGCGGAAGACTTGGAGATACTAAGACACGTTATCTTGAACCAAGTGCGAGATCAGAGAGTTTCTGAAACAGAGTAAGCACAAATATACTCATGCTAATGAATGATTAATAAAGATAATTTGAATGGGAATTTCCGATATTCAGAGACAACTTTCTAAGAATAATGAGAAGACATTTATGGTGAACCTATGACAGTGTTAACTAAGAGAAAACAGAACAAGGTGATGCTGTAAACTGACCCTTATTTTAATACAGCCCAAACAACATCAGAGAACCAGAATTTTTTTTATTGAATACTAATTGATAAAATTCCAGTTCAATAATGAAAACAGGTTATTATGAAATTATCAATACAATTCCTATAGGTGAGAGTAATCTAATTCTTTCAACTGTTTAAACAAGTAAAAATTGTACTCCATCTTTAGAAGTCCAGAAAGAAAGATTACAATGGCATACAGAGATACAATAATGACCCAAAACATTTCCGAGGAAATACAACAGAAAAGCTGTAAGCCATTATCTCTCAGAAAAGCAGCAACCCTAATGAAGTAGATATTTTGAAATTGTCATACGAGTAAGCTCATTAGTTGCAATGAAAGTCCCCCCTGCTGATCCAGGAGTACCTAATGACCAGGATTTGTTATGTCTCAAAAACAAAGGTACTTTTTAATTCATGTGATAGCTCACTGAGGAGAATTCAAATCCAAAAACTTTTAAATGATGATAGATAAGAGCACTGAAATTCCCAAAGTAAACACAGACTTATTTCATCCCAAACATTACATTCATCTAGAATCCCATTCATTAATATGGTTATGTAATCATAAAAAGAAATTATGCTCAACAATCACCTGCACTATACAAAAAAATCATCTCAGTGATGGCTTTTCTATTTCAAAGAAGTTGGCTGCCCCCTGTGAGAAATATTAACAGGATCTGCTGACCCAGACACATATGCAAGCCCCCTAACTAACAGATGGAAATGAGAGCCCCTAGGGCCCCAGAGTGCCCCACAGGTACATGGAAAGAGAAAACAGATAATCTAATTACCAATTTAGCACTCTGCAAGCCCTTATGAAAGCTAAATATAGTTTAAGGCAGAATATTATCATATCTATACATAATTTTAGCTATAATCAAATGCATACTAAAAAGCTAAATACATAGCAAAAAAAAATCTAAAAATATAAGTCCCAAAATAGAAAAAAATAAAAAAGAAGGGGAATCATGTTCCCTCTTAGTGTTCAGTTTCAGATATAGTGGAAAGATGTAGAACTGGTCAGAAATGAAGGCTCTATTAACAGAAAAGTTAGCCATGATTTAAATCTATTACACCTAATGTTGAGGAAGCTATTAATGAAACATATTTTTGCCAGAAAAAAAAAACACAAGACTTTCAGTGTATTGTTAAGCTCTTTACAACACTGATTTGAAATATATATATATATATATATATATATATATATATATATATCACTGTCACTGTCCTTCCATTGTTCATCGATTTGCTTGAGCGGGCCCAGTAACATTTCCATTGTAGACTTTGTTGTTACTGTGTTTGGCATATCGAATACATCACGGGTAGCTTGCTAGGCTCTGCCGTGAGGGTGAGATACTCTCAGTAGCTTGCCGGGCTCTCCGAGAGGGGCGGAGGAATTGAACTCGGGTTCGCCATGTTGGCTGCGTGAAAGGCAAATGCCCTACCGCTGTGCTATCACTCCAGTGCTATCACTATATATATATATATATATATATATATATATATATATATATATAGTGCAGAAGCTTCTTAATTTAAGATGGTCCCATTTGTTTATCTCTGTTTCCACTTGGTTGGTCAGTAGAGGGTCGTCTTTGAAGATACCGTTAACCTCAATATCTCAATATCATGGAAGGTTTTGCCGACCTTATCTTCAGTGCACCTTATGGATTTTGGCCTGATGTTGAGATCTTTAATCCATTTAGATCTGACTTTTGTGCATGGTGTTAGATTGAGGTCTAAGCCCTTTTTTTGGTTGTTGTTGCATGTGGTTGTCCAGTTATGCCAGCACCATTTGTTGAAGAGGCGTTCCTTGCTCCACTTCACATTTCTTGCCCCCTTATCAAAAATTAGATGTTCATACATTTGGAGCTGTGTATACGGATATTCCACCCTGTTCCATTGGTCTGTGGCACTGCCTTTGTTCCGGTACCATGTTGTTTTAATTACTACTGCTTTGTAGTAGAGTTTGAGGTTGGGGAGGGTAATGCCTCCCCTCAATTTCCCCAAGAATTGCTTTTGCTATTCGTGGGCATTTGTTGTTCCATATGAATTTCTTGATCTGTTTCTTTAAAGAGTTTCATGGGTATCCTTATAGGGATCTCATTGAATCTGTATAATGCTTTGGGGAGTATTGCCATTTTGACAATGTTAATTTTTCCTATCCATGAGCAGGGGATATGTTTCCATTTCCTCATGTCCTTTTTTATTTCGTGGAGAATCAGTTTGTAGTTTTCATTTAGAGGTCCTTTACCTCCTTAGTTAGGCTGATTCCGAGGTATTTGATTTACTGGGGCATGATTGTGAACAGGATTTTTTTTTTCAGGTCACTTTTCTCTGTCTCATTATTTGAATATAGGAAGGCTATGGATTTTTGGGAATTTTATAGACTGTGACTTTACTGTACAAGTCTATTGTTTCAAGGAGTTTCTTGGTAGAGGATTTAGGATTTTCGAGATATAGTATCGTATCATCTGTGAATAGTGAGAGCCTGACTTCTCCCTTTCCTAGCTGGATGCCTTCAATGTCATTTTCTTGCCTAACCACTATTTTAAGTACTATATTAAACAGAAGTGGTGATAGTGGGCATCCTTGTCTTATACCTGATCTTAGAGGAAAGGCCCTTACTTTTTCCTCAATTGGGGATAATGCTTGCCATGGGTTTGTTGTAGATGGCTTTGACTATCTTGAGGAAAGTACCTTCAAACCCATTTTGGTGAGAGTTTTCATCATAAATAGGTGCTGGATCTTATAAAAGCTTTCTCTGCGTCTATTGACATGATCATATGGTTCTTATCTTTACTTTTGTTGATACGATCAATTATGTTGATTGATTTTTGAATGTTAAACCATCCTTGCATACCCGGGATAAATCCCACTTGGTGGTGGTGTATGATCTTTTTGATGAGTTCTAGGATTCTATTTGCTAATATTTTGTTGAGGACCTTCACATTCGTGTTAATCAGGGATATTGGCCTATAGTTTTCCTAGTTGGTGGTGTCTTTGTTTTTGATATTAGGGAGATATGTGTCTCATAGAAGCTGTTTGGGAGACTTGTTTTTTTTTTTTTTTAAATTTCCTGGAAAAGCTTGTGGAGAACTGGCAACAGGTCTCCTTTAAATGTTTGGAAGAATAGTGTCCTTGAGTGTCAGTCTCATATTATGTATAACAGCTTTTTAAACCTCCATTTCAGTTGGGGGAGAAGGCAGCCAGAATAGAGAAGGGATCACTAAGTAAATGGTTGGAGGGATTGTTTAGAATAGGAGATGTGTGCTAAAAGTAGATGAAAGACCAAACATGATGGTCTCTCAGTATCCATACTGCAAACCATAATGCACCAAAGTAGAGAGAGTATGGGGGAAATTTTTTCTCAAAGAGGCAGAGGAAGGGTTGTGATATGGGAAGGGGATACTGGGGTCATTGGTGGTGGAAAATGTGCACTGATGGAGGGATGGGTGTTTGATCATTGTGTGACTGAAACTCAAACATGAAAGCTTTGTAACTGTATCATATGGTGATTCAATAAAAAATAAAAAAAGAAAAATAAATAAATGTTTGGAAGAATTCACTAGTGAATCAATCTGGGCCTGGGCTTTTGTTTTGGGGAAGACTTTTCATTACAGTTTCAATTTCCTTGATATGAATGGGTCTATCCCAAGTCTTCTTGGTTAAATCTTGGGAGAGTGCAGGAATCCAGGAATTTATCCATTTCTTCTAGGTTCTCCTGTTTCATGGCATACAGACTCAAAGTAGTCTCATGATCTTTTGAATTTCATTGGTTTTCGTTGTGATGTCCCCTTTTTCATTGCTGATTCGGTTTATTAGGGTTCTCTCTCTTCCTTTGTGAGTCTTGCTAGGAATTTATCAATCTTCTTTATTTTCTCAAAGAACCAGCTCTTGGCTTCATTGACCTTTCGGATTATTTTTGGGTTTCCATGTTGTTAATTTGTCCTCTAAGTTTTATTATTTCTTTCTGTTGGCCAAATTTGGGTTCCTTTTGTTGGTCTTTTTCTCAGATCTTGAGCTGTAAGGTCAGGTTATCTATGTAAGCCCTTTCTTCCTTCCTTAGGAATGCTTGCAAAGCTATAAATTTTCCTCTTAACATGCATTTAGCTGCATCCCATAGGTTCTTTTAGTTCTTGTCTTCATTCTCATTTGTTTCCAGATATCTTTTGATTTTGTCCTTGACTTCCTTCCTGACTACTTGTTGTTCAACATTGAGTTGTTTAATTTCCAGGTATTTTATTTATTTCTCGGTGTCTCTGTGTGATTTTTTCTATCATCAGTGCATAGTGACCTCAAAAGATTGTTGATACTACTTCTATCTTCCTGATTCTATTGAGGTATGTTTTGTGGCCTAGCACATGGTCTGTTTTGGAAAATGTTCCATGTGCACTGAAAAAGATTGTATATTCTTTCTTTTTGGGGTGTAAAGCCCTGTATAGGTCCTTTAGTGCTCTAACTTCTATTTCTTCCTTCAAAGCCAATGTGACCAGAATACAAAGACAATCTATACAATGGGAAATAATATTTACCCAATACCTATCTGGTAAGGGGTTGATATCAAGGATATACAAAGCACTGGTTGAACTCCCCAAGAAGAAAACATCCAACTCCATCCAAAAATGGGGTAATGAAATGAACAGAAACTTTCTCAAAGAAGAAATCCGAATGGCTAAAAGGCACATGAGAAAATACTCTACATCACTAATCATCAGGGAAATGCAGATCAAAACAATGAGATATCATCTCACACCAAAGAGACTGGCCCACATCCAAAAGAACAAAATCAACAGGTGTTGAGGTAGATGGGGCGGGAAAGGGACTCTTCTTAACTGCTGGTGGGAATGCCAACTGGTTCAGCCCTTTTGGAAAACAATATGTACGATTCTCAAAAAATTAGAAATGGAGCTCCCATTTGATCCAGCAATACCACTCCTGGGAATATATCCCGGAGAGGCAAAAATCTATAGTCGAAATGACATCTGCACTTCTATGTTCATTGCTGCATGTTCACAATAGCCAAAATCTGGAAAAAACCCCGAGCGCCCGAGAACAGATAACTGGTTAAAGAATCTTTGGTATATCTACAAAATGGAGTACTATGTAGATGTTAGAAAAGGTGAAATCAGGGCCTGGAGTGATAGTACAGCGGGTAAGGTGTTTGCCTTGCATGCGGCCAACCCAGGTTCGATTTCCAGCATCCCACTGGTCCCCTGAGCACTGCTAGGAGTGATTCCTGAGTGCATGATCAAGGAGTAACCCCTGCGCATCGCCAGGTGTGATCCCCCACCACCCAAAAATTGTAATCATGAAATTTACATACAAGTGGTACTATATGGAAAGTATGCTAAGTGAAATGAGTCAGAAAGAGAGGAAAAGGCACAGAAAGACTGCATTCATCTGCAGAATATATAAAGTAAGAAAATAGGAGACTAACATCCAAGAATAGTCAAAATAAGTACCAGGAGGTTCACTCCATGACTTGAAGGCCTGCCGCACATGCTAGGGGAAAAGGCAGCTGAGACAGAGAAGGGAGCACCAAGTAAAGGGTGTTGGGAGGATCTTCACAGGATGGGAGATGCATGCTGAAAGTAGACGATAGACTGAACATGATTGCCACTCAATACCTTTTTTGCAAACCACAGCACCCAAAAGGAGAGAGATAAAAGGGAATATCCTGCCACAGAGGCGGAGTGGGATGGGGGGGATGGGGAGCTTGGGAGGTGGGAGGGATACTGGGAGCATTGGTGGTGGAGAATGGGCACTGGTGGAGGGATGGGTACTCCATAGTACTCCATTTTGTAGATATGCCAAAGTTATACTTTATCATTGTATAACTGAAACCCAAGCACAAAAATTTGTAAGTCTACAACTGTACCTCATTTTGTTTCACTAATAAAAATTTTTAAAAAATTAAAAATATATACATATACAAAACACATATATACAATATATACATATACAAACATATATACATATAGGTGTATATACATACCCACTTATATGCATGTATACGTATATCGACATACAAAGATGTATACATCTATATATGTATTACTAATGTTCCTTTTCATTTTCTTGGCTACCCAGCAGTGCTTAGGATTTACTCCTGGTACTGATTTTATGGACCAAAACTGTCAGGGTTTGGGGAACCATATGGGGTGCTGGGGATAGAGCCACGTGAGCTGTGAACAAAGCAAGTGCCCTAAATGCTGTACAATCTCTCTGGTTCCTTTATAGAACAATTTGCATCTACTATTTTGTTACTTACCAAGTTTAATGCTCATCAAAGAAACACATTTTCATTTCGTTTTCATCACATTCATTCAAATGTTTTTAAATTTTAGAAATCTTACTTTAGGAAAGTAGCCTTTCTTGAGCTATTGGATCCACAGTTAAAGACTACTTTAAATATTTAGAAAACTTAGAATAGAAGTAATAAAAAATAATTTCACTATGTTCTTCTGCTCTACCTCAGACTTTCTATGAGAAAACATTTTTGATTATTTGTCCCTTTTTATATCCCAATAAATCACATATGCAAATATGGATGTTATTTAAAAAAATACTGTTACATTTTAGAGTAGCAGAGAGCAAATAAAGTAACTCCATTATCATTAGAACAGTGGGAAGCAGAAATGAAAATTAAAGTTAAAAGCTTCTTTCTGGTCCCAAAAAGTCAAACTAGTGATTTCCAACTCTCACTCTCCTCCATCCGCTAGTGCATAGTGTCTACGGCATACAAGTCAAGGAAACTTACATCTCAAGGAAGAGTCAAAGGAAATTTCACCCAATCATAGGACTCTTTGGCAACTAAAGTGCTGCAATTCCCATTTAACAAAGCATGATACAATTTAAGGTGCTAGAGAGTAATATCTTAAAATTTAAGTTCGATTATTCACTTTTAAAGTATCCTTCATTAAAAGCTGACAAGTCTCCATTTTTAGAAAAAAAATTTAAAAATTACAAAAATATCTGACAATACAAATGACCAGTGGTTCACGCAAAAATAAAATATACTCCACTCCATCATTTCAACTGAATTTCTCCCAAAATATGTATTCATTCATTTCTGTCTCTTAATATAAATGCGGTTGGAGCTATAGCACAGTGGTAGGGCGTTTGCCTTGCACGCAGCCAACATGGCCGACCTGAGTTCGATTCCTCTGCCCCTCTTGGAGAGCCTGGCAAGCTACCGAGAGTATCTCGCCCACACGGCAGAGTCTGGCAAGCTCCCCGTGACATATTCGATAAGCCAAACACAGTAACAACAAAGTCTCCAATGGAGACGTTACTGGGCCCACTCGAGCAAATCAATGATCAACGGGAGGGCCTTTACCTATAAATTGGCATTTTCAGACAAGTTCAGTCCCCCAAACAACCAAGTTATGTATAACCTAAAACTCAATTCTTTAGTCAGAAAAAAAAATAACATTAAATCATACTATAACGAGGTCTTAACATTTCTATAATCATTTATAACCTGATCTAAGGTCACAGCAGGCACTAAAAGGGGGGCATTTAAAATTTGAAAATCACGAAACAATGAATGAATTTTATCTCTATAGGGACAAGGAAAGCAGGCTGCACAAGCAAAGTGGACAGAGTCATTAAGCAATTATATAATAATTCGAAATTATTTAAACAGAAAAATAAAAATCCAAGCACAAGGGGTAAGCTGACTAACGGTTGCACTGGTTCTCAAATGTAATAGTCTCTGAGTGCTGTGTCTGACTTTCAATCAGGGAACACCACTGCAGTGGTGGCCTGGTAGGTAAAAGGTGAGGCGGCAAAGACTTATAAGATTTAAAGTGCAAAGCAACATAGTTTTGAACCCAGAACCTAATGATGTATTTAAACAAACTAAAACCATGTTCCACTAATGTTAACTCTTAAAATGTGTCTTTACACCATTCTCTTTTTTAAAATGCTATACTCGGACATAAAAAAAAACAAAGTAACACTGCCAGATTGGCAATATATTCAAATACAAGGATTATTTGAACCTTTATGTATGACTTGGAAACCCAGAATAGTGAAATGGTTTATATGAAAACACAAACCTTTACTAGCTTTGTCTAAGTTTTCCAAATCATCCACAAAATTCAAGATATCAGGATACTTTTCTTCACATACTTCCACCAGAAAATGAAGTAGTGTTGTTTTCTGGTCTGCTGACTTTGTATCTTTTAGCTAAACAGAATGAGAAGGGGAGAAGAAAAAAAAAGAGTAAAAATTATTTTGATAGTTGTCCAAATGATGTAAAACTGTATTTTATAAATAAGAAATAAATAAGTTCACTATAGTTTTGAAAAGTAAGTATTAAACACTTGAAAAGTTGCTTTCTAAGTATCACTTGGACAAAGTCTAGTTACAAAGCTTTAGACAAGTAACTGGGTCTATTTTCAGAGTTTATTTAAGGTATGAAACTGAACTAAACTTAATTTTTTATTTCAAAAGTATGAAGAATAAACTACAGTGTTACTAGAGTACACATAGTACATAAAAAACAATGACAAATATTTCCAAAAATATTTTTTAACTTGCAGTAATTTCATGAAGAAAACCAGTTGTAATCTCAGATCAAAGATGATTTTTTCTCTCAGCTGGGTAAGAATTCTTTCTGTTTCAGTTCCTAAGTGAAAGTTAATGTGATATGGAAAACTTATCTTTCAAGGCTATAGATTGTTTTCATTCTATAATCTGTAAAAGTTGCCAACTTTCACAGTTTTCTCTAATATAAACAACCATTAGCATAAAAGTTGTTTTTGATGTTATTGTTCTTTTTCTAAAACTTTGTAAAACTTTTTCCTCCCACATCTAAAACATATCTCAGAAATATGCCCATGCTGTGAACTCAGTTTTCCACTGCCACTAGTGTATATAAACTTCCATATCATGCTTCTTTCATTGCAACTTAGATACACTGCCCAAGTGGAATGTTGATAAAAACAAACAACATGTATTATTACACTGTGGAAAGCCTGAAAAGAATTTTCTAGAAGCATTTGTGACATAGTTAAACAGCCAGCAACTGCTAGGATTAATATATCAAGAAATTTCTATGATTCAACAACGGCCAACTGGATCAATCTTAATCTTTATTCATGAGCAGTAAGAGTTCAGAATTAGAATTCTTGAACATAATGTAGTCTTTATAGCACCTACCAGTTTAAAAAATATTAAGTATGCAGGTCAAACAAACATTCTAGTTATTGAGCGATAATCATAAAACTAAGCACTAATTATGGGGAAGGGTATTATCCTGACTATATTATTGAAAACATCAACTGATTAGCAAGTAGCATATTGGTAACAATCCAATATTAAAACATATGTGTACTGAATAGGAAATGAGCGCCCAAGTCTTTCTTCCTCATAAAGACTTCATTTCACAATTTCTAAATGCAACAACTTATCATCGAATTTCTAAATAAATATAAAATTAACCCTGATAAAATGTAAGTTCCGAAAGGAAATATAGATGGCCATCATTTGTGGATCATGTGCAATGTTGCACTTATAAACAGCACAAAGCTCTAAATTCTAGCATGAAACTTCTTCACTCGAGTCTAATAATGTGAGGAAAACTGCAGGATGATGCCATGGACTCTTTCCTGCCTCAATTACTCTACTCTCTCCTCCATCCAGTTACTTAAAAACATACTTCTCAAAGCATTAAAAGGCAACAAAAATGTGTTTATATCCCTTATCTTTTTGATGAGCATTAAAAACTAAAAAGGGCATTTTATTTTTACTGATGACCCATATCATGCATAATCAGCAATTGAACTAATAAAAGTAGAATCTGGGAGATACTGCTCATTTTCTTGGAGAGAGAATTTGGGCTCACTTTGTAAGCAAACTATTGAGAAGAAAACAAAGTTAAAATGTTTGCTTTAAAAATTCTTTTTGGTTCTTAAAATATGCTGTATTTAAATTTTAACAGACAGTGCTTGACAGGATTCCTTTTGTATCACTGTCAAGAGATTTATCTTACTGAAGAGTAATCATCACTGTTAAGTAGAATTTCTTATTTATATATTGTTTCTTTAAGGTACATTTAATGTGGCATAGATGTCAAATAAACAAAAAAGATGGATGGAGTTTCTCCAACTGCTCTGTTCATTCCAGACAAAATAATGTTAAAAGCAGATCCTGTAATAAATCATGGCTTAGTTGTCAGTCTTGTGTAGAAATCCTTTGTAGCTACAACACAAGGTTTTGGAATATTTTTAAGGTATTCAGCACAAATTTGGATGACATCTAAAGAATATTCATTGTTTTGATCACTAAGTGGAGGGGGGGCAGGTAGAGAATCCTAAAAATATCTTCTTGTAATTCTGAAAATCCAAAGAATAATACTCTCTTACTCTGAATAATGAAAGTGAGTTGAAAACTGTCAAATGAGAAATTCTGTTTCCCATTCTTGGTTCATATAATCTTGTATGTTTCAAATCAGTAGTGATTCCTTACTCTTAAACGTTTGCAAAGCAACAAAATTATTAGAACGCTGAATTGATCCTGTGAATGTTCTAGAGGGCTGTAACTTCTACAAAGTTCTAATGCTGAGTTCAACAGGCATAGTTCTTTATTATGTAGTACTTACAGTAAGGCAGATTCTAGCCAGATAATACACAGTTATGGCCCAAAACACTTAGCATTCCTATTAGAAAGGAATTAGCATTAAACACAATGCTATTAAAAAAATGACTGGAGAGAAGTAATGCATCTCACATAATGCAAGCTACTGTTTGACAATAATTTAGTGCAGAATCTGTGTGAAGATTAAACTACACTTAACTATTATAAATTTCAGCTCTGTCACAAAAATCTGCAATCTTATTATCATTCATGGAAAACAGTAAAATTCTTAAAAACACAGAGGACAAAGATGGTAGTAAGGCAACAGAAAAGAATCAAATTTAAGTTATAAAGCCTTATAAATATAATTCTAGTCTGAAAGGTCTCTGAAAAACACACCCACCATCATGAAACCATACCTAGTCTTAAGAACTTAATATTCTTTATATATCTATTTACACACACACACACACACACACACACACACACACAATGAAATACCACTAGAATCCTATTACTCAGGTGGTAAATCTTTCCATATTGCTAATAGATTAGTGCTGACAAATGGCTGTGTGAAAAGATCTCTATCAAGTTTAACCTTTTCCAGACTGGAGTATAAATCAATGCAACATATTCCACCGCAAAATATAGTGATTAATTTTGATATTTATTTAATATCAGGAATCTTCTACAAAAACAATGGAAAGACAAGTCTTAAGACTATCATGGACTTCAATAGTTACAAAAGGCTGGTTTGCTCCATTATTCAGTTATACAACTTGTCTGAATTATATTTAATTTTTAAAATTCTTCAAATTCAAAATTTTGAAAATTCAAAATTTGAATTTTAGCACAGAAATTTCTACATATAAAGTTTATGTACTTAGTAAATCTTTTTAATTTATTACAGTACACTTTTCAATTATCTGTTTATTAATATTCTATCATCAAGAGTTTTAAAATAGCTCATGTCCTTCAATATAAAATAGTCAATTATATTCATTTAAATCAAATAAACTTTACCCTTTAATCTATTAACAGACTATTTTAGAGCAAATTCAGCCTCATAGGAACTGAAAAAAAAAATAGATCTTCCTGGAGTTCTCACACAACAGTTGTGTGCTCACACTTGGTTTTTGGAGACCAGAAACTGAACTCTTTGTTGTGGCGTAGGAATCACAAAATGTAACGACCCATGGAATCAGTTGGAAGAAATATGGGCAATAACAGGAATCTAAGCTCCAGGCCATCACAACAGGCTTGATACCAAGACCAACGTTTTCCTGCTTGTATTGGTTATACACATTTTGGATAAAAACAATTAACAGGTGTATTATGCCAAGATTTCCTCCCAGCATAGTTTGTCTTCTGATTTTCTTACCGATGTCTTTTGCAAAGCAAAATCTTTGAATTTCAATGAAATTGTTCTTGCCTTTCAATTGTCACTTTATGCATCAGGCTTTCGATGTACTTAAAAAATCATAAAACAAAGTAATCTAGATTTTTCTCCTTTATTATGTTCTATAAACTGTATACATTTTGCCATTTTTACACTTAGGTATCTGTGTCTAGATACACATAATATTTTTGCAACTCTAGTTCTTGAACACATTATTCTTTTTCCACTAAATCATCATTCTTACTGTCAAATATACATTTGACATTTGTATCCATTTCTGGACTTTCTATTTTCTTCTATTTTTTGGGGGGGTGGGCAACACTAATTTTTGTAGTGGTAGCTTTATAATAAATCTAGAAGTCAGTTTTTCAACTTTCAGTTTGTTTTGGTTATGTGATTCCGCAGTCATATAAATCCTTTTAAAGTCCTTTATCATTCTCAACAAATTGCTAATATTCTGGTGGTTTTGTGTGTTTGTTTGGAGGCCAAATCCAGTGGTGCTTGGGAATTTAGTCATGACTCTGTGCTGAAAGATTGTTCCTTCAGCAGGGTGGACCAGGTATTGGACCCAGTTTGGCTACAAGCAAGGCGAGCGCCTTCCTTACCTGTTAACTATCAACTCCAGTCTGTATTGCAGATATTCTTATTGAAATTTCATTGAATCCACAAATAAAACCTTGGGAAGCATATCTTGCTAACACTAAATACTGTTCTCATGAGCATGATATATCAATTTATTTGATATCTTAAATTTTCTTTCAAAAATTTTGTCTTCCCTTAGAACCTTTCACACAATTAGATTAATAATAACTGTTGATGCAAGCATAAATATTTTAAACTACAAATTCTAAATGTTTATCATTGATATCAGGAAAGTAAAGAAATTTTTCATGTAAGTCTCATATCCATAAACTTTGCTTTTTAGTTCTAGAAAGGATTTCTTCTTTTTGATTTTTTTTGAAGGGTAGATTTATATGTAGTTGATCATTTCAACCATGAGAAGAGAATTTACTAGTTCCTTCCCACTTTCATTTCCTTTTCTTGTCTTATTGCATTAGCTAAGAGTATTCCTAGGGCAATCAGCATAGTAAGAAGGGACCCTCTGTCTTGTTTCTAATCATAGGAAAATGTGTCAGTTCCTTATCAGTAAACATGATGCAATCTATAACTTTACAGCTGTAGCATGTCATTATGATGGATTTTCAAAGGTTGAATCAGTATTTCACACCTGGAATAAATCCCCATTTGATAGTGGTATGTAATCTTTTATACTCATGTTTTTAATTTTATTATTTTGAGGATAATTTCATCTTTGTTTCTTTCATTTATGTTCATGAAAGAAAATGACTTATAATTTCCCATTCTGGTGATGTCTTTGGTTTCACTATGAATATATTCTTACCCTCTCCACTGCAAGGAACAAAAGTTCCTAAATATAACTGTTTAATAATAATAAAAGCATCACTATACAGACATTTTTGCATTTTTTGGCTCAGATGCCCAAATTATAGAAATACTGCAGACACTTGATAAAAGGAAGTAAACAAGAATCTGAGTATGAAAAATTGGATATATTACTTTTGATTTTTTAATATATTATAATGTACTCAGAACATTTATTCCAGGGAGCTAGACTAAACTAGGGGAAGTAGGTAAGTTTTGCTTTACATATGCCTCTGAAGGGTCGTAGTAATCTACAATCATGAATCACTAAACTATGGGGATACTTTCTGAGAAATGTATCAAATGGTTCAGTAACTGGATAAACTTTAGAACACGAAATTTTTCAAATCTAGATGAAGTACAACCCAATACTATAATCAAGGTTACAAAACATGGCCCAAGACACCATGGTCAAATGCAAAGTTCATCATTGACTGAAATCTTACTAAGCAGTGTATGACAATATAATCATGGTACTGAAAATATTCAGAGACTGTATAATTGGGGAAAGCAAAACCTTGTTATGAGAACACTGATATAATAACACCCATGCTTTGTATTTGGTATTTGTGAACAAAACCACACTTTGATCATTCTTTTAAAGACTAATTCTAATTTTCAATGTTAAAGAGCAATTGGAGGGGGGAAAAAGTAATGTGAATAAAAGTAATCAAAACCACTACTTAGTAAAGCTAATTAAACGTTTTTTGAAAATGCTATAGATTACACAGATTACTGAATGAATCAAAGTGGGGAAAAGCTCTAAATCATTTCTCAATGCTTTGTAAGTCAGTATTTTAGTGATTTAATTGGCTAGATGTAAAATAAGAAAGGCATTTGTTATCTGTAAGTATTTGGCCAGAAACTGCTTTACTTTCAAAGAGTGCCAATTTGCTGGCATGATTTGTGAATCTGAAAAAGAATAAAAATTCTTCTAAACCACTAAATGCAAATAAAAAAATTGAAATTGTTTGGTGGAGGTTTTTCTTTCAAATAATAGAATCAATAAAAGGGCTATATTGGTGAATATGAACATCAACATAAAATTTTAAAAAAATTCATAAAATTAATGTATTTAAAAGGTAAAGGTAGTTGTTGCTTGCTTCTTCTAAATTCTTACATTCTAATTAGATATGTAAAAACTTTACAAAGTCTCAGACAACAGCCATTATCTTAGTTGCCTCTAATTCATACTCGTGTCACTACTTTTCCTTATTTTCAAAACAGTATTCTGCTTGGTGCAAAAGAAAATCAGAAGTTTGGGGAACTATTTCATCACACATCCTTAAATGAAATAAAGCTATTTGTGCTTATTTTGTTTTGTATCTGCTTCTCTATATTTGACGGCAGAGTCCAGGCCACCAATTTCATTTTTTTTTCATCTGGGATAATAAAGTGAAGTACAAGACTGATAAAAGTGATCTTTGTTAATTCTGTATATTAAAGTCTCCTGAGGGACTTTAAATAAAATAATGCTACTAATTAGGATCTAAATTTATATATGCTGAATTAATGCAGCTGGTTTCTGGGAGGAAGATGCATCAGAACCTCTTAAATGGTGCTCTTAGTGAACAATCTATGTCTACAAAAGGAGGTGTTCAGAACTTCAAGAAATCATTGAGTTGGCGGAGACATTAAAGATAGAGGAAAAGCTTTTTTCTAAATTTTTATTACAGCTTACACGCGGCCAACATGGCCGACCCAAGTTCGATTCCTCCACCCCTCTCGGAGAGCCCGGCAAGCTACCGAGAGTATTCGATATGCCAGACACAGTAACAACAAAGTCTCCAATGGAGACGTTACTGGGCCCGCTCGAGCAAATCGACGATCAACGGAAGGGCCTTTACCTTTACCTTTACCTTCAATGAATGTATTCTGCTTTTGTTGGCCTATTCAGATAAAAGGAACACTCAGGAGATAAGGAAAAAATGCCATGTACTAGGAAGAGAAATATATATATATATATACACACACATACACATAAATATATATATATATATAAAAATTGCTTGTGATATTCTCAACCTTTTAATATCTAACTCCACATCATATGGCCCCATTACTAGGTATCCTTTGATAACTTCACATTTTAGATGAATATACTGCATGCTCTACTGAAATAGTGCTTTCATAGTATTGGGAAAAATAAGTTATTATAATTAGCAGAAATCTAAAATTTATATATGTATTACATCATTATATGATTTCACTTGATTTGCTTACCTAGAACAAAGAGCTACCTATTAAAGCTACACCATACAGTATTGACCAGAATAAATTTGTTATTCAGAAAACACACATCCATTAAATATTAGTAATACTGCACTGCACTGTCCTCCCACTGTTCATTGATTCACTCGAGTGGGTCCAGTAATGTCTCCATTGTGAGATTTGTTGTTACTGTGCTTGGCATATTGAATACATCACGGGTAGCTTGCCAGGCTTTGCCGTGCGGGCAAGATACTCTCAGTAGCTTGCCGGGCTCTTGGAGAGGGGCGGAGGAATCGAACCCCTGGGTCAGCCACGTGCAAGGTAAACAAACACCCTACCACTGTGCTATCTCTCCAGCCCAAATATTAGTAAATGTTATTAAATTCATGTTTCAGGGATTCTGTGTAGATAGATAACATTCGCCTTTTAATTTACAAGTGAAAATCATCTCATATATTTTAAAATGATGCTGTACCTTGATGGTTGGGTCTATTCACTCTTCCCTACAATGCTGATCTTACTCAAGATTAAAAAATGATCTTGGTCCTATCCAACATATTCTCTACAAGTACTTCAAATCTAACCACACACACATTTTCTAGATGAATATTTTTGGTAAATTTAATATCATCTGCTAATTGGATTTCTGTATAATTATGGCAGGTCCTAAAAATAATATAACGTCAATATTTCCATTATCCAGTTTTTATGTAAAGGCCAATAATAATCTGAAGGATGTTATGAATGGCAGTTTATCCATTTCTCTATAAATTCTATAGTTTACCATTTTAAAAAAGTGAGAACATTTAACTCTCATAGTTAAACTGGGAGAAGTATCACTGTAACAAAAAAGTATTTTTGTATATCACAATGAGGGTTCTCTAGGAGAGCCCTGTACTAAAGATTCTGAGTGTAAATTTGCTAGTGAAACTGTTGAGGGATAGTATAGATAGGAAAGAGTATCTAAATTAAAATCATTTTGATAGAGTTGCATCATGAAAAAGTTACTTTTTCCATGAGCATGGTTGAATACCTATATACCTATTCTCCCTTTAAATGATAGACATATAAAATTTCTTGTGACATTCAGTTTTGGCATATCAGAAAAAACCACCACCACCAGTTCATGAAGTTTCATGACCATGATTTTACTTCACTTCTAACTGGAGAAAATTCATCCCTATACTTTCACTTTAAAAAAAAAGAAACAAAACTGAATCACCATGAGATACAGTTAAAAAGCTTTCCTGCTTAAGTTTCAGTCACACAATGATCAAACACCCATCCCTCCACCAGTGCACATTCACTACCACCAATGTCCCCAGTATATCCTTCTCCCCTTTCCAACCCTCCCTGCCTCTACGGCAGACAATTTCCCCAATTTTCTTCTCTCTCTCTCTCTCTCTCTCTCTCTCTCTCTCTCTCCCCCCCTCCCTCTCCCTCCCTCCCTCCCTCCCTTTTGGGCACTATGGCTTACATTATAGATACTGAGATGCTATCACGTTTGGTCCTTTACTTTCAGCACACATCTCCCATCCCGAATGATCCCTCTAACCATCATGACTTAGTGACCCCTTCTCTATTCCAGCTGCCTTCTCCCCCAGCTCATGGGACAGGTTTCCAATTATGGAGTAATATTCCAGGCCCTTATGTGTGCTCTCGTGTCAGTCTCATATTATGCTTTTTTTTGAATATTCCACTAGTGAGTGTAGTCATTTTATGCGTGTCCCTCTCATTCTGACTCATTTCACATAGCATGATACTTATACTCTCACTTTTTAAAATTTATTTCGAACTAATAGATTCTAGTTTTTGCTTGCCCTGTGTCTATAATTTAAGTTTTACATTAATCACCCGCCATTCCAATAATTTGGGAGACAAAAGAAGACCTTGCTTCTCTGAACTCAGTTATTAAAGATAGATCAACTCTGACACATAAAGATGGATCTCTGAAACTACTTCATATACAGAACTCACAAATCATGCATTTCAAAACAATGTAAAGTTAATAATTTAATTTGATTTTCCAGTCACTTTTCATACTTATGCTAAATTTGTAAAGGGGCATTTAAAAGATTTTTGGTATAGAATGTTAAAATGCATGCAATTACCCAGCATGTTGTAACAGCTTAAAATAGTACTCTGTCTTTCTACTGTCAAATACATATGGAATTCCTTGTGTAGGGGCTTATCATCAAACCAAATGCTTTATACTCAGTGTGAAAATTCAATCGCAATTGTCAAAGATCAAGCTGCTACTTCTGATAAACATGATGAGATATCATCTTGTTCAATACATGCTTTCAAGTTGACACGAAGGCTAATAATAAATAGAAAACTGTAATACTTATTTTGTTTTTGTACAACAGACGGCTTCTAAAAGGAATAATCAAAATATCTGACATTGTTGCCTGAAAATAAAGTTAACTCCATTATCTGGAGGCAGATTAGCCGGTTTACAGGTTCACTAGCAGTAAAATAATCACAGCAAGCATTGAATTTGTTAATGATTTAAAAATTACAGTGGACCAGTGAAGTTATCTCAATAAGAAAGGATGTCTAATTTTTACAAAATAATGAACATATACAACGTTGTGTCTATTGCACAACCGTTGATTTGCAGGTATTTATTATTGCTGTGTGCAAAATACATCAGGCTACTTATTACACATCATCATTAGGAACTAACCACCCATCAAAAGCTCTTTGAGCACAGCATGAGGGAAGTCATAAAAGCATATTTTGGTCATTGGCTCGAGTCCAGAAATGTAAAATCTTTTAAGCAACAGACGCTTAGGTGTGGACTTAATCTTGCTCCTTATCCTGCTGCTTTACTTGTTTCTCTCCATGTCTTCAGTCATCAAGTTTAAAACTCACCTTGTTCAGACCATTCCCTTTATATTCCTTCCTCCTTTCCCTTCCCTTTCATTCTACTTTCAGTCACTACCTGGTTCTTCGAGAAAATTAACAAGATCGATAAGCCCCTAGCAAAACTAACAAAGAAAGGGAGAGAGAAAACCCTAATAAACCGAATCAGAAATGAAAAGGGGGTCATTACAACAGAAACTACAGAAATTCAAAGGATACTCAGGGAATACTTTGAGAAGCTTTATGCCACGGAACATCAAAACCTCGAGGAAATGGATAAATTTCTAGACTCCTACAGACTCCCAAGGCTGAACCAAGAAGACCTGGAATACCTGAACAGACCTATCACCATCAAGGAAATTGAAATGGTAATAAAAAGTCTCCCCAAGAACAAAAGTCCGGGCCCGGATGGATTCACTAGTGAATTCTTCCAAATCTTTAAAGAGGACTTACTCCCAATGCTCTTTAATCTTTTCCACAAAATTGAAATATCAAAAGCACTTCCGAACAGTTTCTATGAAGCAAATATCACACTGATACCAAAAGCAGACAGAGATACCACAAAGAAAGAGAATTACAGGCCGATATCCCTGATGAACACAGATGCAAAGATCCTCAACAAACTACTAGCAAATAGAATCCAACTACTCATCAAAAAGATCATACACCATGACCAAGTAGGATTCATCCCAGGGATGCAAGGATGGTTTAACATTCGGAAATCAATCAACATAATCCACCATATCAACAAAAGAAAAGATAAAAAGCATATGATCATATCAATAGATACAGAGAAAGCATTTGACAAGAGCCATCACCCCTTTATGATGAAAACCCTAGCCAAAACGGGTATAGAGGGGACTTTCCTCAACATAGTTAAAGCCATCTACCACAAGCCTACAGCAAGCATCATCCGCAATGGGGAAAACTGAGAGCCTTCCCTCTAAGATCAGGGACAAGACAAGGATGCCCACTCTCTCCACTGCTGTTCAATATAGTACTGGAAGTACTTGCAATAGTAATTAGGCAAGAAAAAGATATTAAGGGCATTCAGATAGGAAAGGAAGAAATCAAGCTCTCACTATTCGCAGATGATATGATACTCTACTTAGAGAACCCAATAACCTCCACCAAAAAACTCCTAGAAACAATAGACTCGTATAGTAAAGTTGCAGGCTATAAAATCAATACCCAAAAGTCCATGGCTTTCCTATACGCAAACAGTGAGAGAGAGGAAAGTTACATGAAAAAATCAATCCCGTTCACAATTGTGCCCCAGAAAATCAAGTACCTAGGAATCAACTTAACTAAGGAAGCAAAGGACCTGTACAAAGAAAACTATAAAACGCTACTTCAGGAAATAAAAGAGGACATGAGGAAATGGAAAGATATCCCCTGCTCATGGGTCGGGAGACTTAACATTGTCAAAATGGCAATACTACCGAAAGCATTGTATAAATTCAATGCAATCCCTATAAGGATACCCATGACATTCTTCAAAGAAATGCAGCAAACACTCCTGAAATTTATATGGAATAATAAGCCCCCACGAATAGCTAAAGCAATTCTTGGGAAAAAGAAAATGGGAGGAATCAACCTCCCTAACCTCAAACTTTACTACAAAGTGGTAATAATCAAAACAGCATGGTACTGGAACAAAGGCAGAACTGCAGACCAATGGAACAGAGTTGAATACACGGACATCTCCCCTCAATCATATGATCATCTAATCTTTGACAAAGGTGCAAGAAATGTGAAGTGGAGTAAGGAAAGCCTCTTTAACAAATTGTGCTGGCATCACTGGACGGCTACATGCAAAAAAATGGGCTCAGAACTCTGCCTAACACCATGTACAAACGTAAGATCAAAATGGATTAAAGACCTCAACATCAGACCAGAAACCATAAGGTACATTGAAGACAAAGTTGGCAAAACCCTCCATGACATTGAGGCTAATGGTATTTTCAAAGATGCCACGCCACTGGCCGAGCAAGTGAAAACAGAGATAGATAAATGGGACTATCTTAAACTAAGAAGCTTCTGCACCTCCAAAGAAACAGTGACCAAAATACAAAGACAGTCTACAGAATGGGAAAGGATATTTGCCGAATACACATCTGACAAGGGGTTGATATCAAGGATATACAAAATACTGGTTGAACTCCACAAGAAGAAAACATCCAACCCCATCCAAAAATGGGGCAAGGAAATGAACAGAGACTTTCTCAAAGAAGAAATCCGAATGGCAAAAAAGCACATGAGAAAATGCTCTACATCATTAATCATCAGGGAGATGCAGATCAAAACCACAATGAGATACCATCTCACACCTCAGAGACTGGCCCACATTCAAAAGAACAAAAGCAACTGATGCTGGCGCGGATGTGGCGAGAAAGGGACACTCCTTCACTGTTGGTGCGAATGCCGACTGGTTCAGCCCTTTTGGAAAACAGTATGGACGTTCCTCAAAAAATTAGAAATTGAGCTCCCATTTGACCCAGCGATACCACTCCTGGAAATATATCCCAGAGAGGCAAAAATGTGTAGTTGAAGTGACATTTGCACTTGTTTATTCATTGCAGCACTCTTTACAGTAGCCAGAAACTGGAAGAAACCTGAGTGCCCAAGAACAGATGACTGGTTAAAGAAAGTTTGGTATATCTACACAATGGAGTACTATGTAGCTGTTAGAAAAGATGAAGTCATGAACTTTACATACAAGTGGTACAATATGGAAAGTATCATGCTAAGCGAAATGAGTCAGAAAGAGAGGGATAGACATAGAAAGATTGCATTCATCTGGGGGATATAAAGTAACAAAATATGAGATTAATACCCAAGAATAGCTGAGATCAACACCAGGAAGATTACTCCATAGCTAAGAGGCCAGCCGGGTATTCTGGGGGAAAGGACAGTTCAGATAGAGAAGGGAGCACCAAATGGAGGGTGTTTGGAGGATCCTCCCAGGAGGGGAGATGCAGGTTGAAAGTAGACTGGACTGAACATGTTTGCCACTCAGTGCCTCTTTTGCTGATCAGAACACTCAAAAGGAGAGAGAAAACAAAAGGAAATGCCCTGCCACAGTGTCAGGGGGGGATGGGGGGAATGGGGGGGGGGGGAGGGATATTATCCTTGGTGGTGGAAAATGGGCACTGGTGGAGGGATGGGTATTTGATCATGGTATGACCGAAATCCAAGCACAAAAATTTGTTAGTCGACAACTGTACCTCATGGTGTTTCACTAATAAAAATTAAAAAAAAAAAGTACAAAGAAATATTTAAGAATTGTAAAGAAAAAACTCTTAGAAGCAATACTGAGCATAAGAACCAACATATACTAGTACCTGAACTGAATGAGGTTTAAATAATATTTTGATTTTCTATTTCATTAGTTTGAGAAAGCATAGTTTTATGACATAATTTTGCTATTAAGCAAAAGTCCTTCACTTGAATTTACCGATCAGAGAAAATTAATATTTGGATTTAGTTCAGAGGTTGAGTAAATTAGTTCTGTACACTCTGGGTTTGGGTTCATGGTTCAGTTCAAATTCTTGATAATGAGCCCGTCAAAATAAAAATATTTAAATAATGGAATCAGAGCTGACATTTAGGAAAAAATGTTCAGGCATGTACGTGTTTTAAGAAAACAAACTCACTTTACAGAGAGAGCTAAGGTTAAATCCGAAGGTTTGTGCATTCCGGGAGCCAGCGTTCATGTAGTTTCCCATTAGCAATACAAGTTCCAGCAACTTGCTAAAGCTTTTGCTCTTCTTTATCTCTTCGCAGGCAGCACTGACAGCCATGATGTCAGGTTTGATGTTGTTCACCTGCTCTTCAAACTGCAGCTTAAAGAGAATCGCACTGAGCCGTGGCCGCAGTCTCTTCACATTGCTCATCTGATTGAAAAGAAAATAGCAGATTTCCTTGAAAATGCATGGTATACTTTAGTCCTGTATGACTGCTAGTAATCTGGGATGATTTATTGGCATGACAGTACTGAAGAAGCAATATGTTCCCTAAAACTGATAGCAGAAGGAGAGGAAAGCTCTGCTTGTATTTGTGAGAAATTCAGTCATACCTCAAAGTAACATACATATATATATATAGATAGATACACACATACCCACACACATATATATGCATATGTATATTCTCAATGAAAAGAAAACTTTACCTAAGGATAATATATGATTATAATAATAAAATACAGATATCTTTATGTAAAAGTTGAATTTTCAAAAGACAGCAGTAAATTATGAAGTACTCATAGAATTTCTTGAAAATTTTGTTTCGAATGAAAGTGTGTTGGTTCATGCTGGAATCACATTCAGAAGTTAGAAAAGGGATTGTTTTCTTCAAATACCGGTTGTTGTCCTTAGGAACCTTGCTGATGAACAGTATGTGTTAGATAGAGAGAGAGTAAATAGGTCTCCCAATTTGTACTAAATTGACTTTCTTCAGAAACGCTGCAATGTAGGATGACTCCTGACACGATACTAAATTAGCAGAGTTCGAGTTAGGAAACTCAAGTGAAGCTACTGATAGAAGTGGTGTAGAGCCTCCAACCTACTTTATGTCACGGTAAGCCTGTTTAGGATTCTGGGTTTCCCTCTCCAGAATGCGAAGTTTGAAAGTCAAAAAGAACTAAGAGCTGGAGGTGTAGCAAGTGTTTGCCTTACAATTCTCTCATCTTTCATCAACACAAGTGAGAAAAGAACAGCTAACCAGAATGCTAGAGAAATATCATAATTAAGTGATAACATGATTTCTGTGGCCAATTTGATCGGGCATTTGTGACTTAAAACACATTCCTGGGGCAGTAGTTGCAGAATTGCTGAACTTTAAAAACTATTTTGAATAGCAAAAGTAGTTTGAAGCAAGATCAGAGAAAAAGTGTTGACAGAACAGGATAAGGGAATAAGATTGCCCAAAGTATGCAACAGTTAGATTATTCATCGTGTAGTGAACAGCACCAAGGGATGGAGAGACAGTATAACACAGTGGGTAAAAAAAAACGCTTGCCTTACATACAGCTGACCTTAGTTCAGTCCCTGGCATCAGAAATGGTTCCTCCCTCCCAATAGCCATTCCTGATCAGTTCCAGGAATAGCCCTAGGGACTGCTGCATATGAACAAGCCTTAAAAACAACATTGAAAAGCTATAAAATGCTTGTGACAAGGAAAATACAACAAAATCATGAATGTTCAAGAGATTAAAAATATATATTCTCCTAATATGATTGCTATTTTAAATAAAATGAGAGAGTCTGGACTTGTTCAATCCAATAAGGTAATTAGAGAAACTGCCTTAATGACTTCACAACGCAACACAATTTACAGCCTTAACAAAAGCAGTGATAATTAGCCTTTATTTGAAAGAACTTCAGATGGACCAAATCTTCCAGTGATTAAAGCTCCACAGCAAATAACATTTACATCTAGTCTTCTACCCAGCCACTTGATAGACTGTATGTTTATGGTTGTGCCAACATTTTAAGAACTCAATATAGTTAAAAAAAAATTCTGTCTTATTAGTCTTACTTATGATTATAAAATCATGTTTTAATAAACATGGAATAAACATGGTAAGAAATTCTACAGTCCCTCATGAAAACCATTAGCATTACAAAGTGTATCAATTTTAACATGTATTAATGTGCTACTTATGCACAACAAGAAAAGATTGCTTAATGCCTATATTATACCAACCAAAATATGTTAAAGCTTTCCTGCTGACAAGCTAACCATATGTAGCTGGTATAAAGTAATTAATTTTCCTCGAAAAATATAACCTAGATTTGTATGAGTAATGAGTCTACCTGGCACAAGGGACAGGTCCTTTGAAAAGATAAAGTCTATGATGTAATGCAGAACAAAGAGCTAAGAGTTCAGAAAAAGAAAGCCCCGAGAAAGCAAAAATCAGGAAAGGAAAGCAAAAATGGTGCTTTAACCACTTCTTTTTCTTTATTAATTTGTTTTTTATTTATATTTGGTTTGAGGGGGCTACAACCTGACAGTACTCAGGACTTATTCCTGGCTTTGTGCTCAGAGGTTACTCTTGGAAGGATATAGGGACACCATATGCAGTGCCACAACTGAACCCATGGGTCCCTGAACAACACTCTTCTTTTTTCTTTTTTTTTTTTTTTGCTTTTTGGGTCACACCCGGCGATGCACAGGGGTTACTCCTGGCTCTGCACTCAGGAATTACTCCTGGCGGTGCTCAGGAGACCATATGGGATGCTGGGAATCGAACCCGGGTCGGCCCTGTGCAAGGCAAACACCCTACCCGCTGTGCTATCTCTCCAGCCCAACAATATGTTTTAAATCATTTTCACTGTCCTATTTTCCAAGCCTCAACTCATCAAGGCACTTTACTGACCAAAACTACTGCACTAGAAAATTATTTAAGGCCAGAGCGATAGTGCATTGGGTAGGGTGCTTGGCTTGCACATGGCTGAAGGAGATTTGAACGCCGGTACCATATGGTTCTCACCTCTGCCAAGTTATTCCAGAGTGCAGAACCAGAAGCAATTCCTAGGCACAGCTGATGTGCATGCCCCCCACCACAAACCCCCAAAAATTATAGTTAAGGATATCTTAGTGATAGTTCTTGTATTTTCCTCATGTATTTTGCCCACTATTTAGCCTGATTTTTCTAGGGCAATCGTTGTCCAATGCATACTGAAAACAACAACAATTTAAAAAAAAAAAACCTCTGGAGCTGAAGAAATAGTGTAGTAAGGTGCTTGTCCTGCACACTGCTGACCTGAGTTCAATCCAAAGCACCCAATGTGATCCTGAGCATCATTAGAAGTGATTCCTGAGTGTAGAGCTAAGAGTAACTGCCAAGCATCGCTGGGTCGGTGATCCAAAAACAAAACAAAACAAACAAACAAAAAACAACTAATGTTTTGAAACCAAATTTTTGAAATCTATGAAAATAATGGGCTGGAGCAATAGCACAGCAGGTGGGGAGTTTGCCTTGCTAGTGGCCGATCCGGCTGACCCAAGTTCAATTCCTCAGCCCCTCTTGGAGAGCCCTTCAAGCTACCAAGAGTATCTCGCCTGCAAGGCAAAGCCTGGCAAACTCCCTGTGATGTATTCAATATGCCAAAAACAGTAACAAGTCTCACAGTGGAGACTTTACTGGTGCCCTGTTGAGCAAATCTATGAACAAGGGGAGGACAGTGCTACATGAAAATAATAGCAGAGTTATTTTGTTCACAAGGTTTAAAAAAAAATCAATGTGTTTCTTCAAATGATATCAAAGAAAAGGTTAAAATCTGCAACTGTATCTTTTAAAACCCTGTAGAATACTTCCTCATCAATTTACATATTCTATCAACACTGGGAAGTTGCATTCTCTTGTTCTGGAACCTAGAATTCAGAATTGGCTGGTAAAGACTAAGCTGTACAGAAATAGCTCTGGTGCTCACAAAATATTTTCAATGGTAAGAGAAAATCAGGGATGGGGGGGGGGGAACCTGGCACCCATAATTGTAAGATGACAAATAATCAGAACGTACAAAAAATAAGATTTTTTACAAAATATTTTTACAAAATATCCTTTAAATTGTTATAAAATCTTTGTAATATAAATGCATAGCACCAAAACTTGGCAATAGTGAGTTGAAATCTGCAGACCCAACTATAGGCATAAAAAAGGTATAAAGTACGTGATTTCACTCTAAGATTTGAATGACAAACAGCCCTGGTATTCACATAATATTGTCAAAGGAAAGAGAAAGTCTTACGGGTGAAAAAAATCTCTTCACCTCACTGACTTCAATGTCATACGACAGAATGAAGAGACTATTAAAAGAGTGAACATTATAAGAGCAAGCAATATCCAGAATCCCAAAGATATTTTTATTTCAAAATTTTGTTTTTTTGCCAAATATGTGTGGTTGAAGCAGACTTTAAAATAAGATGAAAAGGCCTTTAGAAAATCAATGATCTAACAAGTATTGACTTGAAGCCCACTCAGTAGTGTAAGAACCACAGTAGTGCTTGCTGCCCTTAAAGCACAGATCATTTAATTCTTTCTGTCTTAACAATCAGAAAAACAGGCCAGTGTGGTATATCTCATAATCTCATTACATTTGCTAGCATGTGCCCATTATTTTATACGGTAAAAACAACTTTCATTTTAACCAACTGATTTAACCATACCAGACTCTTCTTTTTAATAAAGAAGAACCTTGTTATAAATTAGAGATTTTCAGGTGTCAACTACTCAAAACTTATGTGAGCTTCCTCAACTTCTTGCAAGTGGCCAACCTGGGTTCAATCCCCTGATCCCCATATGTTCCCCCAAGCTCCCCAAGGAGTGGCCACTAAGCTCAGAACCAAGAGGAATCTCCGAGCAGCACCAAGTATGGCCTAAAGAGGAAAACCAAAACAAAACAAAAAGACTTTTAGCATATGCTCCGTAGTTATCCTCCAAAGTCAGTGTAAAACTACTGAACCATACATATAACTTTCTTATGTTTCAAGTAACTATCATTTAAAAAGCAAGAAATTTCAGTCTGAATTTAATTGATGGATTACTGTAAGTAATTATTTCACATACTTCGTAAATAATTAGACAAATAATGGAATGATATTTCATGAAGAGAAAAATGATTTCTTCAAGATTACGTGTCCAATAGAACAGGGTTTACAGCTAATTGTTGTCAATGAAATGCACATTTTTTACTTGTCTATCACAGTATGAAAATAATCCCAGTTTTAAAATTACCTATTAAAGTATATCTGCTATGTTTTACTATGAGTAAGAAAAGACTTGAGTTCACGCACAGTATTATTAAACAAAATACTATGGAAATGCATTCTGAGTTCTGCCTGCTATTTCTTATCTCCCTTCTCTTTGATATATCCAATTACCGCCCTGTTATGTTTCATTTTTAATGTTTCTAGATCCCACATTTGCTGTGTCTTCCACAGTGCACTCTCTACTTTCTACACTAGTTAATTCTTCTGTTTTCTGTAGAAAAGGTGTGATAAACAAGAAAATGTGAAAACTAGATAAAGTGACAAAGATTACAGAAGAAAAGTAACAAATAAAAGAGTTTTCCTGATCAAGTAACAGGATTAAGATGATGGGGGAGGGGGGTAATGAGTTTGATTTTTCTAATTAAACTGAATTTAAAAAAATCTGTCAACTGGTAAATATTTTCATGGTTCATAATTTTTAGGGAAAAAGCATTTCAAGAAAAGTATCAGAAAAATACGTAAGTGCTAAGACTACACAATTATTTTTTATTATATGATTTGCAAAGTTTTTCATAGTTGAGTTTCAGGCATACAACGTGCCAACCCACTGCTATCCCAGTGTTAACTTCCCTCCACCAATATCCCCAAGTTTCCTTCCCACAATCCCAGTCTGTCTACTACTCAACAGACACATTTTTAAGTTTGGTTCTTATAGTTTGGTTTTTAAAATAATGTGTCCATGGGGCTGGAGTGATAGCACAGCGGGTAAGGCATTGCCTTGCACGCAGCAGACCTGGGTTCGATTCCCAGCATCCCATATAGTCCCATGAGCGCCGCCAGGGGTAATTCCTAAGTGCAGAGCCAGGAGTAATTCCTGTGCATCACTGGGTGTGACCCCAAAAAGAAAAACAAAAAAATAAAATAATGTGTCCATGATATTAAAGGTAAGGTAATATTCTGGAATAATCATTGTATCACTGTCATTCCATTGTTCGTCGATTTATTTGAGTGGGTGCCAGTAACATCTCTATTCATCCCAGTCCTGAGATTTTAGCAACCTCTCTTTACTCGTCTTTCCCAATGACTAGAAGCTCTTTCAGGGTCAGGGGAATGAGACCCATTATAGTTACTGGTTTTGGCATATTGAATACGCTACGCTATGGGGAGATTACCAGGCTCTGCCCGTGCGGGTGGGAAACTCTCGGTAGCTTGCCAGGCACTCTGAGAGTGTGTGTGTGTATGTGTGTGTGTGTACATATGCATATAATATATGTATATATTCAGAAATAATATACCACAAAAATCAATATGACTGTTTTTAACATTTTCTCAGAAGCAAAATCAAAAATTATACAAAGAAAACATAAAGAATAAAATGTATACTCTTCTAGCTAGTCAAGAAACAGAGAATATACGCAAAAGATGCTGCTCTATCTTTGTCTTCAAATCCTTATTCAATCTGGACCATCAAGGATTACAAAAGAGGTTCAAACGAGTATAGTAGATACTTGATCAGCAAGTAGTAAAGTTAGAGATATCCTATTAAATTTGGCATTCTAAGCAAACATTCTTAACACATAAATTACACTTCTGTTGAATTAAAAAGCTGGCATAAAACCCAGAATCATTTTACTGCCTTAAATTCATTCATATCTGTTTCCAGATACTCCCCACACCCCAACAGAGGAAACTAGTTTTTTATTTCTGTCTCTTTAACTTAGTTTGGCCTGTTCTTGGGGTTTATATTAATGAAACTTTCAGTAAATACTTTCGTGCCTGCTTCCTTTTACTCTACACAAAATGACTTGGAGATTCACAAACCTACAGTGTAATTCAGTACTTTATTCTTTTTAATCATGAGCCGTAATTCACTGCAAGAACATAGTAAAAGAAATTTTATCCACCTTTTCATTGATATACTTCCCGCCCCCTTCAGTTTGAGACTATTATGAGGACTGATAAAGACTTAAATACCTGCAACTCTAACTTTGCATATTATTAGGTACCTGTGTCTGTTAACTCTGTACAGAGAGATAGGTTAAAAGATATAATAAATTTGCCAATCTTCTGAGAAGATCATTCAGGACTTAGAGCGGTCCCCAAATCCAATGATATGCCAATTAAACTAGAAAAAAGAACAAGACCATACAGCAGAAAATGGTAAGGAGACAAAGGCAAATATGGAGCAAAGATGCAATTCAGAAACTCCAATGATTCCAGTTACAGGAAGCTCAGAGAAAAAGCAAAGAAAAGATTCTTCCTCAGACTCACCAGAAGGAAACTATCCTGCCAACATTTTGATTTAGATTTGTAAGAGAATATATTAGTGCTTACTTAAGCCATTTAGGTTGTAGATACGTATTATGGCAACTCACAGAAGTGATAAGCGATATTCTAAATATTCTTTTTTGTCTTCTCATCTATTTAATATCAGAAATATACTGTAAATGTATATATAAGAAGGTAAGAAGTTACCAAACTACTTTTCCCAAATGGCATATACTGTATTTTAAAATTTATACCAAGGCTGGATTAAATTAAAGCTTTGCATTACATCTTTCATGCTTAGGTCTACAGCCCATGATTAATTATTCAGATACATTTTAAACCCTTATATACCCAAGTTTTGCAGCATCAAATGACACAACATGTGTTTCCTCATTTGTAGTATTGATGTTTGCCCTGAAAAATTGATCAATGCTATCTTTAGAGGTCTATTTCCAAACTTTCTAAAAAAGGTTTATATTTAAGTCCTTATGTCAACACCTCTGTCCAGATAACTGTACTCTAAGTTCTCCAAAGTTGTTACTTTAAAAATTTGCTTTATGAAACTATGGTACATCTACACAATGGAATACTATGCTGCTGTTATGAAAAATGAAGTCATGAAATTTGCTTATAAATGGATGGACATAGAGAGTTTCATGCTGAAAGAGTCAGAAGGAGAAGGACAGACATAGAATGATCACACTCATTTGTACTACATAAAAATAAAGAGTAACGAGACTTATTCCTAAAGACAGTAGCAACATGGACCAGGAGGACTGGCAGTTGGAGTCAAGTCTCAGATGCTGGGGGAGAGGGATTTGGTATAGAGAAGGAACTATTATGGCAATAACAGTTGGAAATAATCACTCTGGATAAGAATCATGTGCTGAAAAAGGACAAACATGACAACCTCTCAGTATTTGTATTGTAAACCATAATGCCCAAAAAGGGGAGTGAGGAAGAAGAGAGAGGAATTTCCTGCCATGGAGGAAGGCAGAGGAGGGAAGAGGCGGGGTGAGGATTGGCAGGAAGGAAACCAGAGTCATTGGTGGTGGGAAATGTACACTGGTAGAGGGATGGATGGGTGCTGGAACTTCGTATGACTGAAACTCGATCATGAACAGCTTTGTAATTGTGTATCTCACAGTGACTCGATAAAAGATATTTTTTTAGAAATAATTTATTATTCTAGCTAGAAAATTTATACAATATGCAGAGAACTCTCAATAACAAAACCTATTGGGAATGTATATCACAAGTGCATTAGGAATCTATAGGTCATTTCAAGGAACAAAGAAATCTTAACAATATTGAATCTTTCACTTTATGAGCATAATAAATCTTTTTTTTTTTTTGCTTTGTGGGTCACACCTGGCAATGCACAGGGGTTACTCCTGGTTCTACATTCAGGAATCACCCCTGTAGGTGCTCAGGGGACCATATGGGATGCTGGGAATCGAATCCGGGTCGGCTGCTGCAAGGTAAACGCCCTACCCGCTATGCTATTGTTCCAGCCCTGATAAAATTTTTCCATTATTTCAACTTTCATTAAGCAAGGTATACTGAGGTGAAGAAAATTTGCGGACATTTAGTGAAATATATCCACGTTTCAGGTTAAGTAAAAAGCATTTTAGATTATTTTCTAATAGACCATTGACTATGCGATAATATAGACTCTGGTATACTATTCTGTAAACTTGATAAAATTCTATTCACATAAATAATTTAAAAAAGGATGTTTACTTATTTACAACAAATGAGTCTTTTGCCTTTGTTATTAATACATTTTGTAACATGCATTTAATGTTGAAGAAAATAATAATGAATATATTTTTTATTTCCAATCATAAAAGAAAAATCATTTAATCTTCTACTACAAGTATAATGACAGCTTTAGGTCTTCTATATACAACTTTTATTTGGTAGTGGATTTAGAATAGATTTTATTCTATTTCTAGTTCATGACTTCCTACATTAAATAGTATATTAAATAATAACATGCTTGTCATTTTTCATTTCTTTAAATACAATTTTCTTTCTTTTCTTGATAATATACTTATTTACATTCATTGTGAGACTTTGTTGTTACTGTGTTTGGCATATTGAATACATCACGGGTAGCTTCCCAGGCTTTGCTGCATGGGCAAGATACTCTCGATAGCTTGCCGGGCTTTTCAAGAGGGGAGGAGAAATCAAACTCAGGTCAGCCTGGCAAGCTACCCGTGACTTATTCAATATGCCAAACACAGTAATGACAAGTCTCACAATGTTACTGGGACCGCAGGAGCAAATCGATGAACAGGACGACAGTGACAGTGATACTTAATTACATTAATAGAACTTTAAATGTCAAACTGACCGTTCTCTATTTGATCGTAAGATATTTCCCTATAGATGCTCTACAAAAGTGCACCTAAAATTATTGTGCAGATCATGTTTACCTATATGTCCATGCATGATAGAGTATTCATGGTTTCACAGTGCATTGCTGCTTTGATTTGTGATATCAAAAATCCAAATTTTTGGTTTCCTTTTCAGAATTTTGATTTGTATTAAGTTCAAAATAATTTCTTATATAACAAGAAATTCAAAACTGGTCCAGCTTAGGGCATGAGGACCTGAGTTTGATCCCCAGAACACTATATGGTACCCTGAACATTAATAGTAGTCATCTCTGAACACAGAGCCAGGAGTAAGTAAGCCCTGAGCACCAACTGGTGTGGTCCCAGAACACAAAAAATGAATTTTCCAGCTTTCAAACAGAGGTGGCCTTTTGTTTATGAGCAATTTAATTGTTTTAAAGAGAAAATATACTCTGCAAGTTTCTGATCCCTTGAAAATGAGATTTTAGAACTAATTTAATTTTCTAAATACTAAATTTGTAATATATTTTTTTCTAAAATTTATTAAGATGGGTATTAAATATCTCAGTATAACTGGAATGTTCCAATTCTATTAGCCTTTTGCTTCATGAGTTTCAAAGCTCTATTACTAGGATGATGTATATTCTAATAATAGAGGGGGACATCAGGGGCCTCCAAGTGGTGTTCGGGAGGCCTAGGCTTCCTTTAGGTAATTCACAGCCAGCAGAACTGGAAGTTCAATATTGAGGTTCCAGGAAATAACCTGTCACCATGGCAGTGCTGGAGGACCTCCAGGGCTACACTCAGTGATGCTCTGAAGATCAAGTGGTTCCAAAAATCCAACCAGAGTTGACCACATATAAAGCACATGCCTTAACTCTTAGCTCCTATACTATTTCTGTAGCGTAAGGAACGTGTGTGTGTGTGTGTGTGTGTGTGTGTGTGTGTGTGTTTGAGATCCTTATTTTGTTATCTTAAATCCTTATTTTGTTATCTTAAATTGTTATATGACTAGTCAAGTCACAACTTTTTTATTTGTCCTGTAATAATATTATGTCTTAGTAATTTATATTAAAACAAATAGCTGTGCAACCTTTATTTTTTTCCATTTCTTCCTTCTGTTTATAATCTTTTACCCATGTCTTACTTTAACTGCTTGGTGCAACAACACAAATAATTTCCATTTTCTTTCTTCGGAACTGTTACTATTCTTTTCCTGATTATTCCTTAAGTTTTAAAAAGAGACAAAGTTGATTGGTTACTTCAGGTGCTCTTTATTTATTTATTTATTTATTTATTTGTGAATCTCAGCTTTTTCATTTGTGGTTTTGATATTCCCAACAATTAGTGCTCGGAGGCAGCTAGTGGACCTTGGAGTACCAAGGATGGAACCCAGGGCTGCAGCATGCAAAGCACATACTCAGCCCTCTGAGCTGCCTCTCCAGGCCCTATAGTTTTCACTGGCTTCATAGAATTTTGGTCTGAAGGAAAACGTAGCTCTTAGAAGCTAGGTGTGAAGATCTTAAACACAGAAAATGCTTTGATTTTAGAACACTTGAGGAAGGATAAATAGAACATTTTAAGTTTCTATTTTTTCTCTGACATTTTAACAAACCCTTCCTGTTTTTCCTATGTTCTGTAAAATCTCTCAGTTGTGTTTTCTTATACAAGGTGTACTGTCCCTCTCCATGTTACTTCCTGTGATATTCTCTTATCTTTGCCTTTCAGCAATGTGACTATTTTCTATTTAGGTATTCTGGGTCTGCTGAAATACTTGAACCATGAGTTTATGTTTTTCACTCAATTTGGCATTTCCTGGTCATTATTCCGTCAAATATTTTGTCAGCTACATCTCTCACTGTTCTTTGGGAATTTTAATTACAGTTGTTTTAGACCGTCTGACTGATATTTACCCAACCTGAAGTCTATTCATGTTTGAATTTTTTTGGTCTATATTCTTAAGGCAAAATAATCTCTATAGATTTGCCTTCTAGGACACATATTTCTGCTACCTCCAATGTATAATTAAACACACATATTAAGTGCTTCAATTATTGTACTACACAATAATAGTTTTTGAGAATGTTCAGGTTTTACTTCAAGAATTTTTATCTGGTAAATTTTTAGTTTTAATTTCCTTTTAAATATTCCTAAATACAGAAAATATTTTGCTTTTATTCCTTAAAGATGATTTACTTATCTGAGTATCTTTATAATACCTATATTAAAGTCTCTGCATATAAAATTCAAAACAAAGGGGCAACTCTCATCTGGCTTATTTGATTATACTTTCTTTGTGACAGTACAGTTTACTATATTACTCTGTTTTCTAGTTAAATACTGAAATTTTTGTAATAACTTAAAAGTGCAACAGTAGTTGAAAAAACAATTGTTCTAGTTACAGTAGAAGAAACCAACCTCTGATTGATCGCATTGAAGTTGTACAAACCTGAATGAATGCTTTATTAGGGTTGTTCCATATGTAAGAGGTGTTTCCCTAACCCTTTAACTTGATCAAGTTAATTACAGAGCCCAGCCCTGCAGATTCAAGCTGTTTTAGTTGCTATGAATTATTATTGCTGCCTTCTGATTTCAGAATAAAATAATAGAACCTTTGCTGTAGACTCAGTTTTGTTATACCTGGAAAATTCTGCACTAGTCCAAAAGCTGGAAAAATTCATAAAGTTTCTAGTCTCATAATCAGTAAGTAATTTATAGGGAGATCTTTGACATTCCATAAATACTGCACATATAACCAATTTTTCACTGAATTTTCACTTTCATTATTAGTCAAGTCAGATGTTAAATATAAGAGTAATTGCTATAGTATTCATGAACTAGAAGCAAACCCCAAACTTAAAGCCTAGAATAATCTGAGTACTGGCAGGGCAGGTATGTTTCTCAACCCATAAATTACAAAGAAACAAAAATCTCTGAGAAATACAAATAAACCCGCCTGTGCCTACAATTACACACTTAGACTAATAAAATTCTCTTACTCTACAAGAATTAGGGTCATAAGTCCAGTTGCCCTTTTCCTATGTAATCTTAGTGAGACTATGTAGACTTATATAAATATATTTTGAGAATACAGACAATGCTTCATAGACACTATATGAGATTGAAAAAAAAAAAGCCTTAAAACAATGTTGTCTGCAAAGAGATGAATCATAAGAGACCTTTTTTGCTTATAACTTCAAAATGCTTTAGGCTTTATTTCAAATGAATGATGCATGGCTAGTAATTAGTATGTGACTATAATGGTACTTTGTTTTGTTTTTGAAAATGAAACAAATTAAGCAGATTGTGTCATAAAATTTCAATACCACATAGATGGTCTGACTAGAAACTATGATATCAAAACCAAAAACCACAATTCCAATTACAGTCTTAAATGTCCCACATATTTCTCCTTATACATGATTTGAAATTCCAAAGAAAATGTAGAAACAGTCTTTTTCAATAAACTTAATTCTGAGGTGAACCATATAGTAGTCCTTGTTCCCACTTAAACCTGGTAAGGAATTTGTACTCTGTTAAGTCTAAGTTAAGTGCATTAAACTGAATCAATTTCTTTTTTGTGTGTGTGTGTGCTTTTTGTTGTTGTTTTGTTCTTTTTTTTTGTTTTGCTTTTTGTGTCACACCCAGCAATGCTCAGGGGTTATTCCTGGCTTTGCACTCAGGAATTACTCCTGGCATTGCTTGGAGGACCATAATGGGAGACCTGGGATCGAACCCGGGTCGGCTGTGTGCAAGGCAAACATCCTACCCACTGTGCTATCGCTCCGGCCCCCTAAACTGAATCAATTTCTAAAAAAATCCACTACAGAAGTATTCAGAAATTACTACTGAAAGCAACTAAAGTAGGCAACTATAGAAAAATAAAACAAGAGTTACTGCAACCAAAATTTAAGAACGTAAAATCCATTAGAAATGGATTATATCCTTTAATGTCATAAAATTATTACCTCCTCTATAAGTGGAAATGTCTGCCTAGTGTCTTATTTAGAACCCCAAGTAAGTTCTTGAATGTAAGACCTGTAACCATAAAAATTCTAAATAAATAAATAAATAAACCAACAGGCAGGTCTTGGCAATGATTTTTTTTTTAAATTTTGACAGAAAAAGCAAAGACAACAAAGGAAAAAAATGAACTGCGTTAAACTAAAAAGCTACAGTGTGGGAAATAAAAACATTAACAAAATGAAAAGGCAATGTGTCAAACAAAAAAAAAAAACGAATAGAAAAGCGTATCTGATAAGGGGTATAATACCTACAATGTATAAATATTTCCTACAACATAATAGCAAAGAATAAAATCATACAATTTAAGAATGGATAGAATCTGAATACTGTTCCAAATATGACACACAAATAGCCATCAGATAAATAAAATATATACACTCTGGATTATTAATTACTGGGAACGCATATCAAAGCTACAAAGACTGGGTCTGAGATATAGCTCCTGGTTTATCACATGTTTTGCATGCAGGAGGCCATTAGCACCACAGGAAATGACCCCTAAGCACCAAGCTAGAAGTAGCCTGCTACTATCAGAGATGTGGTCCAAATCACACACCCTGCCCCCTCCAGAGAACAACACAATAATTTAGCATCTCATATATTTCAGAATGGTTATTCTGCAAAAGAACACACTAATAAGAATGAGGATAGAGAGCAAAGGAAAGCCTTGCATATTGTTGCTGGAAATGTAAATTGGTTGCAGTCTCTATGGAAAAAGTACAGGGAGGGGTTCTCCAGAAAATTTAAAAACGTAACTGCAAACTCACAAATAAATCTCGCAAGAGAGGCACAAGCTGCAGGGATGTCTCCAGATGCCTCATCGGGTTGAGCCCCATCCAGGACAAATGGAGCAGGGCAGGCGAGTCCCTCCATCGACCTTAATGGAATCTCAGCAGCTGAAAACCTCCAGAACCCAGTCATGGCCATGCTCATGGGCAATCTCCACAGATTCTAGAGGAGCCGCTCACACATGAGAATAAATCCACTGAAAACCTTAGGCATGCAGCTTTTGTCATCTAAACCAGGCTCTTGAGGAGTTGGGAATGGGCTACCTCCCATTTCTCTGATTTCCCTGAGCCTGGCGGACACACCCACAAATCACCTCCAGCACTTTATAAACTCACTAACAGTCATAATCCAGAGACTCACAAATAAATCTTGCAAAAGAGCTACACGCTGCAGAGATGCTTCAAGATCCCAAAGTCATCTCCAGTTGTGTCACCCTATTTAAAATTTCAGAATCCCTGGAGTGAGATTTTATACTCTACTCCACTGATATACCAAGAGTAGCACAACACACGTGATGGGGTTAAAGTAGAAGGCAACGAATCTCAATCCAAAAATAAACAAATAGTTGTAGACTTACAAATTTTTTGTGCTTAGGTTTCAATTATACAATGATCGAATACCCATCCCTCCATCAGTGCCCATTTCCCACCACCACGGATCCAAGTATCCCTCCCACCCCCCATCTCCCCCTATCCCACCCTGCCTCTGTGGCAGGGAATTCCCTTTTGTTCTCTCTCTCCTTTTGGGTGTTGTGGTTTGCAGAAGAGGCATTGAGTGGCAATCATGTTCGGTCTATAGTCTACTTTCAGCATGCTTCTCCCATCCTGGGAGGATCCTCCCAACACCCTTTATTTGTTGCTCCCTTCTCTATCTGAGCTCCCTTTTCCCCTAGCATGTGTAGCTGGCCTCCAAGCCATGGAGTAAAATACCTGGTACTAATCTCGGCCATTTTTGGGTGTTAGTCTCCTATTTTGTTATTTTATGTATCTCACTAATAAAAATTAAAAAAAGTTCTCAGCACGAGAAAAGAATCTAACTATATGTAGTGACATACATTAACTAGACTTTTACAATGTACACAAATACTGAATCATTGTGTCATCACCAGAAATCAATAGACTATTATATGTGAGTCTTAATTATATTTTATAATGATATTTCAGTATATCCTACAATAAATAATATCTTGTTTTAGTTTATGTAAAAAATAAAAAATAAACAAATATAGCACACAAGACTCAACACACAACAACATGTTAGTAATCTCTTCTACAAGGGCTTAATGGCTCTAGGTTGGGATACAACAAACTTTACAAATTTTCACACATTTTCCTTTAAGGAAACTTTTTTTAATTACTTTTAATGCATTACTCAGAACAAGGCTGGAGCGATAGCACAGTGGGTAGGGTGTTTGCCTTGAACACGGCTGACCTGGGTTCGATTCCTCCGCCCCTCTTGGGGAGCCCAGCAAGCTACCGAGAGTATCCCACCTGCACAGCAGATCCTGGCAAGCTCCCCGTGGAGTATTTGATCTGCCAAAAACAGTAACAAGTCTCATAATGGAGATGTTACTGGTGCCTGCTCGAGCAAATCGATGAACAACGGGAGGACAGTGTGACAGTTCTACCGTGCTACTCATAACAAGCCATACAAAACAAATTATTTAAGATCTGCTTTTGTGACAAGCTTAGGCAGTGGTAGGGTAATTAGAACTAATGGTGGTGGGAAGGTGTTGTGGTAGGATGGCTTTTTAATATTGAATGTAATAAATTACTGTGAACTTCTTTATAAAAATAAAATAAAATTGGGAGAGAAAAAAAACACAACAAAACAAAACAATGGCTATATAACCCAGCAAATTTCTTCTAGGTATTTATCCAAAGGAGATGAACACACCCAAAAACGGTATGTATGCTCATGTTCATTACAGCATTCTGTACAATTACCAGAAATATAAACAACCTAGGCATCGTGAATAGGTAAATGTAATACACACGTATGTGTGTACATACAACACAATGTGGCTAATATAAGTCAGGGAAAACAGAGAAAATCTTGTCATTTGCAACAACTTGGATGGATCTTGAAAGCATTATATTAAGTGAAATAGAATAATTTGGTCAGAAGAAGATACATACTATTGTATTGTATGAAATAGTATAATTTGGTCGGGAGATAAATACCACGTGATTGCATTCATATTTGGAATCTAAACTAATAATAATATGAACTCAGATACAGAGAACAACTTAGTTACAGCCAGAATTGAGGGCAGAGGGAAGGGCAAAAATATATGAAGGTAGTCAAAATATAAAACCTTCTGCTCTTGCAAAATAAGGATTTCTACATCACGAGGAGAAGGAGTTATATAGCTGGGTGACCTAGTTAGCACGACTGTATATTTTACTTTAAAATTGAAATTTGTTAGATCTAAATATTGTTACCAAAAGAAAAATTACTGTGTGGTGGTAGATTGGTTTAATATGCTGATCATTTTCCAGTAGATACAGATGTTAAGTCAATATGCTGAAAATATACAATTATTTATCATTTACATATATGCACATTTAAAGATCAATCAATGAACCATGAAAAGGCTAGTCACAGAATAAGAGAGAAAACTGGAACAAAAGGCAAGGTCCAATCAAATATTTTTTCAGTGAGAGTCAGATCTTCATTGTAATTCCAGCCTTTGACCTCTACCTCCAGAACTTGCTGTCACTAATAATACTAGAAAAACAAAATTTTGAGTGTTACCTTGGGGAGTAATGTCAGACATAGTACAGTTAAAAGACACAAAGGAAAATGTTGCAATGTTTAGACTGTTCAAAAGTAACAGTAAATAATTTGTTTGGCGATATTTGTTAACTAGTTCTTATTTTAAAATATCATGTCTCCTAGAAATGTTCTTTAATGGCCAATTCTTTGCCTTGATGTTAGTTTCTCCTGTGCCATTTTACAAGATCTAGTTCTTTCTCAGTACCAGATTATTAATGGCAAAGGTGTTTCTGTACTTATAACATAAACCCATTAAAAATGGCACCTTGCTTTTTATTGATTGTTTTCTGTTTTTATTCTCTGTTTCAGCATTAGGACAAATAAAATTCATTCAGGAACTCCTAAAAATAAATCAATGGCCTTTCAGAAATTCATTTGAAGTTTGGATTCATGCTTCAGTTCAAACCATCGATTTAGTGGGGGCATTTTGGGAGCATTCAAATCAAATCTGTGATACATTTTCCAGACTACTCTTCTGGCTTTCAGTAATAAAGCATATCTATTTCTTTGTCAAAGATGCTAGAGGGGCCAGGTCTGTGGTTTGCATTCCAGGCAGAAGAGTCTGGACAAGGAATTCAAACAATGAGCATAATTAGCAAAGGATTAGGCTATAGCAGAGAACAATGGATAGAAGAAAATATGCATTTGGGGAGCATAAAACTGATGGGGGGGGGGGGGGGAAGTAGTCTTTAGGTAGCCAGAGATATAAAGTCAGATCATGGATAGAATATCAGAACTTAAGATTTTAAGAATCCAGTATTAAAGAAGAAAATGAGAATGCAATATACCTGGTCCCTTCTAAGAGAAAACTCAGAAGTCTAAATTACCAAAAAAAAAAAAAAAAAGGCAAAAAGGTACATGAACAGAATAAGCACAGAAAAGCAGATAATTAAGCAACAAAGGAAAAGATTGCTAGGAAGCTAACACAACTAATGCCCTCATAACTGCATTCAAAGCACTGAACACTTAAAAAAAATCTGAGTCAGAACTTTAAAAAAAGCATAAATACAGCATCAAGGAAACCTATAATACAAAGCTCCTAGAACTTTTACTCCTTTTAAGATGTCCTAGTATTCAATTGATCAGAATGATTTAGATGCCTTACTGTGGCCAGTAGTTCCAAGGGGAGCTACTTATAAAGGAAACACTGATAAAATAGGACAGAAAGACTCTACTTGCCCATGACATAGAACTTCAGCAATGCCAAATAGCTTACTATAGGAAGAAACACTTAATGCAACATCCTGGAGAAAAAAAAATTAACAGAACACTGGTATAGCTGCAGTTTCACCATTAAGTCCTAGACTGAGAACTTTTAAACATATTGAAATTCCTACAATAAAATGAGCTCAGATACAGAGAACAACTAAGTTATGAGTTATGGTGAATAAAATAAACCATAACTCAATGTCATAAGTTGAAGACTATCACAGAAAATAGTAAATAGACTGAATGCACATGCTTCAGAGGAGAGAAATGTGACTAGTATGCAGAAATTCCAATCTAATTGTGTTTCAGTTATTTTAAAAAGTCATCTAATAATTACATCTCTTTGTAAAATTGGCAGGAGTTAATACCTTATATTCTGGAGCAATAGCACAGCAGGTAGGGTGTTTGCCTTGCACGCAGCTGACCTAGGTTCAATTCCCAGCATCCCATATGGTCCCCCGAGAACAGCCAGGAGTAATTCCTGAATGCATGAACCAGGAGTAACTCCTGTGCATCGCCGGGTGTGACCCAAAAAGCAAAAATAAAAACAAAACAAAAAAAAAAACCTCGACCCAATGTTGCAAAGTAGGAAATGGGTCTTAAAGGAAAGTGGGTTTTGCGTGGGGATGTGGCCTTGAATGTGAAAGACCTGGGCTTTAGGCTCTAACCCTAGCAGCACAGGTGGAAAATAAAAACCTGAGATAAGAAACATATTTCAAATGAATATATGTCGATTGTGAAATAGGTTCTACATTTTATAAATTAGAAAATAATGCTGAAAGGTTAGGAAATTTGTTCAGAGTTTCATACATATTCCACAGTAAATAATTCAAACCCAAGTCTAATGAGGCTAAAAATAAAACAAAGGATAATTAGAAGAATTTGGAATAATACAACAAAGTTGTTTTAACCCAGATTGATGTTTCCGTACTAGGAATACATTATATGGCAAAACTAATTAAGCCAGCTGTTTTTTTAAGTTTTGCAGGATCTAAGACACACAATATTAATATCTTAGAAAAAGTCAGTCTTCCATCAGATATTATTGAGTATTAATACATATAAGGTATTGTTCAGGGCATTAGGAATTAACAAGGAATAATATTTGAGAGAATTATTCTTGCTATCTATCATGCACATTCTTATGATAGACTTACACTTTTCAGAAGTAATACTAAAGCAGATCTAGAATAAGCATGAAGATGAGTAACTGGGAGAAATACAGGGAAAGAACAAAGAACAGCTTTGGCCAACTGGACATACACTTCCAAAAAGTCTTCTCAGAATAGAGCTCCAGTGTTGTCATATGGAGGCTGGTTTGAGGCGAAAGCACAAGACACTTGGCTCTCTAGAAGAAGGAAGACACATGTAAGGAGAGAGGGTAAAAGCCCCCCAAACAGTATGTACTCTCATCTTTCAGAGACGGAATAGCTACCGCATAGTTAAAGCTGAGCCCTCCAGAGGGGAGGGTTAAATGAGCCAAGAAACACTGAGACAGTCACTATGTTGTGCCATAAAGAACACTGAACAGACCCAAGACTTTCCAGTGATGTGGAAATTATTTCCCTAACAAAAGATGCAAGGTCAGGGTAGTGCCCAGGATAAAACTGTCAAGGAGAGGCAAGAAATGCAAGCCCAGGAAAGAATAGAATAAACAGGGCAGCAAATGTGAGCCCAGGACAGAAGAGAACAGAAAAGACAAGAATAGACTAGGAAATTGTCACGTTATTCCTTAAGGGTACCCGTGGACTGGCTATATGAACCATCCCAGTCTCTACTCTTAACGTACCTCTTACATGTTGATGTACTTACTAGATGTCCCTAACATCTCTGTCTATTTAAACAATGGCTCACTCATTCAGAACCCGAGGGAGAGTGATATCGAATTGAATAAATGGTGAGCTCACGCATCGCTGCCCAGAAGACCTTAAAGTTGGACCATCCCTTGTGTGTGTTTGTCTCGCTCTCTGTGACCAAGCCTACTGGACAGCTGCAGGTGCCAGTTGGATCGGCTTTATTGTGGTAAAATGCCACACTGTGAGGCTGGGAAGCACTAAGAGAGGATTGGGAGGGAGAGAAGCCTATCTCACCTCACCAGTCACTGGCCATTATGTCAAGAATAGCCTGTGGTGAAGAGAAAATGATACAGGAATGGTTTCTTAATATTATAAAATTCTTTCATATTTTCCATATATTTACACAAAGCCATAAAAGTTGGTACCTTTGCCACAAAGTGAAAAAGAGAAGAAAATAAAGATAAATCACAGTTAAATATTCAAACTTTTTTAGCAGCTCACTAGAGTTAGCAACTCAATAAAATAGCATATTATTCAGATCATGCTGTGTTTTTATTAGTTCTAATAAATTAGAGAATTGCAGAGTTATTTAATATAGCTGACATTCTACTAATTTCAAGGGAACAAGGGTAACAAAAGCTCATAAGAGAATGCATTCAGAGCTCAATTCCACTTATCCTCCCACTCCACAGAGAACACAATTGGTAGTATATGTGAGTGATTTTTCCCTTCAATGGTTGAATTTCATATTATTATTTTGATGGATATTTCAAATAAATGAATTCAATCCCTTGATTAAACAAGAGTTATTTTATCGAGGAATATACCTGCACATTTTGGCATTTTAGCTTTATCTTAAATGATAAGTGTTACATATTTATTATTATTATGAGATTATTTCATTTTGCTTTCATGAGTGTGAGATCTGAAAGCAAACACTGCTTTGTTTTCCACAGATATAGTCTCATAGCCACCAACTTCTTTCCAATGGTTCCTACTGAATTACATCCCACAAATGCCAAATAGCCCCAACAGCCAAAATTATGCAGTTTTTTTGAAATAAACTGCAACAGTGTCATATTTTAAAATCACCTTGTACAATTCCCCAGACCACAGATTGTGATTTTCCTCAGAGAGGTAGTCACCATTAGAACAAACAAACCTAACCTCACAGGTGATGAGTCCATCTCCAGGGAGAAGACTGAGGAAAACAGAAAGCTTTGCATATTTTACCTTGCCCTTCTCTGACTCCTGTCTGTACTACATTTATAATCCATTCCTTATGTGATAACTTTAAATGTCACCTACATGTGACTAGCTCAGATTTAAACCTCAAATGTTGAACACCCAGGTTATATTCCACTTGCACACTTTAACTAGATAGAAGTGATCTTTCCTCCCATAATCCGATCTTCCAGCCAGTTTGTTCCTTATTTCTGCAAATGGAGTCACTTATCTATTTTAACCGTACAAGTCAAGAATTTTGGAGTGATCCTTGAGTTCTTCCATATCCCAAATCCAGTCTATCAGAAATACTATCTTGCCTACTTTCACAATAAGTCCGAAATCTGACCATTTAAAATCACCTGTGACATTGCTATCATGCCAGCAAACCACCATCATATCTCACCTAAATAATTAGATTACTGTAATAACATGTAACTGGCCATTGGTTTCAATTTATGTCCCTTCCCACAATCTGTTGCACTACAAAGCTGCCAGAACTGTAGTCCTAAACCATTAGTCTGATCATTCTATGCCTTTATTTTCAACACATCAATGGTTTCCTTAAACTCAACTCACACCATGAGCTGTGAGTCCTTGTCCTTGTGGACTAATACCATCTCCTACTACCTCCCTTCACTCTTCCACAGCCAAACAATCACATGTCTCTCAAACACATGGCACTTTCTGTAACTGCTCCCAAGACAGTGGCACAATTTAATTTCAATATCAAATTCACCCAGAAGATAGCCAGCCATCTAAGCTTCTATAACAGCAAAAGTCTGAGGCCTACACTAATGGAAAGTTGCTACCTGGAACTATATCCTTTGTATCTAATTAGAATTAAAATCAATATTGAAAAGTTCTTGAATACCATCTACTTATCAGTAATAAAGTCAAGTTTGATCAATTAAGAGCCTCATTATGTTCAGTATATTTGGTCAAATCAATAAATCTCTTACTTATTATATGTTGGGGCAGGAGCAATAGCACAAAGGGTAGGGCATTTGCCTTGCATGCAGTTGACCCAGGTTCAATTCCTCCACCCCTCTTGGAGAGCCTGGCAAGCTACCAAGAGTATTCCACCTACACGGCAAAGCCTGGCAAGCTAGCCGTGATGTATTCAATATGCCAGAAATATAACAACAAGTCTCACAAGAAAGACATTGCTGGTGCCCACTCGAGTGAATTGTTGAACAGAGGGAGGACGGTGCTACAGTGCTACTATTATCTGTTAAACTGTCACTGTCCTCCCGCTGTTCATCCATTTGCTCAAGCAGGCCCAGGAACATTGTGAGACTTGTTGTTACTGTGTTTGGCATATCAAATACGTCGCGCGTAGCTTGCCAGGCTTTGCCGTGCGGGTGAGATACTCGCGGTAGATTGCCAAGCTCCTCGAGAGGAGCAAAGGAATCGAACTCGGGTTGACCAGGTTGACTGTGTGCAAGGCAAATGCCCTACCCGCTGTGCTGTAGCTCCAGCCTCATATGCTAAACATAAAGAAAAAAAACATAAGAGCCAGAGGGATAATACAGGCAGTAGGGGACTTGCCTTGCAAGTGGCCAACCTGGGTTCAATCAGTGGCATCCCATATGGACCCCCAAGCACAGTCAGGAAAAATTTCTGAGTGGAGAGCCAAGAGCAAGCCCTAAGCATCACTGGGTATGACCCAAAAACAAATAAACAAAAAAAGGGAGGATAGAAGGGAGGGAGGGAGGGAGACCAACCATAAATAGTCTTTTAAAGATTTTGTCAATATGCAAATACCATTGTGCCATATTCAGGAATGAACACCAACTGATAAAAATTAAAAAACAGTTTGAGAAGCTGGTGTACTAGTACAACATTTTGGGCACTTCCCTTATAATGTAGTTGACCACATCAAATCCCCAGCACCCATATGGTCTGCTGGAAGTGCTGGAGTAATGCCTAAGTGAAGAGCAAGAAGTAATCCCTTAGAGCCATCAAGTGTGCACCAAGACACCCAATACAAAAATGGGGGGTGGGGGGACGGTGAAAAGGGAAAGTCTCATTAAACAACTATCAGAGACAACCATGTTTGGGTGGGTTAGGTAGAGACTTAGCTGACAGCTGATTTTATTTCTTTAAATCAACAAAATTTAATTAAATTAATTTTTTCTTCTTTTTCTGCAGTGTTAAGGATCAAAGCCAGGGCCTCATGCATGCAAGGCAAGTATAAATCATTAGTGAATTATTTGATATTCTTGGGACTTTTTTCTAATGAGTTGCTATTTCTTTTGTTTCTTGGAGTCACTCCTGGCCAAGTGCTAGTGGGACCAAACAGTGTCAGTGGGTGAACCTGGGGCTCTGGAATGCAAAATAAACACTCCAGCCCTGTGAGCCATCTCCCCAGTGAAACTGGAGAGCAATTCCTGTTCCAAGAAACAAGTGTTATCTTGATTGGTTTTGTTTTCCTGGTACTAGGAATCAAAACCAAGGTCTCACACATGCAAGTGTCCTGCCAATTAGCAACATCTCTGACCGAAAGTGGCCATTTGACCATTTTCACTTAGATGGCTAAAAGAGACAGGGACCAAATATTAGCGCTTAAGAAAAATTGACAAAAGTACAAAATGTCTAAAGAAGTTTAGACTACAAACCTATGATAATTGAAAGCAATCTAAATTAGTAAGTCGTGATCTAGGTGAAAGAAAAACCATCTGTGCTAGGGAACCTATATTAAGCCCTGGGTCCTGGGAGAAGCATGTCAAAAAGGTTGCAAAGCAAAGTGACAAGAATAACTAAACAACAGCTGAATGTTTAAAATCTTAAGAGAAACAGACCTCAAAGACTTAAATAGCCATGAATGTAGTTATAATCACTTATTATTCTAAACAAACGTCCTCCCATGAAGTCAAAGATTTGTAGATGAGACTGCCAAGATCCTGTCTAAAGCAACAGGAAATCTGAGGGCCACTGACTGGACAACTAGACAGGTACCAGAGCAGGAACAGAAGACAAATAGAACTTCGATTTTCCAGGAGAGATTGACAAGATTTATGTCATTGACAGATAAGATTGAAGATGAATTATTAAAGAGAAAAGGAAGTAGTAATTACAAGAGCCAAAATGGGCTCGTCAAGAAAAAAACGCATATCATAGTAACTACAGATCTTTTGTTATACCATTGTGCCATATTCAGGAATAAACACTCTAAACATTTTAAAATGATACCTCAGAGAAACATAATTTATTTTGCACCTGGACATTAGCAAAGCCCTTGAAATTATCAACATGAAAGGAATAAAACACCTGGAAATAGTAAGTCTGGGAAACTGACAACTGTGTGGAGGTGGGGATTGTTTGTTTTGTTTTGTTTTTTCTGGTTTCCTCATCTTGGTCAGTCTTTTCTGAAGGTGGCAGAACTTTATAGTGAAATAATATCTTGTAGAAAATTAAATCATTGTATAGGGTACACTGTGTGCTTACAAAATTAAACAATGTAGTCTTCACAAAGATAAGAAGAAACAAGATATGGTTCAACGTAGGTGTGGTCTTGGAGAGCAGAATATCTTAATAAGCCTAATACATGTTCCGGACATGGATCACCTGGGTGGTTGAGTTTTTTTTTTTAAGTATGAACTGAACCTTATGCCCAGAATTCATAATCTGGTCTAATTCAAATTAACCTATTGTCACTCACAGAAAAATCATTAAGTAGAAATTCATTTTAACAAGATTAAAACAATTATCGTAAAATGTTCATTATCTTGAGAGTAGTTTCATGGGTGAAATCCTAGTTCAAATTCAGTCTGTTTACTTCTAGTTTGGAGACCACAGCTGGTTGTGCCTAGGGCTTACTCCTACCTCTGCTCTCTACAATCATCCTGATGCTACCTGGGGAACCAATGTGAAATACTCAGTGATCAAACCCAAGTCAGCCATGTGACAGCCAAGTGCCTTACCCACCACACTAGCTCTCTGGCCCTACAATCTACGTTTTAAATATGTGCATTTTGTTGTATGTCAATTGTACTACAATATAAGTTATACTTAATGATACAGAATATATAGTTAAGCTAATCTGTCACTGTCACTGTCCTCCTGTTGTTCCTCAATTTGCTCCAGCAGGCCCAGTAATGTCTCCATTGTGAGACTTGTTGATACTGTGTTTGGTATATCGAATATGTCATGGGGAGCTTCCTAGGCTTTGCCGTGCAGGCGAGATACTCTCGGTAGCTTGCCCGGCTCTCCGAGAGAGAAACTGAACCCGGGTTGGTTAGGCCGGCCGCGCGTAAGGCAAACGCCCTACTGCTGTGCTATCGCTCCAGCCCAGTTATGCTAATAATACTTGTTAAATTATGATATATAACAATTAAAATTTAAGACCTAATGTTTTTTCTAAGAATTTTGTACATCAACAGAAAAGTTAAAGACAGCAACTGGAGGACTGTAAGAAGCTAGAACAGGACATTCAATAATCAGTCACTCCTGTTTTATAATTTTACAAGATTTTCCATGTAATCAAGCTAAAGACATTACCAACAACTGTTATTACCCATGTTCCTATTTATACAATAGACCAAGAGTCAGTATACAAGCAACATAAATTACCTTGAATCTGTTCACCTTTGAATCATTGAAATCAATGTTCAAAAATGCAAGATAGAGAACCTTTCATAAATATAAGAACAAATGAGAAAAAAGGAAAAAAGTAGTCAAAAGGGAATAACATAGATTATTGTATGGGAGCTTTACCAAATAAGAATTAGAGAACATAAGAAAACAAATATTGGGGCTGGAGTGATAGTACAGCGGGTAGGGCATTTGCCTTGCATGTGGCTGACCTGGGTTCAATTCCCAGCATCCCATATGGTCTCATGAGCACTGCCAGGAGTAATTCCTGAGCACAGAGCCAGGAGTAACCCCTGTGCATTGCCAGATGTGACCCAAAAAGAAAAAAAAAAAAGGAAAACAAATATTATGAACAGGCAATTCTAAGAACTATTAGAAGCCAACAAAAGTATAATTTCTAAGCTCACTTATTAACCAAGAAATATAGAAAGAAAAAAAAATTCACATCAACCTGACCCAAAATAGAGTATTTCTTATTACACATGAAAAACAATTATGTTTGAAAGGTAAAAATTGGGTTGATAGTGACTATTTAGATTAGAAAATACCATTTGAAATGCATCTCAGATAGAGAAGGGAGCACCAAGTAAAGGGTGTTGGGAGGATCCTCCCAGGATGGGAGATGCATGCTGAAAGCAGACTATAGACTGAACATAATTGCCACTCAATACCTCTTTTGCAAACCACAACACCCAAAAGGAGAGAGAGAACAAAAGGGAATGCCCTGCCACAGAGGCAGGGTGGGATGGGGGGGATGGGGTGGTGGGAGGGATACTGGGATCAGTGGTGGTGGAGAATGGGCACTGGTGGAGGGATGGGTACTTGATAATTGTATAACTGAAACCCACGCACAAAAATCTGTATGTCTACAACTGTACCTCATAATGTTTCACTAATAAAAGTTAAAAAAAAAAAAGAAATGAAAGAAAATACCATTTGACCTAGCAATTCAAATTCTAGGATTCTTCTGTAAAGAAATTAAGATATTAAAAACGCAAGCTGGGCTCCGGAGCAACGACAGTGAAGGGGGTGGGCATTTGCCTTGCATGTGGCCAACACAGGTTTGATCTCTGGCATCCCACATAGTCGCTTGAACATCGGCAGGAGTAATTCCAGAGTACAGAGTCAGGAGCAACCCCTGAGAATTTCAGGGTGTGGTGCCCAAACAAAAATCTGTCACTGTCCTCCCATTGTTCATCGATTTGCTTGAGCGGGCCCAGTCACGTCTCTGTTGTGACACTTGTTATTGTGTTTGGCACATCGAATATGCCACGGGAAGCTTGCCAGGCTCTGCTGTGCGGGCGAGATACTCTCGGTAGCTTGCCGGGCTCTCCGAGAAGGGCGGAGGAATCGAACTCGGGTCGGCCATGTCGGCTACATGCAAGGCAAACGCCCTACCCGCTGTGCTATCGCTCCAGCCCCAAACAAAAATAAGCAAAGAAAAAAATTCAAACAATAAAAAGCCACAAGCTAGTCTTGAAAAGGATTCTAATTATGAAATGTTTAAGCATACTCACTACATCAGTTTATTTAAAATTCAGCACAATGCAATGAAGACAGGCATAATTATTGCCCAGTTGGTTGGCAGAATAGCGTTCTCCTGAAAATGGCCACATGCAATTTCTACACCTTTGAAACAGTCATTCATGAAGGTGGTGAGGTGGTGATGTAGGAATGTTTATACTTAGAAATGAGAAGGAATTTTTTTCCTGATTGTCCAGGTACACACCTTTTCAAATCCATATAAAAAGGCAAGATGAGGATTGGAGAAGGAGACAGTGATAAAAGCAAAACTTAGAATAAAGCAGACTCACTGTGCTCCAAAATATTTATCACTTAGTCAAATTATAAATTAACCTATTTTCTAACCCTGAAAAATAATCCAAGAGATTCATTTTAACAAAACTAAGCTTATTAGCTGAAAAATAATGAGCCAGGTAATGTGAGCACAATTTCTGGCAGGTAGAAAAAAGAAAGAAAATTCTCCCAGAATGTTCAGAAGGAAAACAGCACTACAGACCCATTTTGAATTCCAGACTTAAATATTATAAATTAACTTTGTTCTTTCAAGTTACTAATTTATCGGTAATTTGTGAAGCAAAATATTGGAACATTAGAGGAAAAAAATAAAATAGAACAAAAGAGAACTAATATAGTCCCATTTCATAAATTAGGAAATCTAAGAAAATAATCCCCTAAGATCACCAAGTTAGGACAACCAAAGATTTACACCCAGAGTCCATGCCTATAATTTCTACTTCTAACTTCTGCATACAGATAGAAAGATGAGTGTAGAATTATTTAAATCTTGGTAGAAAACATAAACTAAAGAGCTACCTATTCTTTCTTAAGGCAATGGTTGAAGGAAAAAGTTACATTATGAACCATGAAATACCACATGAGTGTTTAAAAATAGTACTTTATGAAAGATGAAAAAATTCCAAATAGATTTTTATGGCAGTAAGTTTCATAACAATGTACATTTTTAATATGAGCATGCATATATTTGTGAACCTAAGAATAGAAGATGCAATTTTTAAAAAAAAATGTTAAAATGGTAATTTGTACAGAATGCCACAGGATATAATAATCTTCCAGACAGTGACCAACATTTTCATATGTCATTTGAATGTTTTACAATAATATTAAGCTGTGTTTTTAAGTGAGGCACTTTTAATACAAAAAATATGCCTGAACTACCTACAACATTTGCTTAAAAAAAAAAAAGTGGAAGCCTCCAAGGCACTAAGTTTAAAAGTCCTGCCCTACAGTGACACCAAATGGTGGTAGATCAAAATACAGTACACAAACAGGACATTTGTTCAAATGTTTTTGTTCAATTCAGTATTTTTATTCCTTTGAAAAACTGGCAGCTGAGAAAAATTAAATATGGAAAATGGAAGATAAGTACTTTTTAAAAAGGTTCAAATTTTTTAGAGAAAAGCTCAACACCCATTTAGGGTATACCAAATTTCAAATGCAAATTTTAAAGACTTTCTGCAAACTTCTTTACTTCTGCAAACTTCAGCTAATCCAATCACATTAAAGAGTAAACATATATTTCTCACAAAGTTAAAATAAGCAATATCAGTAAAATTTTGTTACCCAATGGTTTAATTGAATATTACAAATATATTTTTTAAAAATTAATAATGCAAAAATCAGATGCTCGTTAATGGGAATTAAACATTGAAAAATTACAAATATTTAGGTTGAGGGTTAAGGATGCAGAAAGGAAGGACTGCTGAAGTATGAAACTAAAAAAAAGATACAGGCAATAGAATTGAAGTGAAACAATTTCTAGAAAGCACATATTTTCATTTCTTTCTTGAACTGATAGAAAATAATTTGAAAAAAAGCATGATAGTAGAGCAGGAACACATCAAATATAAACCCATTTATTTAAAAAATAAAAGTTGTTCCATACTACCCATGGGGGGAAAATGTTTCAAATTAAGTATATCTATACTGAGTGTTCGCAGTTCAGAACTTGAATTAACAAATAAGCACATATACTGTATCATTCATTTTGAGTGGGGCAAAAAAGACTGGCATCTCCCTGAGAACTCCCCTAAATCACCATTCGACTAGAACTGTTAGTCTCACCATATTTAATGAAAGCTTGATCAGAATTTCTGAAGCATGACCATTATACAGGATCTACAAATATACTACAATCAACTATTACTTAAGGATCAAGATGTATCTCAACAATCGAGACTTGAACATATGCAACTCACAGTTCATTCTCAACACAGCGAATTAAATAATAGCACTATCCTCCCATTGTTCATCAATTTGCTCAAGTGGGCACCAGTAACGCCTCACATCAAATTGTGAGACTTGTTACTGTTTTTGGCATATCGAATACACCATGGGTAGCTTGCCAGACTATGCTGTGCGGACGAGACACTCTCAGTAGTAGCTTGCCGGTCTTTCTGAAAGGGATGGAGAAATCGAACCCAGGTCGGCCATGTGCAAGGCAAATGCCCTACCCACTGTGCTATTGCTCAATCCCAAATTAAATAATAATAATAGTTCTATCATTAAGTCTAATGGTTTCTGACCTTATAGCACTGAATTTAATTTTAAAAGCTATCAGTCTTCAGGTGGCATGAAAGTACAGTGATTAAGCCATTTGCATCGCACATGGCTGACCTCGGTTCAATTCCAGTCATCCCATATGGTCCCCTGAGCACCACTAGGTGAAATTCCTGAGTGCAGAGTCAGGAATAACACCTGACCACAACCAGGTATGGCTCAAATTCCAAAATAAGTAAATATGTAAACAGATAAATATATCCATGTTTTATTTTTTAAATAAAATTAAAAAATAATTTTAGCCTACCCACCATCACTATAAGATTATGAAAACTTCAAAACTGCTCTGCTTGGGACTGGAGTGAGGCATAGCGAGTAGGGCATTTACCTTGCATGCGACAAACCCGGGTTTGATTCCCAGCATCCCATATGGTCCCCTGAGCACCGCCAGGAGTAATTACTGAGTGCAGAGCCAGGAGTAACCCCTGAGCATCGCCGGGTGTGACCCAAAAAGCATTAAAAAAATGCTCTGCTCAAAATGACTAAAGTCCAACCTTTAAGGAATGCAAAGAAGATAGCACTGTCCTCCCACTGTTCATGGATTTGCTGGAGTTGGCACCAGTAATGTCTCCACTGTGAGATTTTTTTTTAAGATTCTGAATTGACATTCAAGTACCCATGTATAAAACTCATGTGCTCAAGACTAATTCTTTTAGAAACAGAGGTTGTATGAGCATTAAAAACATTTATAAAATTTAAAGGGAGAAGTGACTAAGAATGGATATGAAATTGTAAAAGGAAACCTGAAGACATATCAAACAATGATTAGAAGAAAACTCCAAGGAAAGATATAGTGGATACTGACATAAAACTTGAGTAGAACATCTATATAACATTCTAGAGCACACAGATCCCTGAAAGTTAAATATAATTAATATGTGATAAAAATATTATGCATATATTACAGAAATATATTCTTTTTTGGGGGGTGGGAGGGTCACACCTGGCGATGCAGAGGGATTACTCCTGGCTTTGCACTCAGGAATTACTCCTGGCGGTGTTCAAGAGACCATATGGATGCTGGGAATCAAACCCAGGTCGGCTGCATGCAAGGCAAATGCCCTACCCACTGCACTATGACTCCAGCCCCTCTAATTGATTTTTAACTGATATTGGCTACTTGCATTTGGGATGTGCTGCTTTTGCAGTCTATCAAAGAAATCAAACAAATAGTGTCATGGTAGAGTTGTCTCCCTTGTCTACATATTTCCTGATAATATGCTACAAACAATATTCCCTGCATTAATTTTGAGTAAAGAGAACATGACTTTCTGAGAAATCTAAATACACATGAATTTAATTTTCTATAGCAATTGAACCCCCAAATGAGAGCAAGATTATTTATGGTGAAAGCAAATGAAATGGTAATTACCCTGGGGCCCATGGGCACCCCCAACCCTTGAATATTCCACATTTGTGATTTTTCAGGCAGACTTATTATTTCTGTAAATACAGCTTAAATAAGTGGATGGTTTTCTAGAAGATAAAAATTCTTATACAAATGTGCAGCTTAGTTTTCCTCTATTTGTCCATCTTGAAAATAGGTTTCATTTATTTCTTCAATGATAGTTATTACTACTGGAATCTTAAAAATATGCATATAAGTATAATCCATATAATAAATATCACCAAATTATTGCATTATTGTAAAAATATTGATAGAGTAAAAGCATGTCACTCCTTAACTAACAAAGAAATTTAAAATTGAGTTTTTTCTCCAGAAAGAGGATAAAATGACTTTAGGCATTCCACTATTCAGCACCCTCACTTGTTCACTTTTCTAGACATAATGTTCAGATAGTGTTTGCAAGTTTAACCACTTTTATCTCTATTTATTGACATTGGAGATGCAGTTAAAACTAGAGGGTGTCACAAAAGGAGAGAGAGAACACAGGGGATTGCCCTGCCACAGAGGCAGGGGAGATGGGGGGATGGGGGTGGGGGGGATATTATCCATGGTGGTGGAAAATGGGCACTGGTGGAGGGAAGGGTATCTGATCATTGTATAATCAAAACTCAAGCACAAAAAATTGTAAATCTACAACTGTACCTCATGGTATTTCACTAATAAAAAAAAAAACTAGAGGGTGTCAGGAAGAAATTGTTTGTTTGTTTTGAGACATACTTAGAGATGGTCAGAGTATACGCAGCTCTGTTCCTTACCATGTGATTTAAAATCAAGTTAGAAGTTCTCATTTCTCCCTCTCACACCATACTTCACCAAAAATATTTCCAAATGTTAGTAAGAAACAAAACAGAACTCAGAACTGAATATTTAAGAATAACATGTTCTGGGGCCAGTGCGATGACTAGCACAGTGGGTAATGCACTTGCCTTATATGCAGCTGAACAGAGTTGGATCTCCAGCATCATATAGCGCCGCTCCCCCTCAGATCCCCCCACCTCCACGGGGCAATCCCCTGAGTCCAGAGCCAGAAGTAAGTCCTGAGAGCTGCTGGGTGGGGCTCCAAAATTTAAAAAGCTAAAGAAAATCTATGATCAACATATGACAAAGCATGGTTCATACTGTGTACAGTAGATGTTTTTCAACATTACTCTTTTCACAATGAATTCCATCTGAAGTCAGTTATGACCTGGCATGGGCTATATACGTTTAATGTCAAGTCTGAGCTTTCTTTTTTTTCTGTTTTCCTTTTTTGAGTCACACCCTGCGATGCTCAGGGGTTACTCCTGGCTCCTGCACTCAGGAATTGCTCCTGGCGGTGCTCGGGGGACCATATGGGATGCTGGGAATCGAACCTGTGTCGGCCATGTTGGCTGCATGCAAGGCAATCGCCCTACCCGCTGTGCTATTGTTTCAGCCCCAAGTCTGAGCTTCTTATCCTAAATAAATAAACAGATAGATAGATGGGTAGAAAGATAAAGTGGTCTTTTTTGTCCTAAAATCCAAAAGGTAACCTTTAAAAATTAGTATCCTGGAATCTAGTCATTTCACCTTTCTGATTGCTTGAAAATCACAATTCTTGGATATTGGCTCTAGGCCTTCAAGGAAGGTATTAACTGGAAATCTTCAATAAAATTAAAATAGCTTAAAATTTCTGCGGCTGTCACTAAAATGTAGGAGCAATTCTGAGTTCTTTCTGAGGTGATATTCAATATTAAAAGTTACTTATTAAGTGGACATTTTCATATGAGCTTGAAAGTGATTCTGATTTAACAATCATGAGAAATATTCCAAAATTACAAATCTTACATCCTTATTTTTCATTCAAGAATTGTTTTAATTGGGTAAAATTCAAAATCTTACATCTACAGTCAAAATTTAATGCACATTCTCCATTCAAGCTACTCTAATATGGAAGACACTGCACACAGAGCATCAAATAGCAAAACAAAGAGATCAGGTAATGAAAATAAATTAAGCAAACAACAAAAACAGATGAAAATGAAGATAAGACAATAAACAGATAAAAATGAAGACAATACATAACAAGGAAAAGAATTAGAACTTTTCATAGTGAAAATTATTTCATTCTCTGATTTAACTCAAAATGTGTTGCCTTTAATCTTATTGCAAATAGAGAGAAAAAAAAGAGGACTTTGAAAGAGGCAGAAAAGAGCTAAGGAGCAAAATCCTACTAAATGCAAACTGGTATGAAGAAACCACTTTTTATTAATCTACCCAAATTTTAAAAATACTATTATATAAAATTCTATCATGTTTCTGAATATTGGTAATATGCATGACTTGAGGATATGAAAGAAGAAAAGTATACACAAAAAGAAAATCATATAATGCATTGTCTTTAATCATATAATGCATTGTATTATGGATCAAGTGCAATCTAGTAAAATCATGATTTAACAGAAGACTGAGTAAAACAAATTGAAAAAAAAACTTAAAATTAAGTTAAAATTTAACATGTAACTTAGGATGTGAGCATGCATATACATATGGAAGTATTTTCACCTATTCAGAGCCCAGCTTCTAAAAAGTAGAAATTTGAAGAGAGATGGGAAGATTTTTGTTTAATGTATTCATTTTTCAACATCATTGCCAAGAAACTATATTCCTAATTTCAGAGTCTGAAATGAAATATGAACTGAAGTGAATGGTTGGGGGGGAGGGGGAATGGGAAGTTTCTTTTGCAATAGGTTAGAATCCATTGCTCTATGATAAATCATAAACGCACTCTAGATGTACTTTGACATTAAACTGACCATAAAAAAAAAATCATGTGCAGTACACTGGGCTACATGTAGGAGACCCAAGTTCAGCATAGCAAGGAGTGATCCCAGAGTAAAGAGTCAGGTCAGGGGTAGTGTGTAAGCACCACCAGCTATGGCTCAACCCATCCCACCACCAAACTATGTTTCAACTTTTTAAAACCTCTAAAATTTCATTGAAGGACAGTGCTTCAGCATATTGTTTTTTAATCAAGATCATTTCAAATGAATATATCTAAAATTATAAAAATGGCAATATGGGAATTAAATGCTTCCGAATAGTAACAGTGTGAAAAGGCTCAGAATTGTCTTTAGGTTTTTTGATGCAACATAAAAATACTCTCCAAAGAGTTAAACACAGAAATTGTACTTACCACAACAGCAAATTGCTCAGGTTCACATAAATTGTTATAGTCACTCTTGAATTGAAACAATGAATTTAATTGATCTTGATCAGGCAGATGTTTGATTAAATTCTAAAAATTAAAACCAAAGAAAGAATATTTACTAAATGTGAACTCTAGACAAAAATTCATCTTTTGGAAGAAAAGCAGTTAGGAAGTTAATTTTTTAGTTTTATTTTAATATAACCACCCTTTATATTAATTTTTTAGCTACATTTCCTGTGACTTGCTGGCAGTCAGCTTTCTTCTTTTCTATCCCTGAGATGTTATGTATTTAAATCATGGACTACTGGATCTTTACTTGATTTACTATATAATTTAAAAAGAAGAACGCAACCTACACCAAAGGAACAGCTTTCTCACCTGAATAAATGAGATCAATTACATTTTAGCCTTAGGGAATTACATGCCAAAAATTTCTGACAAAGCCAAAGATATATAAATTCTTCACTCAAGAACATGAAACAGGGGACCAGACCAATATTACAGCAAGTAGGGCCCTTGCCTGTACACGGTACACACAGACAACCCAAGTTTGATCCCCAGTACCCCATATTGTCTCCTGAGTCCACCAGGAGTGATTTCTGAGAGCAGAACCAGGATTAAGTTCTGAGCACCATCAGATGTGGTTCCAAAACCAAATAGTAATAATAATAATAATAATAATGATGATGATGATGATGAGTATAACAATACAAAATGAATCCATCTAACTACTAAAATCGAGGAAAATAATAGTTTCAATTTTTAAATAAAAATGAAGAAATCTCTCAAAGGTAAAATAGCCTTAGGAAGTGAAAGGAAATTAAAGACACAGGATTATGTACGAGACGGTTAGTAAGCATATACAGAAATCATCTGGAAACTCTAGTGCTTATGGCACTAGATACTCCTTTGCCTCTGGTCTAGCATAACACAGATTCATTTGGTTGTTCCAGCCCTGTTGTCCATACACAGCTTTTCCCAAGCCACTCACTCAAACAAAAGAAAATTCCCAAAGGAGAGAGACCAAGGGAATACACATGATTTATTCTTCTCTGTTAAAACTTCAATGATGAGATAACCCCCTGAGAAAAGTCTCCATCTACAGATCATGTGTAACAAAGTGCAACAGACTATAATATCATAACATATTAGTGCATCAATATTAAAATTAAGAGAGAGAAATAGAAGTGGTTGGTGCTAAGAATTCCAAATTAAGGCATCAGTTTATTCTCTGCAAACCACTAGTTAAGTACAAATCATAACTAAGCCTATATCATGCTATACTTAGGGGCAAAACATTACCCAAAAGTGCTATTAGTTAAAACTGCGTTAGAGATGTTATGTAATTAAATCAAAGAACAAATTTTTGACTCACTGTGCACCTTGGGATAAAAACTTGGTTGACTGGCCAAAAACAAACAAAAAAGTGGCAATTTAAGAGCATCCCTAAAAATCATATTCACTAGTCAAAACGTCAAGCTGAAAATAAAGCAATGAAGGTACTTTTTTAATTATTTCTGTTATACGGAAGTTTCTCTTTGTAAAACTGCATAAGAATGAAATAGTTAAACATATTTATTAAATAATCTGGTTGATAGATGAATTGAGTAATTTATTACGCAGTGCATATGAATTTCTTCAGCAAACTTTTAGATGACCATCAGATCACTCTGAATAGCTAAAAAAATTAATTTTAAGTTTTCACATAATTGTATTATTTTTCCACATTTTTTTCATTTCTAAAATAATAAAATTATTGTGATTTGTAAGAATACAGACCCAATCATCTTTTATCCCCCATTTTTTCATATTTCTCATCCCTTCACAAATTCTAAACTTATAGATTCTGTTCAGCTATCCATAAACACCTAGCTTTTCCCTTAGAATTCAATGAACATTGCTGGAAGAGTAACAGCCCTTTGCCTACGCCACTCACAATTTCCATCTGCCCATTTCTATGTCCACACAAGTATTCATCCTGAACATATTCTAAGCTCCACATATATTTACACCTAGCACTGCTGTAACACAACATCTGGTCTGAAAACACAACACAGGTACACTTGTTTCTCTTGCATTACATTATATATATCAAAGTCCTCTTCTTTGAAAAACGTTTAACATTTGAAGAAGGTACAGTCTATACATAACTGAGCCTAACAATATCCTACATATGAAGACTACCATAAAATATTTTCTGAATGAATTTGTAAAAGATTGATGGAATCAGTGAAGTAGACAGGAAGGAGAATACCATTTATAAGTGGCCTTCCAGAAAGGGTGACTAATCTGCATGAAGTTATGATGGTGCCACAAATGGGCACACATGTTTTGAACAGACTGTAGGAAGCCATACAGAGGCAAGAGAAAAATCTCAGAAGCAGTCAAGGGTAGCTTGCAACCCGGGCAACCCATAGCGTCTGTCTTACTAGTGAAAAATGAAAATAATCCCTCACCCTCTACACCCAAAACTGCTAGGAATGGCATTAGAAGGCCCCAAACACCAGGAGGTCTGAGCAATGAACTGTCACCCCCATTGAGCATGGTAACCTGGACCCTCTTCTGAGCAATGCTAGGGTAGGTCCCCATATTAAAAAAACAAGTAATTCAGTTTCTACCAAGTCACATTGTCAACCAAAGCATTCATGGTAAATACTACTCTGTATAATGAAAAGATACAAATACGTATCAAATAGAAATTTTCTCTTTAAAGAATTTCAATTATTTCAAACAAGAAACATACAAAATCAACAAAAATAAAGACAAAATCTACCCATGCCCCTGCCAAATTTCTATATGAAAAGAAAAATGATTACATTAAGATGATTGCTAAATTATTTCAGGGGTGGGAGCAGGGTGTGGATAGGAGGGTCTGTTGTTTCAATCTGGGGGCCATACCCAGCTGTGCTCAGGAATCACTCCTGGGAGGCTCCAGAACCATATGGGATGTCACGGAACAATTATGGGTTAGTCTTACAAGACAAACACCCTACCCACTGAACTACTGCTCCAGCCGCTGGGTTTTGTAGTTTATAAGAGATGCATCACTAAATAGTATCATCTCACCATAATAGTGAGAAAAAAAGATAGGAGAGACCAAACCACAATGATTTCAAAGACTGCCATTTATGTGTGAATTAAAATAATCGATGTGTAAATTCCCTATTAAAACAGATAATCAATGATTTCCTTTTATTGCTAACAATTTTTATTTTAAAATACAGAAATACAAAATACAGATACAGTCCTCTCACTATATAATCTGTGGTTTGACGTTCCAACTTTCAATTGTGTCAAGCACTACTGATGCTGTATGTAAAATTTAGCAAAAATCTTTGGCAACATATAGCAATAAAAAATATACTCAAAGTAGAAAACAAACTTTTCCTTGGGGTCCAGAGAGAATAGAGTGGTTAAGGTGCATGCCTTGCATGCACCCCATCTGAGTTCAATTCTCAGCACCATATGGTCCTTCCCTAGCATTTCTGGGTATAGTCCGGGGGGGGCCTCCAAGCACTGCCAGCATGGTCTGAGTATGTTCAGCACCACAGGGCCCGAGCAGCATTGCATCCTCATGCCCTGGCATTGTACCTAGGGACTGGTTGGGTTCCCCTGATGATAGGCTGAACCTATCACCCGTGAGACTCCAGGTGTCCAAAGCACAACCTGAGGAACCAAAATATAATAAACTGAGTCTGATACTTTGCAAACAAGTCTTACTTTTCACAACAGCACAAATAACAAAAAAATGTCAGTTAAGGCAAATATAATGGAAAAATTAATTGAACTATTTCAGATATAATAAACCTAGGACCAACATTCTACAGGATATTTTAAAAAAATCTAAACAAGTACATTAAAAACTTAACTGTAACTAAACATAAATGTAAAATTAAATAATTTGCCTTTCAAGGAATAATCATTTAAAATAATTGAAATGTAATCATTTTGATAGGATTATATTTAGTTTACAGTTAAGAGAAGATGCAGAGTTTTATCTTCAGGCAAAGCTGGAGTCATGGTAAAACTAATTACGCAGCAATTATTTTCCAGTTGAATGATTTGGTTTAAGAATTTTGCTTCACTTACAGATTTCTATTTAATGAGAAGCTTGCAATAAAATATTGGAATTTAAGCTCTCTGCCTGTTTGTTTACCTGAATCATAGACTCTGCCAAGTGTGTTTCATCCACTTCCAATATCATCATTTTGATTTCCTCATATGGCACCCGAAAAGAACTCAGGAAGATTGCTGGGAGAAAAAAAAAATATTAGAAAACAAGTTGATCTGTAGTTCTGTTTATAAAATAATAATTCATAAAAGAAGAGGTTTTAAACATCAATATAATACTGTAAGGGAAACTTTCATTAGCAAACTTTAGATTGCTTTCTAGTTCTAAAACCTGTGTTTAAACAAGTTCAATGTTAATTTTTAATGCTTATTAGTCTGCATAGAAATGTTGCCAGTTTTCATGTGACTTAAATAAATTAAGATATGCTTATTACACTAAAACGTATATTGTAATGAAAAGAAACAATACCCCAATATGTGTATAATAGTCATTAAAATGCATGCTATTAACTTGTATAATGTTTCCAAATTTTACTAAATAACTCAGAAAAAATTTTAATTGCTAAGTAAAATATTAACACTTTATAAGTTGTAATAGCATTTCACCGTTCAGAAAGGTTGAAGACAATATACCAAAGAAACGGTCTTCTCATAGAACTGAAGCATAACACATTAACATAGGCAAGTACTACCTATGATTCACACTTAGATGTTTTTTAATTAATACATACTGCTGCACTGGTGTCAATGTGTTAAACATTCAATATTAGAAACAGATATTCCTGGGAAACTGTTCAAATGGATTAGGTTGAATAATATGTTATTACCAAGAATCCCAACAGTGTTTATATTTTTCTTAATATCTCATGGATAGAGTGTTAATACACAGTGATCTTTGCAAAGGTTATAAGGGTATTTCACAGTATTGAATTTAGTGTTCTGGTTTATCTCCCTCCTTTTGTTATGTTTCTCCTTGCTTTGGATAGATGCCCTTAGTTGAACATACTCAGAACTTCCTACCAAATAGGCTGACAGTTATAAAATGAACTTAATATGTCATTTTATTAGATGATATTTTTATAAGTTTTTTTTATTTTTTTATGAAATTAAAAAACGATAAGCTGCTTTTTGAGCAGTCTTTTTTCAGAATTCTGAAGATATCATGTATCTTTTACAAATGATTAACAAGGGTACCATCTGTGCTCTTATCATCAGCTTCATTTGCAAATCTCAATACCCAAATAGTCATAAATATGGGATAATAATGCAAGAAATTATGTATGTGTAAAAATCTTAATATCCCAAGAACACAGAAAAATAGACCTAGAAGATATTGCGATAGAGATTAGTAAAATTAAAAACAGATAACCCTGGAGCAAATTCTAAAAAGCACAAAAGTGTGAAATAAGATCCCAAAGAGATAAGGAATAAGAATAAAATCATAGGTTGGGAATAAAATCTACATTCTAATAAAATGTTAAATCTGATAAAATAATATGTTAATAGGTTCCTGATTTCATACACAATCCAACTATTTAGTACTACAAACCCTCATTTACATAGGACATAAGAAATCTAATTACTATCCCACAAACCCTCACTTAGCAAATATATATAAGCTTAGGTAACTGTGTGTGGGGTTGTTAAGAGGGAGATAATTAATGGGAGTACAGTGTGAGATAATTTGTGCAAGGTCACCACCATTTGGGGTTTATAGTTGTAGTGGTTGATGGTGTTCCGATCCAGGACATTTCCGGATATGCAAAGTGATCAATGGAAAGTAGATGATCTAGCATTTGTACCTGAAAATCAGGCCTGAATGGTGGTGGGAAAATCTGAGCAAAAGATAATGCCCAACCAAAATAATACATTTGGAGTGTGTATTTAACTATGGTGCTATGCTGCCCTGGGATGGGAAGGGTTTCTGTCGCTTTGCCTGCCCTCTTTTGCAGGAGTGACATGGTGGCTTGCATCTTTTAGGGCCTAATGAACAGCCAGGTATGAGACTGCATTGACGAGGCATGAGGTGCCTCATGGGATGGGGGGTGGAATTGGCCCTGCTCCCCATGACAATGATCAAGGTTGCCACCCAAAAAACGCCTCCTCTGGTTTCTGAACAACCATGATCCCAGAGGCACACAAATTGCTTTTGGCAGTAATCCCTCTAGGTTTATTACTAAAATATCAGAAATCCAAATTCATGTGGCTGCTATTGTGGCCACACAACATCATATGCTCTTCATAATCAGCAATAGAAAATAAATTTTCTAATATTGAGGAAAATTCCAAGTAACAATTCTGGGTCTTATGTCATAATATTGAATGTGATCAGAGGAGAGAGAGAGAGAGAGAGAGAGAGAGAGAGAGAGAGAGAGAGAGAGTAAAGTGCAAATCTGTCACACAGGCGGGGGGGTGGGAGGGTGAGTATACTGGGGTTCTTGGGGGTGGAAAATGTGCAGTGGTGAAAGGACAGGTGTTTGATCATTGTATGACCAACCGAGACTTGAACTGAAAGGCTTTGTGACTGTTCTCATGGTGATTCAATAAATCCAAAAATAATACCACAAGGCCTAAATAGGAAAAAACATATAACTTTATAGAAAAAAGAAAAAATAACAAAGTATTACATAATATATTAAGTACGATATGTAAAACCCTCTGAGGCATAAAACAGGAATTAAGAGAGAAATAAATTATAATTTCACATTCCAGGAAGTATCAAAATGTCTTTATTAAAAAATCATCTAAATTTTAAATGTATTTTGAAGCAACAAGAAAGAAAACAAATCTCTGAAGAAATAAAATTATTTATAGAAAATTTTTAAAGTTTAAATCACTGGAAAGTGAACATGAGAAATTTTTTAAAAATTGAGAAAGAAAAAATATTTTTTAGAAATTGAGGCAGGTGTCATAGTACAGCAGGTGTGGCACTTGCCTTGGATGAAGTTTATCTGAGTTTAATTCCCAGAATCCTATATGGTCCTTTGAGGACTTCCAGGAGTGATTCCTGAGTGTAGTGCAAGGTATAATCTCTGAGCACTGCCAAAAACAGGAAGAAGGAAGGAAGGAAGGAAGGAAGGAAGGAAGGAAGGAAGGAAGGAAGGAAGGAAGGAAGGAAGGAAGGAAGGAAGGAAGGAAGGAAGGAAGGGAGGGAGGGAGGGAGGGAGGGAGGGAGGGAAACAAACATATGTGTATATACACACACACTTATATACTAAACTACTGAAACTGAATATATGAAAGGATCATCATATAAAGGAAAAAGTTGTGACATTAAAGAAGTAGGCAAAGAAGTAATGTTAAGCAACACAAAGTCAAAGGTATAGAAAAGCAGCAAACCAAGAGACACAGATGATATAGGGGATAATTTCCCAAATGCCCACTTGTGATTCCAAAGGAAATCACAAGGAGAATGGGAAGAAAAATGGGGGATGTGGCAAGAGGAGAGTAAGAGAGAGAGTCAGAGACGGACAGAAACAGAGAGAAAGAGACAGAGACAGAGAATATCAGAGGATTGTCCAGAATTACTGGAGAGCACAAATCATCAGAAGCAAAACAAATTAGAACATGCTGATTTTTAAGAAGTCACATTAGATCCTTGTGAAAACCAAGGGCTAATGCGTATGTGCAGCAGTAATACTCAAACACTGATGGTAAAGAAGCAAATTGGAACAAATTCAGAACAAATAAATGCTTGGGGCAGAATCACCGAACTTCCTGTTAAGGATATATAGTAAATATTTAGGTTCTGTGAGCCATACAATCTCTGTCACAAACACTCAATAGTGCTACTGGAGCATAAAAACAGCGTTGGACAAGACATAAATTCCCAGGCTAGATTCAATAAAAATCGTGTTTAATAAAACAGCAATAGATAAGATATGGCCTAAGGCCACAGTTTGCACCTACCTACTTTAGTACCATCAGAAAAAGGAAACAACTCAAATGTCAACCAAGCAAAGCATAAACATTTAAATGGCAAGATTTCATGTAAAATTCATAATTAGTCAAAAGCAGGGAATAAAACGCTTAGGAAAATGTTCATGGTATATAAAACTATAAAGAAACTAAAGGAAGTTTCTAATCACAGACTCAATGTATATTACTTATCACAGGAAGAATAAGACTAGAGGTTGTATATGTCTTTCAATACAAATGATATTCATTTCTTCAGCTATGGGTATTTGATTTAGGTTATTTAATTACCATCCTTTGTAGATTTTGTATATACTGTCATCTGTATTATATTTGTCACAATACAAAAATATTTTTAAACTAATATAAAAAGAAAGTGCATAAGAAAAACAGCATGCTGTCTAGAAAAGGACTGTGCTAACCCAAAAGCTCTGGCTCCACTGAAGTGCTTTCTAGGCCCTAAAAAAGTATTACTTGGTAAGAGTGCCTTTCATTTCCTGTGGACAGTGGGTCAAACCACACATCCATGCTAACAAGTGGTTTGTTAACAGTAGGGACTTTGGGATCATACAGTATTATCTGGATCTTCAAGAGGGGCTGGAAACTAAGGTCAATCATGTGGAGACTCAACCATAACCAGTACCTCCTAAAATCTCTGGATACAAAAACATTTGGATGATCTTCCCTGTTTAACAATTTGTGTGGATTGGAAGACGTTTATTGCCCAGAGCTCCCCAGGGAGAGAGAAGTGCACAATTGAATCTTGAAACGCTCCTGGACTCTGTGTCCCACATGCCTTGGCTGATTTTAACCTCTATTGTTTTTGCTGCGGTAAATCATAACCCAGAGAAAAAAGCCTTTCGTGAAATCCATGAGTACTTCTAGCAAATAATCAAACTTTAAAATGGTCTCAAGGACCTCCTTACACTTACAAAGGTTTAAACGGAGTCAGAAGTGGAGGAGAGAGGCCAGGAAGATGGCTCAAGTGACAAGGCACATGCCTTGCATAATTGAGACCCCCATTAAATCTCTAATCCTAGATGAAGTCCCAGGCAAAACATCCAAAGAAGGCAACACTAACTTTAAAGGATTTTTTTCAAAAGATAGGACCTTATAAAAGTATATATCTTATATATAAAATAAATCAGAAAAATATTAAATTTAATATCAATACAGTAACAATGCAGCACTGCACTCTCCTCCCATTGTTCATCAATTCGCTTGAGTGGGCACCGGTAATGTCTCCACTGTGAGACTTCTTGTTACTGTGTTTGGCATATTGAATATGTCACGGGCAGTTTGCCAGGCTTTGCCATGCAGGCGAGATACTCTTGGAAGCTTGCTGGGCTCTCCAAGAGGGGTGGAGGAATAGAGCCTGGGTCGGCCTTGTGCAGGGCAAATGCCCTACCCTTTGTGTTATTACTCCAGCCCAATACACTAACAAAAAACATAAAATTAAATGTTAAAAATTTACTTGAAGGTGGACTCAATCTATTTATTATTTGTAACTCAAACATATACTACTCTGATATCATTTCATAATTAAAAACATCAAGTCATCAAGTGCATGTATCTGCAAAGATAGAACTCGGAGATTTTATACCTTGTAAATAAACATTTAAAATACTATGCTGGGGGTATGGTGCCGCCAGCAGGTCAATCTGTACCTGTGAAATGAGTGCAGCAGCAGCCTGATGGCGCCTTCAGACTTCCAGATACCCCAAAATTGCTGCTGTGCTTTTGGCCAGACCCCAAAAACTTGGGGCAAAGTTTACCAAGAAAGTAAACGGCCAAAAGTTAGATATGTGGGAAACACACCCACAAACCACCTCTGGCTCAGCTATGTAATTGGAGACATGGCCCCTCTGTTTCCTGATTGAACTGCTTAATGGCCATGATCCCAGAGACTCAGAAACAAATCTCGAAACTCATTGGCTTTTGGTAGAAACGTGTCTGGTCCCTGCAGTAGGTTAACTGTGCTGGGCCAACCCAGGTGGGAATAGGTCTCATGCCTTGGCCTGTTCCCCCTGGAGGCCAGTGGCTGCCATCCTCCAGAGGCCACTGGACAGTCAGCTTTGGGCCCACAGTGACGAGACATTTTGAGCCTCAAGGGATGGGAGTGGAGCCAGTCCTGTCCTCCCCACCCCAACAAGACCCCAAGCCATCACCCACGAACTGCCTCTCTGGCTCCTGATCACGCTGCTTCATGGCCATGATCCCAGAGACTCAGAAACAAATCTCGAAACCCAGTGGCTTTTGGTAGAAATGTGTCTGGACCCCGCAGTAGGTTACTGTCGCCAGGCCACCCCAGGGGGGAAAGCATGCTCTCCCTCGGTGGCTTGGTGGCCGCCATCCTCCAGAGGCCATTGGAAAATAAGGCTTGGGCCCACAGTGATGAGACATACAGGACCTCACGGGATGGGGGTAGAGCCGGTCCTGTCCTCCCTACCCCAATGAGATCCAAAGTAGTCACCCTTGAATGGCCTCTCTGGCTCCTGATCAAGCTGCTTAATGGCCGTGATCCCAGAGACTCGGAAACAAATCTCGAAATCCAGCGGCTTTTGGCAGAAATGCGTCCGGACCACGCAGTAGGTTACTGTTGCAGGGTCAACCCAGGGGGGAAAGGGTGTTGTCCCTCCGCCTGCTCCCCCTTGGCGGCTCAGTGGCCGTCATCTTCCAGAGGCCATTGAACAGTCAGCTTTGGGCCCGCAGTGACGAGACATTTTGGGCCTCATGATATGGGGATAGAGCCGGTCCTGTCCTCCCCACCCCAACGAGACTGCAAGTCATTGCCCACGAACGGCCTTTCTGGCTCCTGATCAAGCTGCTTAACAGCCATGATCCCAGAGACTCAGGAGCAAATCTCGGAACCCAGCAGATGTGTGCAGAAATTCCTCCAGATTTATGTTAAAATTTCAGAATTTCAAAATCACGCGGCCACTACTGCTGCCACGCGACATCATATGTTATTCATAACCAGCAATAGAAAACAAATTGTCTACTGTTGCCTTTTCAGCAGATCTGAGTGTTGGGGTAAAATCTCAAATAATAATGGTGGGTCTGGTGTCAAAATATTGAATGTGATCAAAGTAGAGAGAGAGTAATGTGGAAATCATCAGCCCCACAGGTAGGGGGATGGTTTGGGTTGGGGGTATACTGGGGTTATTGGGGGCGGAGAATGGAGAATGGGCACTGGTGAAGGTACGCGTGTTTCTTGTAACTGCTCTCATGGTGATTCAATAAATATAATTACAAAAAAATGAAAAAAAAGTAAGGTGGAGTTCATTCCCAATTCAATCAGCTAATCAGTGGCTGAATAAATAGCAGTGTTCCTACATTAAAAAAAAATACTATGCTACAAATAAGGTGAAAAAATTACAGGATGTGAAAACAGCCTAATGGTAATGCATAATATACAATTCAGAAGTCAAGCACAGACCTTACCTTCGTCTAATACTTAAAAGATACTAGGAATACATGAGACATAGCTAAGGCCTATTAAAATGGACACTTACACCAACCTGCATCTTATCCTTCAAAATCTGATTATATAGATGCTGGTGGGAAAGTTTGAGATCAGTGGAAAAGGGTAAAGTCGGCATATTTTGCAAGCAGTCACACATGTTTTCTGCAAGGGACCTTATAAATATTTAAACCTTTCTATTAGTTCTTGTAAGTTCCAAGTTCATCCTTTTACAGTTCTAATACCAACTTTACAGACAATGTATGATAATGCATCTGAACATAGGAAACCTCTAAATCTTCCTCATAAAATGGCTAGAACGTCATCTTTAATTCTAGGCCTGAAATATTTGACAAAATAAGTATGAACATAATATATAGAAAAACTAACCCGTGTTAAAATAGACAATGAGTGAAATTTAGATCATGTCCTACAAAATCTATAGAAAATTTCAGTCAAAAGAAATTATCTTTGATTTCCCAGTGACAATGAGATCTTGCCACTATCACAAGACTCTTCTTAGAATTCAATATTTCAAAGGACTGCAATCCATAGACAAAACCCAGCTGTGAATCAGATGTAATTACAGTAGAGATTGTAGGCTACAAAAGCTTCGTAAAGTATAAATAATAACACTTGCTATGTAATCAGAGAGGGCAAGAATAATCCTAGAATGGATTACATCATAATATGGCATGGTATAAATCCTGGATCTTTGAATCTTATACTTTAGAACACTTAACAGAAGAAAAGGGGGTGAGACAGATAGCACAGTGCAGTGCATGATTGCCTTACACACAGCTCACCTGGGTTCGATCTATCCAGTGCATGGCCCCCCTTACACTGCCAGGAGTAATTCCTGAACACAGAGCCAGGACTGAGCCCTGAGCTCCACTGGGAATTGGACCAAAAACCAAACTAGGAGATATTCTAGTAAAAGCAAACTGATACGTGATTTTTTAAAATATTAGAGAAATTATTCCTAGTAGCAATTGTCAGGCAAACGCCCTACCGCTGTGCTATCACTCCAGCTTAACAACAAAGTCTCCAATGGAGACGTTACTGGGCCCGCTCGAGCAAATCGATGAACAACGGGAGGACAGTGACAGTGACAGCAACTGTCAAAATAGGTAACCTCATCCATGTCACTGAACTACCACACCCACCTGTAGTACTTATATAACTATCAATGTAGTGAAACTGTGGTCAAGATTAAAAATCAAACAGAACAATCACATAAAGGAAATCAATAATCATTCACGATTACTACTATATGTGAAAAACCATTTAAGATATGGTATGTAATAGATTAAAAACACCAAAAAATCCTCCTACTCAAAAGTGGTAATTTAGGACCACGGAGAAAGTACAGTGTGAATGGTGCTCGGCTTGTACAACCCAGGTTTGATTCCCCAGCACCCAAAACCTCACCAGGAAAGATCCCTAAGCCCTTAAGCACAGAATGAGAAGTAAGCCATGAGCACTACCAGGTGTGGCCCAGAAACCAAAATAAATAAACTTATTCAGATAGTTAACTTTGAAATGAACCTTTAGGTTAAAGTAGCATGCATGACACACCTAGAAAGAATTTTATCCAAAATAACCTCCTCAAGATAATTAAAAAATCGGATTTAATGTTAAGATTAGGCCATCTATAATTCAGGTCATGGAGATTCTTTAAGAATGCTTTGAACTGAGAAAGTGCTTCTTTAGGGTATTTTTAACTCCCTGAATATTTGTATCAAAGAACCATTCTCAAAAATTCAGTGGTCCATGTGCACCAAAAAACTCCAGTTACAGGGACATGAGAGACAATCCAGGGATTAAAATGATTGCCTTGCATATGACAAGCCCTAGTTTAATCCTCTCTACCACATATGGTCCCTCAAATAATGTCAAGATGATACATGAAAGAAGAACAAAAAAAAAACAGCCCCTGAGTACTGTCAAGGTGTGGCCCAAAATGACCCCTTCAAAAAATAAAAATCTACTAAATTTTTATTAAATGTAATTATGATGACACACTCAGCACATCTCAAAAATGTCAGTGCTCTGTCATTTAAGTTCATCATATCAGGATGGCAGACACCAGTCTGATTCTCAAGTTCAGGGCCGAGAGCACTGCAGTTTCCAGCACCAGCAACTAAACTCGAAAATTACTTCATTGATGTGGCAATGCAACACCTAACTTGAAAGAGCTAAAGACATACAATCAACTGAAGGGAGAAACAAACCACATATTGGGCAACATTATATAGACTTGAACACCTTTCATGAGGATCTTGGTGGGACTCCAGTGCAGAAAGTGACAAATGCTCCTCTATCCCAGTGAGTATATAAAAGGAAGAGGGTTCCAAAGTCTTCACAAAGCATTGTCAACTACCTATCAACACATATACCTCCAACATAGTTCCCTCTTTAATCAATAGGATTGATCTTTATCCTCTCACCAAAGAATTGTTTTGTTCTAATACTTGCAAAGAGTTCACTCGAGGCATGTATTAATTGAAAGGGAGGCAAAAGTCATGTTAGCTCTTCATGCCTCTAGATTCTCTCCATATTCCTCACCACCCCATCCTCTGCACCACTGGAAGTATATAGAGGTCATATTATTCTCAGTTCCAAGCAGAGCTACCATTGATGCATTGAAGATAGTCAGAAATGAGTTAGAAGCAAATCTATTTGCCCTCCTCTCCCACAGCAATTCAGTCAAGAAGACAATTCAATACGAAGTATTTAGCTCCTATAACAGTAATTAAATCTAAAATATTTCCAGTCGGCACTTTTGAGGAAAGGCTTTGAATTACTCAGATGGGATAATGGAATTCATTTTACTCATCGTCCTTACTTTCATTAGTATTCCAACTTCCTTTGTGTGTGATCAAGCATCACAAATAATAGAGATTCAGTGTTATAAAAGAAACACTCTACTATCACTATTTTTCAAAATATTAAGGTCTTAATTCTTTGTTTTTATACCTAAAAAGATGAAATTTAAATGATAGCTTTCTTTTCTATTATGAGAAATATATTTCATTCTATATCTTTTTTTAGCTTTACTTTTTAATAAACATTAATCTTTTGAAGAATTTAACCCACAATGTACCTAAACAGTTTAATTCATAAGCAAACAAGATCAAAACAATATTAAAACAAAAAATCAAAGAAAATGAAACATGACACTTACAAAGGTTCTGAGCAATTTTAGAATCCAGAAATTTAAGTTCTTTAATTTTTTTTTTAAGAGCTTTTCTTTCTTCAAGATCTTCCTCTTCTCTTCTCTCTGTAATACCAAAGAGGGTAAGGGGCCATTAAGTGATCAACTGCGAAAGGAAATAACGCAAATTTTCTATCATCAAAGAATCAGTTTTTAACTGATCTGAGTCTTTTAAACCAAATAATTATAAAGACAATAAAACAAATATCCAAAGAATAAATAGTTCTAGATAAGCATTAGAGGCTCTTATGCTAAAAAAAATGCTAGGTATAAATATTTTAATGTCAAACAGGAAAAAATAAATTTAAAACACATACCAAACCAATGCAATCAGGTACAAGATTAAGTATAGTTAGCTCATTTGAACATTATACAGTACATAATTATAAAATAACTTAGCCCAAGTCTAAGTATACTTAAGAAGTTAGCTCCATGGCTGCTAAATAAAAATACACAGCTGATTTATGTTTGATATACTGTTAAATATATATGCTTATTTTAAAATATAGCTTATACTACACAGGAAGAATAATCTGCCTACAATCTGCTTTCCAAATTGAGAAAGACAAATTTTGATACTTACCTTGTTCTATGTTTATTGAAATTTAAAAACAAATTTAGCCTCTCTATCCCTGATCAAAATATATATATATATATATATATATCACTTCATTAATAACCATAACCTGTATAATTAGTTAGAACACAGCACATGTGAAAGGCAAGGTTAACAGTTGTAACCAACAGAGTAACTTCTCCAATAGAGTAAATTCTCTATTGGAGATTTTTCCTCTCTTTTTGTGTCCTGGAAATGTACTTTGGATCAAAATATCTTACCAAATTAGGATCTTGAAACAAAACAGCAATAAAGCAAACTGTTAATTAGATATGTACCAAAAAATCACTAATGGCAGGCGAAGAATAATTTCAAAAAGCATCTCCACATATGGTCAAAGATAATAATTACATACTTTATATCAGAGAATGGTCACCACTGTTTTACTATGTTGCATAAGGTTAAAAATCCAATTTTGTAGTTTTTAAAATATTTATAATCAGTCATTTTATGAATCAGTCATCTTTTCCAACTTCATTTTATTTCACTTTATCCTATACATCTTATTTTGAAGACTTAGTTTTATTTCATTGTTCAACGTACTAATCTGTTACTGTCATTCTGTCTTAAGAATCACAAGATTATGATACATTTTATTAACCAATTTAATATTTTTCTAAATTTACTTTTCTCAGGCATTTTCATATGTATTTAGAGAACATAGCCAGCCCTCCCCAACCTCTGAAAAGTGCATTAGAATTTTATTTAAGCCACATGACATTTGTGAGTAGTTTTAAAGAGATTTGACACATGGACAATTTTCACACCTCCATATCATGAATTAAGACACAAGTCTATAATTATTCAACTAACAAAGTATCCTTCATGGACAACTGCATATGCTGCATTAAGTATCCTAAAGACATCTAAAAATTATAGACCTACGTATAAAAATGTGGGTGTATAGGAAAGCAGATGATGTGTTAATTCTACGCTTGAACTATTTGTTGAAATACTTCTTTGAAAGAGTTATTTCCAACTGTTGAATGTTTCATATTAAGAAAGCACAATAAGTAATATTGAATAAGAAAAACATCAAGACTGCCTCAGATCAGGGTTAAAGTCAATGAAAATGTATGTGCAAAGATCAGTCGTTAGCAAAGTAGGTAGGTTCCAAATGCTGACAACAACTAGAAGGCCATGTTTTCTCTTGCTAAAGAAATAAGAAAAAAGTAGTTTTCATACCATGCCAACATCATCTCAGTGGAATACCAGCCAGGAGAGAGTGCACCTTAGAATGTTCACAACAGACTCTGATATCCCAGCCCTGGCCCACACAAGCCAATGAACCCAACAGAGACACACACTCTTCTTTCACAACCCGTAAACGGTAGCCATTTATGAGAGCTTGTGGGAAAGCGACCACAATATTCCCTCAATGCTCCATCCCAACCACCAATGCCAGAAATAAAGGGGCAAGAATCAGCATCTAACCACGTCTCAGAAGTTGAAAGTAAAAATTATTTTAGCTCATTCCTTCAACTGACGAAATTGCACCTCTTCTAAAATAGGTACTAAAAACACTTTTACTGAAAGACTACATTTTCTTAAATTCAAAATGCAACTCTGACTCATAAAAGTCAGGTTATTAGTACCATCTATACTTGAGATCTAGTTTTTTTTTTTTTTGCCATTACAGGTCTGTTTAATCTTACTTCCTAGAGATGTTGTGTAAGGCTGCATTTTTCTGAGAAGATTAATACTAGCCAAAAATAGTTCTGATCACTACCATAGCATGTGCCACATTTTATAAGGGTTTTATGTCAGGATAAAGTCAAAGATGACAAAACTTTCTATGTTGCCGAGAGCCATGAACTGAAAAAGTCCTTTTTAATTACATTTTCTCTTTATTCTCTTTCTATTTTCAAAGTTTCAAAAATAGCAGCAAAATTATATAAAGAATCTCTTTTCAAAATCTTTTCTTTCATACTAAATTTTCCATTAAAAATCACAGTTCCATGGTACATGGTTCTACATCCCATTGCAGTTCATTTTCCATTATGTTATAATCAGATTGATTAAAAATGTGACCTTTTAATATGAGTAAGATTCCACAAAAATTTTATCATACATTATTTCACCACTGTATAAAAATATTCTAGAATATGCAGCTCTAAGTGGTAACAAAACTGGTAGAGTATTTAAAATAATAAAAAACACATTTTCTCTTCTAGTGCTTTAAATCGGTCAATACTAATAACTGCTTATGTTGTTTTGGTTGGTACTTCTGGTTAAATTTATAACATGTTTTTGAAACACTAAGCATTTTAACTTTTTTCTGGTATTCACGTGGTAAAAATGCTATTAAAGTTTACATGCAATATGTTATAATAAATTATCTAGTGTCCACTGGATTGTTAATAGCCTGGCTCTTGTGAAGATAAAAAAATAAAAACTATATTGGATTAAATAGGCATTCTCTAGGACACTGAGAGAAGACATGAAAATCAAATAAACTGTAAAATAAAATCTGCATAAGTAACTTAGAAAATAAAAACTCAGCCCTTCCAAATACAATGAAGGTGAGAGTGGGAAGTGGAGATTATATGGATAGTTATATTGTTTATCCTCACTTACTAATAAGCTTCTGGAGTGATAGCACAGTGGTAGGGCGTTCACCTTACAAGCGGCCGACCCGAGTTCGATTCCTCCGCCCCTCTCGGAGAGCCCGGCAAGCTACGGAGAGTATTTGATATGCCAAACACAGTAACAACAAAGTCTCCAATGGAGACGTTACTGGGCCCGCTCGAGCAAATTGACGATCAACGGGAGGGCCTTTACTAATAAGCTTAAAGAAGGTACTAAAGAGTACCAAAAATGTAGAGGGTTCACCTCTTAGGAGTGGAACAGCCTGAGAATACAAAATTAAATCACCTCATTTTATTGATGAGGAAAACTAAGCAGATAGTATTCCACTTGCTCAAAGATCATAAAGGACTTGGCTTTGACTCCATTCCAGAATACTCTGACTACCATACACTACAGGCCCAGAGCAGCTTTGGAGCAGAGAATCAACATGAAAAAAGTAGGCTTTCATCACACACAAATACATATATACACACACACATACATACACACACACATATATTTACTTGTGTATATATAAATATATTTATATATATGAGCTCTGTATACACATAAGAGCTCTGTATACATAGATTATTTCACACTTATATTTGATGGAGCTATCTCTCTATATGAGTTTTTATCTGAATTTTAAAAAATGACCTGGGAAAGAGACAAACTTCGGTTGATCTTCTGAACAAAATACACAGGATTCAAATAACTGGAGAGGGAACAGACTAGCCATTATGAACTCACTTATCACGACCTCTCAAACAGTGCCTTCCTTTGGACAAGATTAGTTATTCAGCTCTACAGTGTGAATTGAATGTATCTAGGAGTCTCAAGAGTCTGTTTTCAAGTATAGGCAAATGGCTGAAAAAGGAGAATAGATTTCTTAAGTGTGCTATCACTGGTGACAATAACATATATATTAAAATGTACATAGACAATATGTCTCAGAAGACTTTTAGGTAACTTAAAGGTATGCAAGACAGAATACATTAAAAAAAATAATGAGGAAACACTTGGAATGAATTGCTTCTTAGGTTGAAAGTATGGCAAATATCAAAGTAAATGCTTTGGTATTTAAAAAAATCATAATTGTGTAAATAGTTTAGCCATGTATGATCTGTCAGATCTACCTCCAATATTTTTAGGCCCATGATTTAAAAAAATGAAAGTGACAATATAGGCTCCTCTTCTATTCACATACTATTTTACTGCAATAAACTGATCAGAGTATTCTACCCGCCCCTGCAAAAAAAAAAAAAAAAACCTGTTTGGCAAGTGTGTAATCATAAACAAAATTTTGTTGAATATGAGCTTCAGAGACAGTTCTGTATGCCCAGTTCAATCCCCTGAGCACCAATGAGAGCCATCTCCAAAACACAGTCAGGAGTAACCCCAAAATACTACTGATACGATCCCAAAAACAAAATTTTGTGGAACACATTGTAACAACTATATAAAAAAAGTGCAGCAGATGAATGCTCATTCTCTTTATGTGACATACTAAACAGTAGGGCTGGAGCGATAGCACAGCGGGTAGGGCGTTTGCCTTACAAGTGGCCAACATGGCCGACCCGAGTTCGATTCCTCCGCCCCTCTTGGAGAGCCTGGCAAGCTACCGAGAGTATTCGATATGCCAAACACAGTAACAACAAAGTCTCCAATGGAGACGTTACTGGGCCCGCTCAAGCAAATCGACGATCAACGGGAGGGCCTTTACCTTTACCTTACTAAACAGTAGACTCATGTCATAAAATAGGCTTAAAGAACTTTTCACTAGAACTCAAATCCTCCAAGGATTTTAATGCTTAAACCCTTATCTAAAGTTTCAGCTAGTTCTTTTTGTACATTTATTACGTGTACAGAAAGATTTTGATTATTAAGGTTTTAAGGCTTTATATAGAAGCAAAATGTATGGCATATATTCTAAAAGTAAAGTAAAAGTAAAGGCCCTCCCGTTGATCGTCGATTTGCTCGAGCGGGCCCAGTAACGTCTCCATTGGAGACTTTGTTGTTACTGTGTCTGGCATATCGAATACTCTCAGTAGCTTGCCGGGCTCTCCGAGAGGGGCAGAGGAATCGAACTCGGGTCGGCCATGTTGGCCGCTTGTAAGGCAAATGCCCTACCGCTGTGCTATCGCTAGGGTCCAGGGAGAGAAAGTACAGTGATTAGGAAAGTACAGTGAGCCTTGCAAGCAGCCCTGGCCGGACCCCCTGCAACCCCGATGGTCCCCTGACCACGACCACAGAGCCAAGCATAAGTATTGGGCACTGTTGGGAATGGCCCCAAACACAACAAAAAAATTTTAAACAAACTTTAAGATGAGGATGATTTTTACACAGTTGAGAGAAAATTTGTTTTCTATCACTTTACTCCTATACAAAATAAAGCTTATCAATATACTTTACAAAAACTGCTTGATCTGTAAGAAATTCTGCAACCACAGAAATTAGCCGTTCTGCTCATGTCAACAGCATTACCACTACAAACTAAAAACACTTTGTTGAGGCCACCTTATTTGTAAATACACCTTCATAATCAAAGATTTAGATAGATGAAATTACAGGAGTAAATCCAAATAAAACATCAAAACGCTTCACATTCACATATTCAATAACTATTTAAAATTAACAAGCTGTGTCTATATAAGAGAAAAATAGCCCTGTGACTGCTGAACATATTGATCAAATATATACTGATATTATTTGTTATAAATGAAAAACTCCAAACTGTGCAATCGACCAGAATTTAGCTGTCAGCACCCCATATGGTATCCCAAGACTCACAAGTACTGATCCCTTAGTTCAGAGTCAAAACTCCTGAACACTTCTGGCCTGCCCAAAGAAAACAAGCAAACACCACCCCCCACACACAACCCAAGAAACTTTCTGAATGAAACGAGCTTTGATTTAATAAACTTAAGAACTGAGGGAGAAAAGTAAAAAGGCAAACAGGAAAGAGTTAAACACCCAAGTAAAAGAAAACTGAAGCCTAGCCTCACAAGTGCTTTCTGGGCTCATCATTTCAAGATGAAATAGAAAACATCTCTAAAATTTTTATTACGTATACTCAAAGTTTTTCCAATAGGAAGAATCTTTATAATACCTGCCTCCTATGAATTCTTCCTTAATGCTGCTATTTCCCAGTCACAGAATAATATATGTTTTCATAAAAAATAATTTCCCACTAACTATTGTTTTTGCCAGTACAACTACCTCCTGTAGATACTCTGATGATATTAGAAAGTAGAACTATCTCTGTGAGAAGAAATTACAAAACATAGACTCTAAACTTTAATGGATGACATGCTGATGCATGCACAAGAGAATGTACTGAAGGGGGGGAAAAAACCATTTATAAAAAAACGAGAACACAGTGTACATTCCTAATTTAAAAGAAGGATTAAGTCCAAATGAGGACACAGGTAATTCAGGGTATCTAACATGCAGCAGAATGAAGAGACTTAATAAGCCAACTTATTAGTATTTGTACACACAGTGCTAAACAATTTGGGAATAGAAAAAGTTAACAATAAATTATATTAACAGATAAAAAGCAATGACATATGGAATAGAGAGCAGACCATCCCCGGTGAATCACACTGTGAAGAAAACACCACATACTTTCATCAAAATGCCCAAAGTGATTATGGAAAATTTGACAGAATAAATATGATCAGACTCAAGAATGACCATTATTCTAAAATACTGAGACAGAACATCAGATTTAAGAAGCAAATTTTACAAGAATCCTAATTCTATTCAATAACAACACGGTTGTATTCTTTCAGACCTTCTGTCTTGGCAAGAATAATCAGGGTGTGTAGTGTCAGTGCTCCCTTCTCTATCTGAGCACTAGCATGCGCGGCTGGTCTTCTCCCCTAGCATGCATGTGTGGCTGGCCTCCAAGCCATGGAGTGAACCTCCTGGTACTTAAAAGGTAAAGGCCCTCCCGTTGATCGTCGATTTGCTCGAGCGGGCCCAGTAACGTCTCCATTGGAGACTTTGTTGTTACTGTGTCTGGCATATCGAATACTCTCAGTAGCTTGCCGGGCTCTCCGAGAGGGGCGGAGGAATCGAACTCGGGTCGGCCATGTTGGCCGCGTGTAAGGCAAACGCCCTACCCGCTGTGCTATCGCTCCAGCCCCCTCCTGGTACTTATCTCGGCTATTCTTGAGTGTTAAGTCTCCTATTTTGTTACTTTATGTTCCCCAGATGAATGCAATCTTTCTATGCCTGTCCCTCTCTTTCTGACTCATTTCCCTTAGCATGATACTTAGTATTCTTTCAGACCTTCTGTTTTGGCAAATATAATCAAGGTGTGTAGTGTCAGTACAAATTTCACATTAACAATTGTTTAATAGGAAAAAATGATGTCCCAGCACCTCACTATTTACTCCACTATTTACATAAAAATTCACGGACGTGTCTGAACCTATGGGTTTATCACTGTCCTTACAATAGGTATAAATATCATCTCTGACCAAGGGAAAGTACTAAAGAGATATCAAGGTTGGGGGTGCAGAGGGGTGGTGAAAAAGGTGGGATTTGGTCAGTTTAAGTGTTTTTATTGTTCTTACGCCAGACATGGTTGGTACTTAGGAGTTACTCTAAGCTTGAGGCTTAGGAGCTGTTACCAATAGTACTCAAGAGAACATGAAGTCCTGGGGATGAAAAGCAGGACAACAACATAAACAAGGAAACTGCTTACAATTGAATCACATGCATAGACCTATAAAAAACTTTTTCCCCCCATTGAAACACCATGATTTAAAAGTCTGCTATAGAGAGGGTTTTAAACATTCAACATTCCGACACTACAACCTCCAGCACAGTGCTCCCCTCAATTCTCCCACACCATCCAAAATTCCTTATGAGAAGTTTTCCCTTCTAACTTTATTTTTAAATTTTTATTAGTGAAACACCATGAGATAAAATTGTAGACTTACAAATTTTTGTGCTTGGGTTTCAGTTATACAATGATCGAGGGAGTACCCATCCCTCCACCAGTGCCCATTCTCCACCACCACTGATCCCAGTATCCCAGGACGGTCTGTTTCTCACCACATCTGCGCCAACACCAGTTGCTTTTGTTCTTTTGGATGTGGACCAGTCTCTGTGGTGTGAGATGATATCTCATTGTGGTTTAGATCTGCATCTCCCTGAGATTAATGATGGAGAGCATTTTCTCATGTGCCTTTTTGCCATTCAGATTTCTTCTTTGAGAAAGTTTCTGTTCATTTTGTCGCCCCATTTTTTGATGGGGTTGAATGTTTTCTTCTTGTGGAGTTCAACCAGTACTTTGTATATCCTTGATATCAACCCCCTGTCGGATGGGTATTGATTGGGTGAATATCTTTACCCATTCTGTAGACTGTCTTTGTATTTTGGTCACTGTTTCTTTTGAGATGCAGAAGCTTCTTAGTTTAAGATAGTCCCATTAGTCTATCTCTGTTTTCACTTGCTTGGCCCGTGCTGTGACATCTTTGAAGATACCATTAACTTCAATGTCATGGAGGGTTTTGCCAACTTTGTCTTCACAATTGTGCCCCAGAAAATCTAGTACCTAGGAATCAGCTTAACTAAGAAAGTAAAGGACCTGTACAAAGAAAACTACAAAATGCTACTTCAGAAAATAAAAGAGGACATGAGAAAATGGAAAAATTTCCCATGTTCATGGATCGGGAGAATTAACACTGTCAAAATGGCAATACTTCCCAAAGAATTGTACAAATTCAATGCGATCCCTATAAAGATACCCGTGACATTCTTCAAAGAAATGGAGCAAACACTCCTGAAATTCATATGGAACAATAAGTGCCCACGAATAGCTAAAGCAATTCTCGAGAAAAAGAAAATGGGAGGAATCAACCTCCGTAACTTCAAACTCTACTACACAGCAGTAATAGTTAAAACAGCATGGTACTGGAACAAAGGCAGAGCTGCAGACCAATGGAAGAGGCTTGAATATACTAACATCTCCCCCCAAACATATGATTATCTAATCTTTGATCACTTGATCACTTGATCTGCCGTTATTCATCGATTTACTCGAGTGGGTGCCCGTAAAGTCCCCATTCATCCCTGTTGTGTACTAGCGTAGCCCAATGGCATCAGTTCGTTCTAGGAACATGCAGAGCCTCAAACCGATCATTCAGGGTCTTGACGAAGAAGTCTGACCATCTTGTAGGTGGGCATCCACGCGATCTTTTGACGTCCCGTGGAATCCAGTCAGTAATGGCTCTAGTCCAGAGGTTGTCTGTAAACCTCATTACATGTCCAGCCCATTCTGATTTTTGATGCCTTGGCAAATGAGACAGTGTCCCTGATTCTTGAGAGTTGACGGAGATCAGAACTCTGAATTCTATCTCTCATTTAAGTGAACAATGATATTCCAAGCATAGCTCTTTCAATTCCTCTTTGAGAGACCCGAATAGCATTCTCATCCTGTTTTCGTAGGGCCCAGGTCTCTGAGGCATATGTTAATGCAGGAAGAACAGTGGAATAGAAGAGATGTGCTCGTAGCTGGAGGTTCTTTGTTCTCTTAGTCATTTCTTCAACGCTGTTGAGGGCATTCCAAGTCGCTCTCTTCCTCCTGCATAACTCAGGTGCCAGGTCATTCATCATGTTGATTTCTCGACCTAGGTATATATAACTGTTGCATTCGGAGATGGTGGTTCCGTTGAGAGCGAATGGGGCTCAGGAATGAGGCTGTTTCTCATAAACATTGTCTTGTAAGATTCAGCTGTAGTCTGACCTTTCCACACTCATAGTCGAAGTTGGTCAGCATTTGTGCTACTTGGCTGATGTTTGGTGTTATTAGAACGATGTCATCAGCAAATCGGAGGTGGTGTAGTTGTCGACCATCTATCTTCACTCCCATTCCTTCCCATTCCAGTCGTCACATGATGTTCTCGAAAGTGACACTGAAGAGTTTTGTGAAATGGTATCACCCTGCCGAACCCCTCCCTTGACATGGATGATTACTTCTATGTAGAATGTTGAGATCCTGGTAGTGAATCTGTAATGAGCTCATGAAGGATCCTGATGTATTGAGTTTGTACGCCCTGATTGGCTAGGGCTTCTATGACCGCTTCCGTCTCAACAGAATCAAAGGCCTTCTTTAAATCAATGAACGTTAGACAGAGCGGCATCTTGAACTCCTGAGAAACCTCAATGAGCTTAGTAATCGTGTGGATATGGTCAATGGTACTGAATCCTTTTTGGAACCCGGCTTGTTCACATGGCTGTCCTTCATCTAGTGTTCTGCTAATCCTATTCAGGATGACTCAAGTGAACAGTTTGTAGATGACAGACAATAGGCAGATTGGGCGATAGTTGCCAATGTTGTAGATGTCTCCCTTCTTGTATAGTAGTACAGTCCTACTGGTTTTCCACTGGGATGGAAACTTGCATTCAGACAGGTAGCGTGTGAAGAGCCGAGCCAGTGTATTGATGAGTACTGATGGTAAGTTCTTCAGGTGTTCAGATCTGATCTTGTCTGAGCCAGGTGCTCTTTGTTTCCTTACCGATGAGTTGGCATGTTGGATTTCGGAAGGGAGAACATTGGGAACGACATATCTGTCATGCGGAATGTGTATGTGGGCAAGTGGACATGGCTATTAAAGAGATCTGAGTAGAAGTCATGAATAATCTTCTCCATTGCCCTTCTGGAAGATGTGATAGATCCATCAGGATGTCGGAGGGCAGTCATCTTGGTCTTGTAGTTGGCGAAGGACAGGCGGGCATTACAAATGCTTTTTCCGGCTTCTGCTGCATCTACCAGCACTGCTGCTCTCCTGTCTTTGAGAGCATCTTTGATGGCTTCTCCGCATTGTTTTGCCAGCTTGGATTTTTGCTTGCGGTTGCCTGAGGCATGTGCCAAGCCATGTTGGCGAATAAGTTCAAGAGTGTTCGAAGAAAGGTGGTTTTTTTTTTTTGGGTATCTCTCTCTTGGCATTCCTTGCACAATCATGGAGGTGCTGAATCATTCGATCGTATTCCTCATCAATGTTGTCAATGACGGCATCTTCCCATGTTGCCGCAAAAGAGCCAAAGAGCTCCCAGTTGGTGGTCGTTCTGGGAGTTCTCTTCTTAAACTTTGCATTCTTTTCTCCTCGTTCTGTGTGGTAGAATTTTGCACGAAGGAGACGGTGGTCCGATCCCGTTTGGAATTTTGGGACAACAGCAACACCGGTTAGTCAAAACCACCGATTGAATATGATGTGGTCTATTTCATCCTAATCTTTGATAAGGGAGCAAAAATGTGAAATGGAGCATGGAAAGCCTCTTTAACAAATTGTGCTGGCAAAACTGGACAGTTACATGCAAAAAAAATGGGCTCAGATCTCAGCCTAACACCATGTACAAAAGTAACATCAAAATAGATTAAAGACCTCAACATCAGACCAAAATCCATAAGGTACATTGAAAACAAAGTTCCCTTCTAACTTATGTCTTTACACTTGTTAATTCAACTAAGGGTTCAAGTTTGTTTTATTGGTATTGGGGACTCCCACCCCCACCACTCAGAGCTTAGGGCTTAGTCCTAGCTCTGTGCTCAGAGATCGCTCCTGGGGACTATCTGGGGTGCCAGGTTTTTAATTGGGGTTGGCGGTATGCAAGACAAATGCCCTACCCATTGTTCTATCTCTCCATCCCATAATTTAAGATTTTATACAAATGTTTGGTTCCTGAATCTTGTGTAATTCTGTCTTCAGGAATATTCTGAGATCACTCTGGTGAAAACTTAGGCTACATAAATAAAAGCTTCATTATTTGTTCCTCTGCTTTCTAGGAATCAATTATTCTCTACAAATATCTATCCCTATTATATGCTAATTTCCATCCCTGACTTTTGAGCTTTTGATACTTTCATATTTATATCATTTTATTTTATAGATTCTGTATTATGCAGGCCCTACAAAGCCACATAAAACTATTCTCTCATGCACAAACCTCATTTCCACTGCACCATTTCCGTAAGCCACCCAAATTCCCCCATGAAAGCCTTCCAACTACAGGGGTAGAGCAATAGCACAGCGGGCAGGGCATTTGCCGTGCACACGGCCAACCGGGTTTGATTCCCAGCATCCAATATGGTCCCCCAAGCACCACCAGGAGTAATTCTTAAGTGCATGAACCAGGAGTAACCCCTGTGCATCACCCGGTGTAACCCAAAAAAAAAAAAAACAAAAACTTCCAACTACAGAAAAGTTGAAGGGGGGAAAATGTCTTTATATTTAAAAAAAAGGAAATGGGGAGTTGGTGTTTAATGGACATAATGTCAATTCAGGAAGAAACAGTAATAGAAGGTGCTGATAGCTGACAATGAAAATGTACTTAGTCAATATGAGCATTCCTTAAAAAACTAGAAACAGAGGTACCATATGACCCTGCAATACCACTTCTGGGAATTTATCCTGAGCATGCAAAAAAGCATAGTAGAAATGACATCTGCACCCCTATGTTCATCACAGCATTGTTCACAACAGTCAGAATCTGGAAACAACCTAAGTGCCCAAGAACAGACGACTGGTTAAAGAAACCTTGGTACATCTACACAAATGAAAACTATGCAGCTGTTAGGAAAGATGAAGTAATAAAATTTGCTTGTAAGTGTATGGTCATGGAGAGTATCATGATAAATGAAATGAGTCAGAATAAAAGGGAAAGACAGAATGATTGCACTCATTTGTGGAATATAAAATAACATAATATGAGATACCCAAGGACATTCAAGAAGCGGACCAGGAAGATTGCTCCATAGTTGGAAGTCTGCCTCATGAGCTGGGGGAGAAAGCAGCTGGGATAGAGAAGGGAACAATAAGTCAATGGTGGTTAGAAGGATCATTCGGGATGGGAGATGTATGTTAAAAGTAGATAAAGGACCAAACATGATAACTTCTCATTATCGGCACTGCAAACCATAATCGGCATTGCAAACCATAATGCCCAAAAGAGAGTATGCGGGAAATATTGTCTGCCATAGAGGCAGGGGAAACAGATGGGGATGGGCAGGGGGAGGGGGACACTGGGGACATTGGTAGTGGAAATGGGCATTGGTAGAGGCATGGGTGTCCCATCATTGTACGATGGAAACTTAAAGATGAAAGCTTTGTAACTGTATCTCACAGTGAATCAATTAAAAAAAAGGGGGGGGGGGGAAGAAAATGTAGTTAGTTCCATAAAATTGTACTTCATACCAATTTAAACTTTGTTACATTAATTAATTAGAATAAAATATAAAGAAAAGAACAAGAGAGCCCAGGGGTGAGGGAAACAAGGTTACATGTGTCATGCCCCAAGACAGAAGCCTCCTGCCAAAAGCCCTTCCTCACCCCAGCACTAGCAGGCATGGCCCTGAGTCAAGCCTCCAAGCTTCTATGGTGGTTGTTACAGCACACTGCCACTGGGGCTTTGCACTGAGGAGTTCAATCAGTTGATGAGCCATTGCTCTCAGCGGCCCCAAGAACCCCCTGTACTCCTTGGAAGGGGCCACTATGCCCAAGTAAGTAATTACAGTGAAAGAGAAGCAATGTTTCTACCTCCTTCTGAATGGTCACTTTTAAAGTTACAGGCTCTGACAAGATTCCAACTCCCAATGTCTTCAGGCCTGCATCCCCCATGAAATATCTTACCCTTATTATACTATCCAAGTGTGCTATTATGAAGAGAAAAGAAAGTACTTAACAGAATCATCCTGTGAAAGGGGAAGGGAAGGGACCTTTCATTAATGGGAATGCAGCGGCTTAAATCTTATTAGAAAATCTCACTTTAAACTCAATTACTTTACAATTATGTTGGGCCACCTGACACTTGAGCAGAGAAGCATTAACATCTTAGTGGAGAAGAATCTTTACAGGAACTGAAATATCCCTTACTGTAAACTATCCAACCTTACTAATTAAAAAACTATCTCTAGCTTAAGTGCTTCACGAAAATGTCAGATAGTAAAAGTTAATGTTCAAATGACCTATCAACAAGCCAATGCAGAATAGCAAATGACATACTAATCAGAAACACACGTTGACACCATACAAGACCTGTTAATTGGGACATTCTCATGCATGTCAAAATTCCTAATCTTCAATGTAGTTTAATAAACCACGATCCTATTCTGAATCCTATGTTACTTCACTGAAAGAAAATACATGTATGTATGATTTTACTTGAACTTGTGAAAACTGCAAATCCTTTTCCAAATTAATTTTTAACAAAAATACATTTTAAGAATCGTTTCAAAGTGGGGCAAAGTGAATGTCTGCACTCCATTCCAGCACTAACTCCAGTCCAGAAATTTTACTATCCTGGCCATTCAGAGCCTACCTAGCCCTTCGGTAGAAACTGCAAATGTGATGGCTGATGAATGGAATCAAAGGTGGAATGACTAAAATTCATTTTACCCTGTAGGGAACATAGAGCCAGGTAATAATTAGATATGATAATTGAAGATTACTTTTGTCCTCTTTCCTGAGATTTTTCACAGAGCCATGCCATTAAAGGATCAATGGCATTTATTTCCTCTGGGCGAAAGCTAACACTTAGAAGAGGTCATTCTCAACACTGAGTACAAAATTAGATTTCTGTTAATACCCACAGAGAGATAATAGTCTTTTAAGTCAGTGGGTTCACTTGCAAACCCTGGATGCTTACAGGGACAAATTTAAATGCGCTCACAAAAATTAACTAAAAAAGTGATGGGACAATGGGATCCCCCCCATCAGCAGGAGAAAGGTATACTACAGAACACAAGGTAAGGAAAGAGTCTTAGACATTAAGACAAAAACAAATACTTCTGGGAACAAAAGACAACTCACTTGGATCTCAGAGAAGAAAAGACTTTAGACCCAATGGCATAGGAGGTGCAAATCCTATCTACCCTAGACTTGTAGAGTTGGGCCCAAGGACTAAAAGGAATTGAAAGATTAAAAGAAAAGAATTGGGGGCTGGATTGATAGTACAGCGGGTAGGGTGTTTGCCTTGCACGCAGCCGATCTGGGTTCGATTCCCAACACCCCATATGGTTCCCTGAACACCTCCAGGAGTAATTGCTGACTGCAAAGCCAGGAGTAACCCCTGTGCATTGCTGGGTGTGACCTAAAAGAAAAAAAAAAAAAAGAAAGGAATTGGAGGACACTCTCCATAACCATGCTGCTGTACCCTGCACCAGGCTGTTCCACTTGGGGCGCCTGGAGAGAGGCAGGTGAGAACCCTTCCCACCCCAATGAACCCAGCCCCAGCAGCAGAAAATCTCCAGAACTCAACTGCTGTCAGGCTCACATGTGCTTGGGCTGAGCCTCACCCATGAGCGAACCTATTCCTGGACTGTGCAGCCGAGCAACACTTCATACCACACACCCTACCCATACTCCAAGCACCACATCTGATGGGGTTCAAAGGAGGAGGCAATCAATCTTAGAGGGAAATATTTATAAAGCTCAAGCACAAGGCTCAACCTTTAACAACATGTTAGTGATCCCTTATAGAAGGGCTTAATGAGCCCCGGGTGAAATACAACAATCTTCACACTCTTTCCTCCGAGGAAATTTTTTGTAGCATTTTCAGCGGTTTTTTATAACAAACTATACAAAATATATTTCAGTTCTCCTTTGGAGCATGGGTTGGAGCTCGGGATGGTAAGATCCAAAATATGGTGGTGGGAAGGCGTAATGGTGGTGGGATTGGTGTTTGAATATTAAATGTAATCAAATATTGTGAACTACCTTATAAAATTAATTTAAAAAAGAAAGGAATTGGAAATCTCAGAGCAGAGGTCAGTGAACCATCATAGAATAACCACCTACCAGTGACCATCTGGCAACACTGATAAGTTGTAAAGGAAAAATGATTTGATGTCATTTTGGACAACATGCCTCCACCAGAGTGCCTTGCTTTATAAGAAATAATGGAAGCACGTAAGTGAAAAACATCAGTGGATATCTTATTTTGGGAAATATGAACTATGCTTCATTAGCCTTTTCAAATAATGATTGAAAATTCACATTGCACTTAAGCCTTTGCAAAATTCTAGTAGAAATAAATCGATATAGCCGCAAAACTATATTCCTAATATTAAATAATAAGTTGTCAACATTGGCCAGAAACAAATTTCTTCCTAATATACACATACAAAAGCATAAACATGAATCCTGTGTTCCTATATGCTCATGTAATACCTTCAAATTAGCAGATTTAACACAGTGCAACCATGCTTAGCCCTATTAGTTCTTTAAACACTCACAGTGCTTTCTCAGCTTTCCACAAGCTACTCTAAGCCTGAGGAAGATATATGCAACTCTTCACTACATCAATTACTTCTATCCTCACACTTGAGCAAACATTTTTCAGGATAGCCATTACGCAGATTCCCTTCATTACAAATGGGTGTCCCTTTTGATCACCAGCACCATTTGGAATAATTAACTATCAAATATGTTGCTTTCTGAATGCAGTTTGCTGAATAAATGGAACCCTGTGTATGTAATATACTTGAGAAAAATTTCTTTCACTTCGGGAAGCTAAGGTTATTTCTAAGCTGAGACTTTAGAAAGACAAGGAATAACTCATATCTTGTTTCATTTCTGAGATTCATTTATGCTAAGGCAAAGTCACTTTCTTATTTTAATCTAAACAATACACATAAAATGTATTTAAAAATGTTTAAACTAAACATATATCGTAAGAAATAGAGTGATACTACAGAACACAAGGCACTTGCCTTACACCCAGCTGACCAGTGTTCCATCACTGGAGTGAGCCCTCAGTGCAGAACCAGGAGTTACCTCTGAATGTACTTTGGTGGTCAAAAAACAGAACAAAACAAAAGCCAAACTATTGCATTTAATTGCTCTATTATTCAGGAACTGCATTATAAAAAATTTTTAAATTCATCTTAAAATAACTCAAAAATTACAGAAACGCATTACCAAGTTTCTTACATCTTACATTTTACTATACATGCCACAAAGAAACCATCAGAATAATAACCACTAGCAATGAAAGCTATGGGCTATTAATGTGCTGAAAGACTATATTATACTACATGTATACATATATACATCTCTGTTTATGTATGTATATATATGTATACATACACACAGAGTATAAACATGAAGACAGTTTAAGATTTTTATCTTTTAACAAATGAGTTTTTACCATATAATCTTTTATATTTTTCTTGTTTTATAAAAAGCAAACACTGGACTTTCTCCATATTTATATATAAGAAGCAATTGCATTCTTTGAAATACTTCATAGGAAATTATCAGTGAAATAAATTCAACAATTGCTTTTTATTAATAAGTATTTAAGCTGTTTTAAACTTTCTTACCAAAATTATGGGTTGGAGTGATAGCACAGCAGGTAAGGCATTTTGCCTTGCACAAGGCCGACTTGGCCAACCTAGGTTCGATTCCTCTGCCCCTCTCGGGAGAGCCCGGCAAGCTACCTATGATGTACTCAATATGCCAAACACAGTAACAAGTGTCACAGTGGACATGTTACTGGGCCCGCTAGAGCAAATCGATGAACAACGGGAGGACAGTGACAGTGACCAAAATTATAATTTATACATATATTTTCCCACATGGAAGAACCCGGAAAACTCCCCGTGGCATATTCAATATGCCAAAAACAGTAACGACAAATCTCACAATGGAGACGCTACTGGTGCCCACTCAAGCAAATCGATGAACAACGGGAGTGCTACATATATTTATTTTCATGAGCATATATGCTTTGGGCCATGTTGGCTGCGTGCAAGGCAGATGGGCTGGAGCGATAGCACAGCGGTAGGGCGTTCGCCTTACAAGCGGCCAACATGGCCGACCCGAGTTCGATTCCTCTGCCCCTCTCGGAGAGCCCGGCAAGCTACCGAGAGTATTCGATATGCCAGACACAGTAACAACAAAGTCTCCAATGGAGACGTTACTGGGCCCGCTCGAGCAAATCGACGATCAATGGGAGGGCCTTTACCTTTACCTTTATATGCTTTTGGGGGGGGGGGTCTATATTTTACCCCTAAGTAATAACTCATTGTAAGACAAGAAATAGTAAATTTAAAGAACAGTTTCTCTTCTAAATCTGGATACAATGACTTCTTTTGCTTAATTTTGGTAAGATTGTATGAGATACCTGAAAAACTCTCTCTAGTCAGATAACTATTATAAGATGTAAAAGCAGACACTAGCTTCTTATTTTAGGCCACCTGACTTGCCATGACGGACTCCATAACCAACCCAGAGTTTTGTTGTTGATTGTATCTGATTGCAGTCCTAGGCATAATATTAAGAATTGCTAGCCTCAGGGAGTATAATTTGTACAGCCAATTTCACTTATGGGGTGGGGGAGGGGAAATGGAGGGGATGGGAAAAGCCACACGTGCACAAAGACTTAACGACTTAATGCAACAGAAATTATGGAGCTCTGAGAATTAGTCCTTAATCATAAAGCTACTGACCTCAATGAAAGGAGACTCTCTACTACAGAGGAACATAGGTTTCAGGGATAAATGTGGGAACAATTGCAAAGGTACAAGTAGGTTTCCTGTCCTATTTCCTCCAGAAACCAGGGTTATACAGGCATTTTTATTAGGGAAAAAAATCCTATACATTTTAGAAAGAAAGATTTCATACTAAAATATGCTCATATAAAAATAAAAAAATACAACCTGGATGTTTGGTCTTAAATCAACAATGATTTAGGAGCTTCATCTCCATAGAATACAAAAAAGAAAATATTTCTTAATGATCAACTACTAATTCTGATACACCAAGTGAGGGTTTAATCTTTAATCCAAAGGTTTTCAGTCTAGTATGTTCAATTCTCAAGTTTCTCATCTATTAAATGATGAAATGACTGCTATATAGTCAACAAGCATTACAATTCTATATTTAACATTTCTCCTTTACTTTACCGCTGTGCAGCAGTAGGGCATTTGCCTTGCACACAGCCGACCCGGGTTCAATTCCTCCGCTCCTCTCTGAGAGCCTGGCAAGCCACTGAGAGTATCTCGCCTGCACGGCAGAGCCTGGCAAGCTACCCGCAAGCTACCCGTGACGTATTTGATGTGCCAAAAACAGTAACAAGTCTCACAATGGAGATGTTACTGGACCCGCTTGAGCAAATCGATGAACAACGGGAGAACAGTGCTACAGTGCTACTTTAACACAATTTAAACTACTGTGATCCTTACGTACTGTGCTATCTACAAAAGTAAGTTAGTAAGATATCTATATGACATTATACATTTTAGAAAGCACATTCTCTATTTGGGACAAGTTCTGGATTACTAATGGGGAAAAAAAAATTGAAAGGCCTCATCAACACCAGCATTGGTAGTCTTTCCTCTGTATCCCCATTTTTTAATGTATGCAAATCTACTGCTCAATATTTAGCATTTGAAATTTAGTGTCCAAAAAAATACAAAAATTTCAATAGAATATATACACAGCCAATATAATTAGCATACAAATAAATGGGTAATCCTTTCCAAATACATGCAAAATGATAAACAGAGAAACAACACACTGTTGATGAGTACAGGCTCACACCAAGTTCAATGGCTACCATATATTATCATTTAATTTCATTCTATTTTAATTACCAAGTTAATATACTACAGATATAAGTATATAATGGACATCTAATGCTTTTTTAAAATGATACTATCGCCACCAGGGACAACATTTTTTAAATGAGTGGTAAAGCTTTGCACAGTAGCAGTGTCGTAGTCAATGAGGTTTATCCAAGGCACGATTATGGCTAATTAAAAACTTTTCCCAATACCCTATTGTGACGACTTGAGAGAAAAATGAGTAGCAAAAAATTTCAAAAGAATTGGCAAATATTATACAATAGGAGGGGGAAAAAAGGAACACTGTAAAGTAAAACTGACGCTGCAGTATGGAGCTGCACCAGGGGTCAAGAGCACTGTGTCTATTATTCAGCTGAAACACAGAATTTGCCTTCAGCTATCATTTTAATGTTAAATCAAGAACTGTCAATCAGCACTATTTGTTTGGAATCCCTCATCAGAACCCATTGCTTCAGCCTGAACATTCAAAGGAAAGAATGCAGAGAGTGTATCTGCAACCACTTAACCTTCATCAGCAACATTCATGCATGCTCATTAACATTTTTTCATCCCACTCTTGAGCATGACACAGCTCATACCGGAATAATAACTTGCTGATAATTGTTCAAGACAACAGCTGGGCAGGCACAGTGCAGAGGTGAACACTCTCATAGATTATGGGGTACAGGAATGCATTACAATTAGTATGTAGAGTCATATGCTCATCTTCAATCGTTTTCAAAAAAATAAAAAGTTAAGGAAGTATATTAGCAAAAATAGCAGTCTCCAATAACTTTAACTCTGTGTGGCCCACTGCCCAATTCTCTGAGCACTTCTATTTTGTTTTTGTTTTATTAATAAGGGTCTTTCCTGCTGAAACTTAAGGACCTAGTACTGGTATTTGGAGGGCACCAGGCTAACACATAGCAATGCTCAGGGACACATGATTAGTCTTAAATAGAACAATGGCAACCATTGTCACGTATTCTTTATCACAACATGAACTAAAACAGTAATTTTGATGTAGCATAATCAGATACAAACCAAACTTGTCTTTCAATTTAAAGACTACCAAGAGGAAGGGGATCATTTCACGTCTTTCTAATAATCATTCTGTATTAACCTCAAAATATAATTATCAGAGAAAAAAAGTCACTGAGTACTAATGGTTTAAAAAATGTTAATTCAGGGGCTAGAGATACAGAACAGGCATTAAGTTACTTGCCTTGCATGGTACCAACATTCAATTCTTGGCACCACATATGGTCCCTGAGCGTTGCCAGGAGTGATCCCTGAGAAAAGAGCCAGGAGCAGGCACTAAGCATTCTTTTTTTTTTTTTTTTAATTTTTTTTTTCCCTTTATTTTATTTTATTTTTTTTAAAGTTGTAGATTTACAATTTTTTGTGCTTTGGTTTCAATTATACAATGATCAGATACCCATCCCTCCACCAGTGCCCATTTTCCACCACCATGGATAATATCCCTCCCACCCCCATCCCCCCATCCCCCCGTCTCTGTGGCAGGGCAATCCCCTGTGTTCTCTCTCTCCTTTTGGGTGTTGTGGTCTGCAAAAGAGGCATTGAGTGGCAAACATGTTCAGTCCATAGTCTACTTTCGACATGCATCTCATTCTTGGGTATGACCCAAAACTCCAAAACTTAAATAAATGAATAAATTAAATTAAATAAAGAAACCTGAAATGACATTGATAAGAAGACATGGATATGGCAATATTTAGTCTAATGTCCACTCAAAATAGCTTTAACAGCTACTCTGTCATAGAGCAATACAAACCAAGTTAATGATAATAGTTGTTGCATAGGAAGTAAACGTGAGTCAAGTATCATACTGGACATTCAACAAACATAGTCTCATTAATATCATAACTATTAGCCCTCTAATCCAGATAAGAAAAATAAAGTTGATATGAAAAAGACTGAAAATTCATCCAGAGTAAAAAGATTAGAAGCAAAATTCCAACCAGGAGGTTTGATTCTAAAACTAAATCTTTTCATTGCTTATTCTACATTAGAATCTTCCTTCCTATTATTTCATTCCAACCTTCTGGCTATACAATTACTTGATTCTAGAATTAGTCTATTGCTGTAAGGTCTTGATTCCAAGATACAGGATATAACTACATTTTTTTTTCCTATTTGTTTCATGCCCCAGATCCATCTCATAAAATATCTATCTTGAAATTTTAACTAGTTTCTTCCTTTTGGTGCTCCCATACCTTTATTCTCCCATCACCTGGCTTAGATTTCCTGATCAAATTTCCCAGGACAGTTCCTGCTACAGTTTCTTTGTCCATCTTGTTTATTTGACGTTCAGTCACAGATATCTGGGAGGGAACCACCAAAATTAAGTAAACACAATGGTTTGTTTTCCAAACCACGTAACTTATACTGGGATTCACTTTAACTTAATACAACAACAACAATAACAAAAAAAAAAAAAACAATAAGATAGCCCCAAGTTAAACCATAAGCCCAGTCTGCGCCCTGGTCCATCAAGAACTGTGTTACTGAAACAGTCATGCCCAGTAATGAAAGCGGCCTGAAGCTGTTTTGCACTACTACAACGGCCCAGCTGACGAGCTCTGACAGAAACCACATGGCCCATGATGACTGAAACATTTACTCTTTGGTCTTTCACAGAAAAGCTTTGCCAACATTGACATAACCTATAGTAAAAATCCAAAATAGTATCCCAAGTCAACTGGGTAAAAAGAAATTCCATTTATTATCAGTCTAAAACCTATAGATGCAAGCTTAGTTCATCCTATAACTTTTATCCTCCCATACTCTGCAATTCTTTCCAAGGTGTTAGTTTGCAAGTTGCTAGGTATTACCTAAAACTAGCCCCAAACATAGAAGGCAGAGACCACCCCTCACCAATCACTTAATCACTTAACTTCCCGTTAGTCGTCCATTTGCTCGAGCAGGCGCCAGTAACGTCTCCATTTGTCCCTGTCGCGTGCTAGTGTAGCCCAATGGCATCTGTTCGCTCCGGGAACATGAAGGGCCTCAAACCGATCGTTCATGATCTTGACAAAGAAGTCTGACCATCTGGTAGGTGGGCGGTCACGCGGTCTTTTGACATCCCATGGAATGCAGTAGGTAACAGCTCTAGTCCAACGGTCGTCTTTAAATCTCATTACGTGACCAGCCCATCTGATTTTTGACACCTTGGCAAATGAGACAGCGTCCCTGATTCTTGATCGTCGACGGATGTCGGAACTCCGGATTCTTTCTCTCATTTGAGTGAAACGTGATATTCCAAGCATAGCTCTTTCTATTCTTCTTTGGGAGACCCAAATAGCATTCTTATCCTGTTTGCGCAGGGTCCAGGTCTCAGAGGCATATGTTAATGCAGGAAGAACAGTGGAATCAAAGAGATGTGCCCGGAGCCGGAGGTTCTTCGTCCTCTTAGCTATTTCTTCGACGTTCTTGAAGGTGTTCCAAGCCGCTCTCTTCCTCCTGCGCAGCTCGGGTGCCAGGTCATTTGTCATGTTGACTTCTCAACCTAGGTACACATAGCTGTTGCATTCGGAGATGGTCGTTCTGTTGAGAGCGAATGGAGTTCAGGAACGAGGCTGTTTCTCATAAACATTGTCTTCGTAAGATTCAGCTGTAGTCCTACCTTTCCACACTCACGGTCAAAGTCGGCCAGCATTTGTGCTGCTTGGCTGATGTTTGGTGTTATTAAAACAATGTCATCAGCAAAGCGGAGGTGGTGTAATTGCCGACCATCTATCTTCACTCCCATTCCTTCCCATTCCAGTCGTCGCATGATGTTCTCGAGGGTGGCACTGAAGAGTTTCGGTGAAATGGTATCACCCTGCCGAACCCCTCTCATGACATGGATGATCACTTCTTTGTAGAATGGTGAGATCCTGGTAGTGAATCCACAATACAGCACGGAGGATCTTGATGTATTGGCCTTGAATGCCCTGATTGGCTAGGGCTTCAATGACCGCTTCTGTCTCAACAGAATCAAAGGCCTTCTTAGCCACCCCTCACCAAAAAAAGGTAAAGGGAAAGGTAAAGGCCCTCCCGTTGATCGTCGATTTGCTCGAGCGGGCCCAGTAACGTCTCCATTGGAGACTTTGTTGTTACTGTGTTTGGCATATCGAATACTCTCGGTAGCTTGCTGGGCTCTCCGAGAGGGGCAGAGGAATCGAACTCGGGTCGGCCATGTTAGCCGCTTGTAAGGCGAATGCCCTACCCCCTGTGCTATCGAATATGCCAAACACAGTAACAACAAGTCTCACAATTTGTTGTGAGATGTTACTGGTGTCCGCTCACCAAAAAAAAAAAAAAAAAAAAAAGAGGAAGACTTCTTCATATGGTGGTGAGGCAGTTTTGACGAGAAAGGCTAGCTTACTTGAAAGGTGCAAGACAAGTGATTTTCTGCATCATTTTCTTCCCCACCGTGACTAAAGCTTAAAAGTTTACACAACTTTAGCTATATTCAGAGATGTAAGCAACCCCAAGCATCTCAACAAGTTACTATCTGGGTTTGACCAAGTACACTATGTACCCCACGTACCACTAGAGGTCATTCCTGGGCAGTTAGGAATTTACAATCGAGATAATCTGGTGTGGCTCCAAACAAAAGATATAGTATAACACATTTCTCAAGATAATATCCTTTGACAACCTCTGGGAAGACACATGACAAGGAAGGAAGTGGACAATGCAATTCTAAGGAGGCAGGTGTGAAGGTTGCCTAGGTCCAGTTAGCAGAAAAAAAAAAAAGATGGATATATTTTCTTCTTTGTTTTACTCAACACAATGTCCACCAACACCTAAATCTGGCTCCTTGTGAGAGACGTGTATGTTAGTGTGTGTATTGCAGTCCCTCGAATGTAGATTCAGGACTCATTATTCATGCCTCAGGGTAGTAAAGTTTAGAGATTGGGATAGCACTAAATAACTAGTGAAACATCTCCACTCAAGAGTTATCTACAAGAACACTCAGCTGATTAATACTTGGCTAAAGCACAGCTTATGTTTGCTTCTATTCAGAATGTTTCAAAGTTTGTGATAGAAATTTAGCACATTTAGCATGTCACAAATTAACAATTTTGCATAAGGAAAAAAGTAACTAAATATCTGAATTTTGCATATAAAAGACCTCCATAAGTACTCTTTCATATTTTCTAGTGTCACTGCTCCATCTATGTCCCCATCCCCATAGAAACTGAAGAATACTCAATTGCAATGACAACTACCAGCCTACAAATTTCTCCAAACACAGACAACAAGCACATCTGTACACTTCCTTCAATGTTGGCTCCTCTCTCTGTTTATTCATTCATCCACCCTAAAAATAATTGTAAACCAGTGCTATCGATGAAAAACATCACAACTAATTCGGGTGGGAATTATAAAGCGATCTATCCTAACTTGCAAGTCAGACATTTCACATAAGATAACAATATTACAAGAAATGAAACACATGTGGAACATACAAGGTAAAACTACTTCTTTCCATTACTCAAGTTTAAATCAACTCCTAGACTTTATATGTCTATCGGTTGTAATATTATCACCAAATGTAATATTCTAGGGTCAATTAGGATGCAAAAGCCATTGAACGGTAACAATGTATAGAAATAACTTCTATCACATACATAGTGCTAATAAAATTGATGATACATTTCAATTTTGAAAGAATAAATCAAAATACAATGCCTACAACGAATTCAAGCAGATATACAAATTTTAGATAGCTTTTTACCCGTATATTTCCTGTAATAATTACTTTATAAAGAATAAACTAAAGTAATTTAGCTACGTGATGTTTCCATTATAACACATATAAATGTTTTACTATTAATAGTTTAATATTTTATATAATAAATATAATAAAGTAATAACAATATTTAAGACACAATTTAGTATTTGTTACAATAAAGTATTTTTATTTCATAAGCAAATATATCATGCTTTAGTTATAATTTAGAAAAATCCCATAAACACAATTATCTTTTATGTGAGTTTGCAAGCTTCTCAGTCATAATCTTAAGCCACTACTCTCATGATAAGTTTGCTATAATTATTTCTACCCTTAGTTTTCTCTATTAAATCTTTTACTATCTTCCATAAGAATAGGAATTAATATGCTTCGTTTCCTTCATTGTGTCCAATTAAGTCTGCATAAAGGGACAGTTTTCAGTAAAGCTTTGTTTTTTTTTAAAGTTTAAACAACTATCAAAAAAATTAAAAAAGGAAAGTATTAGCAAGAATGTAGGAAATTGCACCCCTTGTTTATTGTAGCAGTAGGAAAATAAAATTATTAGTATGTAGAAAAGAGTTTGGAAGTTCAAGAAAAAGCTAAACATAGATTATTTCATTTCATTTCATAATAGAACTTTACCATATCTATGCAGATACCTAAAAGAATTTAAAACTGGCCTTGAACTGCATGTATTCATAGAAGTGCAAGTGATAACACAAAAGATAAAAAAGCCTAAATGTGTATCAACATACAAACAGATAAATATGTTTGTGTACCTCCACAATATGATATAAATCGACATGTGTAAAATATTTACATAGATGTGCTTATATAGATGCATGTGTACATATTCACATATGTAAACACAAAGTAATATACTCTGCTATTAAAGTACACATCACTATATGGGTGATCCTAAAAATATTAGATTATGAGAAAGACACAAAATACGAAAGGTCACATATTAGAAATTTCCATTTACAACCAACATCAATGTAGACAGAACTAGGGTTGGCCACGTGCAAGTCAAAGGCCCTCTCCGCTGTGCTGTCAATCAATTCCTCAGCCAGCAAGCTACCCAGAGTACCCTGGCCACATAGCAAAGCCTGGCAAGCTCCCCGTGGCATATTTGATATGTCAAAAACAGTAATAACACGTATCACAATGGAGATGCTACTGGTGCTCGCTCGAGCAAATCTATGAACAACAGAACAACAGTGCTACAGTGCTATCAATAGAGATAGATAAACTGACAGAGAAATCAGATGGCATCAGCCATGGACTAGGAGAAAGAAAGGAAGGATATGCTCAAGAAGTGTCCTGCTTTATTCTGAACTGGGAAAATGTTCTGGAACTTGATGAGGTCGGTGATTGCAGAACAACCTAAATGTACTAAATGTCACTGAATTATTCTCTTTAAAATGACTTATTTTAGGGGCTAGAGCAATAGCACAGCAGGTAGGGCATTTGCCTTGCACACTGCCAACCCGGGTTCAATTCCCAGCATCCCATATGGTCCCCTGAGCACCGCCAGGGGTAATTCCTGAGTGCAGAGCCAGGAGTAACCTCTGTGCATCGCCAGGTGTGACCCCCCCCCAAAAGCCATAAAATGACTTATTTTATATGACGTAAATTTCACTTAAACAAACAACAACATCAAAAAAAATCTAACAATTTTCAGAGAGACAGAACTATAAAATGTTATGATACACTGAGAACAGCACTCTGGGCATTAAAACAGTATCTACTCCACAAGAACACAGAATTTACCTAAAATCTTTAGTCCTTACTCTTTTAGATTTCTGCTGCTAAAACAAAAACAAAAAAAAAGTGAACATTTTAGCATTTCAATTCTAAAACTATCCTGCTCTCAAACACCATCATTATTCTTTGAATTTTTAACCTAATTTACAAAAGAGCCTGTTATTCACTCAGAGCTAAAGTCATTAGTGGCAGAGTTAATTGGAATTTAGATCATTTAAATATTTCTACTCTCCTTCCAAAATTCCTATTTGCTTAAAATGAAAAAAAGAGTTTTGTTTGAGTAGTCTGAAATTATGATAGCTCTGCTTTGAATAAATGGCTAAGTATTCACCAAACATTAATTCAGCACCCACTGGGTGTCAGGCATTCATCCAGAACCTGGGACACATCTATAAATGATACAATGACCTCTTCCCTAAAGCAGGTTAATATCCAAGGGGGGCAGAGAAGGGAAAAGAAAATGTAGCAAATAAGTAACAAATACTTTGTCAGAAGGTTACAAATGAGAGTTAAGAAAGCAAAAAGATTGTAGGAGAGATTGCAGTGACCGGTAGAGGGATAATGAAAAATATGGCACTATTACATGAGACAAATATGATGGCCTTGTGGATACAGTGACAGGTGAGTCCACACAAAAAGGTGTTCAAAGCTTAATAAAGCAAATAATTGGAATAGGAATGTCCCAGGTGAGAAAGAGCCTAAGGCATGAGTAGCACTGTAGCACTGTCCTACAGTTGTTCATTGATTTGCTGGAGCAGGCCCAGTAACAGGTCCATTGTGAGACTTGTTACTGTGTTTGGCATATCGAATACATCTGGGGAAAGGCCCAGGAGCTTCCCAGGCTTTGCCGTCAGGGCAAGATACTCTCAGTAGCTTGCCGGGCTCTCCAAAAAGGGCAGAGGAATCGAACCTGGGCCGGCAGAGTTGGCCGAGTGCAAGGCAAATGCCCTACCACTGTGCTATTGTACCTGGCACAGTTGAACTATGGCATAGAGGCCTTACTAACGTGGCTACAGAAGAAATAAAATTAAACAGCAACGCATTAGGAGAAATGACAGCAAAATCATTAGCATTCATCCTATGCAGGGGAAGGGCTCAGCCATGTGAAGACAGGAAATGGTGCTGGAAAGTGATGCCAGAGGCAGAATCCAAACAAGTTCCCCAGTGCTGTACCTAGGAAAGCGATATGGTCAACAAAGCAGTAGCAGTTTCCCTGGAGAGCAGTTTTAAGAAAGAATGGGAGCCAGAAAGATAGTGCAGCGGATCGGGTGCTTACCTTTCATGCAATGACTTTGGCTCTATCTCTGAAACCACCTTTCCCTGCCAGGAGCAATCCATGAGTGTACAACAGGGGTGCATGAGGACTACAGATTAAAATGTGTAAACTGTTGAAGACACAGCACGAAGCAATACAATGCTTGATGAAATCCAGGAGGAAAAACAGACCATAGTTTACTAGAATAAACTGTATAGAACAGAAAACCAACAAGATCATGACTAGAACTTTAAGTTGGGGCTACGGCAGAAGGCTTTGGAGGCCAGATATCCTTTTTAATACCCTACAATATATACCTGTAAGGGATCTGACAACGGTGACATTTCTAAGAAAGACAAATCTGCATTACTCTCTTTATAAAGAATACAAGAAAAAGTATGAAAAGTCATTTTTGAAAAGGGAAGAAAGGGAACAATGAGAAAGTTGAGGCCTAAGGCGCTTGCCTTGTACATGGTTGACCCAGGTTCAATCCCCAGCCCTGCATAAGGCTCTGGGTACCACCAAGAGTGACTCCTGAGCACAGAGCCAGGAGTAAGCTCTGAGAGTAGCAGGTGTGAGCCCCCAAAACAAAAATAAATAAAATGAAAACGGAGGATAAAAGTTTGACTAAATGCCTATCAAAAATTTAAAAGCTTCTAAAATATTGATTGAAAGTTTAAAACCTTCTAAAACCTTTTAGGTTTATCCAAAGATTAAAGGGTAATGGGTCATAAGGTAGCTCAAGAGATGCCCCCATGATTTACATGGAAGAGACGCAAATTCATTCCCCCAAGTACTGCTGGAAACAACCCCCAGGTACTGAGTCTGGAGGAGCCCCCTCAATACTCCCTCCACCCCCCAACCCTCTATAAGCATCAAAACTAGCTTAGAAGCAAGGAAGGATACAAGAAAGGGAGGATGGACCGGACTATACATGTCATTTTGCTATAAAGGTAGTTTCAGGTAGTAAGGAACCCAAAGTCAGGTACCAGGAAACAACAAATACTTGACTTTCAACGCCTTTCAACAATGGGATCTTGGAATCAGAGGACTGACTTCACTCAGCATCAGACATGTCACATTAAATTGGGATGGAAACCTACATTTTATGACATAAGGTCATTCAAAGACATTCCTGGGGCTGAGCAGGCACTCTATCACTCTGTACATACATCAGTTTTTTAGTTTTATTCTATTCCAATTTCTTATTTTTTTATTCCAACAATTGCTCTCACCTTCTTATAATCCTGAGGTACTCAAAAATAATGAGAAATATGATTTACTGAGGTTGCAGATTACTTAGTCAAGAGTATGTTCATACAAATAGTTTTTTGATAAAGTGCATCTCAGAGATTCAGACATGGGTATGGGATCATCTTGTCAGTTACCGTCTCTGCACTCAACATTCTTACTGAGTTAAAAACATGGGCACAAACAAAACAGTGATGAGGCAATGTCAGATTATCTGCTTTATGTAATACTCTTAATATGGGTGTGAATATGCATTGCTGGCTATATACACATTACAAAGAATTCTTTGAAAAAGGTATTAATGGTACACTGAAGTTGATGCAGACTAGTGTTTCCAGTATTCATATATAACCGCCAAAAAATGATCAATTAAAATAGGTCCCATTCACTTTTATACAAGTTGACAAGATTTTCAATGAAACTAAACAATAGCCTGGAAAGAGTAAAAACAAAATCACAAAAGCTCTAAATACCTTTTAAAACAAATACAATTATTCCTTTCAGTATTTCAACTCCTCTGGATTGACTCTTATGCTATGGGAGCGGATAACCAAACTTTCCCACTGTGACCTGTGAAACCCTGAAAACTAATTGTTTTTTTAATTGAAAAAGAAGATTAGAAAATGAAAAAGAGCCCTGCTTTAGGAATAACACTTCTAATATGAAGGCAACGTGATGACAGAAGAATGGCAAATGACGAAGTCAACACATCAAAATAAATTGCTTACTTTGTGTGAAACACAGTTGCATTAAACCTTGTAATAAAAGTGATTTTCCTAGGTGATGAATTTTTTCCAATTAAAATAAACATTATATATTGTGCTTTAAATTATCAAGTGAAATGTGCAATTATAAAACAACATATTTTCCAGGTTGTAATAAAATTATATATTCATATTCAATTGTGGATAGTTATGAGGCTAATATTTGGATTCAAAACAATCCCTCTTGAACCTGCAGAAAAACCTAGGTATGTGGGACCCGTGACTAAGATCTCCAAGCTAGTTTGGAACAGGACTGGGCCTCCTCCCCACAGCTCCCCAGTTTTTCAGTAGCTTGGCAGTCACACCCAAACTGCCCCCCGTGCCATGTAATCTCATCAATGGCCAAGATCCAGAGACTCTGAAATAAAGTTCCTGAAAGAGAGCAACATAGAACAACCTGATCCTGTGCCAGGCTATCTTCACCCAAACAACTCGAAGAGGAGCAGGTTGAGTTTCCCTCCCCACCCAAGCAGAACCAGACAGCTGAAAACCTCCAGAACCCAACTGCACGGCCTTGCTCAAGGCCGCTCTCCACAGGCTCGGACAAGTCTCACCTATGAGAGAATCTGCAGAAAAACCCAGGTATGTGGGATCCATGAATGAAATCTCCAAGCTAACTCGGAATGGGACTGGGCCTCCTCCCCCTAGCTCCCCAGTTTTCCAGTAGCTTGGCAGTCATACCCACAAACTGCCTTGGCTGTCAGGTAATCTCATCAATGGTCATGATCCAGAGACTCTGAAATAAAGCTCCCAGAAGAGAGGGACACAGAACGTCCTGGACTACACGCCACAAATGCAGCCATGTGACCTCTTACACTTCAGCCCACTGATGTACCAAAAGTAGCACACATTTGTTTGGGTTTAACATACATGCTTGTAATCTCTTATACAAGGACTTAATGGCTCCAGGAATCTTCACACACTTTTTCTTATGGTGATGGGAAGGTGCACGGTTGGTAGGATTGGTGTATGAATAGTATCTGTAATGAACTATTGTGAACAACTTTATAAAAAATAAAATAAAAAAGATAATTCCTCTTCCCAAACTTCCCATCAACCAAACATTATTTAGATGAAAGTTTACTGTTACATATAAAATAGGAGTAGCAATCTATTTTAAAATATAACTAAACCTTATGTGAGGAAAGTAAGCTATTAATATGCAAAAAATACAGTTATCTCAAAAATGCTTTTAAAATACAAAATGTTTTTTTTCTTAATTAGAACCAATCTCCTTCACCCTCATCTTTAATATATTTACTAATAAGAATCAAGAGTCAATTATTTTTACATACTTCTTTTCTTCTCACGTATGTTTTCTTGGGTGGAGATTTCTGATTTAAAAAGATGTACACATACACACACATAAAATTAAATATTTTCCCAGAAAAAATATAATATATAGTATACATTACAAACTGTATCAGATACTTGAAATGCATTAAATAAAAAGACTAGGAGATTATCCTGGATTATCCAGGCGGGCCCATTAATCAAACTTTTCAAATAACCTTTCCTAGTTTAGGTTAGTGTGATTATCTAAGAAAGATGTAATCAAGAAACAGAGGTAAGAGACTTGGGATGCTAAGTTAGAGAAGGACCAGAGGCAGAGGAAAGGCCTCTAGACACTGGAAAAGGATGGGGTCAGAAAGATAATACAGCCAACAAGGTGTTTGCCTTGCTCGAGATCAACCCAGGTTTGATCCACAACACCCTAGATGGTTGCCCAATCCCTTGAGCACAGAGCCACGGGTAAACTCTGAATACCACCAAGTGTGGCCCAAAGTAAAACCTGGAAAAGGGAACAAATTCTTCTTTAGAGTTTCCAGAACATCATGCTGAAAATACATTAATCTTAGACCACGGAGGCCCGTGTTGAACATCTAGTGTATAGAAATGAGGGACCGTAAATGTGCGGTAATTAAGCTACTGAATTTGCGGGGGGGGGGGGGGGGGGGGGGGGGGGTTCTGATTTTTTTTTTAATGGCAGCAACTGAAAGTGAATACAAAATCCCATCTATGAGCATAATGACTTCTACATTTGCTACATCTATTCGAAAACTGCTGAAAAAGCTAAGAAAGTAGATGAGAAGCTAGAGTCCTGAATGTAATGTTAAATTTACCAAAGAGACCACCAACCTCTAAACTACTTGCTTAACTTTTAAGTGGGTATTGTTCTCGGCAAGAAATTTGCTTACAGATTAATCAGAAATACTAATTTACAAATATTAATAGGAAAATCCAAATATCTTTCATTTTGAAATTTGGACAAGTCCCAAATAGTACCAAAATGAACACTGCCCGTTGTTATATTGGCTTTATAGTAAGAAGGGATACTTAAATGGTAGGTGTAGTGTGGTGACAAACATGAAGTATGCAGCAGACTCCTATTACATACACAGTTCTTCAAAAAACATTTTCTCAATAAAAACTAAGAGTACAGCCCCACTGCCTATCAATGGACAACCAACTAGGGAAACAAAAATACCAGTATTTAGGGTCCAACACATAGTACAGGTGTTAAAGTGCTTGCCCTGGGACATCCCAGCACCCAACCTCCAAAGACATCTCCAATTAAGCTATAAATTAAAAAACATCTCATTTATTTCCTTGATTTGTCACCAGTCTAGCCTAAATCATATGAAGTTCTTAATGTGTAAAAATAGTAGAATTTCAATCATCATCTTTGATTCACCTAAATTACTTAGCTTATATCAAAAAGCAAGAGAAAAATATCATCACTTCTCTGAAAAAAAGATAACTCCTTTAAACCCCCCTAGGACTCTATAAAACTAAGAAAATTGACAGCCATCGCTCTTCCTATAAGCACTGGGGAGAATACAAGCCTTAGGCTGTACGTGGCACTCTTATTTGCCTATGCACTAAAGGTTCCCTATGCCTTAATGCATTCAGTTCTATAATTATATTAACTTGTTCATACCAAACTCAGTAATCTTTCAGGCCGTAAAGATTTCAGGTCAAAGATAATAAAGAATGATTAGTAGGAAACAATATTATATAGATAGATAGATGATATAGATATAGACATAGCTAGCAGGATCCCTCTCAAGATGAGTCCAAAGCTCTTAGACTGGAACATGACTGGAAAAACTAACTTAGTCTCTTTTCTTCAAATTTCACATGATAACACAGAACACTGGGTCCCCGTTGGACTCATGACTTTAAAACGGGAAAACTCACAAGAAGTGACGATGACAGTCACTACAGAATCAGCTGGTGTTTGTTACATGCACTAATATTTTCAGGAATTCAATATCATCAAAGTCGCAGGCAAAATGGCAAGGTGATGAACCCAACTGATAAAAGGGGGGATATGGGATGGGGGGAGCAGTGAGATAGAATAGCACCACAACACAAAGGTGGGCATAAGAGACTTTGACTTATAGCACCAATAACCACAGACATAGGAAAAGCCAAAGCAGAGAAAATCGCCGGATGAGTAAGGGATCCTGCCTAAAGATTAACTGGGTGGTTCTAACAACACACCTCTGAAATCTGCTATAATCTGGGCATCTGAATGGGTCAGATTTAATATGTCTTCTGTTCTCTACTGACGGTCCTGAGCTTTCTGTGAGAAGGACGATTAGGAACTCTCAACTCTCTTCTCAGGCTGCTAACAGCTATAAGGAAGATTCTGGAATTTCACTGCTGTTGGTCAACTGGTTTGTCTCCCAGACAGACCTTCTTTCAGTAATTCAGGCCCTTCCCTCCACCCTTGACCAGTTCATTGAGTTATTTGTTTGTATTACAATGTGAACACATCGTGTAATTTCATCTTGTCATTATATGCCGTTGGCTTCAGTCTTGAAGGGAAGCCAATCTCTGTAAAAGAGGCCGAAAGCACTCTTGAGCTTAACCTTTATATTACAACGCATTCCTCTCTTCAAGAATTCAATAAAGTCTTCAATAGTTAAGTCACACACGCAAAGAGGAAAGAAACAAGATATATAGAAAATGCATTCTTATTTCTACTACTATTTTCTAGAGTAAATGACACAAACCAGTGTTAGAGAAGGCTTCATAAAGAGGGTATTAATATAGGCCAGTTAACATAGCAAGCTCGTGATTTATAAAGCTTCATTTGTGAGTGGGGCCAGGCTGGTGGGACCTCATTTACCCTGAAACTATTGTGGAAGATTCAGAAATAAACAGAATGTTCCAAACAGAAGTGGGCCTGTATTCTTAAAATTTAAGTTCAGCTCACACTGCCTCAACAACTACAATAAGCTGGGCACTGCAAAAGATGCCTTAAAACATCCATTATATAATCCTCACAATACCCTCGTGAGGTGGACATTATCTCCCCTAGTTTAGAGAAAAATAGCCCCGAGCTGTAAGAGCTGGGGCTGCACCCTTGGAAGGGGGACGCCACAGTCTCTCAACTTCTCCTGCATACTCCACAGCATGGCGTTAGTATTTACAGCTCAAATACTTACAGAAGTGAACAGTGGTACCAAATGATAAAAGAAGGACTTAATACAAAGCGGCAAGTTTTTAAAGCCTTTAATATAAATTGTGGGATGCGGACTGAACTGCTGTGGGGCAGTGGTAAGGTGGCAAGAGATGAGAGGAAAATTTTTTTTGAATCAAAGAAGAACACTTTAAATAAAACATAATAGGATTTCTTTTAATCAGAGCAGCAGCGTGGCTTAGCAGAAGGAGCGATGGCTTTACACTCGGATCTATATTCCATTCACAATGGCAGCTCCTTTGGGCTGAACTTTACTTAAAAGAGTAACTTTTTCTTACACACATAATACATCTAACATTTGCCTTGGTGCCATGACAGAATCACTGGGGGTAACAAATACAATATAACTGCCCCTAGAAGACACATTATTAATACTGTTGTCTTTATTACTGAATTAAGAAATGAGATTCCTGATTTTGCAGATGGGATCATCTTTGGTTAACAAACCCATTCTAGTCATCTGTTAAAGTGGAGGACCTGATGTTGAAACCACCACAGAAAATTTATCCTACGTTGGATGGAATCTCTCGTTGTAAATAAGTCTGGGGTCCCCTGAATGAAATGACAGCACCAGACAAAAAGAGTGTGAGTGCTAACAGAGCGCAGTCAAGGCCAGAGCAAGTCAAGGCCAGAGCGAGGTCCTGTGGCCTTCAGCTTACTCCTACCACTGTGCAAATCCAAAAAGCTACAGCCGGGCTTATCGCCTTGTTTGGTTCTAGGCACCCCCTCAGGATAATTTTCAAATGCAAAAATTAAAATACATAGGATCTCAGAGAAGGCAATTTGTACTCAGATGCAGCAATCAGAATGCATTAAAATCCTCTCTGTGAAGTATGTGCACAGGTGTGTGGCAGCCACAGAGATATAGGGCCCGAGCTCCTATGACCAACAAACCTCCCACTAGGCCAGAAGCAGCACATTTAGCCGAGAAGGTCCCAGCACTACCCCCTTTCGAGACACTCTTGACTTCTGAGCCCAGGCCTTGCTCTTCTCCAGCACCGGACCTGTCCAATGACTGAGCACAATTTCCAATGACTGAGAAGCGGGACTAAGATCTGATCCCTTGAACTCACCTGCGACTATTCTCACAGACTTGCTCTGCTCCAGAAATTCTTACCAGCTGGGATCGGTAAGGATTCGTTCTCCCAAGTTCTTGTTTTTTTTTTCCCCCTATGCAGCATCAGTCCCCTGTCTCCTAAAAGATGAAAATCTCTGTTCCCAAAAAAAGTGGGGAAGAGGAGGGAGAAGCAGCAGATGTGAAGTAACAAAGGCCAGATCAGATAATTAAGGTACAAAGGTAGTATTAAGAAAAAATAGAGCCAAATATGCCAACCACAGAGACAACAACAATGAAATCAAGAGACCCAAACTTGAACAACTGAACTAAAGGGGGGGGGGGGGGCGATGAGAGGGAGGAAACCTGAGAACAAAGGTGGAGGGAAGGTGACACAGGTGGCGAGATTGGAGCTGCAACATAGTATGTCAAAAACACACCTACATGGCCGCCGCCTCAGAGCTTAGTAGAAAGCCAGGTATGAGCCAGTGGCGATGGGGCAACTGCAGTCTTATGGGAAGGGGGGTGGTACCGGCTCCTCCTTCACGCCCTACTGAGTTCACGAGTTGCTTCCCATAAGTGGCTCTCCGGCACGGCCATGGCTCCAGAGGCAAAAGGACTTAGTCCAGAGCCTGGCAGCTTGTGGCAGAAAAGTGAATGGACCATGCACTAAACTACAGCACCATGCCTCCCGGGGAGGGAAAGGGTGTTGCTCCCTTCTACCCCCTCCCCCCCCCCGCCCCCCCGGCAGCAAGGTGGCTGCCGCCTCAGATCATATTGGAAAGTCAGGTATGAGCCGGCAGTGACAGGGCAACTGCAGTCTCATGGGAAGGAGCCAGTACCAGCTCATTCTTCACGCCCTACCGAGGTCACGAGTTGCCCACCATGAGCGGCTCTCTGGCACAGCCATAACACCAGACGCACAGAAACCAATCTCATAATTATCTGGCTCTTTGCAGAAATCTAAAATCATTATATGATTCTCATAACCAAATATAGAAACAAAGTATTTCACAATGCCTTTTTAGCAATTCTGATTTGGGGGGGGAGGAATTTTGAACAATAATGGTGCATCTTCTGTCAAAATAACAAATGTAATCAACATAGAGAAGAGTTAAGTAGAAATCATCTGCCTCACAGGCATTGGGAGAGGTGTGGGAGGGTTATTGGGGTTCTTGGTGGTGAAAAATGAGTACTGGTGAAGGAAAGCTGTTTGATCATTGTATGACTGAGACTTAAATCTGAAAGCTTTGTAACTTTTCTCACAGTTATTTAATAGATAAATATAAGAAGAAAAAAATAAAATTATGAAAAAAAGGGTGGAGTTCATGCCCAATTCAATCAGCTAATCAGTGGCTGAATAAATAGCAGTACTCCTACATTAAAAAAAAAAAACTCACCTACAGATAACTTTGTAAACTATGGTGCTTTAATTTTGGGGGGGAAAAAATTTCTTGTATTCCATTTGCTTGCTGGAGGACTGAAACAAAAAATGCTCTCCATTCATGTATCAAATAATATCTAGCTAGAGATTCAATGATGACCAAGATTTTGAATAAAGACTTACTAAGATAATTTGGTATGTCTGAAATATGCGACATGATATGGTAGCATAATATGAACCCTCCTGATAGAAATGGTGTCTGCTTCCTAGGTACAATAAAAGGCAAAGCTAAATTGAAATTAAAGGCTAATCAAAGTGACTTTTTTTCTAATTCAGTCTCTGAATTCTAACCATAAGAACTCCTGGTCTACAGTGTGTCTCACTGTAAAATATACATTCCGTTAAAAATGACACCTTAAACAAACTAAAGCTGCATCAACTGAAGGTTCATAGCCAGGCTTTCTCCTGAAATAGATGAAAAATATGGAATATATGAAAGCTAAATTCACAGAATATATTAAACGGAAATAATTATATATAAATGATGTAACCTTGAAAAACACTTGAATATATATAATCACTGTATCACTACCATTCCATTATTAGACCTGCTCAAGCAGGTGCCAGTAACGTCTCCATTTGTCCCAGTCCTGAGATTTTAGCAGCATCTCCTTATTCATCCTTCCCAATGCTGCCGTATTGGAGGCTCTTTCAAGATCAGGGGAATGAAGCCCGTTATAGTTGTTATTTTTGGCATATCAAATATGTCACGGGTAGCTTGCCAGGCTCTGCCATGTGGGAATGTATATAAAAATATTGAAATCTAACTTGCGAAAGTCAAGCCTTATGAAATGTATAAAAACTTCATTGCTTTTTGTTACAAATATAATTTAATGCAGTATTTATTTAATATCAAGTTTTTATATAAAAAACTTGTCATCTAGCGAGAAGCATACAGCATCTACTTTTGGTTACCCTATCATTACGTTATAAGCTCTAAGCATGGGATAGATCAAGCTTCAATGCTAACCTCGGGTGATTTTCTCCTTCAAGCCAAGCAAATGATGAAGTAGAAGACATGGGAGGCTGAAAGGAAGGTAAAGTATTACAGCCCAGATTTGCAAAGTATTGAGAATAAAGTGGCACATTCAAGTGGGCTAGGGATGTAGATCATTGGTTGATGCAAACTTTAACATGGGATACTTTGGCTCGATTCCTGGTGCCAATAATAATAATAATAATAATAATAATAATAATAAGGAAGTGCTCTTAGAAGGATAAGTCTTATACTTTAAGATTAATAGTAATCTGCACTAATTAGGAATGAGTCCTGAGTGAAAGAACATAATGCAGATAAGATAGAGAACAACTGCCTGAAACTGGAACGTGTACTTTGAGCAATCAGACAATTGGAGAGGCAGAAGATATGGGAAATAAAGAAAAATTTTGAGATAAAGATGAGCGTGATAATAGAATGAAACAAAACTATCTGATCTTGTCAAGAAATGACCACTGAAACTAGTACCAGAATTAAAATTCTAAAGTGAACTTAAAATATATGAGAGACAAAATCCCCAGCTCATCTACTACCATCATCAAGTGATTACGATTGAATCTAGTAGACTAATTTTATTCAGTTCTCTACTGGAAGAAGGAAAAGAGAAAAATGAGGGTGGAAGCTATTTTTACATTCCTAACCCACATAATTCCAAGACTCTTCCTTTTTTTTAACAGTAAACACATAAAATACACAAGAAATAACCCTATTTACAGAAACTAAATTTTCCATTACACCATGCCAACGATAGGCCAGATAAATAAGCATGAAACTAAAGCATTTTGTTGACTTGAGTCTTCTGTGGTTCCAGGCTAAAGCGGCTTTAACTGTTTTTTCCCAGATTCTTTTTCTCTAGAGCTTTTAGAATAAAGGCGGTTCTTTAGCAACTTAACTGAGAATATAATATAATTGGTAGCAATGTGATACTGTCTAATGAGCAAACAAGAACATCCTGATATATCTAACTTCCTTATTCCTTAGGTCTTTAGTTCACTTGTGACTACACCAAAGAGAAGAATCAAATGATAAATTTCTACAGAAGAATTTAATTCTCCACAAAATTTTTCCATAGACTTTTTAAATAAGTATTTGCCAAATTCTTAAAAGAACATTTTTAGGAAGCTGTAAGATGCTTCAGATATGTTTCGTTTTGGCATCATTTATTTGATAACATCAATTCCCAAGAAACATATTTGTTATAAATTATATTCATCTTAATGTAAAATTCCAAGAGAGTTTAGGATTTCTTTTACTCTGCTCATACAGAGGAATACGCTGTTTCAATACAAAGTGAGATTCTTGGGTAAAATCAAGTGCTTGAGATAGTCCCTACCCCAATACTTTATCCCCTGAACCACGGTGTCAGAAATCTAAGCTTGGTTTGATTTTAAGAGTATATAATCCATTGACTGCTTCCATATGCCACAACCACTCAGTTAAGAAATTATTTACACAGGCTGGAGCGATAATAGAGCAGGAAGAGTATCCATCTCGTACTCTTGACAACCCAATTTTGATGCCGAGCTCCCAATGCAGTTTCCCCAAGTAATATCTGAGCACAAAACCAGGAATATCCCCGAGCACCACTTTGTATGGCTTGCCCCCCCCCAACAGACAAACAGACAAACAGACACAGACAGACACACACACACACAAAATCTATAAATCAGTTTATTGGCCCTATCTAGCATATGATACACCTGTTATAAAACATGATTGCTTTAGAAATCTAACAATTTGTGAAATCATATTTTTATTAAGAAAAAAATCAGCCTAAGTGGACAAAACTATTCATATACTTCCAAAAGGCTCTTTAATCCCTATTACCTTAACAGTTTGTGAATAATGAAAGTAATTAATATTAATTTTAGTTGACTAATTCAACACCAATAACCTGTTAGTATATTTCACTCCATTTTCCAACAGACTATAAAAATTAACCAACAGATGCTTCCAATCTGGTTTAAAAAAAATGTATGTCATTAGCATATTTTGATGATACCAAATGTTCATATATGAATATTGTGATTAAATTTCAGAGAATATACAATGTTCTTTTATAACCTTGTTAAGTCTTAACAGAAGCTGAAGACAGTAAAATATGGCCGTCGTTTCTCAAATCAAAATCAGCATTTGTTGTTCCACTCTTCATTTTGATGTATCAAATAAGAACTTGAGTCTCATTGAGACTGTAATAGCAACATGTCACCGCCCCTCACTAGTGTCCCCATGCCAAATGCAAGACCTAACAATGTGTACCTATTAAATATACATTGATTTCAACAGTAGTATGCTACAATATAAAAGAGAAAATGTGAGAGAAATGAATGAAAGTAAAGGAAGAAAATTAAAGGGATCTAAAAAAATTCTTGTTATTTTGAGAAGTTTTAAATATATGCAGAGTTAAGAGTATCTCAAAAACTTAGAACTGAGAGAAGCAAGGAAACCAACATCATATTAGTCAAATAAGCTATCAAAGAGAAAACGATAGATATCCATTAGAAAAGAAAGGTGGATTTCACATAAAAGAACAGTTAAAAATACTGGTGAAACTAAAGAAACAACACAAGGCATTATTCAACTGAAGCAATAATGTCACCAATGTCAGAGGGAAAAGACCACTTTTAAAAACAAAACTAAAGGCCAGAGTGATAGTACAGCAGGTAGGGCGTTTGCCTTGCACACGGCTGACCTAGGTTCAATTCCCGGCATTCCATATGGTCCCCCAAGCAATGCCAGGAATAATTCCTGAGTGCAGAGCCAGGAGTAACCCTGAGCATTTCTGGGTGTAAACCAAAAATAGGAAAAAAAGTAAAGAAAGGAAAAAAGTAAAATCTAGCCTAAAGAAGAAAAAAGGTGTAAGATGAGTTAAGAGAAAAGGCAAAGCTTTTGCCAAAGATATGTTGCTGTGCCTCTGAGTAGGTAGGGTAGGATGGAATTGTGCCAAGATAAAACTATTTTGCAGGAGGAGAATTTCAGTAGAAATATAGTGAAGATTAGCAGCATAACGGGAACAATATCCCAACCTAGGAACCAGTACAACACAGGAAGCCAGAAGGTATTATTAGTTATTTTTGTTTTATTATTGGTTTGAGACATTTATAAACAAATAATTTATAAGCTCCTAAAAAAAGTAATGGTCAAAATCCTAAAGCAAACTCCAAGAAAAAAGTCATACTTAGTAAACATCAAAATCATCTGAGACCAAGCCCCCGGCTGGAATCCACTGTCTCGGGACAGACTCTCGCCTAGAAATTAATTTGGTGAGAAAAATCAGGTATGTGGATTTTGTGACTGAAATCTCCAGGCTTTTCTTGGAGTCAAGATGGGCTAACTCCCCCACCTTCCCAGAACTATTGGAAGCCCTAGCATTCAAGCCCATACCCCAAAGGCACCACTCAATTATAACAGTAATAACTTTAACTCCTGATGTATCACACCTTTAAAACTTCTGGACCTTGGGGCTGGAGCGATAGTGCAGCGGGTAGGGAATTTGCCTTGCATGCAGCCGACCCGGGTTCAATCCCCAGTATCCCATATGTTTCCCCGAGCACCGCCAGGAGTAATTCTGGAGTGCATGAGCCAGGAGTAACCCCTGTGCATTACCAGGTGTGACCCAAAAAGGAAAAAAACAACATTCTGGACTTTCTGAAGTCACATCTCAATCTCTGCAACACTAATGAACCAGTAGTCACACACATACACACATACACACACACACACACAAAGCATTATATTTAAAAGAATGAAACTAAACCAAACTTTAATTGGATCTTACCACTGAAGATATTTATAATAAATTCACTGCATGGAAAACAAAAATATAAATAGAAAAAAAATTGGGGGGGGGGTAAATTAGGAGTCAAACACACAGCTGATCCTTCAGTGGCCCAGGGTCAGTCCTAGAGAGCTTGACCCAGAGGAGTCTCCATTTAGAATGTATTCAGACTGTGGGACAAAAGAGCCAGCAGCGGTACACCCAAAGCAGCTCAGTGGTCCTTGCAGTGCTTGGAATGAAACTCAGGACAGGTGGTAAGAGCATGAGCTCAGCATTTGGCTAGCTCCCTTCCACAAGATTTCTCTTAAAATGACAGGATTCTGGTTTTCTTTTTCTATTTCAAATGATTAATAAGAATGAAATTGTACCTATCATTCAAATGCCTAGCATGGAATACTCGCCTTTGCCATCAGAGAAATCGCCCTCATACTTATTGCAAAGTGTTACAGCAAATAAAATTAAATGTAGCATTCCTCTAAAAACTCATTCTCCTCTATTAAGTTAAATCCTCTGACCTTCTATGTCCGGTCGTGATCCAAACAAGGAATAGTTAATTGTATCTACACTTGCCCGCTAGAGAATGGAAAGCAACTATGCAGAATAAACAAGCCACTCTAGACAAAATAAAAAAGTAGTTAGGTTTAATTTTGAATTATGCAGAAATAGCAAAACTGATTCAAACAAAGTAATCTTGGGAACCATGGAGAAGAGAAACGGTAACACTCGAGTTTAAAGTCTCAGTAGAGAAATAAAGAGGCAAGAGAGAAATGATCTGTCCACTGCACCAGGCCTCTCTTGTCTGAGCCTCCCAGACATCTCTCTGTTGCTTTCCTTCTGGACTTCCTCACAACAATGTCTATTTAAAATGCCATCGTTCAGTAAAACAGGAATGGATGGCCTTTTCCAACAAAACATGTATTAGAAAACGCAAGGCTACTCAAATAATACCGCCCAGCAATTATTCTTCAAAATCCAGACTAAAAGTAGTCAATTTTGATAGTTCATCTCATGAAATATTGGCATCATCCAGAGACATAATCCTTACCTCCCTCATCTTTACTAGTCACCATCGCTATCATAGGAAAGAGAAGGAGGCATTTAGCTGAAATGAAAGCTATGCTGGCTTCTCAGTCAAAAGGAAAAAGAAAATCTGGAAATAGGCAATGGACATCATGCAGAAAAAGGCAAAAAAACCCCAGAAGAACGCAATGTGCAGAAAATGATCACAAGCCACCTTAACCTTTATACCTGGCATTTTATTACATGCATTTTTTTTAACCTTGAATCTTAACTCTAAAGTTAGATGACTTAGGAATTTTTTTAAAGTTCCAATTATTTCATTTAGGACTAACACTACAGCTAAATTAAAGGCATGCTAACAAGTTTCCCTTTTGAGCCTCATTAATTAAGAAAGTAATCAGAGTAAAGAGGGGAAAAAAGAGTCACTGGATGCCACTATTACTTAAATAGCTTTCAGGCCCCACCATTTGCTCCTACTAGGAAGGCAAAGGGAAAACTAATCAATTCCCGATTACAAAATCTGAAATTCTGAAGTGTTTTACATGTAAATACTCATTTTAACTGTCTTATATTTTCCTTGATTGCCTGAAGAGCGCACTAATCTTATTCAAAGGAAATTCTGACTCTCCATAATCAAAAGGTAAGATTAAGATCTGCTTATTTCACAAATTTTCCAAGGGAAAGTTTACTAAGAAAATCCCCCTGATTTCAAAGATCAAAATAAATCATTTTTACTAGTAAATTTTGGTCAATATAATGGTGTTAAAGTGCATCTGTTAATAGCTCTGGATTTACCACAAATTTTAGAAAGCTAAACTGATTAACAGTTATATTACATAGTTATATTACATAGCTTCTTACAATTTTTCCAGAAAGAATTATAAACTTAAAAATTGCATTTTTAAAAGTCATTTCAAAGAAGGAAAATAATTTCTTTGTATCTGCCATGTTATCTTGGTTGTTCTGAGGATCAGATTAACTCTAACATATTACGTATCCTACATGGTGTCTAGTACTCAGCAGACACTTTAATCTGTACTAAGGACTTCCCCCTTCATCCACAATAATCTCTCCCTCCATCCCCTTCTGTGATCATAAATTCAGAGACATAGTCCTATAAGTCAACGGTGGAAAAAGATTCTGTTTTGGAGATGTAATGACTAATGTAAGTGCTTTGTATTGTAAACCAAAAAGGACGCAAGCATTACATAAAACTTTAAAATTACCTTAACAATATAGAAGCCCTGCAATACAAGTGGTAAGCCCATGAGAATAGAAGAGATAAACAATTTGCAGACAGAAGCAATATCTAAATTTTTTTATTCATATTGCACAGGTAAAAGCTATTATAAAGTAATTTGGAAAATGAATTCCATTCTTGTAATGAAAAGATCATGTAACCTACTCATATATTTCTATTTCAAGCTTACTATCAAGATATTCTATGATTCAATATTACTGCCCCATGGGAGCCATACTGATTAAATTATGTGATGATCACTTTATATTAAAGTAAAATTTACTTTACACTGTGTAAAAATCTGACTAGAGGCATGCTCTCATATTGTTTTTGTTTTTCTCGCCAATTAAATTCCCATGCCAGAATTCCCTCCTTTATGAAAATATAATCGCTATCTTCAACAAGTATTACCTGAAAAATTTAACAAAAATATCCCATTAAGAACTTACATTTTTAATGGCTCATTTGACATCCTATAACAAAATTCACATATTCAGTCTTACATTTTATTAGATAATTTACCAATTAATAAAGTAAAAATACCATTTTGCAAAATTCAATGCTACCTAGAGTTCAATAGGAAAAGGAGAGAAAATGCTACAATTATAGGGATAAGGATGTAGTGCTTTTGAACATAAAAACTATAAACTTGAACATGACGGCAATCATGTTACCTCACTGTAATTTTAAAAATTTAAATTAGAAAACAATAACTGTGTTAAACTTACCTTTTTGTTGGCAACAAAATATGTTCTCTAGTTTGAAAAGCAAATCCACATTTTCATACTTAATTTCGTTTGCTTTTATCCAAAAACAGTTTTCAGTCATTTCATGAGGTCTGATCTGCAATCAGAAAGAAGACATGCTTGTAAACAATTGCATATTTTATTAGACCTAGCCCAATCACCATGTGCAAACCCAGTGTCCCATAGCCATCGGGAGATGTTTATGGAATGACCCCTAAAAGACATTATCCCAAAGTGTGTCTGACGAAATATAAATAATGCAGGAAGCTAAAGTTTTATTGGCAGTGGGAGAAATAAACACTTTCATGATCAAATAAATAGGTAAAACTGGATGCCAAATAAAATAAAATTTGCATCTTCTCACATATCCTTTTCAAAGTTTTCAACAATATTCCTGTATAGAGTGAATCTACAGTAACTCTTGAACTGCAGGACACATGGCTCTGTATATGGGGTCACGAATCACAGGGGAAGTAACAACAACAATGAAATTAATAGTTTTCTACACCACTTCCTAAGGTTGTATGACCAACGTATCAGCTTTCTACAGAATCCTGACCAAATATTGTCTGAAAATTAACAGGCCATTTTCTGGTGCTAGCAACACAAGAAAAGTCCCTAAGAATGTTAATTTTTCTTGACTTTATAAGCATAGTGTTCAATCATAGCAACCCTGAGCTACCAATTTAATCACAATACAAATCATATGTAAAAGTGATACTGACTCCCACCCACAAAATTTCAGAAAGCGTTAGTGAATACCAAAGTGGTTTTTTTTCCTCAACTCTTCTAATTAAAATAACAACAACAATAATAATAGTGGCTGCTGTACATCACTTGGATCAGGATTCCCATAAGAAATATCCGTAAACACGAAATTAAATTTTAATCTAGGTCACATCATATTTCCTTCCAATCGTTTTTGTTACCTTTAACCAATTCAATCTTCTCATGTTGGTTTCAGGTTTAAATTCTTTCTTTGGTTTTAACCCAAACGGCAAGTTTGGAGGTAGCGCAGAGTTTTGCCCACTGAGAAATCCCAGGGGAGGTGGCGGCGGCACAGGCCCACCAAATGGCATCATTCCTGGAAGCGGAGGAGGAGGAGGCGGAGGAGGAGGAGGGGGTGGCGGGGGTGGTGCTCCACCACATAAGGTCATTGGTGGGGGAGGGGGAGGAGCTGCGTGCCCACTTGGATTTTCTGTTGATGAAGGCAAAGATATGTTTGCATCTGGTGGTAACGCACCAAACTGTAGGGGGTGAAAAATAAGAAGCATAGCAGTTAAAGAATACAGGTAACAGTACACAGCTCAAAAATAAGAAATCATCTGAATGTAAGTAGTTTTGTTTGGTTTAACCAGAAAGCAAATTGATATATTTGTAGGCTTTGTTTTCATAAAAGTATGACTGCCATAAGTAGTATTCCGCATACTGAGGTAGTTACGAACATACTACTGGAAATCTCCAGGAGGAAATTCCCAGCTGTCTGCTTGAGAGCTAAAGTCATGTGATTCGGTTCAGCCAGAGGATGGCACATGAGGAAAGATCTATGCACAGAAGACTTTGAAAAATACTAGCATTTATACAAAGTTTAAAAAATAAAAGTTCCAGTTTATAAAAATAAACTTAACATTGTCACAACATACCTCTGTCCTTGAAGAAAAAAAAAATGAAAATTCCTCGCTGGGTCCATAAATGCATGCAATAATATATCTGGGAACCCTTGATACATAGGGGTCCTCTTGGAACCCCTCCAAAGTGAATTTTATATACAATTCCATACACAGGCCAATCTCAACTCCCATCCCTGGGTCCTTCCTTCGGAAATTCATTTGGACTACCTTTTTGTGGGGGTTGTGGAGGGTGGGGGTGGGGGTGATTTTGTCAGTGGCACGCCCAGCATTGCTCAGGGCAGACTCCTGGCTCTGGGTCACTCCTGGTGGTGCTTAAAGGTCTGTATGCTGTGCCTGGGATCAGACTATCAGCAGCTTGCAAGGTGAGTGCCTTAACGGCTGTGCTCGCTCGCGCTCTCTCTCTCTCTCTCTCTCTCTCTCTCTCTCTCTCTCTCTCTCTCTCTGCCCAGTTATAACTCATTCTATGTTATATTACACTTGCATTCCTCTCGCATAGCTCCTATGAAGTGTTCCATTATTTAAAAAAATCAACATGTTGTTGCTGTTTTTCCCCCATAGACTATTACTTTCATCAGAAATAACAATGTCCAACCAAGTACTCTTCCCTCCACACCTGAGGCACTTATTGGCAAATGACTACTGTTGAAGAAATTTCTGCAGGATAACTGAATTAAAGATAAGAAAACAAAGGGGGCACATGCAGTGTCATAAATCACAAATGAAGAGTGAATAAAATCATAAAGATGTTTCTGCAGAGCTAAATGTCAGACAGTAAAATCAAGGGAGAATAGGGGCCAAATATGTATGCTGGTGGTTCTGTACATGGAAACACTATATGTGGAGAAACTTAACAGATGCATTTGGCTTTCATCCATACATTCTGAATTGATAAGTAACATTTTGTTCATTACTTTCTTGAAATCACCAATGTCAATTAAGTCCTATGTATGTAAACTATCTGGTAAGTGCTGGACAATTAATAATGGTTAGTAATTCTAAAGTTACATGACACAATTATGGAAAGCATATCATGTAAAAGAGCCAAAATTTGATATCTGAGCCAGCACAATGCGTAATAATGTCACAAAAAAATTTAGATTACAGGTATTTAGGATTTTGTCCCTGCAAAAGGCTAACCCCTGGTTATATTCCCAGCACATTTGGTTCCCTGAGTAATACCAGGAGTGATCCCTGAGCACAGTCAGAAATAAGCCCAAGGCACTGCCTTAAGTCCCCACACTCCCATCCATCCTTCACAAATAAACTTTCCATGTGGAGAACAGGAAGGCTTGGTATATGGTGGGGTGATAAGGTCACTGTACTTTAAATGTAAAGGATGTATGTACATTATATTACACTCTTTACATATTTTATATTTCTGCTCTAAAACACTGCATTTGGAAAAGACTGAACTAAAGCTTGCCCTCGTGCTTTTAGACATAGATACTGAATTTTGTTCATCAGTGTGTGGAAGGGCAGGTCAAAGGGGGTGGGGGCTGTTTTAGGTGTTGCTCAGGGAAGTCAGAGCCCAACCATCAGTTCAATGCAAGGAAGTTGTGCTGTTTGGGCTCTCTGGGCCAGGGACCATCAGGGCCATGCCAAAAATGTGCCTGGGCCTCTGGAGCTCCATCAGTGATGCTCTGGAGGTCATAAGGTACAAAGACAAAAGAACGTCAACCCCTATACTATCTCTCAAGTCTTTGTTCACCATTATATATTAACATTCAACAGTGCTTGATTTTCAGGAATTATATCACAGATGAAACATTTGATTAATAACTTTCAGAATATTCATAACATGAATCAAAGATAAATATGCTTAACATCGATATGTATCTCATAAAAATATATAAAATATACCAATGGTAATTCAAAAATAGTTTTCCTCTGTAATTAAGACCTTTCTACAGGACTCTCAGTATCAAAACACAAGGTCTTGGGCTGGAGCAATAGTATAGCAGGGTAAGGTATTTGCCTTGCATGCAGCCGACCGGGGTTCGATTCCCAGCATCCCATATGGTCCTCCAAGCACTGCCTGGAGTAATTCCTGAGTGCAGAGCCAGGAGTAACCCCAGAGCATTGCTGGGTGTGACCCAAAAAGAAACAAAGACAAAAAGTCTTCATGTGCATAATCTAAAGCATTGGAGATTCCTTAATCTGCGATTACAAAAATCTGAATTCACTGCCAACTTAAATAGAACACACAAAAATAATATACCCAAAGATGGTGAATATATATTTTATAAACTATAATTTTTAGGGTTGATTTATAAGCAGTCTTTCATCCATGTGAAATTAAAAAGAAAGAAAAGTCTTTATGTTTAGATTAGCTCAGAGAAATTTTGTCATAAATATTTCACTAAGTCTATAAGTAATTCTGAAATATGGAACTTAATTGAATGTTCTTTTTAATATGACAAAGGCAAAGTGAAAAGATGGAAAATTTCAGTAAAGTGTGGTAATTTTTTTACAGTACTTTTTACAAGACTGAAAAGAAAAATCAATGTTTTTCATGTATTAATGTATTCTAATTTTTGTCTCTAAATTGAATTCTGACAAATAGATGCCTCTTAAAGTATGTTTAGGCAGTCCTTGGGGTGAAAAAAAAAATTATATACTGTATATTCAAAAGAAATAAAGCCAACACTATAGGAACTAGTATATGTACATAGTATTATGTCTAAAATTGTTTTCACGTAACTATGAAATTAGGATGAAAGAAAACAGAAAAACTGTATAAAATTAGTATTGTTCATCATTCTATATGTAAATCTACATAGAAAAATTCACCTATGAATATTCTACCCCATAACTCACCCAGTTAAAGCATGCAGATGATGTATTTCTTGCAATCTAAATGTTTTATGTGTAGAGGGTGCATGTGAGCTATCTGATTCATAATCCAGATTTGCTCTCTTTTTGTCATGTTTTAAATCTGTTTACTTTTGGAAATTGAAAAATTATCAGAAAATGTTCTCATTCAGCTAGAGGTTATCTTTCACCACAAGGTACCAAGGCTGAAAGTTTTGAAAAATAAATAGCTTGAGCAATAATTTCCTGTAGTGGGATAAGGATCAGCGATGAATGACAAATTTAAGAGTAAAAGACTTTCTTATTTTTCTTGCTTAATTTCTAAAGGATGTGTGACAACTGGCAACAAAATCCAATGAAACATAAGAAAGCAGATTAATTGCTAGAAGTTTATATACTCTTTAAAAAAAACAGGAGGGAAAAGGCAGTAAAGTGATTTTAAAAACAAACAATTTAATATTCATATTAATATGATGAAACACCCAAGTAAAATTAAAGATTAAACGTTTTATTGCTATAAAGATATGACACGACCTTTTTCTCCTCATGAGATTTCAATACCAGAATTCACTCTGGAGAGATGGTATTTTACCTGAGATTTAAAAGCCTGTAACTCTGCTTGAAGCTCATTAATCTTTGCCTCTTTTTTCTGCAACTGAGCCTGAGTTTCTTGGTGGTCAGTAAACTCTTTTTCAAACTGGAAAGAAAAAAGAAAACAAGAGAAAGATGAAAATGAAAGCACTATTCTTCATAAAGAAATATGACTCTAATGATCTGTCAGCAGAACATAAACTTTTTATGAAAGCCATGGTAGATTTTGCTAAGTCACAGGATGCCTTTCTCCAGGTCCCACCAAAATCAGTCATTTGCAAGCAAGCAGACAAAGGCAGAGACGGAGTCTGTGACCTTCTTCTCGAAGCAGAGCAAACTCACCCAGAGATATCTGCAACCCTGGCATTTTTCTTAAAAGTCCCTAAATATCATTGTGACTTTGTGTAACAATAATAGAGAGCAAAGCATTTGTACTGAATTCCCTGATTCCTACTTACAAAACCCTACTGTATTTTAAACTTGCTTGAAGTTTATCAGTAAGACTTAATAGAACTCCATTTTATTATTTTATTGATATTATTACTATCTCCATTTGTAAATGACTTCTCTACTTACTCTTCCGGGTTTTGTTTTATTGTTGTTTGGGGGGGGGGGGGGGGGGTGTTACTCAGAGACCACTTCAGACAGAGCTTAATGTTCTATATGTGATGTCAGGAATGAGAACTAGGGTCAGTTGCATGTAAGACAAGCAACTTACCTCCTCCCTACACCATCTCTCTGGCTCCTACTTTTTTTTCTTTTTAAACTCATTAATTTATTAATGTATTTTTCCGCTTTCCATTTAAAAAAAAATTTATTCTATCATCACACGTTACACAGTTTCAAAGTTGTTCAGGATTGGGTTTCATTCACACAATGTTCCAACACCCATCCCTCCACCAATATATATTTCCCACCGCCAATGTCCCCAGTCCCCCTCCCCCCTCGCCTCTATAGCAGGCTCTTCCTCTCTCTCTCCCCCTTTATCTTTCTCCCTCTCTCTCTTCCCATCTTCCCCCTCCCTCTCTCCACCTTCCTCTCCCTTCTGCCTACCTCTCTCCCCGTCCCTTTGGGCATTATGGTTAGCAATACAGATACGGGAATGTTATGTTTATCCCTTTACCAGCTTTCGGCACTCATTCTTGCCCAGAGTGATCATTTCCCGCTGTCACAATCATAATGGACTTCTCTGTCTTAACTGTGCTCCCCCTTCCATCACTTGTAGCAGGTTTCCAACCATAGGCCAGTTCCCCAGGCCCTTTTTATACTGAGTTGGGTATGTGTCTCCAACTATTTTATATATAAATATATATGTGTGTGTATGTATATATATATATATATATATATATATAATGAGTGCAAACATTCTAAGTCCCTCTCCTACTTTTTTTCTTACAGCACTATAATGAGCACTAAGCAAACTAAAGTGGATTTGAAACCAACAGTTTTAGGAAATAAACTGTCCCAACATAAACAGACTAAGAAAACTCTGAAATGCTGTGCTTAGAATGAAAAAAAGAGAGAGAGACAAAATATTGAAAGCAGCCAAGTACAAAAAAGAATTTACATAAAAGAAAACCCCATTAGAATCACAGTAGATCAATGAAGAGAGGCCCTATGTACCACAGAGAAAGGAGGGACAGAACACAAAAGCACAAAACACACATCTCACCAAGAATACTATCTCCAGCTAGATTATCATTCAATCTGAGGGAACTATACAGAGCTTCAAGGGCAGTTTGGGGAATTGATAACTTGAAATAAGTTTTGTGAGAAGCATTAAAGGACCTTCTTTGAAGGAAAGGACGAACTTCCCAGCACACGGTACAGAGTACAGCGCTCACAATGGTGCATATGATTGCGCTTTACCAATTACATATAAACTCTAAAATATATTAGCAAAGATTTTTTAATTTGACAAAAAAAGCATAATTACAAAGAGATCCAGTATGAAATAAAATTTAATGCAACATATTTTAGATGCCTGAGTTGAAAACTTATTTATGTAAATAAAAATAGGCATTATGTTTTATTAAGTGATTTGTATTTCTCTTTTTATACAGGTTAAAATCATACAGCAATCAATCATCACAAATTGACTTTATTGATTTTATTTTGTGATAATTCCACTTGCTGTTCCTTTAAGTTTTGCTGGAGCAAGCACTACGAAATAAATCTGTTATACGTCTGCCAAAGGGAAGAAAGCTAACAATGGTGGAGGGAAGGTCACACTGGTGGTAGAATTGGCATTGGAACAGTGTATGTCAGAAACAACTCTATGAAGAACAATTTTATAAATCACAGCGTCTTAACACAAACAATTCACTTTTAAAAATAAACTTTTAAAAAATATTATTCATAGAGCCCGAGAGATAATACAGTAGGGTAAGGCAACTGTCTTGCATGCAGCTGACCTGTGTCAGACCCCCACCTTCACATACAACTGTCCAAACACTGCCAGCAGTGCTACCTGAACAGAGCCACAAGGAAGCCCGGAGTACCGCCATGTTTGGCCCCAGGAACAAAATTCAAAGAACAACAGAAAAACAATTCATATTGGATATATCTGCTGTATAGTCAGATACTTACAAATAGGCCTTCATATTCATCTCCTTCCCCCAATATTTTATATCATAATACTTTTCTGATTCTCCTAGCTCCTCTACTACTCAAAAATTATTGTTTCCTTTTTTCTCAGTCCAACACTTTAAATTTGGCATTTTGTGGGACTCTTTCTCATCCCTTTGTTGGGCTGATTCAGCCTTTCTCAGAAGCTAATGTCCACACTGATGCTTCAGTCATCAGGATAACGACATCTTAAATCCCTAGAGGTCGCTCCACTTCTCAACTGAATTCCACACTAAAAATCAGGCCTTAAATGTATTTTCACCTGACCAATAAAGACTTTTCATGACAAGTAAAACATTAAAAAGCTGATATTATCTTTCCCCTACAAATTGTTATTTTGAAAAAATGTTCTTCTAAAACATTCCTTTAGTGGTTTCATAACAAAGATGTCAGTCATTAGGCTGATATCCAACAATCTATGGGAACTAGGTCAAAACTATATATTTCCTTACAATATATTCTTCAGAGTAGATATTAAAGAGAAATTTTCAGAAAATATGGTCAATACTTTGAATAAGCATTGTATTTCCTGATAACACAAACAATCCTAAAGCCACAAAAATTATCAGACAGAGAAATAGACTACAGGTGAGTGGATGATTCCTGGCAACGATATTTGACCTCAGTTTTGAAAAACTTGAGAGATGTACAATAGAGGGAATATCAGTAGATGGCAAGCAATCACTTGTACTGGCAAAAAAGAGAGCATGAGAATTCTCCAGTAAAGCTCAAGAAGTATCTGGAAACAAAATCATTGAAGAGTTTGGCAAAAATGTTAGATGTTTCTTTCTCTAGAAAGACATAGAAAGTTGTTAGTATGTTTATTAAAAAATACAATAACCACATCTGCATTTTGAAATACTCAACCAGGAACAGTATAGAACATGGGCTCAAAGGAAATATTAGAAGTATAAACATTAGGTTTGTAGTTTCTGCAGTCACATAAGCAAGAACTGAATGTTTGAAGGTCTGCCTGAATTAAGGTGGGCTCTGTGATCATTAAAAAACAAAAAAGTGAGCAAAAGCAAAGAAAAAAAAAGTTCTAGAGAATCAAACAGTGTTAGCTTTAACTGAAGGAATGATCAAGGAGCATATGTCTAAGATAACTATGATATTCATTTGTTTTAAAAACTGATATAGGTAAAGGCCCTCCCGTTGATCGTCGATTTGCTCGAGCGGGCCCAGTAACGTCTCCATTGGAGACTTTGTTGTTACTGTGTTTGGCATATCGAATACTCTCGGTAGCTTGCTGGGCTCTCCGAGAGGAGCAGAGGAATCGAACTTGGGTCGGCCATGTTGGCCGCTTGTAAGGCGAATGCCTTACCGCTGTGCTATCGCTCCAGCCCATTGTTCAATTGCAGGAATGATATCATGTAATTTGCAGCAAATGGCTGGAACAGGAAGATACTATTTTGAGTGAAATAAACCAGAAGAAGGAAGGATGATTTCACTTGCTCTGGAACAGAGTATTGAATGAGAAAATATATTATGCTAAAAGGGGCATGCCTAGATAACCCTTGACCACAGCGTTTAGATGGGAGAACAGAGAAGGAAAGAAATCAATGGGGGAAGAAGAGAACAAGAAGTAATGGACGAACAGGTATCAGGGATTCAGTTATAACAGTGATAAGAGTTGGACGCATCCAGTCATATACACAAAACACAGATTCAACAAAACTCAAAACACGAGATCTAAGTGGCAACCACTAAAAATCTGTAATATGCCTGTCAAGTTGGCAGGTGGGGGGAAGGGGAGAGGGGGTTGGTCTGGAAAAGGAATTTGGGAACATCCATGGAGAGATTGGTATGGAATAATTATATGCCTAAAATTCAACTATAATTACCTTTGTAAATCATTGTTCTTTTTTCATGAAGTAACAAAATAGGAGACTAACACCCAAGAGTGGCCGAGATTTGTACCAGTTTTGCTCCATGGCTTAGAGGCCAGTCACACATTCTAGGGGAAAAGGGAGCTCGGAGAGAGAAAGGAGCACCAAATAAAAAGTGTTGGGAGGATCCTCCCAGGATGGGAGAAGCATGCTGAAAGTAGACTATAGACCAAACATGATTGCCATTCAATGCCTCTTTTGCAAACCACAACACCCAAAAGGAGAGAGAGAACAAAAGGGAATGCCCTGCCACAGAGGCAGAGTGGGATGGGGGGGAGGGGGCTTGAGGGGTTGGTGGGGAGGGATACTGCGACCCGTGGTGGTGGAAAATGGACACTGGTGGAGGGATGGGTATTTGATCATTGTATAATTGAAACCCAAGCACAAAAATTTGTAAATCTACACCTGTACCTCATGGTGTTTCACTAATAATTTTTTTTAAAAAAATCTTTTTTTTAATTAATTTTATTGAATCATTGTGAGATAGTTATAAGCTTTCATGTTTGGGTTACAATCACACAATGATCAAACACCCATCCCTCCACCAGTGCACATTCCCCACCACCAATATTCCAGTATAAACCCCTTTTCCACTGTCCCTCTGGCTCCATGGCAGATATGGTTTCCCATAATCTCTCTCTACTTCTGTACATTATGGTTTGTAATGCAGACCCTGAGAGGTCATCATTTTTGGTCCTTTATCTACTTTCTGCACACATCTCCCATCCCGACTGACTTTTCCAGCCATCTTTTTCTTAGTGATCCCTTCTCTATTCCAGCTATCTTCTCCCCTTTGCTCATGAGGCAGGCTTCCAGTTATGGAGCAATCTATCTGTCCCGTGTATCTACTATCTTAGTCTCATGCTATGTCGTTTTATACTCCACATATGAATGCAGTCCTTCTATGTCTGTCCCTCTCTTTCTGACTCATTTCACTTAGCCTGATACTCTCCTTGTCTATCCAGTTATAAGCAAAGTTCATGGCTTCATCTCTCCTGACAGCTGCACCAGTAGTCCATTGTGATTGATACCAAAGTTTCTTTAACCAGTCATCTGTTCTAGCACACTTGGGTTGTTTCCAGATTTTGGCTATTGTGAACAGTGCTGCAATAAACATATAGGTACAGATGTCATTTCTACTGTGCGTTTTGGCAACCTCGGGATATATTCCCAGAAGTGGTATTGTGGGCTCATATGGAAGCTCAATTTCAGTTTTTGAAGGACTGTCCATATTGTTTTCCAGAAAGGCTGGACTAGTGGGCATTCCCACCAACAGTGAAAGAGTGTCCCTTTTCCCCCACATCGACGCCAGCACTGGTTGCTTTTGTACTTTTTCATGTGTGCCAGTCTCTGTGGTGTGAGATGATATCTCGTTGTTTTGATTTGCATCTCCCTGATGGCTAGTGATGTGCAGCATTTTTTCATGTGCCTTTTGGACATTTTTATTTCTTTTTTGAGGAAACTTCTGTTCATTTCTTCTCCCAATTTTTTGATGCGATTGGAGGTTTTTTTCTTGTACAATTCTACTCGTGTCTTGTATATGCTGGATATTAGTCGCTTACAGATGGTATTGGGTAAATATTCTTTCCCATTCTGTACGATCTTTCTGTATTTTCGTCACTATTTCTTTTGAAGTGCAGAAGCGTCTTAGTTTGACGTAGTTCCATTTGTTTATGTTTGCTTCCACTTGCATAGTCAGTGCTGTTCATCCTTAAAAATGTTTTTAGCTTCAGTGTCGTGGAGAGTTCTGCGTACATTTTCCTCTATGTAGCTTATGGATTCATGTCTGATATTGAGGTCTTTAATCCACTTTGATCTGACTTTTGTGCCTGGCATTAGACAGAGGTCACAGTTCATTTTTTTGCAGGTAGCTATCCAGTTTTCCCAGCACCACTTGTTGAAGAGGCTTTCCTTGTTCCACTTCACATTTTTTGCTCCTTTGACAAAGATTAAGTGTCAAATATTTGGGGGTCTGTGACATAATATACGACTCTGTTCCATTGGTCTGCAGGTCTGTTTCTAGCCCAGTACCATGCTGTCTTATGTACTACTGCTTTGTAGTACAGTTTGAAGTTGGGAAAGGTGATGCCACCCATCTTCTTTTTCCCAAGGATTTTTTTAGATATTCGTGGGGGTTTATTGTTCCTTATGAATTTCAGGAGCGTTTTGTCTATTTCTTTGAAAAATGGCATGGGTATCCTGATAGGGACTGCATTGAATTTGTATAGTGCTTTGGGCAGTATTGCCATTTTGAGAACGTTAAGCCTCCCTATCCATGAGCAGGGACTGTATCTCCATTTCCTAGTGTCTTCTTTTATTTCTTGAAGTAGTGTTTTGTAATTTTCCTTGTATAGGTCTTTCACCTCTTTGGATAAGCTGATTCCGAGGTGCTTGGTAAATCATGGTTCTTTAATAATAATAAAAAAAATAAAGTTGATGCTTAGAGCCAGAGTGATTTTACAGCAGGTAAGAAGCATGCCTTGCATGCATCTGAATGAAGTTCAATTTTCGGCACCACATATGGTCTCTTGAGCACAGAGTTAGGAGTAAGCCTTGAGCACGACTAGGTGTGGTCCAAAAAACAAAGGTGTAGGTGTGTGTGGGGGGGGGTGAGGGGGGGAGTTGGTATGTTTAATGTCAAGGATGATGAATTTTGATTTCAAGGTTTCAAGGTTTTTAGCTTGAGATACATATTTTTCCTTGTATATCTCACCTTGTTGCCTCATATTGGTTTGTCAGGACTTGTAAAGCTATCATTGCCTTGAGTAAATCCCCCGCAGCCACCGTTGAATGAATGAGAAAAGGCTTTCATTTACCACAGCAATTACCACACTAATATAAAAATATAAAAATGTCTTATATCCCCTCAATAATATCAACTGAGGTCACTAAGAAAAATATTTTAGTCATATGCATTATATTTCCTATTCTTTATACTTATAAACTCAATAAGTACTTGTTTGAAGGAAGTAATGAGTCAATTCCTGTCAAATCTTACTTTATATATTGAATAACTATGTCACTATCATATATTAAAAGTTCTGAATCTCCCAGCATCAGAAAGCATTGAAAAGTCTTTTTTCGCCATTCTCCTTTTTATGACTCCTCAGCCAATGTTTACTTCTGCTTAGCAAGAAATAAAAAAATTAAACTCTTCTTTGGGAAAAAAAAGGAAAAATCTTTTTCACAAAAATCAATGTGAGCAAAATCCTATTTCATAGCTATCTTAGAATAAGATTTAGAAGCAGAAAAGGTTAAAAGAAAACTATCAAAAACAGCCAGAGTCATAATAAAGTATACTCTAAAAGAAGTTACTAAACTTGGCCATACCAAAAGTTCTCTATTACTTACCAAAGAGAAAAATTTACACATCCTACCCTATAAAAGGATCAGATAAAATATAAGCTTTGCTTTAGCATTTTTGTAATACCTATAGTCAAATCACCATAGCCTTGGGTTAAAATGAATGTCCATTAAAGATGTACTTTATAAAAACTGATATGATAGCCTCCTACTCTAAAAAGAAATACCAGAGCAACATTACACCTACAAAATTACACAAAAATGTCAAGAAATACAGTTAAGGTTGAGGTTTTGCTTAATTTCATTCCCTGGGGTAAATGTATTAGTGCATCTGTACAAGAAGGTTGATAATTCAATATTCTCTATGTACTTTCTGACATTTCAGGTCTTCATTTTTCAAATTTATGCACCAAAATAAAGAATGTGTCTAGCAACTATGATAGCTTCCTGCCTTAAGCAAAGTATTTACATGTGTCCTTATAAAGCTATCAGAAAAAAGTTCTTGCTGATATATACAAAATGCTAAGGCAGAAGAAATCTTTTATAGAACACAAAATATTTTCTGAATATGCCTAAGACATATAACTTCAGATTAAAAGAAGACAACTAACCTTGAACAAGGTCTTTTTCTTTTTATCTTTAAAACTTACAAATTTTAAACTGCATTAAGAAAGCTGCGGTTAATATCACTCACATATAAAATATGGCTAATATTTATGAAAGCACATGTGTATGTGGAATGCATTAAAAATAAGTACTTAAGTTTGCAACTGCTTTCCAATAAAGAGCACAGAGCTTATTGTGCTTGGAATACAAGTTTGCAGAATGAAAGGCCACCTGACCGTATGAACATCTGTCACCTGTAACACTTTTGATGCTTAAATAGTCCATTGTTTCCACCACTAAACTAAATCTCTTTGGAATAGCAATATCACAGTTAAAGCTGTAAATCCAAAATGGCAGTAAAATTCCTAGTATGTAAGAACCACTAACTGGTGAAGAGGTAGGCCTTCTGAGGACATTTACAACATTTTTCTTAAGTTATTTTTAATTTATGAAATGGTATTTTTTTTTCATTTAGGAGAAACCATTTATTGAGTTCTATTTCCTATTTTTATTTGGTATCATTAATTTTGTTTTCTAAGTACAAGGCCAGATACTATGGATACAAAGAAGAGCAAAACTAGCCTTCTGAACATTAGGGCTTACAATAATTAAAATGGTCTGGTCCAGGGCTAAGGGAGAATTATACAGAGGCAAAGTCACCATGGAAAGGGGAGAAAAGCCAACAAAGCACAGTATTTAGACTGTGAATTCTGGAGTTCAACCTTAATTTTGCCTTTTTTAAAAAATTTTTATTAGTGAAACACCATGAGGTACAGTTGTAGACTTAAAAATTTTTGTGCTTGGGTTTCAGTTATACAATGATCGAATACCCATCCCTCCACCAGTGCCCATTTCCCACCACCACTGATCCTAGTATCCCTCCCACCCCCCCTTTCTCCCTATCCCCCCCCACCCCCGGCTCTGTGGCAGGACATTCCCTTTTGTTCTCTCTCCTTTTGGGTGCTGTGGTTTGCAAAAGAGGCATTGAGTGGCAATCATGTTCAGTCTATAGTCTACTTTCAGCATGCATCTCCCATCCTGGGAGGATCCTCCCAACAACCTTTATTTGGTGCTCCCTTCTCTATCTGAGCTGCCTTTTCCTCTAGCATGTGCAGCTTGCCTCCAAGCCATGGAGTGAACCTCCCGGTACTTATCTCGGCTATTCTTGGGTGTTACTCTCCTATTTTGTTACTTTATGTTCCCCAGATGAATGCAATCTTTCTATGTCTGTCCCTCTCAGACTCATTTCGCTTAGTATGATACTTTTCATCTAGTACCACTTGTATGTAAATTTCATGACTCCAACTTTTCTAATGGTTACGTAGCACTCCATTGTGTAGATGTACCAAAGAAGCAATATCTTTCATTTGAAATTTAAGTTTTAGGATAAAACCTTTAAAATAGGGGCAAGAGATGTAACTAAGTAGCAGTCTGTTTTCCTCCAATGTATGAAACTCTAGATTTGAAGGAAATGTACATTTCTCAAGATCTAGGAGATAGCTCAGGGGTGAGGGATGAATGTCCTCCATATTAAGGGGAGGAAGTTTGAAACCCAGTACAACATGGTCCCCTGAACTCTACCAGGCTTTAATATGCAAGTGTCACCAACAGTGATCCCTAACAGTGATCCCTATACCCCCTGGAACACTGCTTGGAAGGCCCCTTTATTTTTTCAAATATGTGCAGTTCCCTTGAAGTCCCTTGAAGGCTAGACAAATAGAAAAATAAAGTGTGGATTCTGACATGGTACCTAACACAAGAACAACACCTCTAGAGTATTATGTTCATTGTAGTGGTGGCAGTAAGAACTATTATTATTCACTCAAAGAAAGAAGCCAGTCCTTATAATTAAAGTCAGAGTTAACTGCTTAAAATGTGAAGATGCTAAAATGTTTGTTTTAGTATCTTCACAATTTAAGCAGTTAACAAAACAAAAAACTTACTAGGTAAATTCTAAGCAGAGATAAAAGTGCCAAATACTAGCAAAAAGTGGAAAGTGGCTAAGTGATTAGGAATACTTCTGAACTACAAAAAGAAAAGCAGTGATATTTATGAAAATGAAAATATTGTAATGTTCCAACCTGAAAACTTTAAGTATAATAAAAAAAACAATTTTAACGTACTCTCAACTTTTGGATATAATTTCAACTTTAAAGGTCCTAGCTACATGATTTCCAAAGAAATACTCTAATGTTCAAATCTTGTTTCTTCATTTTGAGCAATCATTTATACATTCTTCCCATTAATGTTGTTTCAAGGGCCAGAGCAGGTAGAGTGCTTGCATACCAAATAGACCCCATGTTTCGCACACAGCTGACCCAGCTTCCATCCTGGCACCCACTATATTCCTCCCAGCCCCTGACAAAAGTTATCCTTGAGCACAGACCCAGGAATATTCCTGAAAACTGCTGAAAGGGGCCCAGAAACACCCCCGCAATTAAAAAAAAAAGAAAAAAAGAAAAATGAAACAAACATGGTTTCCTGAGCATCACCAGGATCCCTGGGAGCTGAGCCATTGGAGTAAAGCAATACTGGGTATGGCCCCAAAAGACAAATAAATAAAATTCAGTTCTTACACAGGTCATAAATTGTTCTAGGCACAACATTGCAAGTGAAAGTCCATTGTACAGTTCGTTAAAGGGAGAACTAGGCAGGATGTTGGCCTATACGATACATAAATGCACGAGTCACGTTTTCATGTCAAACTGATGACACATACAAAGGAAAAGTAAAGCAAGCAACACAGGGAATGGGTCAGGATTGGGAGTTGACATTTTTAAATAAAATGTTCTGAGAATGAGAGTGGCTTTTTGCAAATGCCGAGAGATAAAGAAGAAACCCAGAAAGGATAAGCAAAGTCCACGAGACCAAAGCAAGCATGCCTGAAGGGACTCCCCACATAGCCAGGCAAAGTCAGTAACTTACTTTCTTATAAAATTCTGATGCTTTCGCTTCAAACTCTTCTAGTTTGGCTTGATCAATGCAAATATCTGAAATGGCAATGACAAGAAAGTTTAAATTCAAGTCCTTTTAAAATTCATTATGAATTTAAAGGTTTAGAAGAAAAATGATGGAAATAATGAGAAGTATGCTGCAACAACAACAACAAAAATATAGTGACATATAATGCTGGAAGAGAGAGGAATTTTTTAAGTATGGAACCAACAGCATAAAATATTATAAGTGGAATGGCAAACCTCAGGTTTACTTTTAAGCCTCTAGTTGGCAAAAGGAGAGAATTAGTTCAACATATAATACTCAAGATTTCTAACATCTATAGATATTTTGAAGAAAAAGAAGGCAATTAACCTGTTAGAAAACTGAGCAGTATCAATCAACAATTACTAGTACTGTAGCACTGTCCTCCCATTGTTCATTGATTTGCTCGAGCAGGCACCAGTAACATCTCCATTTGTGAGACTTGTTGTTACTGTTTTTGGCATATCGAATATACCACAAGGAGCTTGCCAGGCTTTGTTGTGTGGGTGGGATACTCTCAGTAGCTTGCAAGACTCTCCGAGAGAGAGGCAGAGGAATTAAACCCAGGTTAGCCACGTGCAAGGTAAACGCCCTTCAGGCTGTGCTATTGCTCCAGCTCATTAATTGCACATGAATAAATATTTTATTTTTCTCTATTCAGATCTTTTAATGAGAACAAGCAAAGAAATTAATCTTCAATGGTAAGTTTTAGAGATTCCATAGAGAAACAGACTCTAGTATACAATAAAGAGTGTAAAATGAAGGAATTTTGCAGATAAGAGACTGGATAAATATTAGCATATAAATCAAGGGTTTTTGTACCCAGCAATTCAATTTTAACACTTAGCATATGGACAATACTATTTATAAAATTTTATTTAAATTAGTCAAAACAAAAAGTTCTCAGTAACAAGGGCACAGTAGATTAAGTATGTTATGAGATTATATATATATGTGTGTGTGTATATATATATATACATACACATGATACCATGTAGAAGTGATTGCCCTGAATTATACGTTATACACTGCATCCCTTCATTCCAATAAAATGTGATTTTTAAAAATTACTACTCTTAGGATACACCTGAAAATTACAGTATGCATGTCAATTATAGCTCAGTGAAACTGGAAGGAGAAAAGTTAGTTATTACAAAAGAGTTAATAAAATGCTAACATAATCAACTTACTGCATCCAAAGTCCAGATCCATCTCCTAAATGTGACCCCTAACAAGCTTTTCTGAATTAATTAATTATAAATTAAAGAAGCTAGGCTTCCTTAAAACTTGCATAGTTTTTCTTGATTTAACTGAGACATATTTCCTACTCTAGAAAGTGCAGAGCTATTTTATTCCTTCTGTTGTATCATTTTGTTATTTTACTCTGGCAAACAATACTTTAACCTCTGATTCCTGTTACATCAACAGCACCTCTAGTTCCATTTTCAATGCGAAGCATTCTGTACATAGGCATACCCATTTATCAATATCATGGCTTGTTTCACCTCGTCAAAAGAAAAAAAAAAATCCAGTAGCATTATTGTCTGTACTCAAATCGTCTGCAGCATGTCTAAGTTTATTCCAGGTACCTAAAATCATAAATGGCACACATACTTCTTTCTTGCATAGCCAAGCAGTATTCAGTGATTATATTTCCTTCTCAGGAATTATTTCTCAAAACTCTCAACTATTTAAGAAAAAAATGCTTTGTGATGTTCACAGAGAATAATAGCCTTTTTCTCTACACTATTTAAAACTATTGTACATTTTAGTTAAAAACAGACTTTTTTTTTTCATTTCTCTGCCCCTCCCAATCCAAGGAATTTCATCTAATCACTTAATTCCTGTGGAGAAAAACAAGGATTTGCTTTTTCAATCTCATTGATATTATCCAGTTCCTTATACATGCTATGCTTTTCCCTAGACTCATAAAAAATAAAGCCTCACACAAATAATGGATATACATTTTTAGTGTTAGATAAATGAGACATGTGCTAACTTCTTAAATAGTAGATCACTGTCACTGTCCCTGTCACTGTCCTCCCTTGTTCATCGATTTGCTCAAGTGGGCCCAGTAACATCTCCATTGTGAGACTTGTTGTAACTGTGTTTGGCATATCAAATACGTCACGGGTAGCTTGCCAGGCTTTGCGGTGCAGGCGGCAAAATACTCTCTGTAGCTTGCCAGGCTCTCCAAGAGGGGTGGAAGAATTGAACCCGAGTCAGTCGGGTTGGCCGCGTGCAAAGCAAACACCCTATCGCTGTCCTATCACTCTGGAATTAAATGCATTATCCATGAGCATTGAGTACTTTTACATTAAACCCTCTAGTGTTTTTTTACCCTTGTAGAAGCATTAACATCAAGTTGTGGTCATTTGGAAAAGAGTGGTTTGCAGAGCCATGCAGGTCCCTTCAAATGTTGAAACAACTCATTATATCATATCAAAATAATCATAAAAGTTAGTATCACTAACCCATCAGAAAAATGTTTTAGTCCTGGGAAGCTGTCAGGCTGACAGGAGTGGATATAAGTGAATTTTCACTTGAATTTTCAAATGCTATCATAGATAATAAATTCTTGAGTCAGTTTCCTTGAGGAAACAGACACTTTCATTTCATTTTTCAGAAAGTGTGTGCCAAGCTTTCAAGTCTGAGTAGCCACAGATTGTATGACAATCATTCTTGCAAGATAAAAATAAAGCATCCAGCTCAGCTCTCAATTCCAACCATTACACGAGTCTTTTCTTGTTGTATTTAGGTACACAGCACTATGTTTCATGGGCATATTCTGTTTTGCATCTAAGATTATTAAAAGATGCACTCAAGGACAGATATTTAATAAAACATTTTTGTCTTTTATCAAAGACATTTTAAGCTAAAAAGCAGATGATTTTATTTTGCTGTTGTTAAAGAGAAGAATACATACAAGGACTACTAATAGTTTTGTAGCACTGCCCTAATTCAGGACAAAGCATCCACAATCTTACCCACAATGTATCGGATGGTCTGTGCAGTTACAAACACAATTTTAAAAAAGCAAATACTGTCTTAGGATCACAAGCAGTAATAATTTTAACTAATAGAAAGAAAAACCAAAGAACCTCAGGAATCCGTAGTCCATAGGACCATAACCATAGTCTGGAGGCTCACCCGTGGGATAAAAGTTATCCTCATTTAAAAAATACTCACCAACAAATTGACCCAAATCTAAATCTAGTCTTTTTCGATATGTGAAATCAGGATCCATCCCATCTTTATGCAATACAATCTGAGACACACACTCATCAATTAATTTGAAATACTGTTGCCTAAAACCAAAGAAAAGAGTAAATGTAATTCTATTTATTAAAACTTTAAATCAATATAAAAGGCTTTTTGGGGATGCGTAATTTCACATTCAATAATTTAGCATTAGTTTCAACAGCTGACAAAACAGATTTAGCCTAAGAATGAAAGCAAATACAATTGTTATTACTTTCCTCCCATTGATTTTAAATTTTGTTTTTTTATAATCTTTAGCCTACTTAATGTACTTTAGAGATGATTTTCTTACAAAATCAAATTCTTGGCTTAACACATAATCAGGACAGAAATAGTAAAATAAAGTAAAATATGTTTACAAACAAGTCTACAGTAGACATCAAATTTCATCATATTGAAATAGCTACCATTAACCAACTTGATTAATATAAACACTGCCACCCAATTTGTTTTTTTCTAAAATGTCTGTACATTTTTTAAAATCATTCAGTAAACTATTTTTAGTAAATCTGGTCAATGAAGGGTTGGAGTAATAGTACAGCAGGTAGGGCATTCGCCTTGAAAGTAGCCAATCTGGGTTCAACCACCAGCACCCTGTATGGTCCCCTAAGCACTTCTACAAAATTCTCCTAACCTTAAGTTAAAGACAGAGTCCTACCCATAATATTTAGAATGAAATTTCACAAAAGCTAAACTGAAGGTGATCCCCCTGAAAAAAAATGGTTTTATGTTCAAAAATCTTGGGTTCCCTCACAAAATAGCATTACAAGTGGAAAGAGAAAATAGTACTATTTACTGAGCATGCTATCATATGCCATATATTCGGCTAGGAGTTTTACTTATATTACTACATTTCATCTTTATCACCACTCCCCAAATTAAGTGTTAGTATCAATATATAGCTTCAAGTACGTACATGCAGACAGGTAAATAATTTAAGCTTAGAATGGCTAGGATATAACCTAACTTATTTTTCCTAACTTCCCTTTTATATTAGCATCAAACACAACTACATAAGACAAATTCTGACTTTGCAAATGCTAGTAATAAGCAAAGTCTAGGACACTCCAGGAAATTTGTAAAAGGAAATGAATCATCCCTCTGCCAACAAGAACCCCCAAAACTTATCCATCCCATGATAAACTAGTAATTCCTTCGTATATCATAGTTCAGTGCTGGTGAATTTCACAATTTTATTAGTGACAGAAAATATTAGAATCCACATCTTACCTTACTAAGTAATCATTTCGAATCAGCAAAAGGTGCTGAAGAATAGAAAGAAAATATCCCTCTGCTCTAGTTTCCTTAACTATGCTCCATATTGTATTGTAAACATCATGCACTTCAGTAAATTGGTTAAGGATCATGTGGAGTTATTTATCTTCACACCCAACAGCAGCACTAATATGGCCTCTAATCCCTGCAGGTCTGTGAGATGATCATGTGTCTCCTGTGTCTAAACTAGGCATCATATATATTTCACTGATGAGGATCACACTGAAAGGCAGGATTCAGGACAGTGGGAAAAATCAGTGGTGATGAGGAGTTGATCTCACACTGCTTAGCTTACTCACTACAATCAGCTCTAATGACATTGGATCCTGGAGGAGTACCAACCAGGAGAACACGTGGAGAATTATCTACCTTGAAAAAAAACCCTCAGAACTGAAATCTAGTATATCACAGAAAAAAAGAAAAGAACTGCAAGCCAACAGTTAGAGACTCATAAAAGGTGTAGCACAAGAATGAACCAGCAAGTTAAGGATGACCTCTCCTACATGCTAGAAACTCTTGTGAAGAGGAGGCTGGGTCAAACATCAGAACAAATGTGCAAAAGGTCTATTTAATCAAATCCACTCATGGACATTCACAAGCCACTCAGCTATGCCTGTATTCATAAGGCACATATATTGATAGGAAAGGTTTATACCAGTATCTTTTTAAGAAAAACCTGATTTTAAATCTGTTTAGAGACAGCATTATTTTCAAAGTTTAGTACTTTAGGGAGTGAGGTTACTTGGAGGTTGGTAGTAATTCTACATATTTGACAAAACTTCAGAACAAAAGGATATTCAAATTCAGCTTTAATATCATCAAGGCGATGGGAGAACTCAATCAAATCTTCTTCTTTATGCTCATCAAAGACTTTAAGTTGGATATCCAGGCCATCATTTCTAATATGCTTTAAATTCTAGAAATATCAAATAGAAATTATGAAGTTTTGTTCTTAGTAGTGCCAAAAAGTACAATAAAAAACACATAAAAACAATAAGCCAGTCAGCTTGATTTATAGAATTTAAGCATAGAAAGTGTTAAATAATACTTAAATCTTATCTATATTTCAAAAATAGATCTTCATACTCAAGACTTTTATCTCCCCAGACAAATTATTCTTGAAAGTAATTGATCTAAATTTCTCCCTACTTGAATACTCCTCACATTTAAATATTAACAAGGAGGCTGCAGGCCACTTACTTCCAATATCTCTTTCAATCCACAACGCATAAATTCATTTCTGATATGAAGCCTTAAGTCCAAATCATCGGGAGATGTAACAAGGGCATTGATGAGCTGCATACACGCCACCTACAATAGATAACACAAGAAGAATTAGGCTTGGTTTGCAACTTTAAATGGTACTTTAATATCAAATATCTTTCACAGGAATGCCTGTTAAAATAATTTGGGTGTAGGAGCCAATGTAATAGTACAGAGGGCACTTGCCTTATACATGGTCGGCTCAGATTTGATCCCCAGCACCACTATGGTTTCCCACAGAGCCTGGAGTAAGCTCTTAGCACTAGCAGGGATGGAACAAAAACAGAATTTTGAGTGAAAATTATTGTGATTATACATAATAATTGTAGTGAATTCTAGTTTCACATTATAGTGATATGGGGGAGCAGGAGTCCTCCCAAGCAGTGCTCAGATGGTGAAGGACCACACCTGGTGCTTCTCAGTGGTGTTGCTCAGGTACCAGAAGGCCTAGAGTAAACTGTATGCACGGGAACCATGTGATGCTGGAGGTCAAACTTGGTTTAGGCAACCTCTGTGCTATTGCCCCAGTGACTGTCTGAGGACTTCTGAGCAAAGAGAGAGACAGAAAAACACTAGGTTTTGCTGATGCCTAATGAATTAAAGAATTAGCTCAACCAGCTGAGCATATGCTTTACATATAGGAGAGTCCTAGCTTCAATTCCCAGCATCATATGCTATACCACATACAAGTAGTATACCTTAAAACGACCCCCAGCACAGAGTCAGGAATACACCTAAGCACTCCTGAGCGTGCCACCACCCCAAACTAAAATTAGCCCTAACTGGAAGTTCAGTTCTTGCACAAAAAAGCGATATTTTCATACATATGTAACATAAATTAAGCACATTGCAGTTGAAATGCCACACCTATATTATGAATAACACTTGCCAAAAATAGAACAAAATTTTCTTTTCATCCTTGAAACAAACCAGAAAAGCAACAAAAACCCTCACGTGTCCTGATTTTGTAAAAAGGGATGTTATCATCAAAACCTGCACTAAGGAAAAGATCCCATTAAAGTTATTTATCAAGCAGTGTCTCTATACTTTAGCAAAAGTTCAAACCAAGAGCCAATGAGACAGTCCAGAGGATAAGGCACTTGCCTTGCATGCAGCCAACCTGGGATCAATTGTAGGAACCCTATACGGTCCCCAAAGCCCCACCAAGAGTGATCTGAGTGTGAGCCTAGAGAAAGCCCTGAGTACCACAGGTTATGGCCCCAAAACAAAACAGTTCAATACTCCTGTATGTTTTACATGTGCATGTGTATATGAAAAAAGGCATATTTTTAAAAAAATCATAACTAAATCCTTTAAGTTGCTCTTTTTTTTCATGATTTATTTAACAATCCATCTTTCAACCAAACCTTTCATCTTATGCCTGGCTGAAATATCTATTTCTTCATCTAAAATCCATATAACAAGGCAAAAATGATTTTCTCTAAAAAACATCCATTTTATTGTCATTGATAACATTCATTTTCTAAGTTGTTTTCTACCAAAGTCTATCCAAAAACACCAGCCTATTGATCAATATGTTGAACCTCACGCTGTTCCCTAAATTGTCTTCTCTCCAGAAATCAAGGTATATATGAATTTAAAATCCTGTTTTGGATTAAGGACAAACAAAAAACTCAGTTCCTGCCGGTGGAAAATATATCCTAATTGTTGTATTTGGTATCTAAACAGTGATACCTGACCAGTATGCCACCTCTGTCAAAACTTAAGTTTAATGTAGAGAGAGAAAAAAGTACCAGAACGAGGGAAGGGGAAGACAAACAGATCTAAAAATAGGGGGGGAAATGAGAAAACTTTAAACAGAGTCTACTGTTCAACTACAGGTTCACCCAGCTGTAACCAGCTTATGTCAAAAAGCCAACTTTTTAAAAATGCTTTCTTTCCACTATCTTGTCAGATATTACCTGGTACTCACAATCTTTTCAGCAAATAAAAGACAACAAAACAAAGAGCATATAAATAATGTTTCTGGGCAGTGATAAAAATTGAATCATTCTTGGTTACCAAGATTCTGGGGAAAAGGTAAAAAAAATTAGAAAACTCAAAAAAACTGCTAAAAAAGAAAGCAACATGAAAATTAAAAGATCTCATAAATAGAAAGAGGATATCTGTAGAATAGTAGTACCATAAAACTGAGCTGCAAGAAGGAAAAGAATAATCCAATTATTTTGAGATATTCTAAAGAACTTAGGAAACTTTCCTCCAAAATCATAGAAAATGATTTTGCCTTAAAAATGAACTTAGTTCTGTAAGATTTTCCCAATTCTAATGGTAACGTGCTATAAATTCCTCTTTCCATGTATTTTTTTCGAGAACAATGCCCTTTTTTTCTACCAACTGTGCTCAACGAAATTGATAGAAGGTAAAAAATTCACATCTTTCTTTTTTTGTTGTTGTTGTTTTTGTTGTTGTTGTTATTTTAGGCCATACCCAGTAGTGATCACGACTTACTCCTGACTCGGAAATCACTCAAGTATTATTCCTGATCAGGGATCACTCCTCATGGGGTTCTGGGGAGCATAGGGGTTGCCAGAGATCGAAACTGGGTCAGCTGCATGACTGGCAAGCTCTTAACCCACTGTCGTATCTCTGAGGCCCAGAATTCATGCATTTTTTTAATCATTGGTTTCTGAACCTATGCTGGACAAACAAGTTTAAGTATGAAATTTGAGACATAACAATCATGTCTGATGCCTGAGCCCAGCCACATGGCTGCTGCAATTTCTTCAAAGGCTACCAGATGCTTTCTTCTGATTATGCTGAAGAAACAGACTGCATTGTAAAAGCAGCAAAAGTACTCTTTAGAAAGTTCAATCTTTGTTCAACATGTTTCCTTGAATGTAAGTAGATGTGTCTATGAGCAAAATGGTGGCAATGCTACATAAAAAAAACCAAAAAGCTTCAGAAGCTAAATTAATATTGTAAACAAGTAGCAGTAAAGTACTAAAATAAATTTTCTATCTGAAACTGTGAATACATATTATCTGGGCCTGGAAGACACAGATTACACTGCCATTCATCTTCCCTACCCCATAGCAAAAATCATCTGTCTCTCTTTGCACAATCAAATTTAACATTTATCAAGTTAAAATGAGTAAATGATGCTTACAGAGAAATATTTTGCCTCCAGTGCAAATAAAGAAACTCCAAAGAATTTTACATTTACATGTATTAATTCAGAATAAAAAATAAACCAACTGCATTATGTAGACAACACAGAAGTAGGAAAGTATATCAGCAGATATAAAGTTCTACAGTTTTATTTATGCTTCCAATTAAATGGTCTGTAAGTGATAGATACAGTAAAAAAAAAAAAATTAAGTCAGGACTAGAGGTAATAGCAAGAAATAAACCGCACAGTGCATAGGGTTGTAATTTATGCACAGGAATACAGAAAAACAAACCTGCATTTTTAAATATTTATTCAGACACTCCCCCTGAAACAGCATTAATTTCTTTTATACTATCCTATGCATTTTGCTGAAACTACCACTATTGCAATTTTCTTATGACACATTAGCAAGCTTTAAATTCCTGAGTGAAAGCTTCCTCAGGGCAGGAGTGTATTTTATTCATCTTTATAGGCCTAATATTTGGCCTAATCCAGAGCATAAGCAGTTACTGAATTATTAACTGGGTAATTGGCTATGAAACTCTGCAATTACCTCTGGGATGTTTAATTTATCTCTCAGGTGGTCCACTGTAGCAGGAGTAAAGAAAAATACACAGACCAAATAAATTGGCAGTAAATTACAAACAAAAATATTAACCACTCATTTATACTAGGTTTAATTTATATAACAGTTAAGCTTACACAAATATTCAATTCCTTTCATTTGGGCCAAGTCATTGCTATATTATTTCATTTATGCTGAACATTTGATTCATAGGATTCAGTAGTCCTACTGATATAAATCTCAAAAAATTCATAATCAGGGATCAGAGAGATAGTACAGCAGGTGAGGTATTTGCCTTGCACAAGGACATACTAAGTTCAAGCCAGCACTCCATATGCCCCCCCCCCCCAATTCTACCAGGAGTGGTTCCTGGGCATAGCTGGGTATAACCCACAAAACAAAATATTCATAATTAAAAACTGTAAACAAATTGATCTTTAACCTACTGAAATGTTTCAGTCATCATGGAAAAGACATTTTTTCCTACACTCTGTATCCTTCATTTTTGGTCATTAAACATAAGAAAATTTATTTGTAATTTAAAATAACTTTAACAGTGATTTGGGGCTGGAATAAGAATATTTTAAAAATAACAAATCAGCATGTGACAATCATAGAAAAACTTGGATTTTGTCTGGGGAAAACTAAGTGGATAAATTTTGATTATGTTCAGACTAAAATAAAATAAAAAAGAAATAAGCTTGGTTAAAATCCACAAGACATTTTACCCTATCATTTACTTCAAAAATCTACCCAATATTATATTTGTCATATTACAAATTTCAAAGTAAATTAATTATAAATCAAAGGAGATTTTTTTTCTACTCTGTCCTGATACTTTAATTACTCTCAACTATCTATATAATGGGTAACTCGATTTCTTTATTTTTTTAAAGGAATTTTCTTCTACTTTCTAAACTTGAGAAAAATAAGATTCAAATTTTCAAGGATCCAATCTGAATTAATTCAATGAAACAATGATTGAAGTAATTTAGTAATGAAAAAATTTCACTATCTTTGAGTAGCACATGAGATTACAATTCTCAGTCACTGATTTGCAGGAAGCATAAATGGCCAACAGACCCCATTGCTTCCTTTGAAATTCATCAGGATGTTTAAGCTGAAGCCACACTTCCTGTGGATTGCTCCCAGTCAACTTCTGAACATGGCAAGAATACTAAAAGAGGCATCATCCTGAACACGCGGGACGTGGGGTTTTAAGGGTTCACTAACCACTTTGCTAGAAATTTTTCAGAACTGCATGGCAGTCTCACACACTGCCATCCCTTTACCTGGGGTTATGCATGCATTTTGCATTGAGCCTGAAATCTCAAAGCCTCTGCAAACTTCCTTTCAGGTTCCTACATATGCATTGTCCCTTGTCCCTTGCATGTCAAATCTCTTCTCAATGGACAGAGATTACCACAGCGGTTATTTTACAAAGCAAGTTTCAGCAAGAGTGCCCTTTCCAAATTGGCTGATTCATAAGTACCATAACTGAAAGTTCATTTTTAGCATAAAATTTTCACTTTTCCTCATTACTCTAAATGTGACCACCTTCAGAACTTTAATATGTAGCCATGAGAGACTTACTAAGACCAACATCACCATTGGATATCTGAACATGTTTGGAACCAATTTTTCTCTAGTAACTGTTCCAAAAACACGAACGGCTTGGATTACAGTTGTCGCTTATGCTCTTTTGAAAACTATATTACAGATTAGAGAAAAATTTACAGTTAACCTAGGAAGACTTACCAAGCACTCTTGTTGGCTAAATCCTAAAGAGATTTATGTAGGTCACCTCCTGTCCACTGTAAACACTAAATATTAAAAAGCCTGAAATAGGATAGTTGCAAAACAACGTGATCAGCCTTGTTCATTTAAAAAACAGTTCAAAATGGCAAATTTTATATGTGTTTATCTCTTTCCCTCCCCACCACAGAAAAACAAAACAATGGCTATGCATTTCACTTGTAAGTACAGAAATAATAAGATCTGAATTATTTTTGCTAGTGATAATGAAAACAGGAGGTCCATTGAAGCAAACAAATCTGTAGCTTACTAACAGTAAATAAAGAGTGTAGTAAGTCAAATTTTGTGAAACCATGGGACGATTAAATAAAAGAATTTAGATAGAACTTACGTAATCAAGCTTACACAGCGGGTAGGGTGTTTGCCTTGCAAGCAGCAAACATGGCCTACCCGAGTTCGATTCCTCCGCCCCTCTCGGAGAGCCCAGCAAGCTACCGAGAGTATTCGATATGCCAGACACAGTAACAACAAAGTCTCCAATGGAGATGTTACTGGGCCCGCTCGAGCAAATCGATGATCAACAGGAGGGCCTTTACTTTACTTTACAGATTGGTATCAATGCATCAAAGTCGAAAGAATGCATCAACAAAGTTTTGTTCTCTGAAACAAGCTTCCCCATTTCTTCACTTCCCATGTTTATCTCAGACAAAATCATTGCTTTTTAATCAAAAAACTGTTGGAAAATGTGTTTTCCCTTTAGTCAGTAACGAATTTAGGGAAAATACTCCATAGAATCCAATCAACCATGACCAATGATGGCTTCAATCCATTCAATCTATATCAAGGTACAGTGAATGTAGAGGAATGTCATCAAGGGCACTGGTGGAGGTTGGGGGAGGACGTTAGCAGTTTACTCTCTAAAAGACAATTCTGATTTTTTTTTTTTTTGCTTTTTGGGTTACATCTGGCAATTGGGTAACACCTCAGAGGTTACTCCTGGCTCTGCACTCAGAAATTATTCCTTGCAGTGCTCAGGGGAGCATATGGGATGCTGGAAATCGAACCCGTATTGGCCACATGCAAAGGAAACACCTTCTCTTATATTATAGTTCCAACCCCTCTCTGATTCTTAAATTTCTGCCAAAAATGCATGTAGAGCCAGTGAGGACCCTTCTCTTGGGTAATCTTCACAGGATGAGTATAGCAAAACCATCACTCAGGGTAGTGAAGGTGTCCCCCTACAGTGCATATGGCAATACTATCAGGATAATAGCTCTTCAGAGCAAGCAGAAGGCATATTTGCAAATGAGATTCGGGTTGCAAGTTTTTCAATTCTCTCCATCATGTCTCCAGGAAAAGAGAAAGAAAAATCAGAGAAAAGTGGGTGGAAGGAAAGGAAAGGGAAGGGAAAAGGAGGGAGAAAGGAAAGGGAGAAGAGGGCAGAGTGGGAAATAATGAGAGAAGGGGGAGAGGGACGGGAAGCGGAAGGCGAGAGAGAAAGAAAGGGAAAGAAAAAGAGAAAGAGATGGAGAAGGAGAAAAGAGGAAGGAGAAAGAAACCTGGATTCATTTTCTTCTGAATCAAGAATCCCAGCCAAGGCTGGACAGAGAGTACAGCAGGTAAGGCACTTGCCCTATGCACAGCCAACCCAGGTTCAATCACTAGCATCCTATGTGGACACCTGGGCACAGAACCAGGAGTCAGCCCCCAGAATCGATGGGTGAGAGGCCCAAAAGCCAAAATTACGAAACAAAGAATCCTACAGTCAACAACCATCTGGGAGTCCACAGTAAAATTATTTTTATCTGGCCATCACTGACAAAATTTTGGACTGGGAAGACCCAAAACGGTTAACAAGCATTTCCCTCCAAAGGCACCACGTGCACCTATGTGACAGGTGACAGTCAACCTCTTGCCAGAAACACCGTGACTTGTTTCTAATAACCAGACATCAGAGATATTCACTTTTAAGGAACATTGCCCTCACCATCATGCAGTCCTAAACCAACTACGTGAATCTCTCCAAACTGGAGATCTCCTGGGTTATTCTGGAGAACTTCCCAGGAGGAAAAAGAGGGGGGAGGGGGGAAGAGGTGGTCCAATTTGTGTATGCTTTACAAACAAGCCCTACAATGAGTTGGCCTCTTGGAACAGGTGGTAAAGCATATCCTGATTTTAAATGAAGTGACCAAACATGTCACACTAGCCCTAAGAGATACCCAGGTCAGCCTGAATAACCCAAAATATCCTACCTTGCTGAAAGAGGGAAAATCTGAAGAATTATTTATGCCCAGGTCAAGTACAAAGGTGATCAATTCAAAGAGTTAGGAAGTAAGCTTCTGAGTGGTCAAAGGGAGTTTCTGATGGTTTATGGACTTTGTTCGGTTAAGACATCCTAAGCGTGGTTATGATCTGGAGAGCAGGCCCACATCAGTGTGCAGTGTGGAGTCTTGCCAACTAACAGTTTTCATTAAATTCCCTGTGGGATGACTTCAATGGCACCACAGTCTGCATTCATCAGAGTAACTGTTGTCCTGCCTCTATCATGAATTAAGAGCTGTATTTCCTAACCTCACAGTTTCTATCCTAAAACACCACCCAACACAACTGTTAATTAGGACTCACATAAAACAAAAATCCAGGGCCAGAAAGATAGTATTACAGGGACAAGTCACTGGCCTTCCACTCAGCAAACCCTAGTTCAATTCCCAGCAGCATACACGGTCCCCTGAGCACTGCAAGAGTGATTTCAGAGCAAGAGCCCTGATGGGCTAAGCCACTACCCCGCTCCCCGCACTCCCAAATACAAACTGATACTTAAGTTAACGTTACTACTGTGGAAATAAAGCTTATATTTGACCTCAAAGCCCAAATCCTGTAAGAGAAATTACAAAGCAGACCAATGTATTAGTGTATAACATTTTCATTCCTTTTCCTGATAAAATCTAAAACAATTCTCTTAGTTTTAAGGCAAACAGCAAAGGTTTCAACAAAGTTCAGAATCTAGATAGCGGTTCCATTACTTTAGTGCCTAGCTTTTTAAACTATGGATTGTGACCCCGTATATGGTCATGGAAACTGAATGCAGAGGTTATAAAATATTTTGGCAATGTTAAATTTTGTGAATGAGCAATAATGAAAATTCAATATTTATCAAAATCTAAGGTATTTCTGGCAGTACTGGCATTGTTATATTTCTCTGATGAAAAGGAGCCATGAGGGGAAAAAGTTTAAGAAGTTGTCCTGTAGTGAAGTCCTGCACCAAGAGAAAAAAAACGCAATGAAATGAAAGGAAATATTAAAGATTTAAAAAAAAAAATTAAAAACAAAGCATGGTGGCAACCACAAATTTGTTTAACCAATTTATTCTACTCCTCGTCTTTAAAAAAAAAAAAAAGTAAAGTAAGTAAAAGTAAAGGCCCTCCCGTTGATCATCGATTTGCTCGAGCGGGCCCAGTAACGTCTCCATTGGAGACTTTGTTGTTACTGTGTTTGGCATATCGAATACGTCACGGGTAGCTTGCCAGGCTCTGCCGTGTGGGCAAGATACTCTCGGTAGCTTGCCAGGCTCTCCGAGAGGGGCGGAGGAATCGAACTCGGGTTGGCCATGTTGGCTGTGTGCAAGGCAAACGCTCTACCGCTGTGCTATCGCTCCAGCTCCCCACCCCCCCAAAAAAACACCTTTAACTCATTCAAAGACAATCACAGAGCTGAAGCCAAGATCTTCCTAAACGTCTGGTGCAGGCCAGAACAGAATGTGGTGTTAAATCATTTCTGCAGATGACATGGCATTGCTTCTTCTGAATTACATCTGGCAGTAAACTTTCCACACCTGGTTCCCTGGGCCTTAGGGAAATTCTCTGTGCTACCCCATACCATGTCTGCTACACTTGAGGAAAGCAAAAATACATTTCAGTGTGCTATTTATGTTGGTACTTTCCTGATAGCAAGACAATCCAGGCCCAGGAAACAATAACTTATTCCTAAGACTGAGGTTTTTACTTTCTTCCTGCACTTTATGGTGGGGAGAGAATAGACATGAAAGTCTGCCAAATTCTATCATAGTCATAAGCCATTATCTTCATTATTATTATTAAACTCAAGATGATCCAACAAGCCTCCTTTCAACAATGCATCTTTAAAAATATAATTTGCAGTAAAAGAACAATGAGACTTTTTAATTTTACTATCTCCCATTTTCCCCATGTAAAAGCAAACAATTGGTTTCTATTTTATTCAGTGACAAACAAATTTTATTGTTAATTTGGTGATTTGCTAATATCACTCTGACTAGTACATTTTAATAAATGCAAATTATATAACTAATGGAATAAAATTAACACTTAGAGCAATAGTTTTATGGGAAAATTGATAACCAGCTAGCACTAAAATATACTTAGTGTGTAGAAAATCTAAAAACTCCCTGAGAGGGAAGTATTTTTAGACATCGCTAAAGTGTTTCTTGATCATTTAAAGAAAACAGAATACAATCAGCAATCCAGAAAGGAAAACGGACTTACTCATTTCCCCACCCCAAAGTCAGCTCTCTGGAAAATAGAACCTTTACTCTTAATTGCAGGCTTCAGTGATAGCACAAGCAGGTAGGGTGTTTGCCTTGCATGCAGCCGACCTGGGTTCAATTCCTTCGTCCCTCTCGGAGAGCCCAGCAAGCTTCCGAGAGTATCCCGCCCGCATGGCAGAGCCTGGTAAGCTCCTGTGACGTATTCAATATGCCAAACACAGTAGCAACAAGTCTCACATGAAGATGTTACTGGTGTCTGTTCGAGCAAACTGATGAACAACAGGAGGACAGTGCTGCAGTGCTACTCTTAATTGCAGTTTGCCACTCGCTAGCTATCTCACACACTGGGCTTAAGAAGAAGAAACTTTCATTAAAGAGTAAAAACACAACGCTTGAGTAGAGACAATTCTTTTCATTGTCTTTTCTTAATCAAGGGCACACAAATTTCACCTAACCTTATCCCTCAAAAATGAGAAATTGAATTCCAATGATGCTAAAGCAAATTCCATTTCTCAGTGAAACTTTTAATACTTTACCAAGAAAATGTAACATTACTAACAGTGACAGGAAATAAAATTATAAATAAGGTAATTTGGTTCATTAAGGCAAATATAATCATTATCTTAGTAAAAACTTCTTCAGATGAATGAAATACCTAAGAATTGAATGAAGTTTCGTCAGCAGTTTCTTTCCATTTGCTACATGGCCAGAGGGAGGAGGTTGTTGGGGACATTATTGCATTACTGCATTATATTGCACATTTCTTATATTGCATTATATTGCATATTTCTTATATACATAATGCAATAATGAACATGGATAATATGTTAAGTGAAAAAAAAAAACAGTACAAAGGGGCAAATCTTGCATGATTCCATGTGACATGTCCATAACATAAAAATCCACAGAGATGGCAGATTAGCAGTTGCCTAAAGTTAGGGGATTCAAGAGTATTGTAGGATGACAGCTAAAATGTGTAGAGTGTCCTTCAAGCATTTGAAGATATCCTAACACTGTTTATGATGCAGACAACAGAACTCTAAATATATGTAGAAAACACCGTCTTGGACATTTTAAATGGGTAAATTGTGTGTGGCCGTTGTCTCAATAAAGTCTCTACATAAGGCATTCCAAACTCTAGGTATGCTGAAAACGTTTTTTAACATCATCTTAGTATCTTCCATAGGATACTGATCTCTGTTCCACCTTTTCTGTATTTAAGCATTTTGATAAACAATACTGTGAATATTGGGCTGGAGCGATAGCACAGCGGTAGGGCATTTGCCTTGCACGCGGCCAACCTGGAAGACCCTGGTTTGATTCCTCTGCCCATCTCGGAGACCCCAGCAAGCTACCAAGAGTATCTTGCCCACAGGGCAGAGCTTGGCAGGCTACCCGTAGTGTATTAGATATGCCATGTGAGTAACAATAAGTCTCACAATGGAGACGTTACTGGGGCTGCTCGAGCAAATCGATGAACAACGGGAGGACAGTGACAGTGAATGTGAATATTATCATTTGAATCTTCGAGGACTACCCTGTTGCTACACCACACACCTGTCCTAAGAATGTCAGCAGCCCTTCACCTGTCTCTCTAGGTCTCCTTTTGTGCCTTCCCCCAGTAGCCTCCTCTTGGCACACTCAGCTCAGCAGAACAGGCAGCAGAATCGCGGATCTGTTATCTGTGTCATTGTTTATTCCCTTACTATGTTCTTTAAACTCTAATATAGATGGGATCACTCAGTATTTGCCCGTGCTTGATTCGGTTCATTCAGCATGGTATCTTCCAGTTCCATCCAAGATGCCTGCAGCAAACTGCAGAGTTTCACCTTCTCTTACTGCTTAATAGTATTCATGCAAATTGTTATGTACAGTTGATTCCATTTTACTGTGGACTAGTATTCTATAGTATTAGAGCGTCACAATCTAACCATCCACCTGTTAAATAACATTTGGCTTATTCCCAGTTTTGTGCGAACAGAAATTATCATTAGTCTGGGGCAAATGCTTGAGAATAATTGCTAGATTATGTTAAATACCAATTTAATATCAACAGTGGTAATGTTTCTTAAAAAAAAATGAAGATCACATTCAATAACTACTCTTCAATGGCATTGTGGTTTTTTTGTAACAAAATTACTTCCTTAAAGATAACATTTACTGAACACTTACGCTAATGAACCAAGCACTATGCTGTGTATTTAAACATATTACCTTGTATAATGCCTGCCTCACAAATGAACTAGGATCTTGATCATTATCTCCACCTCAAAAATAAGAAAACTGAGATACAGAAGAGAATCTGGATCTAATTCAGTATCACAAAACTAAAATGTGTAGGGCTGGAGTGATAGCACAGTGGGTAGGGCGTTTGCCATGCACGCGGTCGATGGGAGTTTGATTCCCAGCATCCCATATGGTCCCCCAAGCACCGCCAGGAATAATTCCTAAGTGCAGCACCCGGAGTAACCCTTCTGCATCACCAGGTGTAACCCAAAAAGCAAAAAATAAAAACAAATAAATAAAAACTAAAATGTGAAGAGCTCGCATTTAAACAACAAAGTATATTCCTGTCAATTCATGTCAACATTAACTCCCATTCCTATAACATAAGGATACCAAAAGTACATATGTACCCAAAAAGTCTGTATTTAGATACTAATGTTCACATGTGATTATCCCTCTTCCTAAATAAGAATGATTTCCATACTGCAGACATAACTAAAATCAATAATCTAGTATATGTACAACTATTGCAAAAAGAGCAAGCAGAATAGAGGAGATGGAATAAAGTTTTTGTTCCACTTTTCTCTATAAACTTTCTTTTAGGTTAGTTTTCTTTAATTTTGCAAATAGAAAGCCTAGGGACATATAAGAAAGAGGAAAGGAACTAAAAGTATGAGGACTGGAGGGAGAGTAAACGAGGTAACATGCTTGCCTGCACATAACTAGCCCAGGTTTTATTCCTGGTACCCCATGTGGTCCCAAGAGCCCCACTAAAAGTGATTTCTAAGCACAGAACCAGGAGAAAGCCCTGCACACCCCTACGTGTGGTCCAAAACAGAGCAAAACAAAATAAAAAGGAAGTGAAGATATGGATTAAAAACTGCACACAGTTTTAGAACAGGGTCTGATGTTATATGTGATGACCATAGCTAATGCTGTACTACAATATATAACATGGTAAGTAGCTAAAAGTGCCAATCTCGAGGCCACATGGCAATGAGAAAAACAATGTTTTTCTTTTTGGTCTTTTCACCTAATTTTCTCAAAAGCTCTGGCCACTGGCCCCATGCAACAAACACCACATACTCAGATTCCCCATAGGAAAATCCTAGGATTCCTTACTCGCCATTCACAAACATAGTCAATTAGAAAACAGAATATAGAACATAAAATACATGAAACCTACTTGCAATTGAACAGAATTGTGCTGAAGACCTTCCACAATAGAAGAAAATCTGTCAATATTTCTTTCTTCTCCAGCTGATGTTAAAGCTTCTAAAACTTCTTCAAGGCTATTAAAATATTTGAATTTCTTATTAAATTGCAAATAAAAAGCAAACTTAAATGTTGTAATATAATTGTACTTTGCCTGCTGAATTACAAAATCACTTCTGGACAAACAAACATTTTAAAATTTGCTTATTGATTACATGATTACAAATAATGTTCCAAAAATTATGGTTTAATTTGTTCCGAAGAACCCCAGGAAACTTACTTACCAAGGATATGTATAGTGTCCTTACTGTATACATTAGTCACTATTTAAACAAACAAGCAATCAAAGTTGTTATTAAAATGAACAGCTCACTTTAATGTAAATAATTCAATGAAGTAAGTATTCTCCCTTATTACAGATAAGGGAACTGAGGCAAGACAGAATCTGTCTAAAGTCTCACATCTACTAAATAGGAAAGCTAGGATCTGAAACCAGTTTGTCTGTGCAGTGAGACCTATATAAAGTCTATTTACATGCTTTTGAGTGCAAATAAGTTCTGATAACAAAAAAAAATCGTGAGTAAGAAATTAATAGTCAACTATAAGACACAGTCATTAAGCAAGAAATAGCTTTTTCTCCTTTGAAGATTGACAGCACTCAGCAGCTCAGAATGACTACAGCAGCTGTTGGTAGGCAAACACATAGCCCTAAAACATTATCATTTTGCAATAAGGATACTGAGAGGTAATCATGTCTGGTCCTTTATCTATTTTCAGCATGCAGTTCTTATCCAGATAATTTTCAACTATCTTTGTCATAGCGGTCCCTTCTCTATCCCAACTGCTTTCTCCCCCAGCACTGAGGCAGGCCTCCATGGACCAATCCTCCTGGTACTTGTTTCCACTGTCCTTGGGTGCTCGTCTCATATTATGTTCTTATACTCCACAAATGAGTCCAATCACTCCACTTCTATCCCTCTCCTTCTGTATTATTTCATTCAGCATGATACTCTCCATGTCCATCCACTTATTAAGGAGAGAAAGGGAAGGGGGAGCACCTGCCATAGAGATAGGCTGGGCGGGGGGAGGGAAATTGGGGTCATTGGTGGTGGGAAATGTACATTGGTGGAGGGATGGGTCTTGAAACACTGTATAACTGAATCCAACCATAAACAGCTTGTAATTGTGCATCTCACGGTGATTCATTAATACAAAAAAAAAACCACAACTTTATCATCTACACCATTTTGATGGTGATATGAAAATCAAGAATTAAATCATAGAAGTGAACAGAGGAAAAAGAAAATAAAGAATGTTTAACACACTGACACCAAGAGAGGTGAACCACTTGAATGTGGCTTAACTAACATACACAGCAGGACTTTGATGTGTTTTAAAAAAAAAAAAAATCCGGAAGAAGTAAAGGACAAGAAGACCAAAGAGGAGAGAAGAAGAAACAGCAGGTAAAGGAAATAGGAGAAAAAAGTAGAAAGAAGAGGGCAGAGGAAGACAGGAGGAAAGGAGAAGCAGTGGCAGATGTCTTAGGTATCAGTATTAAATTCACTCTTTCACTTATACAGCGCAATCAACATCTCAAAGTGGGTAAGGAAAGTGCTAAAGCTGTTGGTCTGGCTTTGCATGCTGGGATTGCAGCCAGTTTCAGCCAAGGTCACAAATACATATATGCCACATAAGGTTCGGGAGTAAAAGGCCAAGATGAACGATGGCTGCTGAGTGTCCAGCTAGATCCAAAAGGAGCAGCCCACACAGTCACTAGCCCCAGCAGAAGTAGCAGAGTTGGTGCGGGAGGTGACTGTTTAGGACTCTGCCTGTTCTTATTTCATTTTGTTCTTTTGGTTGTTCAGTTTTAAGTTTTATTCTTTCTTAATAGCAAGTCATATGATATCTCGGAAGTCCCAAATATAATCAGAATCCTCAATCTTCTTTAAAAAGCAGGGAGAGTTTAAGTGTTCTGGTCTTTTAGTTGGAATCTGAACAAACACAGTGGGCTTCAACATTTAAACCTTTGGCATATATTTCATAAGCCAAGAGCAGGCTTCCTCAAGTAGTAAAGGACTATTAAACATATTACTTTCAAAACCTGCCTTTCATTGTGCTTGTCCAATAGTGATATCTGCGTCAGTTACAAGATAAATTAATTCAACATGGAGAAAAAATTATATAAGAAACAATCCACTTGTATAGATAAACATTTGACTTAGATTATTTCCCTTAGAACTTGAGTTCAGAACAAGCTGAAAATAAGTAACACAAAGAAGTTTATCATAGAAACACAGCTACAAAACCAAGTAAAAATAATTATTGTTCAAATATTTCTGTTCAGTGAGTATAAATCTAAATCTACTATTCAAGCATACTTTATTTAATTATGTTCAGGAATGAAAGCATTAAGTGAATCAAACTATGTCATGTTATAACAGAATTAAAGGAGTAAGTTAAGATGACTTACATGTTTTCCTCTCCTACAATGCATACTGCAGAAAGGAGTTTCACCACATCAGTCATCATATTGGGATACTCTGGATCGATGGCTTTGGCTAATAATGACAGACTTCTCTCTTCACTCATAATTCTTTCCAAGCCGTACTATAACATAGCACAAAGAAATTAAAGGTTATAAGTTAGTTAGGGAATGTGTGCCCTAAAGGAAATGTAGTTATTTAAAATTCTTTATAGGATAATGCATTTTACACTTAGTAAAAGGCCAAGAAAAATAAAGAATGGACAAGAAAAATGAAAAATGTAAAACACCCTGAAGAATTTATGAAAGTAGTCATTTTAAATCAAGAATGTTAACCAAATGCAGACAACCCCTCCAGGATTAAAACAACATGACTGATAATTGCTAGTAAAGAAACAATGAAGGAACAAAGATTTTCCAGTAGGAACACACAAAGTGTATAGCTACTGAAGCAGGCAGTAAAATGAGAAAATTACTGCCAAGATCAGTGATGTACTACTGTGTAAATACTCAGGGCAGCAAATCCCAGTGAACCGCATGGATTATTTAGGACTATAGTGCAGGCTCTGGCACTTTGGTGGTGCCAAAACTGGACTCCTCAGATATAAATTTACCACCTTAGAAACCAGTGTTACTTCTAAGGGGAAAAGTTAAGTTTAATTTAAAAATTAATTTTAAGGGTTTGGAGCAATAGTACAGCAGGTAGGGCATTAGCCTTGCACATACCCAACCCACGCACCTCCAGGAGTAATTCATGAGTACAGAGCCAGGAGTAACTCCAGAGCATCACAGGTGTGCCCCCCAACCAAAATAAATAAAACTCTCATCAACAAACACTACATAAAAAAATAATATTGATTTTAAGCAAGTATATTTTAATCATATTACATGGGTACGTAACTAAAATGAAACACTGAAATGAATTTTACTTTTTCTCTTTCAAAGCAATCAATATTCAATGCTATTTATTTTACACTTAGAGCAAGCTCAATTCAGATTAGTCACACTCAAGAGTTCTTTAGCCCAAGTGGCTACCATATGATAGAGGTCCGGTCTAGAGAGAATCATTCGTAAATGAGCAAAAGCTTAAGAAAAACTTGTGCCGATACCATGCAAGAACAACCATAATGTGTTTATGTTTTCTAATCAGAATGATGTTACCTGAAAAATGATAGCGTTGCAAATATATCGTATAAATAAGATAACTTTGGATAGGATAAAGTCTGTTTGCTAGATGTCATACCCTTTTGGAAGATAAGCTATATTCATATTTTATATTTGTATACATATTCCTTTATTTACAAGATATATGTATCTTTTGATTTAAGAAAATATTCATCTTTTAGGGTACACTTACAATTCTACTGAAGGAATCAAATAACAGAGAACAGACAATAGAAGGGAAAAAATTACTATTTATTTACCAAGCATCCTAGAGCCTATTTGTAAAGAATGAAAAATTTGTTCAATAAGTTACAAGTATGCACTAAAGAAAATCCTTTCACACAATTACAAACCTATGAACTATTAAAAAAAAACTAATTATTCGCACTAGATAAGTATCAAAGTAGAATCTAGAAAAGTTTAGATGCAAATGTTTTGAGTGTTATAAAACCCCTCTGATGGCCTCCCTCTCTTGTATATGGCCTGTATGCAAAAGCAAGCTCTCACATTGTATTAATTTATGCTTAAATTATTCTAAGGTACAGATACAAAGGAGAAAGTACAAGTAGAAGGACCAAAGAACACAGGATTTAATTTTTTATCGTTCTGTTTTGTTGGTGAATGTAAAAATTTACAGAGACAATAAACACAGTAAGGTGGTGCTCACTTTTATGATGGTGTGGGCTATTTATAACTGCAAACAAACCAAATAAGAGGAACAGCTAGACAAAACTACACTTTGGAACCCATTCCAGAAAACTGTCAGAGGTTGATAAAGTTCCAACTCAAAAAGTCACTCGGACACGCATCACCAACTACCAGAAGGTTGGCTCCATCCTAATAAACCTCAAACTCAGGTTTAAGTTGTTTTTCTCTAATAGCTTCCCTTCATCTTCTGCCCGCCTGGTTGTCCTTAACCAGTACCTACCCTTCCGGAATCAGAATTTTGTGTTTCCTACACTCTCTCAAGATGGCTCTGGCTGTTTCCAAGCAATACAATCTACCTTCTGTGTCAAGTCCTCTGTCCTGAACCAACGTGTGTGAAAGATGAAACTGGAGCATTCTGATTTCCTAGTTTTGACCAACATCTTGTGATCCCCAAAATTTCATCTGATTTTGCAAACATAAAAATATGTAGTATTGGTGTGTTTCAAAACTGTAATGCGCACAGATTACCACCACTCAGCATCTTGAACTAAATAAAATTGCTTTCTATTTGAATCAAATGAGTCTCTCTTTTTTTTTTAAGTCAAGAAAAATCAAACAAAAACTGTTGACATTGAGACAAATAGTCAACTTACCAGAATTGGCACCTAAAAGTGCTTTAAAAAAAGGCTTTTTGAAAGTTAGAGAACTGGTGACAAACTGTGGAAGGTCTAAGGATGTCTCTCTCTTGAATGTCAAGGACCCACTCTGGATTATACGAAAACCCCTGTGTTCTAGACTGAGGACCAATACATTCCATTTGCATTCACCTGGATCCTATTATTACCTAACAGACAGAATTTCAGTCATCCAAGACACGTTTAGATAAGAGTACGCATTCAAGTACCTTAAATTCCTACGTGGGATGCCTAAATACGCATGCTTAACTTCTGGTGAGTTGATCCCAGTACTAGAGGTCATTTGGGGAAGGGGCTGACTTCTGGAACGAATCACTGCACTGCATACACCTCAGAGCACATGAAATATGTTGACTGACAAAAATGAAGCCCCTATTTTAATTGTGTTCTGAATATAGTAGCATTTTCGTCCTGACTTGAATTTTCTTCGTAATGAGTACTCAAAATCATCTTCCACTAGCCAGTGGGGTATGGAGGGGCAACTACTTAAAACTTTGGGACTAAATGACTATCATGTGGTGACCAGAAGGGAACTGGAAGGTGACTAAATTGCTACAAAGGGGACAAATATTTCATGAAAGACAGAACTGGACTTTCAGGAGCTGGAGAGACAGCCTACCGGGTAGGGCGTTTGTCTTGCATGCGGCCAACCCGGGTTCAATTCCCAGCATCCCATATGGTCCCCTGAGCACTACCAGAAGGAACTCCTGAGTGCAGAGCCAGGAGTAATCCCTGTGCATCACCAGTTGTGACCCAAAAAGAAGAACTGGGATTTTAGTGGTGAAGGCTTAGTAGCTTAAATACTGATTTTGCACCATGCTATGTTACAATGCAGTAGAGTTTCTTTTTTAATAAAAATTGTCCAACTAAGCATATGAAATTCAAATTCATTCATTGCATCTATTGTGTAAATGCTAGTACCAAACAAGGCACCACACTTTTTTACTCTTTAAAGCCTGCATTTTTGTCAATGAACTCATAAAGATTCCACATTCTCCAATGGAGACGTTACTGGGCCCGCTCGAGCAAATTGACGATCAACGGGAGGGCCTTTACCTTTACCTTTACCTTTATTAAAGTACACAAGAAACCATCAAACTGGTTTGGGTGGGGGCAAGGGTGGGTAGGAACACTACAAAAACATTTCATGTACTTTTAAGTTCAGACATTATAATAGTAATTCCAAGTATCAGTAACCTAACTTTTTATCTTTATTAATAATGGTGATAACAATAAATGAAAATGAAAATTTGTTCCAATTCAACAAATACAAACTATAAGTAAAGCAATTTACTATTATGAGAATACATTATTTTAGATTAAAAAGTTTATTCAGTCCAAATTGGTCAAATAAAGTCCAATTTAGTCTCAAAACAAGTGGGAATACCATCATTTTTGTGCCACTGCACATTCCTATAATACTTCTCTCAAAATTCAAATGATGAGACAAAAGCTTCTTTGGTTTGAAAAAAAGTTCTCTATCATAATCAACATTAGAAAACAAATTTTCTAATGTTGTCTTTGTGGCAGGTCTGAATGTTGGAGAAAATTCCAAATAACAGTGGTGGGTCTTTTGTAGTAATATTGAATGTTGACCAACGCAGAGAGACAGAGAGAGACAGAGAGAGAGAGAGAGAGAGAGAGATGGAAATCTGCCACACAGGTGGGAGGTGGGGTATACTGGGGTTCTTGGAGGTGGAAAATGTGCACTGGTGAAGGGACGGGTGTTTTATCATTGTATGACTGACCGAGATTTGAACTGAAAGGTTTTGTACTGTTCTCACCGTGATTCAACAAATAAAAAATATATTAAAAAAAAAAAAAAAGTTCTCTACTCTCAGTCTTTCCAGCCCCAGCGAATCATTCATTTCTAGCATTTCTAGTCTCACTCTCTATGGAGACTCCTGCAGTGCTTACACAACCAGTATAGTGTGACTTCTTCTAATCAGCAATTCCTAATTATTTTCTCCATTTACTCTTAAGATTTTAAGAAAGGTCACTTCATATATCTAAAACATCCACATTACAGTACACCCAGTATCTAAAGGATCTGTGGATTCCACAAAGTTTCCCCTTGAAAAATAAATGGAGAAAAAAAATGCAACACTGGTTAAAAATAGAAAACTTAACTTTAAAAAAAAGTAGGGACTGCATGGAGGCAGGTGGAGGGTAGGAAAAGGGGGCATTTACCGGGATATTTGTGGTGGGGAATATGCACTGGTGGAGGGATAGGTGTTTGATCATTGTGAGATTGTAACCCAAACATGAAAGCTTGTAACTATCTCATGGTGATTCAATAAAATTTTTAAAAGTCAGGAAAAGTATAAAAATAAAAAATAATTATAAAGTATTTGCTATTTAGTAAAAAAAAAAGTGTCAGAAATTCTAATGTCATCACAGTACTCAAGTGTTGAATACTCTGAAGATTCATTTTAAAATAATAAGACATGGGGCAAGAGCAAGAGTACAAGGAAGGCACTTGCACTGCACACATGGCTGACCCAGGTTTGATCCCCAGAACCCCATATGCCCCCCCACCAAGCTTTTTGGGAGTGAACCCTGTTCATAGAGTCAGGAGTTAGCTCTCACCACAGCCCAGTGTGATCAAAAATAATAATAATAATAATTAAAAGATAAAGGCACTGAAATTTAGAAATATGATTTTTTTTTCTGAAAATTACACATCCCACCACCATAGGCAAATTTTTCTCCCCTGCTCTCTTAAGGAGAACTAAAACACCAATGATATCACTGATCTTGAGGCAAATATGTTACATAACATGTTGGAGCTGAAGAGACATACAGGAAAGATCTAATAGATCAAAAGCACTCTCTTTTCGAATGTTTCATAATTTAATAACCAAATTATAAAGATCTGCCATTGTATTCAGTCACGATATTACTTCTATTAAGTAATTCCATTCTATTTCAAGTCTTGTTCTGTTTCCATTCATCTCATTATAGATTTTAACCATAAGAACTATTTCCAATTTAATTCTTTGTTAATATGTATTCTGCAGATCATAGCATAGTCACACACAACCTCAAAGCTAATTCATATTATACTTTTGAATTTTTAAAAAAAAGGGGGGGAGGGGAAGAAAAACTTAGTTTACATATGCAGAGTTAGGCACCAGAAGATCATTCACAAAATTATCCCCATTAAGAGATAGATGCTAAAAAAACTAAAAATCATTTAAACATATTCCTACTATGCACTGAACAATATTGTAGTTCATTATCTGATGCAATTCATCATGATGACTAATTCATGGGAACCCTTTAAGAGCTGATGAAGAAAGAACACAGCACAGGTTATCTACCTATGTACATACCTGTGTGTTCATCAAAGCCTTTAGACACTGTATGACTTTGTGCTGATTCTTCTTCACAATTTTGTCTTGCCTGCATTAGCATAAGAGATGTGTTAGAATTAGAATCTGACAGGCAAATTTAGCCTAGTTAAAAAAAAACAATTAGCTATACTTGCATTTTGCCACTAATCAGTCTCTCCAAAATGTCCAGTAATAATCCAAGTCCTTCATGCCCAAAGCTTTCCACCCAACTGGAAGAAAGAAGTTATGAAGTTAGTATTTTTGTATAAAATACCACAAATGTTATAATATTTTTACACTTGTGATTACTTATCATAAATGCAAGAATACCATATACAAAATCAGTCATGGTCCATAATCAAGTATTAAAGTGTGAGAGAGATTTATGTATTTCCTTTTAGTATATTTACATATCTAGTATACATATGGATCATGTATGTAGTCTTTAAAAATTGGGATGTTAAATGAAATATTGTCATCACAAAGAATAAAAATGAGCTTGTCAGACACACATCATGATATGTTGAGTAATATTTCCTAAAAAGATACGATATGATATTTCCCATGAAAATTAGAATAAAAAACAAATACAAACAACAGTGATATGGGAAAAAATACTTCTATGTACACTGTGACAGACTGATCATCAATAAATGTTCAAAATTATCAACCTCAATAAAATTTAGAGGGTTGGAGTAAAAACACAGTGGGTAGGGTATTGCCTTGCATGTGGTCGACTAGGGTTCAATTCCCAGCATCCCATATAGTTCCCTGAGCACTTCCAGGAGTATTTCCTGAGTGGATGAGCCAGGAGTAACCCCTGCATATTGCTGGGTGTGACCCAAAAAGCAAAAAAAAAAAAAAAAAAATAGAAGCTGCCATTCAGTCTGGGGCGGAGCGATAGCACAGTGGTAGGGCTTTTGCCTTGTGCACGGCTGCCCCAGCAGAGCCTGGTTCAATTCCTCCGCCCCTCTCGGAGAGCCGAGCAAGCTACTGAGAGTATCTCGCCCACACAGCAAAGCCTGGCAAGCTACCCCTGACGTATTCAATATGCCAAACACAGTAACAAGTCTCAAAATGGAGACGTTACTGGGCCCACTCAAGCAAATCAATGAACAATGGGAGGACAGTGTGACAATGCCATTCATTCTGTTTTACTTATTTTACTCTTCTCTGTCCAGTAAAATCAGGACAACCTAATTTTTAAACGCACTTACTTCCCTATAGAGGGGGAAAAACATGGAGGATAGCTATCAGAGTTTAAGGGGGAAAAAAAGTTAGATAGAAATTGGTATTTTCAAACCAGGGTGCTACTTAAAAGTGAGGACTTTACTCTCCACTATTAGGAACAAGCAGATTACCTGTAGGTACTTCAAGTCTTGCTTTCATATTTCATAAAAAGAAAAGAAAAAGCCTATAAGCAGCATGTTTAACGGTTTGCCTTACTGACATCTTATTCTGTATGTATTCTTATTTCACATTCAGCAGGAAAGCTAGAAATCAAATGCTGAGAGCTGTTCTTGAACCGGCACTGAGATGTGCGGACAGATCACTCCAGCAGCCCTCCTGAGTGAGAGCCCCCAGTGGGACTTTTTCATCGGAAATAAATCACCAGCAACCTCTATATTCAAGTATTTCATAAAGGATTTCATAAAGCTAACATAATAGTTTAGCTAACATCTGAAATAAATCATCTGAAATAAACCATCAACAACCTCTATATTCAAGTATTTCATAAAGAATTTCATAAAGCTAACATGAATAGCTTAGGATTATTGACTGCCATCAACTTAATCATTTTGAAAACAATGTTACTGATCCTAAAACTCGCCAATGTTAAAATATATAAATTTTATCTTGTGAACTTTCAAATAAGACATTGTGACACTTAAAAAGTTAGCATTTACTCTAAAATTAAGGAAACAGCAATCCAGCTAACTCAGTCTTTTGAGCTCAGAGAGTAGAGCTGTTTTTAAAATGTACCACCCTTAATATGAAAACTATAACTAAATTACAGAATCCACAGAAGTTTTAAAATCCACAATCTTTAGACCCACTGTATAAATTAGACACTATAGAATATGAATCATGAATATGAATCATTAAAGTAAAGGATATCCACTTGTGTATCTGTTAATTAGTAAAAACTTACTAAAAGGAATGTAAAGAGGCATTATGTCAAATTATTTTATACTATTTTCCCTCTTTTATAGACAGGAGGCTGGAACACAGCGGGTAGTACATTTGCCTTGCACACAGCCGGCCGAGGTTCGATTCCTCCGTCCCTCTCCCAGAGCCCCATAAGCTAATGAGAGTATCCCACCCACACAGCAGAGCCTGGCAAACTCCCCATGGCATATTCAATGTGCCAAAAACAGTAACAAGTCTCACAATAGAGAGGTAACTGGTGCCCGCTCAAGCAAATCAATGAACAACAGGAGGACAGTGCTACAGTGCTATAGACAGGGAGGAGGATGGAGAGAGAAGGGGCAGCCTCCCAAGCAGTGCTCAGGATCCAAGTATGTAATACAGCTCAAGCCCTATGGTCCCAGAGATTACCCAGACCACCCCAGCAGTGCTCAGGGCCCTCTAAAGCTACACCAATGACACTTAAAGAAGCATGTGGTGCCAGGTACCAGAATTCAGGTGCATGCTAGGCACACACCGTGACCCCGCTACTCTCTCTCCAGTCCTATAATACACTCTTGACTGGTAGTGAAAACTAATTTCTCAACAATAAAATCAGAGAGGACGGCGGCGCCCATCTCATCTTAATTCCAGGACCCCAGGTGTCCCCCGAGATGCCTGAAGAGAAGCAGTTTTGAGCGTCTGCCCTGCCCTCTTCACTCCTGACCTGACGGCGGCGCCCATCTCATCTTAATTCCAAGTCAGAACAGCTGCCGGCTTGCGACCCTGGGACCTCCATCTTTCCCTGCAGGACCCCAGGTGTCCCCCGAGATGCCTGAAGAGAAGCAGTTTTGAGCGTCTGCCCTGCCCTCTTCACTCCTGACCTGACGGCGGCGCCCATCTCATCCCAAACCCAGGGTTCTGTAGAGGCGTGGCCTCCTCAAAAGTGGGCGTGGCCTCAAAAGTGGGCGAGGCTTAATTTCCAGCGGGTGGCCGGATGTTTTCCCATACTAAGGAACCTACCAGGGAATCTAGTAACCCAACCTACTCAGCAATATGAAGAAACAAAGAAAATCTCCAACACAAGAGGAGAACAACGAAAACAATCTAGACCATTCTGTCAATACAGCTCACCTAAGGGACCTCTCTGACATAGAATTCAGGTACGAAGTCATCAAGATGTTCAATAAACTCAATGAAACAGTCAGACAGACAGCCAGTAACACCACAGAAAAAATCGACAAATTACGAGAAGAAATGAGGGCAGAAATGTCACGATTAAAAGATTCCATAGATGAAATGAGAAATTCAGTTTCTTCTCTTAAAAATAGAATGACCACAGCTGAAGAGAGAATCAGTGAGCTGAAGATCAGCTGCAACAAGCCAACACGCAACAACAAACAGTGGCAAGGGACCTCAAAATGGCTCTACAGAGAATCAGAGTCCTAGCAGATGACTCCAAGAGGAACAATATTAGAATCATGGGACTACCTGAACCTCAGGGAAACAATCCCAATGAAAAAAACACCGTCAAACAAATCATTGCTGAAAACTTCCCAGAGCTGCACAATGCAGCCATTCAGGTTCAAGGAGCCCGAAGGGTGCCAGCTAAAAGAGACCCCAACAAAAACACTCCAAGACATATCATAGTTAGAATGATCGATACGGCCGATAGAGACACAATACTGCAAGCAGCAAGAGCAAAGAAGGAAATCACATACAAAGGAGCATCCCTTAGATTCACAGCAGACCTATCAGAGGAAACCCTACAAGTCCGAAGGCAGTGGCGAGATATAGTCAAAAAACTCACGGAAATGAATGCTTCCCCAAGAATACTCTACCCGGCTAAACTCTCCCTCAAAATCGAAGGAACAGTACACTATTTTATAGATAAACAGCAGCTCAGGAACTTCATAGACTCAAAACCAAACCTAAAGCAAGGCCTAAAGGGGCTACTATAAGAAAAGACAAACCCTACAACCACAACACACCCGCACAGAAACATGACACAAAACCCCATAACCATTCTCTCTCTCAATGTCAACGGTCTAAGTTCACCAGTTAAGAGACACAGAGTGGCAAAATGGATACAGAGACAGAACCCAACATTCTGCTGCCTACAAGAAACTCATCTCAACAGCCAGAACAAACACAGACTCAAAGTCAAAGGATGGAAAACAATCCTGCAAGTAAACAGCCCCTTCAAAAAAGCTGGGGTGGCCATACTAGTATCCGACAACATTAATTTCACCTTGAAAAAGATTAGAAGGGACAGTGAAGGCTATTTTCTCTTCATCAAGGGATACGTACAACAGGAAGAAATCACACTCTTAAATGGATATGCACCTAATGAGGGAACAGCTAAATATTTAAAACAACTGCTAACAGATTTTAAGGAGGACATCACTACCAACACAATAGTACTCGGAGACTTCAACATCGCTTTATCACCTCTGGATAGATCAACAAGAACAAAACCCAGCAAGGAATTACTGGCTTTGAAAGAAGAAATAGAAGAGAAAGGGCTTAAGGACTTATACAGGGCTTTACACCCCAAAAAGAAAGAATACACATTCTTCTCCAGCGCGCACGGAACATTTTCCAAAATAGACCATGTGTTAGGACACAAAACATACCTCAACAGAATCAAGAAGATAGAAATAGTATCAGCCATCTTTTCAGACCATGATGCACTGAGGATAGAAGTGAATCACACACAGACACGGAGAACCAAATCAAACACCTGGAAATTAAACAACTCGATGCTGAACAATGAGTGGGTCAGGAACGAAGTCAAGGATGAAATCAAAAGATACCTGGAAACAAATGAGAATGAAGACACAAACTACCAGAACTTATGGGATGCAGTGAAAGCTGTATTAAGGGGAAAATTTATAGCTCTGCAAGCCTATCTTAAGTCGATAGAAACGATGCACATAAACAATTTGACCTCACAGCTCAAGACCTTAGAAAAGGATCAACAGAAAGAGCCTAAATCAGGCAGAAAGAAAGAGATCATAAAACTTAGAGCACAAATCAACGACATGGAAAACAAAGAAACAATCCGAAAGATCAATGAAACCAAGAGCTGGTTCTTCGAGAAAATAAATAAGATAGATAAACCACTAGCAACACTCACAAAGAAACAGAGAGAGAGAACCCTAATAAATCGAATCAGAAATAAGAATGGGGATATCACAACAGAAACTAAAGAAATTCAAGAGATCATCAGAGACTACTTTGAAAGTCTCTATGCCACGAAACACGAGAACCTGGAAGAAATGGATAAATTCCTGGATTCCTACCATCTCCCAAAGCTGAATCAAGAAGATATAGAGTACCTGAATAGACCTATTCACATCAAGGAAATTGAAACTGTAATCAAAAGTCTTCCCAAAAACAAAAGCCCAGGCCCAGACGGATTTACTAGCGAATTTTTCCAAACATTTAAAGAGGACCTATTGCCAATTCTTCTCAAGCTTTTCCAGGAAATTGAAAAAACAGAAACTCTCCCAAACAGCTTCTATGAAGCCCATATCTCGCTAATACCAAAAGGAAACAAAGACACCACAAGAAAAGAAAACTACAGGCCAATATCCCTGATGAACACAGATGCGAAGATTCTCAACAAAATACTAGCCAATAGAATACAACAACTCATCAAAAAGATCATACATCATGACCAAGTGGGATTCATCCCAGGGAAGCAAGGATGGTTCAATATTCGGAAATCAATCAACATAATCCATCATATCAACAAAACAAAAGATAAAAATCATATGATCATATCAATAGACGCAGAGAAAGCTTTTGACAAGATCCAGCACCCATTCATGATGAAAACCCTTGCCAAAATGGGGATAGAGGGGACTTTCCTCAATATAGTTAAAGCCATCTACCACAAACCTACAGCAAACATCATCCTCAATGGGGAAAAACTGAGACCCTTCCCCCTAAGGTCAGGGACGAGACAAGGATGCCCACTCTCTCCACTACTGTTCAATATAGTACTGGAAGTACTTGCAATAGCGATTAGTCAAGAAAAAGATATTAAGGGCATCCAGATAGGGAAAGAAGAAATTAAGCTCTCACTATTCGCAGATGACATGATACTATACTTAGAGAACCCTAAAACCTCTACCAAGAAACTCCTAGAAACAATAGGCTTGTATAGTAAAGTGGCAGGCTATAAAATCAATACCCAAAAATCCATGGCATTCCTATACGCAAATAGTGAAAGAGAAGCAAGTGACATCAAGAAAACAATCCCATTCACAATTGTGCCCCAGAAAATCAAGTATCTAGGAATCAGCTTAACTAAGGAAGTAAAGGACCTGTACAAAGAAAACTACAAAACGCTACTTCAGGAAATAAAAGAGGACACGAGGAAATGGAAAAATATCCCCTGTTCATGGATGGGGAGAATCAACATCATCAAAATGGCAATACTTCCCAAAGCACTGTATAAATTCAATGCAATCCCTATAAGGATACCCATGACATTCTTCAAAGAAAAGGAGCAAACACTCCTGAAATTTATATGGAACAATAAGCCCCCACGAATAGCTAAAGCAATTCTTGGGAAAAAGAAAATGGGAGGAATCAACCTCCCTAACTTCAAACTCTACTACAAGGCAGTAATAATTAAAACAGCATGGTACTGGAACAAAAGCAGAGCTGCAGACCAATGGAACAGAGTTGAATATACTGACATTTCCTCCCAAACATATAATCATCTAATTTTCGATAAGGGGGCAAGAAAAGTGAAATGGAGCAGGGAAAGCCTCTTCAACAAACTGTGCTGGCAAAATTGGACAGCTACATGCAAAAAAGTGGGCTCAGATCTCTGCCTAACACCATGCACAAAAGTAAGATCAAAATGGATTTATGACCTCAACATCAGACCAGAATCCATAATGTTTATTGAAGACAAAGTCGGCAAAACTCTCCATGATATTGAAGCTAATGGTATCTTCAAAGATGTCACGCCACTGGCCGAGCAAGTGAAAACAGAGATAGACAAATGGGACTATCTTAAACTAAGAAGCTTCTGCACCTCAAAAGAAACATTGACCAAAATACAAAGACAGCCTACAGAATGGGAAAGGATATTCACCAAGTACACATCCGACAAGGGGTTGATATCAAGGATATACAAGGTACTGGTTAAACTCCACAAGAAGAAATCACCCAACCCAATCAAAAAATGGGGTGAGGAAATGAACAGAAACTTTCGCAAAGAAGAAATTCGAATGGCAAAAAGGCACATGAGAAAATGCTCTACATCACTAATCATCAGAGAGATGCAGATCAAAACCACAATGAGATATCATTTCACACCACAGAGACTGGCCCACATCCACAAGAACAAAAGCAACCGGTGCTGGCGTGGATGTGGCGAAAAAGGGACCCTCCTTCACTGCTGGTGGGAATGCCGGCTGGTCCAACCCTTTTGGAAAACAGTATGGACGACTCTCAAAAAATTAGAATTTGATCTGCCATTTGACCCAGCTATAGCACTCCTGGGAATATATCCCAGAGAGGCAAAAAGGTATAGTCGAAGTGACATCTGCAATTGTTTGTTCATTGCAGCACTCTTTACAATAGCCAGAATCTGGAAAAAACCTGAGTGCCCAAGAACAGATGACTGGTTAAAGAAACTTTGGTACATTTACACAATGAAGTACTATGTAGCTGTTAGAAAAGATGAAGTTATGAAATTTACATACAAGTGGTACTACATGGAAAGTATCATGTTAAGCGAAATGAGTCAGAAAGAGCGGGATAGACACAGAAAGATTGCATTCATCTGGGGAACATAAAGCAACAAAAAGGGAGAGTAACACCCAGGAATGGCTGAGATTAGTTCCAGGAATTTTGCTCCATGAATGGAAGGCCAGCCACAGGCTCTAGGTGAAAAGGAAGCTCAGATAGAGAAGAGAGTACCAAATGAAGGGTGTTGTGAGGGTCCTCCCAGGGTGGGAGAAGCATGCTAAAAGTAGTCGATAGACCAAACATGATTGCCACTCAAAGCCTCTCTTGCAAAACACAGTACCCAAAAGAAGAGAGAGAGAACAAGGGGGAATACCCTGCCACAGAGGCAGGATGGGATGGGGGGGGGGGGGGGGGATGGGGGGATGCTGGGACCCATGGGGATGGATGACGGGCACTGGTGGAGGGATGGGCACTTGATCATTGTATAACTGAAACCCAAGCACAAAATTTGTAAGCCTATAACTGTACCTCATGGTTTTTCACTAATAAAAAAAGAAAAAAAAAAACAATAAAATCAGAGAGACTAGCAGTAGTCTTCGAGTAACTTCGCATTTCATAAAATACATGAACATCAAGTTAGACAGGGACAGTGAAGTCTGCTAAAAGAAACACTATAATATGTAAACACAAAAAGAAAGCTAATGAAGGTCCTTGCTGAAAAGGAATATTAAAACAAATTAAATATGCAAAAAAATCTCCTTGTTCTCTTAAACATTCGCAGTTGTGCAGATAATTCCAGCATGTTTTCGAATTAGCCAATTGTCACTCACAAGACCGTTCTCACAATGCTTTCATTCCACCCCATCTGTTCTACAGTATTCCTTCTAAAGATAGGGTAGATACAACTTCCTAACACTTCAGGAAAAGATGTTCAAAAGAAAAAGTGATATTGAGTGGAGAGATGTGCAAACTTGACGCAGGTTTTTTGAAACCCATAGCTTTCTGCAAAAGTAAAAAATTCTTCACCATCAGTGTAAGAAGCAGCCAAGGAAAAAAATTATTAACTAATCTATAAATGATCAATCTTCAAGAAACAAAATCTGTACTATTTATTCTGTGCCTGTCAGCATAGTACTATCAAGCATTATGTGATTTAACTATAAACTGCATTCATGGATGAATAAGCACTATGCAAATGTTTCTTCTTCATGAATAAAAATGACACACAGATTAGTATGACATTTATATTGGGGAAAAATTCTTTAAAACAGAAAAAAAAAAGTAATAAGCTAAGTACTAATTTAACATAAAATCTACCTCTTACAATTCTTGAAGAGGAAATATCAAACTCTTCTCTTAATTGCTTCATGAAAAAAACTAAGTATATTAACATTTAACACTTCCTAGTAGGGGTCTCCTTTAAGAGAAAAGAGGTGAATAGGTAATAGAAGGAGTGGAGGAGCAGGTCTTGAGGATTAAAGCGATTATGTTTAAATGCACAAAGCAACTTTAATTTTGAATTTCAGTTACTCTTTCCAGAGACACAGGATGACTCAAAAGCGTGCTATGTGGCTTGCCATGGATTGTTGACTTTATGAAGCAAATACTGTCACCTCATTGAGCAGCAGAGCCAATAATCAGATTACCTCCTGGCCAAAGAAACAGAATATTACGATGTTTATTTCCCATAGGTCTAAGTCATTAACTCTTTTTCCCACATATGTTCTAAGGAAATGACAAATGCATAGAAAGGACAAATGGATTGTATGAGCTGGAATAAGCCTACCAAACTGTAAGGGCAACCATAGCTATCATATACACCTGGAGGATAGGAATCTTTTCTTATTTGTCTTTAAATACCTAGGCACCTGAGACTGAATATTCATTGTGTAGACACTTACATACGCGTGTGTGTGTGTGTGTGTGTGTGTGTGTGTGTGTGTGTGTTGCGGGGAGGGGTAGGAAAAGAAATGTGTAGCAAAAGGTTAAGGGTAATTACAAATAGTATATGATTTCCAGGTGTCCGGTCTCGTAACTCTTACTTTCTATAGAAAGGAGGCATTACCCAAACATGATTGCCACTCAGTGCCTTTTTTGCAAACCACAACACCCAAAGGAGAGAGAGAACAAAAGGGAATGCCCTGCCACAGAGGCAGGGTGGAATGGGGGAGATGGGGGGTGGGAGGGATACTGGGACCCATGGTGGTGGAAAATGGGCAATGGTGGAGGGATGGGTATTTGATCATTGTATAAGTGAAACCCAAGCACAAAAATTTGTAAGTCTACAACTGTACCTCATGGTGTTTCACTAATAAAAATTAAAAAAAAAAAAACAAAGCTAAAAGCAAAATAAATAATTAAAAAGGAGGCATCACGAGATGATTCTATGTTCTATTACTGAACCTGTCTCACTCTCTTTGCTACCAACATTATTTTTTATTTCAGGACCAGTATTTATCCATACTAAATCATGCATCTGGAAGTCCTGATGCTCCAACATTGTTATTTCACTGTCACTGAAATTCATATGTTCAATAAAGAAGTTAGCCTTTAATAAGGGCTCACAGTTTGCAAAATACTGCAACTAAGCAGGGGCAGAGAGATAACAGAGTAGTAAAGTACAGTGCTTGACTTGCACATGACTGACCCGGGTTCAATTCTTAGTATCACATATGGTCCCCAGAGCCTGCAGGGGTGATTCCTGAGTGCCGTGCCTGAATAACCATCAAGTACCAGTGTATATGTTCAAAGGAAAAAAAAACTGCTGCAAATAAGAGTGAAAAACAGGAACTAGCATTTTATTTAACTTCCTCTGCCCTTGAAGGCACTGCAGATTAGTGGCTGAATCAAATGCTGAGCAAAATCATTAGTATAAAGCAGTAAGTACAATAATCATATTGCTAAGAGAATAGAAAGTGAAAACAATGAAAACAAATAGTATAAAATAATTTGACATATTGCTTTGGGGGGGGGGGGCTGTAACACCTGGCAATACACAGAGGTTTCTCCTGGCGGTGCTCAGGGGACCATATGGGATGCTGGGAATTGAACCTGGGTCAGCTGCATGCAAAGCAAACGACCTACCGCCTGTGCTATCGCTCTAGCCCCGACATATTGCCTCTTGAAAATAATGCAATTAATGTCTGGACTGAGTCTTGAACATAATCATTACAGAAGAGATAATTTTCTAAGCAGGAAAAAGATGCATGAAGATATTAAATGTGAAAAATATGGTCTGTACTGTATTTTAAAAATATCTGTATAGATGACTGGTTAAAGAAACTTTGGTACATTTACACAATGGAGTACTATGTAGCTGTTAGAGAAGATGAAGTCATGAAATTTACATACAAGTGGTACTACATGGAAAGTATCATGTTAAGTGAAATGACTCAAAGAAAGGGATAGACATAGAAAGATGGCATTCATCTGGGGAACATAAAGCAACAAAAAGGGAGATTAACACCCAGGAATGGCTGAGATTAGTACCAGGAATTTTACTCCATGGCTTGGAGGCCAGTCACACATGCGAGGGGAAAAGGGAGCTCAGATAGAGAAGGGAGCACCAAATAAAGGGTGTTGGGAGGATCCTCCCAGGATGGGAGAAGCATGCTGAAAGTAGACTATAAACCAAACATGATTGTCACCAATTGCCTCTTTTGCAGACCACAACACCCAATAAGAGAGAGAACAAAAGGGAATGCCCTGCCTCAGAGGCAATGTGGGATTGGGGGGGTGGTGGATGGGATACTGGGACCCGTGGTGGTGGGAAATGGGCACTGGTGGAGGGATGGGTACTTGATCATTGTATAAGTGAAATCCAAGCACAAAAATTTGTAAGTCTACAACTGTACCTCATGGTGTTTCACTAATAAAAATTTTTAAAATAAATAAATAAACAAAATAATAAAAGTATCTATATCAAAGATGAAATCAAATAGGTTGGAATGCACTGAACTATGGGAAAACTGCTGTCAGGGGCCATAGAAAAATTCAAAGAATTTGTAAAGAATAAGCTTGATAAGCACATCAATCACAGTCACGGTCCTCCCGTTGTTCATCGATTTGCTCGAGCAGGCCCAGTAACGTCTCCATCGTGAGACATGTTGTTACTGTGTTTGGCATATTGAACACATCACAGGGAGCTTGCCAGGCTCTGCCGTGCGGGCGAGATACTCTCGGTAGCTTGCCAGGCTCTCCGAGAGGGGTGGAGGAATTGAATTCGGGTTGGCCATGTTGACTGCGTGCAAGGCAAACGCCCTACCGCTGTGCTAACTATGAGCATATGACCATATATAGCAAAGAGGGAACTAAAAGAAAATGAATTTGCAGATGGAATTAAGATTCTTAATGAGATTATTTTACATCAGAAGAGGTTCCTAGGTGGGTCAACTCTCATTACAGGACTGTTAAAAGCTGAAACCCTCTGGCACTTAGGTAAGAAACTGGAAGAAAAGCTATCCAAAGTATAAAGTGAATCAGCCTGTGTTTACAGGCTCTAAAGGTAGAAAATAATCTAAGTCCAGAGGTTTAGGTGGACTCTAAAATATAAGATAACCCTAAATTAAGAGCTAGCAAGGAAACGGCTGTTGGAGATACAAATACAAAGAATCATTCTGGCAACAGGAAAAATCAAGTACCAGAATCTCTGTCATGAATATGGGATGTCTCCATATATTTAAACTCCATATAATTTCATCATAATTTTACAGTTTTCAGCAAAAAAATAAAATGTAAGTTGTTCCATGACAGCTTATGATTGTTTGATTTTTGGTTTTGTTTTGGACACAATAGCCAATGGTGTTTTCAAAGAGTTAATTGTTAGTATGTGAAAATAAAACGGATTTTGTTTATTTTCAGAAAAAAAAATACAACAAACTTGCACTCTTGGTATTTACGTTTTCTTTTAACAACAATATACACAAGGCTCCCCAACTGAACCTTTTCATCTTGCAAAATAATTATCATCTTGTAATCCTGAAATTCTGAAGAACTACTTCTCTTTTTTTAATGACAGTCTCCTCAGCAGGATGGGGTGAAGGTGGGTCGGGGAGTGTGCGTGAGCTTCCAGGGGTAAGTCACTCTGGCAGTGTGAATCTGGAAACACGTTGCTGACCAGCTCACACACCACAGGTAATGCCATAATCCCAAATGGGAGAGAACACCAGAACAGAGGCCATCCATCTGTAGGCCAGAAGAGGTCACGAAGGAAGCCAGCACAAAGGCACCTTGATTGTGAAGACCTCTTGCTTCCAAATCTCTAAGAAGTTTCTGTTGAAAAAGGCACCAGCTTCTACCATTTTGTTACAGCAGTGCTTGCTTTTGTGAGCACTCACCTTTATGTGGGGCGAGATACTCTCGGTAGCTTGCCAAGCTCTCCGAGAGGAGGAGAGGAATCAAACTTGGGCCGGCCGTGTTGGCCACATACAAGGCAAACGCCCTACCACTGTGGCCTGCTCAAGCAAATCGATGAACAACGGGTGCACTGTGCTACAGTGCAGTGCTACCTTTATGTCCTTTTACCTCCTTTAAACTACAAGGGTTTTGACTGCTCTATCTACATTCAGATCCACAGCAGCCACAACTTCTGATTCCCCAACTTAAGAAATTCATACATGGTATCTACTGTATTAATCCATGATCTCATTTATGCTATAGTCTTGTTAAAATCCTAAAATATGTATAACCTCTTCCTTTTTGTTCAGAAAGAGTTCCTAAGCCACCCTTTTCGGGTAAGTTCACTGACTGCAAATTCTCTTGGTTTCATTCGTCTAAACATTTGCCCTTCATGAAAGAAAGATTATTTCTACAACATACTGGGGTTCTAGGCCAACTTTTCATGTTTTCATTGAAAACTGTTACCACCTGCATTTGGCCTCTGACGAACAACCTAATGTCATTCAAATTATTTTCCTCACAACTGAAGTGTCATTGATGTTGCTTTTGAGTTTGTTCTATCTTTACTTTTCAAAAGCTTGAACATGAATGTGCCTTCATGTGAATTACTTTTGTACTTCATTGGCTTTCTTCAATCTATTGATTTGCATATTTTGCCATTTAGGATATATCCAGACAATATTTTGGAGGGAAGGGAGCTTGGGCCTCCCCCAACAGTGCTCAAGTCTTACCCCTGGCTCTATGCTCAGGGATCATACCTGGCATTGCTCTGGAGAGTATATGCGGTAAAACGAATCAAAACAGTATTGGCTGCATGCAAGAACCTTACCCTTAAAACTCTCTGGCCTGGAACCAACCTTTTTTTCCTTGTACTTTCCCCCTCACCTTTTCTCCATTTTTTAGGAATACTAAAAAAAGGAATACCAGATCTCTAGTTATAGTATCACCGAACCCTTGGGTTCTGTTTTTATTTGTTTTCTTTTCTGTTGTTAGGGTTTGATGGTTTGATAATCTCTATTAGTCTGCACTGCAGTTTACAAATTCTTGCCACTCATCCTAAATTTTGCTATTGAGGTCTTCCAGTAGTCTTGTTACTTCGAACACTGAAGGTTCCACCTTCTAAAATGTCTAAACTTCTAAAATCTCTAAATTCCCACTTATATCTTGAAACAGTTTCTTAATAAGTACTGTTATTCTTTTTGTTCCCCCAGAATGCTCACGATTGTTCATTAGAACAATTTAACAAAGACCGCTTTACAGATCCCTGTCAGCTAATTCTAATATCATTTTAATACCAGGCTTGGCATCTATTGTCTTTTTTCACTCAGTTGGAGATCTTATTGCTATTCAGTATGACAGGTTTTTACACGAAAACCTAGATATTTAGGGCTGTTATTTTAGAGGACACTGAATTTTATTTAAACCTATCATTTTAGTTCATTTTCTGGTACGCTGTTCCAGAGGAGAAAGTGAGACAACATTGGCAGTAGAAATGGAAGCCAAGGTCCATTTAGTCACCACTGATAGCCGAGGAAAAATGCCTCTCCTCACTGCTAGCTGAATAAGAGTCTGGCCCCATGTCACTTCCCTGGAAGGAAGAAGCTTTTATTTCTATTTGTTGGCTGGGTTTGGGGTTTGAGGTTTACATCTCATTTACTGGAATGCCAGGAATCAAATCCAGCGTCCTACAGCTGCAAGATGAGTACTCTGCCTCTGAGCTACATCTTCAGGCTCTTGTTAGGCTGGTATGCAACCTCCAGAAGCACAGATGGGAAGGTAGGAAGGAAAGGAGCGGGCTTGTTATCATTGGGTTGTAGTGAAGATCAACTCTGAGCCCATCAGGAGAGAAAGGAAAGAGCACCTCCTGACTGCTTTTTGGAGGTCCAAGTGTATGCTCTCCACATGCCTTGTGATGGTGGGTGAGAGAGAAGCACAGTTTTCTTCTGTAAGCACTTGGAGGGCATAGACTTGTTATCCACAAAGATCTTGTTATCCACTGCTCCTCTTTCATTGTACTTTTTTTTCTTATAAAAGCAAGCTTGTGCTGCAATTGCTAGCTGTACCTGCTGTGATTTCTGATTCGTTTTACTGGCAAGGAGGGGCTACCAAACTGTGTGTGGAGTTTGGGGGACAGGGGAGGCAGAAGCTCCCTGCAATAGTCAGCCAATCCAGACAGTTAGCCAGTATTAGGGCCCAAAGGCGTGAGTGATGTTACTTGAGTACTGCAATACCAAAGTCCACCAGTACTCAGAGGTCTCAGGGCTATACCTGGTGTTGCCTGGGAGGGCATGTGAGGCAATGGGTGAAATGTAGTTTGCATGAGTACTAACCATGCGCAATCTCCCCAGGCTCTGGGTTATCAGTTTTTATAGCTCCTAGTTGAAGACGAGCCAAGAAAATTCAGAAGTCAACATCTTGTGGTTCCTTGAGTTCCAACTCATTAAACCTACTCTGTGTGTGTGTGTGTGTGTGTGTGTGTGTAATCATGGTTTTCCAGTTGTACAAAGCACAAGGAAAAGGATATCTATTTCATCTTCATAGAATCACAAGTCTATAACATCCACTGTTAATTCCAAGACCAAGATACAAAAAATAAGGCAGAGATAATAGTATAAGAATCACATGAGAATGTGAAAAATCCTAAGAAGTAAAATTTCATGAATCAATAGTAAAAGTAGGGTCATGAAAGTTAGACAAAGATTATAAAAATTCAATGCTAAAATAGACTCAAAGGCAACGCATAATAACTCTCCAGAAGTGAAATTCTAATTACAGAGGAATACAACAACAACAAAATTGTAGAAAGAATAAAGGCAATAAACAGGGTAGAAGATACTAATATAATGGGAGAAATCAAAAAGAGGAGCAAGAAGTGGCAAAGAAACTGTGTATAATTGCACTACAATAGTAAGCAAAGAATAGTAAAAAATCAAGTCAAGTGGCTAAAAACTTACTCAGGCCAGAGAAGAACCATAAGTCAAGAAAACCGTGCCTTCAATTTTGACATAGAAAAATGTCAACTTAGCTTAATTTTTAATAGAAGGGGGAAAAATACAGCATTTAGGAAAATACATTTTAAAATGTTTGCATATTCGGATAACTCTACAAACACGTTCCTAATTATCTTCTACCTAATTATCTCACTCAAATACCTGCTATTTTTTCATTCCACGTGTGAAACACTAACACCTAAGACTTAATGAAGTTCAGAGTCACTGTTCTATTCTTCTCATATATCCAACATGCTCTTGACCTAACCAAGAAGCAGTTGAGCTTGTTTTCAATTTTATTTTTCAATTGTACATAGTCACACCACTGTCCATCGATTTGCTCGAGCAGGCCCAGTAACATTGTGAGACTTGTTACTGTGTTTGGCATATCGAATGTGTCACGGGTAGCTTGCCAGGCTTTGCAGTGCGGGTGAGATACTCTCGGTAGCTTGCCGAGCTCTCCATGAGGGGGTAGAAATAGAACTTGTGTCGGCCGCATGCAAGGCAAACGCCCTACCCGCTACGCTATTGTTCCAGCCCATTGTACATATTAAAGTGTTATGAGTAGATGTAGACACCACTATTGATTATTAAGAGATGCCATTAATAAAACTAAGAATTCTACACGCAGATGACACTTGTAGGAGTATCTACCCTCCTGCTTTACTATAAAACACCATTAACAGAAAGACAAAGCACTATGAGTGTGATTTATATAATCAGTCTGTGCGTCATCCAAGAAAAATAGTGGGCTCCATATCAAATATTTAAAGGGAAAAAAATGGATGTTTACAGCTTCAATCCAAATGTTTAGGATATATTGAAATCACTTCACTCCCTGTTTCACAAAATGCTGTCAAATAAACAACCAAAGTGCTGGCAAGAGAACTTCCTCTGTAGAAACACAGTTTTGAGAGGTGATAGACGGGAGGCAAGCTCAGGGAGTCAGGACTCCCTTTCTGGAAAGTGTGAGCTCTGAGTTCAGTCCCCCAAGCTACCAAAAGTGCCCAGCGAAATCCTGGAAGCTCTGTGCTCTCCTGCACTACAATTTCTAGCTTCATCAACAGCAAAGTGTGGGCACGTGCACTATTGCTAAAGGTGTACACTGTGCATTCCCCCAAAAAAGGGAGACAAGAACTTGGTGCCTTCCCACCCCAAGCAGCGCCCCAGCAGCCGAAAACCTCCAGACCCCAGTCACAGCCATGCTCAAGACCACTCTCCACACGCTCGGATGAGCCTCACCCAGGAAGGAATCGACCAAGGAACCCAGGTATGCAAGACCCAGGGCTGAGATCTCCAGGCTTACTCAGACTGGGACTGAGCCTACTCCACCCAGGTCCCCTGTTTCCCAGTAGCTTGGCAGTCACACCCACAAACTGCTCCCAGCGCCATGTAATCTCATCAACAGCCAAGATCCAGAGACTATAAAACAAAGCTCCTGGAAGTGAGCAACCACAGTTTTCCTGGAGGGCATGGCCGCAGGATCTCTTAGCCCACTGTTGTACCTAAAGTAGCACACGTGTGTTTGGTTTTTAACGTACTTGCTTGTATTCTTGTTTATATGGGCTTAAATGACCCCAGAATGAAATACTACAACTTCACACACTTCCCTCTTATTGTGGTGGGAAGATGATTGCCGGTTGGGTGGGTGTTTGAATTATCTGTAACGAACTACTGTGAACTACCTTATGAAAATAAAATGTATAAAATTCGTAATTTTTTTGAAGTTAAAAAAAAATAACGTGGTGCCTGGCAAGCACGTGTGTATAAGCACTGCAGTGAGTGCTCAGCAAGCACTACAACCACTACCAAAGAGCATGACCCCAGGAAGCACATAGGAAGGCACCACAACTGAAGAAGTACAGCACAAAGTCAGGTGTGTGTGCAACTAGCAGACATCCCAACAAGAACCCGAGGGGAACAATGAGTTGTTACTTTAAAAACAGAAACACTTTGGGGCTGGAGCAATAGCACAGTGGGTAGGATGTTTGCCTTGCATACGACCAAACCAAGTTCGATTCCCAGAATCCCAAATGGTGCTCCGAGCACCACCAGAAGTAATTCCTGTGTGCAGAGCCAGGAGGAACCCCTGAGCATTGTCGGATGTGACCCAAATAGCAAAAGAAAAAAAAAAAAAAAAACACTTCTACCCAAGAAGTTCAAGTGCCTTCTAAGGAAGTAACGGTACATTGCCCTTCATTCTGCCTTTGTGTATCAATTTACTTCTGTACCTCATAAGCCTATATTTTGTTACAATAAGTACTTTAATCACACGCAAAATATCTTAAAACGCCTAGAGAAACACAGAATTATTTTGCTAAAAAATCATTATCAGGAGCTTCTTGAAAGGGGAAAAAATACATCACTGGTCACATGTGACAAAGTAACAAATTTCATACCTTAAACTTAGAAGGTCAGCGTTAATACTGTATAATATCCAGATCCAATTTACATTCCTCTGTCAGAGTAATATATCACCAATGCTGAATATAATTATAGCTCATTTTAAGCTTTCATTTTCACCTACCCTTAGCAAGGTGACTAAATACTTCAAATGAACAGTTATGTGGGGGAGTGTAAAGCAATTAACATGCCTGGAAGGGCAAAACAAACATACACCCACATTCCATTCAAGGGGCTCTTCCACAAAAATTACACTAAATCATACTGCCAGACAGGAAATTCAGGAACCAAATAGCATCCTGATTGAAAAATCAACCAAAACTTCCAAATGCAACCCCTGATGTATATTTCTGGGAATTACCGTTTATCTTCTTTGTGTTTATTTTTTTTCTGGGAATTATCATTTAAAGAAATTGTATCTGAAACTAAAAATCCATTCCAACTTCAAATATTAGAAGAGATCACAGAGACACTGAGTAGCCTAGTGCCTTAGGTAACTTTTAAGTATAACATAGTCAAAAGCATTAATGGTCTAGGGAAAGTAACCCAAATAAAACAAAAAGGAAATCATATCTGCAATGATGAAAAACAAAGCACCCATACAAGACACATTAATTCTTAGTCTTTAGATGAAAATACAGAAAGAAGAACCATGGATTGAAAATGCCATTACTAGAGTGTATGCTAATAAAAACTTAGTTCTACCATTAAAACTGTGGGCAAATAAATAGATGGTTCAGTGGCAGCAATGCCTGCCTTCCAAGAATGAGGCCACAGTCCTTGGGTCCACCCACCATGTAACAGTTAGTCCTGGTAGCTCCTTTCTCAGGGACCTGAGGGCAGGCAGGATGAACAGCACCCAGGGTACTGGGCATCTAAGTATGTGAATACTACAAATAAAGTGTGTGATCCCAGACCAATACAAAAGCCAAGAGTGCAACCCAGGCACGTATGTCTGAACACCACAAAGGTCCCACGCCCCCTCCCCGGGCAGAGAGAACAGCTAAAAGCACTGGGGAGCATCAGGGCTTTTGTGTGAGCCCTGGTAAGCACCACAACCAAGTTGTGAATGCCACAACGAAGCCTGCGTGTGCAGTCTGGCTCTCAGTTGTTGAAAGAGCAGCCTCAACAAAGGAAAATGGAAATAAACATGCACACATCGGCAGGACAACTACTCAACTTTAAAGATGAAAGCCTCCATTTGCCACAACATGGGCAGAAGCACAGGGTGTCGTGGTTTCAATGAAGTAAGTCAGGGAAAGAAAAATCCTGAATTCATGAGGTATGCAGAGAAATCAAAAATGGAAACAGTCAAATAAAAATTTCGACCATGAGACCAATTATTAGCTGTCAAAGGAAAGGGGGTCAAAAGGTGGATAGAATGAGAAAAAAGAGACACTCATCAATTTTCAATGACAAACACTTGATTTAAATTTAATTAAAAATTCCTTCAATTGCCAACATATTATGCTTCCCTTTGTATTAATATCTGGGGGGGGGACACACCCAGGTCAGCTTCAAGCAAGGCAAGCACCATACCTGTTGTACTACCTCTTAGGCCTGTGTATTATGCATAGACATAAATCCTTTTCGCTAGCAAACATTGGTTTACAACACTGTATTCAGGAGGAACCCCCGTGCATCACCAGGTGTAACCCAAAAAGAAAAAAAAATTCTTTACCTGAGACACCTAAGGATGTTTAACATTACTACCAAGAAAACAAACTTTAGAAATTCTACTTATATAGGACACTGAAAATCTAGAAGTCTTCAGTGTCTCTAGTTCGGCCATTGTTATACTAAAAATGTATAAAAAGATAAACCTTGAGTCTGGAGCAACCCGGATTCAATTCCCAGCATCCCATATGGTCCCTCGAGCACTACTAGGAGTAACTCCTGAGTGCAAAGCCATGAGTAACCCAAAAAACAAAAACAAACAAACAACAACAAAAAAAAAAAGGTAAACTTTGCCAAGGAAACTGAAGGAATTGATAAATAACATCATAATGAAAATGGTTAGATTTGAATATAGAAAATATTTTTTCAATGATAATTACATTTTTGGGGAATGTAAGCATTATCACTGAAAAATATTTCCTCTATTTTACATTTACACCTACAGAAAATGTTTAATAATTTTTCCCAAATTATATGGCATAATCTTTGTCACCTTTTAAGCAATAAACTGATCTTTTCAAATAAGCAGATTTCAATCACATGTTCCTCCTTTTATGCCTAAGTATCAAAGTATTTTTTGTGAAATTTGAAACCCTGTATTACATTATAACTGACTTTACATTATAACAGGATTTTGCTAAATCAATCTTTGCTATTCAAACAGCAATTTATGCTTTATTTTAAAACAACTTAGAGACTTTTTTTAATATATTGAGGCACTTTACAATTTAAGACCTTTCACATCAAATACAAATTGAACTACACACCTTTTATTCACCATGGTTCCACCAAAAATGTATATGCCTATATATACATACGTATTTGTGTATTTGCATACACATATACCTATATAAAGAAATTACTGTAGTTTCAATGTACTCTACTTTTATTGTTAACCTGTATGTATGTAGACATATATATATATAGGTTAGCAATAAAAGCAGGTATATATAAATTACTTTATATATATATAAAAGAAATTATTGTATTTTAATGTACTACATTTTGTTAACCTGGCATTCAAAATCAAAACTTTTAAGATACAGGTTAAGTTAACTTTGAAATCAAATAATCACAACAGATTAACACATCTATAAGTCAGTATTAAGTTGTAGAGTGAAAGAACCATATAAGAGAGAGAGGCTCCTACCAATGGCAAGTATTCAGACTTTCAGAGTCTCTCAGAAAAAATGAAACCAGCTTTAGAAAAACTGAGGATGCAGTGGAAGGTAATGACTTGCCCTTTAAAAATATCAACTTAGTACTCATCTGAAAACGTTAATAGTTATTTTCTTCTGGGGCATTTTTTCATTAATATTTAATTAAAGCACTTTGTAAAGGACACCGAAGCAATCTTAAGATTAGAGGGCATTTTCAACAAATACTTCTTTAATAAGCATGATTAAGTGTCATAAGACCTAAACACAAATAATGCAAGGCATATTTTAAGACATATGGAAGCAGCCAACTAAGGAAATAAAGAATATCAACAATCTACATCATTTTTTTTACTTATTAAAAAATAACCTGGGGGAAAAATGCTTTTGAAAGGTAAAGGTGGAGGCAGGAACAATAGTACAGTGGATAGGGTGCTTGCCTTACACACGGCTGACCTGAGTTTAATCCCCAGTACCCCATATGGTCCCCCAAACACTTCCAGGACTAATTCCTGAGAGCAGAGCCAGGAGTAAGCCCTGAGCCCTACAGGTCTACAGGTGTGGCTCAAAGACCAAAAACTTACATAAAAAGGTGAAAGTGGGCCAGAGTGATCATACAGTGGGCAGGGTGCTTGCTTTATACAGTCATGCAAGGTTTGATACCTAGCATACAGCCCCCTGAGCCCCACTAAAAATATCCCTGAGCACAGACATAGGAGGACACCTAAGCAACACCAAATGGGCACCCCACCAAACAGACAAACAAAAGGTTCAAACAAGCAAAACTCTCTGAAGAAAACTTCTATTTTAATAATTCATTCCTTTAAGCATTGATATTCCTCTACTATGTTATTTTATATCCCACCTATGACGAGATCAATCTGTATCTTGTCCCTCTCCCTCTGACTGACTTCACTCAGCACAGCACTCTCCAGGTTCATCTATGTATCAGCAAACTACATGACTTCACTGTTTCTTTTCTATATTCCATTGAGCATATAGACCACAGCTTCTTGATCCACTCCTCTGTCCTTGGACCCTTGGGTTGTTTCCAAGTTCTATTTTGAACAGTGCTTCAATGAAAATAGGAGTGCGGATGTCTTTTCTGCATTGTACTTTGGGATCCTTGGGATATATTCCCATAAGGAGAATTGCTAGGCCATAAGGAAGCTCAATTCCTAGTTTTGTGAGGACTGCATTCCCAAAACATTGATCAGTCGACATTTCCCCCAATAATAAAGGGGGGGGACGCTTTTTAACCCTAGCACCAATACCATCACTGGTTGTTGTTCTCATTGATTGATTTGCGTTTTACTTGTGCTTAGAGATATAGAGCATTATTTCCTATGCCTTTTGGTCACCTCCTTAGAGGAAGTTTTCATTCATCTCCACATTTTTTGATAGGGTTCGGTAGGTTTTCTTTTTCCTTGTACCAGTGCTTTATATATTTTAGATATCAAGCCTTTATTGAATGAATGATGGACAAATAGTTTTCCCGGTCTGTGGGCTGTCTTCATATTCTGATCATCGTTCCCTTTGATGGCAGAAGCTTCTTAGTTTAATGTATCTCCATTAGTCTATCTTTGCTTCTACTTGCTTAATAGAAACAAAGAGCCGCTCCTTAGTACGAAGCTTGTCACTGGGGAGGGTAGAGGGGGAGTAGGTGGAACAGATCAGGAAAGGGACCATTATAACAATGATAGAGGAATGTGGTCATTGTGGACCAGTAGCTGCTGAAAGGAAGTAAAGCAACATTCATGACACCCTATCAGTAATAGTAGGGTGAACCACAATGCCTAAAAGTAGAAAAGAAGAAGAATATAGTGTCTGACAGAGAGGCAGGCTAAGGAACTAGAATGAAACTGGGGACATTGGCAGAGGGAAGTGAACACTGGTGAAGGGACTGGTGTTGGAGCACTGTATGGCTGACTCAATCACGAATTACTTTGGAAACTTGTGATTCATGGTTATTCAATAAAAAATATTTTTAAATGCATTCCAAGGCTGAATAGTGTACAAGGGGCAAGGCACTTGCATTGCCTGTGTCTGACAACTGGTGTTCAATCCCTGTCACTGCATATGATACTCTGAGCACTCCCAGGGGTCACTCTTGAGTCAGAGCTAGAAACAGCTTCTAAGATTACCAGGTGTGGCCAAACCCCAATCCCCCAAATCTTGAATCTCTTCCCATATGTCCTTTCTATAGTCCTTTATCTTGCACACAATTCTGAAAATACATCACAGAATAACTAAAGCACTTAAGCAGCACTTTGATAGAATTCTGTTATGATGACAGAAATGGTCTATATGTCAAATATGATAGCCAGGAGCCACTTGTGTCTCTCAAGCACTAGAAATGTTCTTAGTTTTCATTAATTTTAATTAAATTTAAAACAGTCATAAGAGGCTACGGCATTAAACTATACACAGCAAGAAAACAATGCTAACTGCATTTCTTGCCTCCCTGACATCAACAGAAGAGAAAGAAACTGGGGACATTGGTGGTGGGAAATGTACACTGGTAGAGGAATGGGTGTTGGAACACTGTATGACTGAAACCGGACCAGGAATAACTTTGTAACTTTACCTCACAATGATTCAATTAGAAGGAGGAGGGAGAGAGGGAGGGATCATCAACTACAAATCTCCACATATTGTCAATTCCCAAATTTTATAAGGTTGTTTTCTTCAAGTATTTTTTATGTCACATCTTTTTTAAAGTTCCAAAACAAGTGATGAGAATTGTTTTTAATGGAATTTAGTAACAGGTACAGATACTACCTCCTTTCTACAAAGGAATCTATTCTATTCCCACTAAGTAGACCCTCGGGACTGCTTCCAGTCGCTCCCTCCACCTCACTATTTGAATGTCCTAAGAAGAATTGATTTATCAAGTTGATGAAGGAGGAGAAAGTGGGACACTGAGCACACAGGGCCCTGTCCCAGAGTTATCTATTTTCTCTCCTCTGACAGCTTGTGAATGCAATTCAGTGGACTGCGGTAAGACGTGTATTTTGCCTTCAGGTCCCAGTTCTACATTTCTCTCTAGCTTTTCCAGCAATAAAGATGGCACCTTGTTCTCTATATGTTAATATATTCAGAACTCAAAGACAAAGGGGTTTGTAATTAGTATCACCACAAGACCCATTATTTTGCATGCTCATGTGTGAAATAGGAACAGCAACTAAATTAAAAAGAATTGGAATAACCAGTGGAAAATCTCCTGTGAGAATCAAGAATGAATGGTCATTTGAGAATTGAGAGGTCCTACAAAAGATGCTGGAGAAGTGGTATCAAGAATGCAAGAGCTGAGAGTGATTTCGGGGGGCTTTACCAAGTATACAGTCTTTAATGGAGGGACTTGCAAAAAACTCAGGGCACGATATATGTGACAATATTAAACAGCAAAGACAAAAATTACACAACAGGATATAAAGGGACATGCACACAATACTTAGTGTATTTGTAAAATAATAAGTAGAAATGTGAGAGTGCTACAAAACAAAACAAGAGTAAAGCAGGTTGCATGGGGAAGCCTTGAATGAGGCAGATCTAGGTTCGATCTCCAGCATCCATGTGGTCCCCTAAGCACCACCGGAAGTGATTCATGAGTGCAGAGTCAGGAGTAACACCCGACCATCATCAGGTGTGGCCCAAAAATAAACAAAATTAAATACATATAGAGTCCAAATTATTGAAAACATAGTAAACTAAATTCATGGAATTGGCTAATATGGGATAGTTGGGAGAAGGAAGATGTTTAATTATGGAGAATTGAGGGGAAGACTCTAGTTACAGCTAATAGGATATGTCAGCCTCATTAGGAGGAGGGTTAGGTATTATTTTACTGTTAGGACACATATTATTAATTACCTTATCACTGCCTTCCCATTGTTCATTGATTTGCTTGAGCAGGCATCACTAACGTCTCCATTGTGAGATTTGTTACTGTTTTTAGCATACTTATAAGCCACGGGGAGCTTGCCAGGCTCTGCTGTGCTGGCAGGATACTCTCGGTAGCTTGCTGGGCTCTCTGAGAGGGACGGAGGACTCGAACTTGGGTCGGTCACATGCAAGACAAATACCCTACCCGCTGTGCTATCGCTCCAGCCCCTTATGTTTAATATTACATAAATATGTTTCAAAATAAGTTTCAATATAAGTCATAATATTAGAAATAGCACAGCGGGTAGGGCGTTCGCCTTACAAGCAGCCAACATGGCCGACCCGAGTTCGATTCCTCCGCCCCTCTCGGAGAGCCCGGCAAGCTACCGAGAGTATTCGATATGCCAGACACAGTAACAACAAAGTCTCCAATGGAGACGTTACTGGGCCCGCTCGAGCAAAATCGACGATCAACGGGAGGGCCTTTACCTTTACCTTTACCTTTAGTATTTTTTAACACTATTTTGATACTAAGGAACAAACTGATCTCTTGCCATAGTTTTTATTTGTCTTCATACATGTTTACATGTCCATAAAATATTCAAATTCAAAAAATCCTTTTACTGGCTTCATGTTTCAAGAGCAGAAATGCAGAAAGCCAGAGAGATAGTCTGATAGGCTGAGCACAGGTTTTGCATGTAGAAGGGCTGAACTGAATCACCAGGACCGCATTCTTGAGCATAAAGGCAGGAATTGCCAGGTATAGGACCTGAGCACAGTTGGGTGTGGCTCAATAAGACTTAAAAAAAAATTCTATCGGAAATGCAGAAAGCTAGATTCAAACATGACACCAATAAAATTTAACACACACAAAAATAATATTCATTTGCTTTGCAACAAACTTGCAGATACTGATACAGTCTCTGAGGTGATTTTCTCAAAGTTACAACTATTATCTTATCAAAAGTAGGACCATTTTTTCAGAAATATATAAAAAGATTAACTTTAGTGAGAAGCTATTTCACGTCAACTTCAAAATGTATACATTAGTCATAAATAAACAAAAGTATCCCCCCAAAAAAGATTTACAAATCAAAATCATCGCAAATTTTAGTAAGACACAAGATTTCCAACAGAAACCTTGTCATGACAACAGCAACAAATTGAGAAAATGAAGATGCATTTTATAACTAATTTGCTATATGCATAGGTGGAAATAAACTAAAATACTTAGTATCAATCATAATGAAGTTAGTGTCTCGCTACCTTTGTGTTTACACCTCAGTGTATTCAATAGCTCAAACATAATTGTCAATTCTGTCAAGATCCACTGAAAATTGTATTTGATGTTTTAAAGAAGTTGGTCCTTTCCCTAAGTATTTCAAAAGTAAAACTCAAAACTGTCACCGAGAGTACTGAATGATCAATAAAACTTCAAACAGAAGAACTGTGTGATTTGCAAATCAACACTTTACAAAACAAGTCAAATAATCTGGTATTTAATGTGCTGATTTTTACTATCCAGATGGTAAAAAGACTGACATGGCTTATAATTATTAGGCAGAGTTTCAGAAGTTGATGAATGGCTGAAAAAAAATGTACATCTTAGTGTGGATTGGAAGAAGCAGGGGAGTGGGGGGTTGGGGAGGACCCTAACTTCTCGATTTGTGACTTAAATAAATTCTGATACCAAATCAACATTAGAGGATCACTAATCAGTCTGCTTGTTTCAACTCTATTCTCAGACATTAGAGACTATTAATGCTGATTTACTCAATAATACCATAGGTCTAACAGTGATCTCAGAAGCTTACAAAAATCATAATTCCATCTTTTAGAATTTAGTCACACACTGTACACTAAAAATAAAATATGGAGAAGTGACTAAATTAGCAGAGATGAGATAATAGTAAATTCCAAAGATCTTAACATGGACAAAATTTTTATGTTTACATGTACTGTTAGCCAAGTGAATTGTCTAGTTGGAGTACTAAACGCAGAAATAGGAAGTTGTCAAGTATTCGCTCAATTTTCTCTCTGTATATAGTACCATATGTTCAGATAAAAGATTTTCCAATAAGATTTCCATATTTCTTATTTGGGCTTTTAGTGATTAACTTAATGTAATATAATGCATGCACACTGATTTTTAGAGATGCACATCTGAAACTTATGTTATAATGCAGTTACCACAACAAAAAAAAAAAATTCTCTCCTTTTCTGTTATAAAAAGAATATTTCGTAGGAAATAATCACAGCACTTGGGATTCACAATAATATGTTCTAAACTGGCCATACTTCTTGAAATAATTGCACAAGATTTTTTTCCTTTGGGGAAAAAATTAACAAAATAAAATTCTAATGAAAGAGACATAGCATTTCTATTTTAGGTAAAAATCAAAATTAATAATTGTACCCACTGTAATGTGCATAAATTCCTATCAAAAAGCCATTTCAGTTTTCCTTTTGCTATTATATTCATCTATTCAAAATATAAAGACTATTTTGTAAGGAAAAAGTCTACTTCTAATTACATTTAAAAGATTAAAACCTTCCTAGTGTCCAGTGACTGCCAGAAACTGAGGAGTTAGTTTATTGCACAATAATACTCTCTTCCAATAATTAAACTTCATAACGGAACCTGAGTCTGTTATACTTTTTACTCAAGCTGCACATTTAAAATAGTGGCACTCAATCATAAACTTTTTTTTTCTTTTTGGGTCACACCCAGAAATACACAGGTTTTGTACTCAGGAATTACTCCTGGTGGTGCTTAGGAAACCATGTGGGATGCTGGGAATTGAACCAGGGTTGGCTGCATGCAAAGCAAACACCTACCAGCTGTGCTATTGCTCCAGTCGCAATCATAAACTTTTAATATAGTACATTTAACAAGCAAAGATGAAACTGGAACCCAGAAGTTCTTCAAGAATGACTGTATCTGCCAAATAAGTTCTTAATTCAACTTAGTTTCTAACAATAGCCAAGACAAGATATAGACTGCTGAAATTAAACCTCATAGCTTCCAATCAAAAAATCTTTACTCAGTGCTTTATATAGTCTAAATCTGGGAAAGACGTAAATAAAAGATGTAAAGTCCCTGGCTCATGTTCACCATTTTGTTACAATCTAAAGAACACAGCAAAAGTGGTGGCGTATCGGAAACTAAAAATTACAACAGAAATATACTAAAGATTCTTTGCTCATTTTCATACTCCTTAAACCTCAAGTATTTTCATATCTCAGCAGATAGGGTATTTTGTTTAAAGTACTTATACTGTAAAAGCTTTTTATTTAATCATATAGTCAAACTTCAGAAACATCACCCCAAAAACTAATCAGGTAGAGTATCAAAAAAGATTATTTTATATATCATTAACTGCCACGGTTGGCTATTCTACTCTTCAAAGGAATATACATAGATATGCACTGCACTGTCCTCCGATTGTTCATAGATTTGCTCGAGTGGGCCCAGTAACGTCTCTATTGTGACAACTGATACTGTGTTTGGCATATCAAGTATATCACAGGTGGCTTACCAGGCTTTGCCGTGCAGGCGAGATACTCTCGGTAGCTTGCCTGGGTTTCCGAGACGGGCGGAAGAATTGAACTCAGGTTGGCCAAGCAATATGCATGCATATATATTCCTATGCAGAGGTGACCCAGTGTCATCATTAGAAAGATATTTCCTGAAGGCAGTTTGGATACAGACTCTACTGTAATAGAGGCTGCATGTCCTAAGGCCTCCTACTCCCACAGGTGGGTATGGTTTTCAAAGAGGAGAACCGTATGAGCCAGTTAACTTCCCCAACCATATCCTATATGGGGGAAAAAAGAGATTACCACCAACCAAGCTTCCCAGATTCCTCCCTGGCAGTGAGGTGGGGATGCTGATAGTATATTAGAAAGAACCACCTCTAGACTACCACAAGCACCATGGGGAAACAGTACAGAAACCCACCACAAGGAGTGTAGAAGATAGAAACCCTGCAGCCTCAACAAGGATGCCCACATACATAATCTCTCTGATAAGAAATTCAAAGACAAAATAGTGAGGATATTTAATGCGCTCAAAGAAACAGTGAAACAGACATCCAATAAAATACAAGAGGATGTGAAAGAAACAGTGGAACAGAGAACTAATAAAATACAGACGGAAATGAGAAAAGAAATAAGAAAACTGCAAACAGAAGTGGCATTAATAAAATATTTGATAGATGAGAAGAAAAACTCAATGGGTGTCCTCAACAGTAGAGTAACCACAGCTGAAGACAGAGTGAGCTTGAGGATGAAATGCAGAAAACCTCCAGGCAACGGCAAAAGATGGAAAATGATCTCAGAATAACCCAAGGGCAGACCAGAGAACTAAGGAATGAATTCAAGAGGAACAAAAGAATCATTGATGTCCCAGAGGAACAGTGAGGTAACCCCAATGAGGTAGTTAAAGACACCATTGCTGAAAGTTTCCATAGCTGGAGAATGCTGGCATCCTGATCCAAGAAGCCCAAAAGGTACCAGCTAAAAGAGACTCTGATTTAAAAAAAAAAAAAAACTACAAACCTCCAAGACATATCTATATCTGACTCAGGATGATGAAGTCAGAACGATGAACACTGTAGATAGAGATAAAATACTGAAAGCAGCAAGATCAAAGAAGGAAATGACATACGAAGAAGCATCCCTTAGATTTACAGCAGACCTATAGAATAAAACCCTCCAGGTCCAAGGACAATGGTGGGCTATAGTTAAAAGACTTAACAAAGGGAAGGCTTCACCAAGAATACTTTTCCCAGCTAGATTCTCATTCATATTTGAAGAAACAATACACAAATTCATGGGTAAACAACCACTCAGGAATTTCACAGACTCAAAACCAATTTTGAAAGAAAAATTCAAGGGGTTACTGTAAGGCAAGACAAACCCCACAAATACAGTAATCCTCTAAAGAAAGATGGCACAAACACCATGACAATATCTCTCCATGTCAATTGTCTAAATGCACAAATTTAGAGACACAGGGTGGCAAAATGGATTAAAAAATTGAACCCAACATTCTGCTGCCTACAAGAAACACATAACACATTTGAATAGTCGGAGCAAACACAGACTCAAACTCAAAAGCTGGAAAACAGTTCTTTCAGCAAACAACTACTTCAAAAAAGCTGGGGTGGCCATTCTAGTATCCAGCAACAAAGATTTTTAGGCTGAAAAAAGGTTACAGGAGACAGCGAAAGTAATTTTTCATAGTGAAGTGATACACATATGGAAGATATTACATTTCTAAATGTATATGCACCAAAGAGGGACCAGCAAAACACTTAAGACAACTGCTAATAGACTCCAAAGAAGACACTATTAGAAACACAATAGTTGGAGACTTCAACTTGCCACCCCCTGAAACAAGGAGACTAAAACTCAGAAAGAAAATACTGTCTTTGAAAGATGAAGGGCAAGGAGGAGAGAGAGGAGGAGAGAGGTGGTAACTGAGGGAGGGGGAGGGAGAGAGAGGAAGGGGGAGGGAGTGGAGAGAAGGGGAGGGAGGGGGAAAAAGGGGAAAGAGAGATGGGGGAGGAGTGTTAGTTGATATATTTGGGGCTTTTCATTCCCATAAAGCCGAATATTCCTATTCAGAAATAAGCACTTAAGACACAAAACGTCATAAACGGCCAACCATAAAGCGCTGCAACAGTGAAGTTTTCTGATTTTATGACTGCTCAGTTTCTAACACGTCCTTGAGAATGTTTAAGGATATTCTGGATTAAAAGGCTGAAAACAGATGACCTGTGTTCAGGATGACCTCACTTGTCAGTGGTATATAGAACTGGAGGAGGAAATGCAATGTTTGAAGGGGGGATGCCTAAATCAACCTTGGCCCCAGAGTACAGGAAGGAGAAAGAGAAGAGAGAAAAAAATCAGGGGGTTAAAAGGAAAAAACAGGAAGCAATGGGGAACAAGGATCAGTGGGGACCCAAGCACACTGGCGGTGTAAATGAGAGGTGTAGCTAAATATCTAAACCACAGTCAACAACACAGAAAAAAACTAGACCCAAATCTTCACTAACCAAAGTTAAGAATGTGCATTTTTCATTAAAATCAATTACAATTTAATTTAAAAACCATCCAAGTGGCAGGCTAGGAATGGGGTAGGTGGGTGTAAGGGAACCTGGGAACCCTAGGGGAAGGAGAAGACACAGGAGGTGGGGCCAGTGATAGAACATAGTATAACTAAAACCCAAATATAAATAACCTTGTAAATCAAGGTGCTTTAATAATTTTTTAACAGTATGCAGAGTGCTCAGTAAACTTAGAATTGAGCTATCATATGACCCAGCAATTACCCTGGAACATCTACCTCCACCACATAAAAAACGCTCTCAAAAGGGGTGTATTTATGCAAAATGGAATTCTATACGGCTGCAAAAAACGATGAAATCATTCAATTTGCTGCAACGTGGTTGGAACTAGAAAAAAATTATTGAGTGAAGTCAGAGAAGACAACGTTTCTATGGTATATAAAATACTGGATGAGGAAATATAGTAAGAGGGGGATGTCTAGATCACCCAGTGTTTAGAGAGAAAGACAGAGAAGGATATAAATCAAGGGGGGAAGAAGAAAACGAGACGTAATGGGTGAACAGGCAATGGGATTTCAGTTATACGGGTGATATGGGTGAGTGGTGTAGCCATGGAGGCAAAACACAGACTCAACAAAACTGAAAACATGAGAGCTAAGGCACAACCACTGAAACTTTGTAATGTTCCTTATCAAGTTGACAGACAGAAATGGGATTGGGGTGAGGAGGGAATATAGGAACACTGGTGGAGAGGAGTTGACTCTGGTGGTCAGATTGATGTTGAACTATTATATGTCTAAAACCACCTATTAATCATTTTGTAAATCACAGTTCTTTAAAAAATTTTAAATAATATTTTTTAATTGGGGGGAAACAGGCTGAAAACTGACATAAGGAGGCACCTATGATAATGCTGCCAGATATAAAACATCTAAATTTGAATTTCAGATAACAATTTTTACTGCAAGAATGTCTGGTATTCAGATTGCATTGCATGCTATCTTTTTATTTGATAAATACCTCTGTCAACAGCCATGGGTTACTATGCAGACACCTGTTCCACTAAAGGCTAAAGTTAAATGTATTTTCTGTCATTTCAAATAGAAATCTTGTATGTGTACAAGACTTAAATTCAGAGCAAAGCCACTCAAAATTAAAAATTTATGTTTTCTGATTGTTCTCTTCTTGAAAATATCATAATTTTTGAAAATTCAAATAGAATAATTAAATTCATAGGCTATCTCTCAAAAATAATTTCAAACAGTAGTATTAAAACTATCTTTCTCCATGCATTTAAACCTTAAGTATTCAATTTTTACCTTGAGACGTTTTGAGGTACACCATTAATTTAGTTACGCCATGAAGAAAGTGTTAAATGAAAATGGCAGATTAATGACATTTGTTTAATTTAGTAAATGCCCTGCTGATGTTTCCACAAATTTACCTCACAGGGTTACTAGTTAAAGACACTCGGAGTGATTCTAGGCACGTGACAAGTCTCTCATCCACGGAGCCAATTTTCAGTTCATAGATGAATTCCTGAGGTGAAATCTGCCGCCTCCTCTTAAGACTTCCCTGTAAAATAAGATTTTTTTAAAATTAATTCATGCTGTTTAAGTATCAGTTATCCAACAGTAATGATTCCATCTTTCATATTAATAGCTACATACAACTATACTGCATAATGTTTTAAAGGGCCAATTTCTCCATCAGTCTGAAACTATAGTCTGTGGGGTCTAGAAATGATAGTTATGTAACATCAAAAAAATTCAATTCAAGAACTTTTTCAAATGCAAACATAAAAAACAATAAAATGCATACCATATAGAATATCTAAAATAGTCACATAGGTTAGACACATGTAGCACTGTAGCACTGTTCTTCTGTTGTTCATCAATTTGCTTGAGAGGGCACCAGTAACGTCTCTATTGTGAGACTTGTTGTTATTTTTTCTGGCTTACCAAATACACCACAGGGAGCTTGCCGGGCTCTGCCATGTGGATGGGATACTCTCAGTGGGTCAGAGTAATTGAACCCGGGTCGGCCACATGCAAGGCAAATGCCCTACCTGCTGTGCTATCACTCCACTTAGACACATAAAAAACAAAAATCCAATTTAAATTCACATTCCAAGCACTACAGTGTTGGGTAACATTGCTTTGTCCTTCAAGAAGCTTAGGTTTATCTGGTTACACCCATCAATCTGGTTACACCCATCACAGTGCTCCTGAAGCACTTCCACTTCCATTGTGTTTACATGTAAACATGTAAACAGTCTTCCCTATGCTCTCCTTCCCACCCAGTTAATCAGCTTTCCCCTTAATCAGACTTTGTTAATTTGTAAGATCAGTTTCCCAGAAATCTATGATTTTATATATATGAGTGAAATATTGCCTTTCTCCTCTCCTTATGCCTTATGAATAGTTTACCTTAAAGTAATATCCTTTTTGTATAGATACAGGAAGACCGTTAACATTATACTTTGTAATTTAGGATTTGATTGGCCTTGAATATTATTCACCCCTGGGCATCTGCTTTCTCGACTTAAACCTCAGTTGCCCTTAGTTCCTAACACCCCAAAAGCAGGGTCCCGAGGAGGGACTGAATGGACCCAGGGCAAGCAGTGAGCTACCCTGGCAGCGAAATGGGCCAGGCCAAAGTGCCATGATTCTTAACTATAAGTTAAGAGTTTGATCATAGACAAATGCTGTCATGATCCAAAGGTAACGACAAGACTAGGATCCTGCTAGGGGTGGGAAAGACTATCTGGCCTGAGCACCATAGTCTGAGATCGAGATAGCCCTAGGAGAGCAATTCTATAAGTTTAAGATATTTCTTACTGTATCCATACAAAATGATTTATATTATATTCTTATATGCTTGTGGGACAAGGAGAGGAGAGGCACGCCCATGGGATTATGCTCTAGGGTGGGTCCTCCTGCTGAGGAAGGATCTGTCCTAGGAGCGGTCTTCCCTGAGGCTAAGATTTCTACCCCTGTTGATCGTGACTGCACCTATGTAATTGTTTTCCCCAATTCCTCTTGGACAGAGATATAAGGAGACCGTAGATTGGGCAAGGGGGCAGAGACAGAAGGAGAGACGAGGAGAAACAGAGAGAGACAGGAGCAGAGACAGATGAGGAGAGAATCAGAATAAACTACGACTAATACCTACCAGCCTGGTTCTCGTTCCTTCCTCTGCCTGACCATAGCCATCGACCTCTCCGGGGTGGGAGAAGGGTGAGACTACCGAATGCGGGCGGCGGGAGAGACAGAGCCACCACCGCTGTGGGTGCCGTGCCCCCTATTTTGTGTGAGTTTACACACTACAGAAAATACTATGTCATTCATTCATTTAACTTATATTAAGCACTAATTCTGGATACTTTAGACAAACCTACAGTCTAGATAAAGAAAAGCAAGAAAATGGTATTTTTCAATATAGGCTAATTCCTTTAACAGCACATCAATGAAACCAAAGAAGGGACAGCTGGAGAAGTGAAATACAAAAAGACTGAGTAATATCAAAAAGGAAAGAAAATATCTAGGAAGAATTAAACAGGAATTTCTTCTAGCAAATGTTAAATACCTGCATATTCAAAAGAGAAGTGAAAAGCATAAACAACTGAAAACCGGGACCCAATCCTGAAGGCACAAGAAAAATTGGCCTTCCAGAGGAGTTTCAGAAGGATCAGAATTGGCAACAGTATCAAAAAACAACTTAGGAGACTTCCCTACCAGATAAACAGCCACTGCCCACAGTTTTCCAGACGCTTACAATTACTGATAGTAGAACGGTGAATCAGAAACAAAAAATCCTACCTTGTATGAAGTTTCACTCCCCAAGAAGAATAATCAAGAGTCAAAATAATTAGAGAAACATTACAGTAAGTTATACTTTCTTTGTATGCAGTGGACCCCAGATTAATCCCAGTACCACAAACGGTACATGGTACCTTTAACACTGGTATGGGTCACTCCACGGCACAGAGTCAGGAATATCCCAGAGCACCACTGGGTAGAACCCCAAAACCAAAAATGATAATAAATTTTTAAAGACTGAGAAATTTTAAATAAAACTTTGATAAATAAAACAAAGCTATATAGTACAGCAAGTAGGAGGACACTTGCCTTGGATGCAGCTGACTTGGGTTCAATTCCCAGCACCCCATATGTTTCCATGAGCCTACCAGAAGTGATCCCTAAATAAGTCAGGTGTAAGCATGAACACAGCCAGGCGTGGTCCAAAAACAAAAGAGAAAATGGCACAATTATAATGCATTGCATTATAAATATAAATTTGTGTCTACAGAAAAAGTCTGGAATATGCAGAGCCATAATCATTTTAAATACAATAATTAACAATACAGGGATGGGGAAGGGGAAAGTTATATTAAGGGTTTTGTTGCCCCTTACCCCAAAAAAAGGCATCTGCTCTACTTGAGAGAGAAGCATCATCTCACAAAGGCAATCACCTTTAATTCCCTTAAATGTTTTTTTTCATAGTTATTTATTAGGTCAAATTAGTATATTTATTCTGACCTTTTCAAACTTGCAATTTTAATATGTTATCTTTGACTTCCTTTATAAAAGATAATAGTTTAGGGGGGCAGAGAGAGCAATGTGAATAAGTTACCTGCCTTGCACACAGATGACCTGGGTTTGATCCCCTGCACCCCACATGGTCCCCCGAACTCACCAAGAGTGAGCCCCAGATGCAGAGCCAGGAGTAAACCCTGCACACAACCAGCCAGATGTGACCAAGAAAATATATAATGGATTATTTTCATACATTGGAACCTCAATTCTTCCAACGTCTAACTATGACAGATTTACATAATTGAAGCTGAAGATGTAATTCCATGAAATAAGAGCTAACTGAATTAATACTCCTAAGTCATTAAAGCAAAAGCCCTAGAGAGATTAATTTGAACATATCAAAAAAAGTTAAGTTTTAGCTTGTTTTAATGACAGAAAATGAGATATCACATGTCCCAATTCATGAAGTCTTCCAGCTAAAATAATTCATATGTAGGTTAAAACAACATTTTTGCCATCCTAAAACTGAGACCAGAAGAAATATTTCAGCTTCTTCCATTCAATGCTCAACGATTCCTACCATTGCCATTCAGTCTTACCCTGAAGGTCCCAGCTCATGCTGTCAGGGAACAACAGACATGAAGACCAGAAAAAAAAAGTTAAAGTTGTCTTCTGTTTCTAAATGAAAGCAGCTATTTACAAAAAACAACTAAGACCATAGAAGCACAAATATAAAACTTAGTAACTGTATAATCTAAATACTACCAACAATTGAAAACTGAAGTTTTAAGATATGGCATTTTAATAACATCCCCCAAATCGCACCAATTAATCAAAAGAATTTTAACAAAATAAAGAGAAGTATCTATGCACTAAAACATACACAAAATGTGTAGTTAAAGTGAGAAATAACTGAAGGTATTGCATCACATTTTTGACTCAGAGGAATCTACCTTAAGAAACACAGTTTAATATTAGTTCTCAGGTTTCTCAGTTCAGAGGTCATAACTCCAGATTCTTTCTCTATTTTGAGTGAAACATGATACTCCAAGCATAGCTCTTTCGATTCCTCTATGAGAGACTTGAATAGCGTTCTCATTCTGTTTTCATAGGGCCCAGGTCTCTGAGGCATATGTTAATGCAGGAAGAACAGTGGAATCGAAGAGATGTGCCCAGAGCCGGAGGTTCTTCGTCCTCTTAGCTATTTCTTGAATGCTCTTGAAGGCCTTCCAAGCCACTCTCTTCTTCCTGCGCAACTCGGGTGCCAGGTCATTCATCATGCTGACTTCTCGAACTAGGTACACATAACTGTTACATTCAGAGATATTTGTCCCGTTGAGAACGAATGGAATATCAGGAACGAGACCGTTTCTCATAAACATTGTCTTCATGAGATTTAGCTGTAGTTGGACCTTTCCACACTCACAGTCGAACTCAGACAGCATTTGTACCGTTTGGCTGATGTTTGGTGTTATTAGAACAATGTCATCAGCGAAGCAGAGGTGTTATAGTTGCCGACCATCTATCTTCACTCCCATTCCTTCCCATTCTAGTCATCGCATAACATTCTCAAGGGTAGCACTGAAGAATTTCGGTGAAATGGTATCACCCTGCCAAACCCCTATCTTGACATCAATGATCACCTCCCTGTAGAATGGTGACATTCTGGTACTGAATCTGCAATACAGCTCATGAAGGATCCTGATGTATTGAGTTTGTACACCCTGTTTGGTCGGGGCTTCAGTGACCACTTTAGTCTCAACAGAATCAAAGGCCTTCTTTAAATCAATGAACGTTAGACAGAGCGGCATCTTGAACTCCACAGAAACCTCAATGAGGTTGGTTATCGTGTAGATATGGTCGATTGTGCTGAATCCTTTTCGGAAACTGGCTTGTTCGCCTGGTTTTCCTTCATCTAGTGCTCTGTCAATCATATTCAGGATGACTCGAGCTTGTAGACAACAGACAAGAGGCAGATCTGGTGATAGTTGCCAATGTCGTGGATGACTACTTTCTTGTACAATAGAAAAGACCTGTTGGTTTTCCATTGGGACGGAAACTTGCATTCAGACAGATAGTGCATGAAGAGCTGAGCCAGTGTATTGATGAGTACTGACGGCAGGTTCTTCAGATGTTCAGGTCTGACCTTGTCTGGGCCAGGTGTTGTTCGATTCTTTACCGACAAAATGGCATGTCGGATTTCGGAAGGAAGAACTTTGGGAATGACATATCCATCCTGCGGAATTTGGTATGAGGGCAGGTGGACGTGGCTATCAAAGAGATCCGAGTAGAAGTCACGGATAATCTTCTCCATTGCCCTTCTGGAGGATGTGATAGATCCATCAGGACGTCGGAGGGCAGTCATCTTAGTCTTGTAGTTGGCGAAAGAGAGGCGGGCACTGCGAGTGCTTTTCCCAGCTTCTGCCACATCTACCAGCACTGCTGCTCTTCTCTCTGAGGTCTTCCTTTATGGCTTCTCTGCACTGCTTTGCAAGCTTGGACGTTTCCTTGAAGTTGCCTGAGGCTTGCTCCAAGCCACATTGGCAAATGAGCTCAAGAGTTTTCGAAGACAGGCATCTTTTTGTGGCTTTCTCTCTCTTGGCATTCTTCACACAATCATGGAGGTGCTAAACCAGTTGATGTTATTCCTTGTCAATGTTGTCAATGACGGCATCTTCCCATGTTACCGCAATAGTGCCAGAGTTCCCAGTTGGTAGTTGTTCTGGGAGTTAGCTTCTTAAACTTTGCAGCCCTTTCTTCCTGCTCTGTGAAGTAGAATTTTGCACAAAAGAGACGGTGGTCCGATCCCATTTGGAATTTTGGGACAACAGCAACATTGGTCAGGCAAGACCATCAATTAAATATGATGTGGTCAATTTCATTGTGGAACCATCCACCGGGAGACTCCCATATCCAAAGTTTAGATTCGGCCTTCTGGAAATGTGAGTTACCATGGATGATCTTGGTCGATATGATGAACTCAGACAGTCTCGCACCCTATTTGTTCCATTCTAGGCCATGGGTCCTGATGTGGAGTTATTCAGCTGATCTTCTCAGTTCTGTCTTGACATTAAAATCACCAACAATGATCTTGTAGAAGGTGTGGTCTTCTTTATAGAACGTCTCCAGCTCCATGTAGAACTTCTCAATTTCTCCTTCATCATAGTTGGATGTTGGTGTGTAGGCAACAAAGATAGAAACTGCCAGCAGTGAGCCACATCTATTCAAGTGTAATCACCTAATTTGGGTTTTTAGGCATTCAAATGAATCAATGTTTATGACCAAGTCCGTGTTGACAAGGACACCAACACCACCAACGCCTCTTTTGTTGCATGTTCCAAGGAACAGTTGTTCTCCAGTGTCGAAAACAGCGTGATGTGATTGATGCCTTCTCATCTTGGTCAGACCAATGATGTCGTACTTGATCTTTCACGCTTGCATTATCAGGTCCTTGATGGATGCATCCGATGCCAGTGTACATGCATTGAAAGTCATTTTTGTCCTTCTTTGTTCTGGCAGCCTAGTTCAGCCCTGAGATTTTATCAGCCTCTCCTTCCTCATCCTTCTTAACGCTGCCATATTGGTGGCTCTTTCAGGGTCAAGAGAATGAGACCCGTTGTATTTACTGGTTTTGGCATCTCAAATACACCATGGATAGCTTGTCAGGTTCTGCTGTCCGGGAAGGACACTCCCATTAGCTTGCCAGGCTCTCCGAGAGGGATAGAGGCTTTTAGGGTGGCCTCTAATCGTCCTTACAGGTATTCCCATGGTTCAAACCATATTTAAACCCCATCAAATATGGTGCAGTAATCTTGTATTATGTGTTTTATGATTTTTTCGTGCAGCTGCTTTGGTCGCGCGCAGAGGATCTCTGTTCTCAGGCTGAGACTCACGCACGAGTGGAGCCCCACAGAACCACGGAAGCAGAACTCTATGACCTTGGACTTCAGGCTCAACAGACCTGAGAACAGAGATTCTCTGCCTGCTCCCAGCAGCCCAGCAGACCTCCACTACCTCTACTATTCAGCCGCCACCACGCTCCAGGACGTTTTCCGGACACTTGGGCTGAGACTCACACATGAGTGAAGCCCCACAGAACCAGGGAAGTGGAACTCGTTGACCTTGGACTCCAGACGCATTGAATCCGAGAACAGAGATCAATAAAAACTTTCAATAAAAACTAAATGGCTTCACCCCAAAGAAAAATATTTAAAAATATGCCATATATTAGATATAATCCCAGTAAACAGAAAGCTTCTTTTCAGAGACTGAGAATCACATTAAACACTTATAAAGCCATGCATAAGGTATAAAAGAAGAATGTTCAAAAAAAGAAGAAATTGGAAAATTACTCTCAGATTTACCAAAAAGCTAAAGCAATCACATTAGAATGATACAAGCATTAATGAAACAGAAAAGAGTTTAGAAACACATTCATGTCTGTGTGGTTAATAGTTTCCAACAAAGGTACCAAATACAACTATGAATTTCCTAAATAAATTGTGTCAGAACTCCTCAAGAGCCATATAAGGTAAATGGAACCTAGATTCTAGACCTAAATCTGACAAATTATAAAATGTCTACAAGAAAACACAGGTATAAATCTATGTAAAGGTAAAGGCCCTCCCGTTGATCATTGATTTGCTCGAGCGGGCCCAGTAACGTCTCCATTGGAGACTTTGTTGTTACTGTGTCTGGCATATCGAATACTCTCGGTAGCTTGCCGGGCTCTCCGAGAGGGGCGGAGGAATCGAACTCGGGTCGGCCATGTTGGCTGCGTGCAAGGCAGATGCCCTACCCGCTGTGCTATCGCTCCAGCCCTATGTAAAATCTATGTAAAGAAAAAAAAACTTAGCAAAAACAAAGATTTCTTAGAAAGGATCCAGAAGGAGCTGGAGATATAGTAGAGCAGGTAAGGCACTTATCTTGCACAGAGTGAACCCAAGTTTGATCCTCAGCAGCACATATGGTCCTGAAACCCCACCAGACGTAATCTTTTGGCACAGAATCAGAAGTAATACCTGAGCTTGGCCAAGAGTAGCCCAAAAACAAACAAACAAACTAAATAAATAAATAAGAAAGAAAAAGAAAGGCTCATACTATATAAAAAAAAAAACTGCATAAAAATTTAACCTACTACTTTTTGAAAGACATTTATTAATAGCTTTATATATAAAAAGTAAAAAATTAATGGGTGCTTTCATTACATGTGAAACATGAATTATTAAAGCAAAAACGCCATAAATCCTAGGCATGGTAAAAACTATGGAGGCTGGCAGAGTGAAAGGTGAGAGAGGAGTAGAAAAGTCTTTTTGTTGGCTGGTGTGACATTATACACATATAAAAGAATGAGGTTAAACCCTGGTAATTCTGTAGTACCATAAACTAACAACAACTTAATGACAAAAATATTTTCATATAAAAATAAAATAAAAATATAATATATTTTAATATAAAATATGTTGATATTTTAATATATTAAATATTTTAATATAAATATAAAAATATTTTACCATTCACTACTGAATGGTAAAATACATATCAAGAGCTGTGAAAGTTTAAGATTTTATCCTACATACAGTCAAGTTCTTCTGCTACTGTCCTCATGAATAAAGAAAGTAAGAGTCCTGCATCATGGACCTCAAACACGCATTGTTTACCCAGCCGGTCAAGTCCAAGAATTGATGCAGGATCTCTGATGAATGATGGATACCTGAGCATAAGGTGGACAGCACTGTACAGGAAAAACAGTGAGATGAGGGATTCTCCACTTTTAGAATGAAGAATGACAAGGCTATTCACTGTACACAAAGGAATATAACTTTACCACCCAAGGTTTCCTACTGCAGACACAACCCTAGAATAGCCTGGGCAAAACACAGTCAGGTCTTAAATGTTTGGCATAATCCAAAGAACCTAGAGGGATACCAGGAACGCATGAGAGAAACATTCCCAATGATGAATATATCTCAAAGGATTAGGAGTATTTAATGACTTCTGAAAACCCCATTCAATGAATTTTGAAAACTCAAAACAGAACAAGACAATCCAACTTAGAAGTACATTCAGGGGCTGGAGCAATAGCACAGCGGGTAGAGCGCTTGCCTTGTACACAGCCAACCTAGATTCGATTCCCAGGATCCCACATGGTCCCCTGAGCACCGCCAGGAGTAATTCCTGAGTGCATGAACCAGGAGTAACTCCTGTGCATCGCCGGGTGTGACCCAAAAAGAAAAAAAAAAAAGTACATTCAAAAATTTCACGAGAGGATATATAAATGGTCACTAATTACATGAAATAATCCACAACATCATATTATCAAAAATGCAAATGGAAACAAGTGAAAAGGCACTACCTAATTCCACCAAATTTTCAAGGATGTGAAACACTTAGAACCCTTCTGAATTGCTGGAGACAAAAAAAAAAAAAGCCCTAGCATCACTTTAGAAAACAATTCAGCAATTTCTTTTAAAGTTAGAGTTCTAGTGTCTTTCACAGGAGACTTGTATGCTTGTATGCCATCACTGTCTCACTGCCATGTCTTTAGTGATACCTGAGAAGTTCCAGCATATTTTGCAAACATTCAACACAAACATCAATGGGCTGTGTAAAATAGTCTTTGCCATCATTGCTATAAAGGGTGTGGGCCAAAGATATGCTGATGTGGTATTGAGGGAAACAGACATTGACCTCATCAAGTGGACGGAACAGCTCACCGAGGATGAAGTGGGACGTGTTAGGCAGAAGCCACACCAAGACTCCCAATTGGTTCTTAACTAGACAGAAGGATGAGAAGGATGAAAAATAGAATCAGGATCTGGCCAACATGCTCTAGGAAGATTTGGAGTAACTGAAAAAGATAAGGGGATCCCCCCAAGGGGGGTGGGGGGAGTGTCACTTCTAGGGACTTCATGTCAGAAGCCAGACCTCAGGACACTGTCAGCATTGTGGGTGTGTCCAATAAAGAATAAATTTGTAGACCTCATCTATAATAGTCGATATACTTAAAAGATAAAATTAGAGGTATACAGACCATAGAAATCGGCAACTGCATAACTAAATATTAAGTGGAACTTGGGATGGGAAATCTCTGCAATGTACACGACAGTTTTATTCATGAGAGTCAAATATTCAGAGTTATGAAATTTCCACCTAGTGGAATACTATGCAAGTAATACGAGAAAAATAAATCCCCAAATCTAGATCAAGTTAAAAATATCAAGCCAAAAGAATACACATACAAAGATCCATTTATGAAAAAATTAAGACAAACCTGTCAGACTTTAGGTATAGACAGAGAAACAGAGCTGTTATTTTTCATGTGTCTGACAGGAGAATGATCAACATGTTATAAACAGTTTTACAAGTAGATTTTATTAATAAACACTCGGAAAGAAAAACCAAACTTACTGACTAAAAAAAGAAATTTTTTTGCTTACAGGCTCATACAGTGGTGCGCAAGGATTACTCCTGGCTCTGCACTCCTGGCAGTGCTCTGGGAACCATATGGGGTGCCTGGCATTGAACTCAATTGATTGCATGAAAAGCAATTAGCAACCCACTGTACACTATCATCCTGATTCTAAAAAAAATAAATAAATTCTTATGTATTCAGCGAGAAGCCTGGCATGTCTGAGGTCTATCCCAGAACCTCATGACACTGAGCATTGCCAGAAATGGTCCCAGGAACCCCAAAGTACTCTTCTGTGCAGCCTGTATGCAATTTAAGTAAATAATTATTTCAGTCATAATAAGATTTTTTCAGTTTGAACAATTTATCACTAAAAGATCTCTAGGACTTCAATTAAGATTCCTGCCTATAATACCTGCCCTTTTCCCCCCAAGCCCTCCCCAGTACTGCAACACCTTTGCAAAGATTTACTCCTAGATAAACAGGATTAAGAGTACTCATCCCCGGAAGGTCTTGCTTGAGCCTCACAAACCAAAACTCTCAACGATGGATTCCTATTTCTTAACATTAACCACTTTCTAACTAATTTTAATCACCATGTAGTTCTTTTCAAGGTATATTAAACACCTACTAGGAGCCAAAAAGTAACTGCATGGTATGGAAAGTCAAAGTGGCACCTCTTATTTTTGGTTTCAGCCAAAATGCAGTACCTTCCCTGAAGTGAGGTAGATGACAGGTCACAAGTCTGAACAAGTGGCATTTTTCGCTACTAGAAAGTAACAAGGAGCAGAAAACAGAATACAGTGAAGAAGGGCACAAAGGAAATTCAGAGATGGCTATTTCAAGCCACTGGAGAAGCAGACACAAGTTCCTAAGGCAGGACTGAGCTGGACACATTCAAGAACATAAAAAAGCCATACTAAATCCCAGTGTATGAGACAAACCCTTATAACTGACAAGGACAGACATAACAGGCATCTTCACCCTGGCAACACTACATACAGCAGAAGTCCCAAATTTTTTTTGGAACAATCCAATCTAATAACAATTTGCATTATTTTTTAATGAAAGAACTATGATTTACAAAGTTATTGACAGGTAAATTTTAGGCATATAAAATTTCAGCACCATACGTGAAATGAGTCAAAAAGAGAGAGACAGACAGACAGACAGACATAGAAAGATTGCACTCATCTGTGGAATATAAAGTAACAGAATGAGAGACTAGCACCCAAGAATAGTAGAGATAAGTACCAGGAGGTTTGCTCTGTGGCTTCGAAGATGGCCTCACATGTTGGAGGAAAAGGCAGCTCAGATAGAGAAAGGAACACCAAGAAAATTGTGGTTGGAGACCCGCTTGTGATGGGAGATGCGTGCTGAAAGTAGACCACAGATGGAACACGACGGCCACTCAATACCTCTACTGCAAACCACAACACCCAAAAGGAGAGAGAGAGAGAAAAAAAGGGAATGCCCTGCCACAGAGGTGGGGTGGGGTGGGGTGGGGGGATGAGGTGGGGGATGGGGAAGGGATACTGGAATCATCGGTGGTGGAGAACAAGCACAGGTGGAGAGATGAGTACTAGAGCATTGTATCACTGAAACACAAGCACTAAAGTTTGTAAATCTGTAACTGTATCTCAGGGATTCACAAACAAAATTTTTTTTAAAAAAATAGGATGTGTTTAGGATCAATAAATAAATAAAATTTCAGCAACAGTCCCACCACCAGTGTCAACATCCCTCCACTAGTGCCCCCCCTCAAAGTTCCACCCCTTTCCCGCCTTCCAACTTGACAGGAACATGACAAAGTGCCTGCGCTGAGATCTCATGTTTTCTGTGTTGTTGAGTCCGCATTCTGGATATATGGCTCTAGACTTCAACCACATCAGCAGTCGCACTGAAGCCCTGATGCCTGTTCATCCATTACTTATTCTCTTCCTCCCCCTCGATTTCTTTCCTTCTCTACCCTTCTCTAAACGCTGGAGTCAAGGGTAACCTAGCCCCTGGCCTCTTACAACAATACTTTTCCGCATCCGGTATAAGATCAATTTTTTAAAAGCTTTTTAGAAGCTTATGAGAAAGAAGGATGAAGAAAAGGAAGAGGAAGAAGAGAAGCATCAACAAACAGAAGTAATTGAGACCCTTTGTCACACAGACAGCCTAAAATGTTTACTCTCTGATCCTTTAATCAATGCTGGACACAACGCCGTCTCATAAGCCATGCTAAGGACATTCGTCTTACTTTGTGTAGATGAAAATCACAGAAGATTTGGGGACCTGAAGATAGAACAGTATGAGGCATGTTCCTGACCCAGTATCACATCATACCCAGAGCATCACCAGGTGCACCCTGGAAGCCTCTGAGCATGGCAGGAGACTGGACTGGAGATCCCAGAGCACTGCTGGCATGACCCGGGTACTTTAAAAGATTATTCTCTTCCATGGAGTACCCTAAGGAGCAAAGCATAAAAATAAGAACAACTGAAAGCTTATTTCATAGCCTGGTCAAGGGTAGGCAGCAGGGGCTGAAGTGATACTACAGCAGGTAGGGTGTTTGCCTTACACGCGGCTGACCCAGGTTCAATTCCCAGCATCCCATATGGTCCCCGGAGCACCGCCAGGAGTAATTCCTGAGTGCAAAGCCAGGAGTAAACCCTGTGTATCACCGGGTGTGACTCAAAAAGCAAAAAAAAAAAAAAGAGTAGATAGCAGGCTGGTATAAAATTTGCTCATTATGTACAAAGGTTCATCACAGGAGACTTGCTGCCATTTTGGATGTGAGCTGTGAATGATGATACCCAAGTTTTAGGTCTCAAGGGCTAAGTGAACAACACCTCCCTCACTTCAACTGTTCTATCTCTTTGACCTCCATAAAAGCGGCTTGAGTGGTAAAATGGGCATAAGCCTGTCAGAAATTCAAGGGACAAAGCTAGAATTGGCAGCTCCTTTGAAGAGCTACTCGGTAAGAGAAAACAAATGGGGACAATAGCTAGAAGAGAAACGGTGGGTATGATTTGGGGGTTGAGGAAGAAAACATACAATGTTTACATATTGATGGGAATGACTGAGCAAATGAAAAAAAGTGAAGGCGCTAATTGAATTTAGTTGGGAGATGCAGGTGAATAAAAATGGAAGGTAAGAGAAAAGTTGGATGCCATACAGTTTAGAGACAGTCACTTTAAAAATGAAAGCAGCATAGATGGAACAGATTTGGTAGACTACCAGATCTGGCAATAAGGTAAATAGGATATGATGATGCCACTGAAGTTCTCAGAAACAAAAGCATCTGAAAGAAAGATGCAGCACTGAAAGGATGAGAAAAAAGTTCAATGTCATCGAAAGAAAAAAAGCTCATTGACAAGGGACATATGGTAGAACAAGTTTTAAGATGACAATTCACTTCTCAATTCTGGGCCATTCAGAAAAAGTTTGTAGTGCCTCATGCACTCTCCCAGAGGCGCACCATGCTGAGGCACCAAAGCAGAGAACAGGGAAGCTTCCTTTTACCAACGCACGGTTTATACCAATGGAGAGACAAATGAGCTGATGGTTTGTGCAAGAGGAAAACAAGAACTAAAGTGGATATAAACAGATTTAAGAGTGCGGTGGGATGAGGAACCAACACACATAAAAGTGTTAGTCAAAGGGTCTGGAACTCAAAAAGAGTTAAGGGGAGGGGGGGAGAGGATACTAAATAAGATGGAAAGATGCATACCACTCAAAGAACAAAGTGCCTTAATCATATTTAGAGGTGGCATTTTGTAATTCAAGTTAGCTTGTACCTGAGATTGGGTGTAAAAACAAAGATTACTGGGAGTGATAAAGTCAAGGACAGGAGGGAATATGGGCTGGCTCATCTGTGAGAAAGTGTTAGTAATGAGGATGACAGCGGTAGCAGCTATAAGAAAAACTATTAGCAAGGTCTGCAACTCCACAAGAACTTCCTTCCAAAGCTAGATCTGCTTCTCTCGGATTCATCACCAATACTATTCCCTTGCAAAATACAGGCATTCAAAGAATGTGGTGCTAATAAAATGAAAGCTATGCATAGTTAGTAGATTAAAATAAGAAAAAAAGTCAAAATACTAAATAATAATGCATACTCAAAAGGTGTATTTCAAATCAAAGACATCAGAAATAGACCACATAATTGGGACATTAGTTTTCAGCACAATTTCCCCCCTTTTATTGTATTACTATCAAAATACAGGTATAAAAGAAAGGAAATTGAGAGAAAATATTATGTTACATGAATAATCAGAAATGTGCCTTTTAAGCAGAGTTATTCTGCTTCTTTCATTATACATAACTTCAAAGGAAGTGAAAATTGAAGAGAAAAAGGATACTCATGTATGCATAGCTCCAAATCCATTAGCACAGAAGATGAAAATACTTAGGAAGCTTTATCCCCTGTGGTATCAAAACACATTAGTGAGATAAGGATGTCTGCCTGACATCACAAAAATTAGAATATTTATCCTACATAAATTTTAAATCTTATTTAATCCCTTGGTAAATTTTATTCTAAAATACCAAATGAATTATAAGGTGACTAGGGTGGGGGATGGGATGGCATGTAGTTTCATAAGGTACCTCTAGTCGGAGTCATTATTAAATCTATTCTAAAGTAAAACACCTTTGTACTATTTATTCTCATATCTATTTCTCGGGGGGGGGGGGGAGGGGACGTTCTTTCTTTGACCTTTCTTAGATTAACTTTTCGCATGCCTGCCTCTGTACTTTTGCTTGTTTTGGGGGGGGCCACAACCAGCAATGTCCAGGGTTTGCTCCTGGCTCTGCACTCAGGGATCATTCCTGGCTGGGAAGAGATGACCATACGTGGTCCTAGGACTCATAGCCGGATAGGCTCCATATAAGGCAGCTACCAACCCTCCAGCACTCCTGTGCTTACATATCTTTCAATCCAGCCTAAGACTTAACTCACCATATGTTTCTTCACTCTTTTACCTCATTTGTTTGCAGCAGAATTTAGAGTACTATTTCCAAGACAAATTCAAAACACATGGCATTTTTAATTTGCCATAAAAATAGTTTTCCAAATTACAGCACTTTCTTACTTTTTCAGATAATTTTCAATATCTATAAAAATCATGAGAACTACTATTTGATGATGACCTAATTATAAAAATAATAAAAAGAAAAAAATTGCATTTACAGAGTCGGTTTGCTCTGTTAGATGCTGCTACAGCACAATGTCAATGTGGGTCAGGACAGATATTTTCGTTGCTAATACAGTGTCTAACAAAATGGCAGCTACTTTAAGCAAAAATTTGTCTAGATTAGCTGAGACATCACAGAAGACAAAAACGATGTTTTTCATACTCACATCTCTGTAAATATTCTTTGGCTCATTAAATGATTTTACTTTCCATAGTGAGTAAAAAAGGAAATAATTTTCTTTTAAATCATCAAGAATAGTAAACACTTTTTAACATCAAGATCCAAAATACAAAGAACTAGAAATTTAAATTTTCAATCTTCTTTAAGTATTTCCTTTGAAATTTTGAATAAGCAAACTGTAAAAAACAAAAATTCCATTAGCATCCAATCTGAGTAGCAAAACAATCTAAATTCTCAGCCCAGACCTGGTCCCAGAAAATTAAGGAAGCACAGTGGGGTCGGGGGCTATTGACATGTTGCCCCCCAGATCAGCATTTCTTCACCTCTCCATAACTCAGTGTGAACATTCTGAAGACATCCTAACTGCAGTCACTTAGCCACACAAAAACACACAAGAAACAACTCCAGACTGCAAAAAATCACAAAGGGAAAGAAATACAGAACCCCGCCATGTTTAGTGAAGGAAGATGGTAGCCCAGAACACTAAACCAATAGCAACAAGCTATATAACCTCTCTGATAAGAAATTTAGAGAGGAACTGGCAGGGTGTTTAAGGAGCTAAGGGAAACAATGGAATAGATCACCACTAAAACACAAGCAGAATTGAGGAAAGATGACTAAACAAATGCAAGTCAACCCACATAATATAGCACATCAAAAAAAAAAATTTTAAAAGCATATGATCATATCAATAGATGCAGAAAAAACATTTGACAAGATCCAGCACCCATTCATAATTAAAAACTCTCCACAAGATAGGAATTGAAGGACTTTTACTCGATATATTCAAAGACATTTACCACAAGCCCACAGCAAATATGCTAAGTGGGGAAAAACTAAAAGCCTTTCCTCTAACATCAGGCACAAGACAAAGTTGCCCACTCTCACCACTTCAGTATAGTACATAGGAATTAGCACTGTAGCACTGTCCTCTCCCATTGTTCATTGATTTGCTTGAGCAGGTACCAGTAAAGTCTCCATTGTGAGACTTCTTGTTACTGTTTTGGCATATCGAACCACAGGGAGTTTGCCAGGTTCTGCCTTGCAGGCATGATACTCTCGGTAGCTTGCAGGGCTCTCCAAGAGGGCGGAGGAATTAAACCCAGGTCAGCCGCGTGCAAGACAAACGCCCTACCAGCTGTGCTATCACTCCAGCCCACATAGTAATTCACTGTCACTGTATCACTGTTCTCCTGTTTTTCAACGATTTTCTCGAGCGGGCCCAGTAACCTCTCCATTAGAGACTTTGTTGTTACTGTGTTTGGCATATCAAATACTCTCGGTAGCTTGCCGGGCTCTCCGAGAGGGGCGGAGGAATCGAACTCGGGTCGGCCATGTTGGCTGTGTGCAAGGCAAACGCCCTACCGCTGTGCTATCGCTCCATTAGGCAAGAAAAATATACCAACGGCAACCAGATAGTAAAGGAAGAAGTCAGGCTCTCACTATTTATGGACGACATGATTTAGAAATTCCATATGCCAAAAACCAGTAACAATTATGGGTCTCATTCTCCTGATCCTGAAAGAGTCTTGAATGTGGCACTTTTTAAAATCTCAGGGCTAGGGACGAAGGAGACGTTACTGGGGCCTGCTCGAGACAATCAATGAACAGCAGGAAGACAGTGATACAGACAGTGATGATTTAGAAAATCCTAAAAACTCATTATAAAAAACAGATTTGTACAGTAAATTAGGCTACAAAATTAATAAGCAAAAGTCCATGGCTTTCCTATATACAAATAATGAAAGAGATAAAAGACATAGTAAAAGATAATACTGCTTACTATTGTGCCTCAAAAAATCAAGTACTTCAGAAAGAGCTTAAAGAGGTGAAAGGCCTATGCAAAGAAAACTACAAAAGACTACTTCAAGAAATAAAAGAGAATTGGAGGAAATGGAAACACATTCTCCGCACATGGATTGGAAGAATTAATATTATTAAAATGGCAGTACTATGGAGAGTATCAAACTGAATGAAGTGAGTCAGAAGGAGGACAGATACAGAATGACTGCATTCATTTGTGATATACAATACACACACTTATAGATAGATAGATAGATAGATAGATAGATAGATATTAGAAGACTAATATTCATTGCCAGGAAAAACAGGTGCTAGAAGGACTGGTCAATGCTTGTAACTAACCACAAGTGTATGGGGCTGATGTTAGATAAGACAGGGAAGAAATCAATATGACAATAATAGCTGGGAATGATCACGCTGGACAAGATATGAGGGTTAAAAGCAGGTAAAAGGATATTCTTGATAACTTTTCAGTATCAATATTGCAAACCACAATGCCCAAAAGGGGAAGGCAGGGGAAGCACCTGCCGTAGAGGCAGGCAATGGGGAGGGGTGATGGGAGGAAAACTGGGGACACTGGTGCTAGGAAGTGTACACTGGTGGAGGGATGGGTGTTGGAATACTGTATGACTGAAATCTAATCATGAACAGCTTTGTAAGGGTCTATCTCACAGTGATTCAATCACTGAAACTATCCTCCCATTGTCCATCGATTTTCTCGAGAGGGCCCAGTAACGTCTCCATTGGAGACTTTGTTGTTACTGTGTCTGGCATATCGAATACTCTCGGTAGCTTGTCGGGCTCTCCAAGAGGGGCGGAGGAATCGAACTCGGGTCAGCCATGTTGGCTGTGTGCAAGGCGAACGCCCTACCCGCTGTGCTATCGCTCTAGTCCACAGTGATTCAATAAAAAAGTTTTTTAAAAGGACTAGAGAAATGTTGTGTGTGAAAAAAAAATAATAACTCATTAAACAAACTTTTAAAAGAGAAAAAAATGGCAGTACTCCCTCAAATTATTGTATGTATTTAGCAATTCCTGTAAGAATACCCATGTTACTTTTCAAAGAAATAGAGCAAACAATCTTGAAATTCATATAACTCTTCCTCCTCGAATAGCTAGAGCAATCCTTGGTAAAAGAAGATGGGGAGCATCATTTTCCCAACTCAAAATGTATCACAAAGCATGATACAACAAAGTACTACAAAGCACATACTATAGATGATTACAGTATGCTATTGGAACAAAGACAGATGTTCAGACAGTGAAATAGACTTGAATATCCTGAGACAGACCCTCAGGTAATCTCTACAAAGGAGCAAAAAATATGATATGGAGCAAGAAAAGCCTCTTTAACAAGTGGTGCTGGGAAAAATGGTCAGATACATGATACATGCTGAACTACAAAATAAACTCAGGACTCTTTCTAAATTGGGCAGCTACATGTAAAAAAAAAAAAAAAAAGCCCTCAGACCTCCATCTAATGCCATGCACAAAGTCAGATCAAAAGGGACTGAAGACCTCAACATCAGATCTGAATCCATATGGTACCTGTAAGACAACATAGGCAAAACCCTCTGTGACATTGAAGCTAAAGGCATTTCAAAGTTGAAACACCACAGACCAAGCAAGCGGAAGCAAAGATGAACAAATGGGACTACATTAAACTAAGAAGTGTGTGCACCTCAAAGGAAATGATGACCAAGATAAAAAGACAGCCCATGGAAAAAATTGTTTACTTAACACTCATATGACAAGGGGGGTAAAGTCAAAGATAAAATCATACAACCCCATCAAAAAATGGGAAGAAGAGATGAACAGAAATTTCCTCAAAGAAGAAATACAAATGGCCAAAGGGCACATTAAAAAATGACCTGCATCACTAATCATCAGGGAGATGGGAATCAAAACAACAATGAGATGTTACCTCTTGCCACAACAAAAACAAGAACAACCAGTGCTGGCATGTATGCAGGGAGAAAAGGACTCCATTCACAGTTGGTGGGAATGCCAACTGGTCCTACCGACTTCGAAAACTATAGCGCTGTAGCACTGTCCTCCCCTTGTTCACTGACTTGTTCGAGCGGGCCCAGTAGCGTCTCCATCGTGAGACTTGTTGTTACTGTGTTTGGCATATCGAACAATATGAATAATCCTCAGAAAACTAGGAATTGAACTTCCATATGACCCAGCAATACCACTCCTGAGAATATGCCTAGGGGCTCACAATGCAGAAAAACACAATGCAGTAAAGTCATTTGCGCTCCTATACTCAATGCAGCACTATTCAGATGAGCCCGAATCTGGAAACAACCCAAGTGCCCAAGAACAGAAAAGTGGATAAAGAAATGATGGGCCATCTACAGAGTAGAATACAGTGGAATACTCAATGCAGCCATTAGGGAAAATGAAGTCATGAAATTTGCTTATACAAGTATGGATGTGGAGAGTTTCATGCTGAGTGAAATACGTCAAAGGGAGAGAATCAGACAGAATGGTCACACTCATTTGCAGGATTTAAAAAAAAAAAATCATAGTGTAAGGATAATACCTAATGCAGTTGGGTCTATGGCAATGACAATGACAACCACTATGACAATGATAATTGGAAATGATCGCTCTGGACAAGAACTGTGTGTTGAAAGAAGATAAGGTGATATGCATGAAAACCCTTTAAGTAACAGTATTTGCAAATCGGAAGCTCCTTAAAGGAAAAAGGGGAGAAAAAGGAGAAGTGCCTGCAATAGAGGCAGGCTGGGGTGGAGGGTGGGAGGACAGGAGGGAAACTGGGGGGATTGGTGGTGGGACAAGCACAGTAGTGAGGGGTTGGGTGTTGGAATATTCTATGACTAAAACTCAATCATGCACAAATTTGTGACTGTGTATCTCACGGTGATATAATTTTTTAAAAAGTCTAAATTCTCATGTGATAGAAGATTCTTGTGTAAGTGCACGTCTAATTTTATGTCTATAAGTTTTTATTTATGTCAGTAACTATAAGTTAATAGCTTGTTTCTCTTTCTCTGGTAGCTCCTGAATTCTTAGTACCTATTTAGGTGATGAGACATGTAAAGACAAATGAGATGATTCAAACTCTGGAGCCGAAAGAAAAAGAAAATAGTTTGCATTGATGACATTTTAAGGAAACAGCGGTGTCAGCAAGGTACAAACAAGGATTAGCACAGTTGCTGCCAAGGGAGTAATTATAATCTAAATTACTATCATGTATATGCCTATTAAAATGCATTGCAAAAATTTCCTTGCATTTTCAAATAATTCCTAACATCTGTAATGTTACTGATCAACAGAAACACTGCCACTGCATGAATTACTTGCTTTCAGAACATTTACAATCCCAGCCGAACTTCAGTGCCAATAAAACCTGTTATTCACAGATGATAATGCAAATTCATAGTAGGAACTATGAGCTTCCAACAGAAGCATAAAAAGGTACATTCACCATCAAAATAAAATTTAGCGGTCTCCTTACTTACTTATGGTATTTTTCTATAAACATTTAATGAGTACCATTATGCATCAAAAACTCATACCTATAATTTTAGAGACAGCTTTTAGTATACATTACAAATAGCATCTATTAAGTTTAAAATTGCAAAGAAATTGATAAAATAGAGAAAATATGTTCCTCTCCCCTTTCCGTTTTTAAAATATCACTATAAAGGAACATAACCAGATTAAACTATTATCAATTTTAGGTATTTATAAGTTGACTTGAAATAATAGTGAAAAAAATCCAATACGCAACTTATCTTTCATTATTCATCACTACTTAACTACCTTGACTTCCATTCCATTCTCAAAAAAGCTTTCCTGCACTGGCCCATTGCCATCAATAAGGCAACTGAATATGTGAACTATGTTTGTACTTAAGAAGGGTTAATTCAATAGATGAATAGAATGTCTACCTATTCATTATGCATGTCTACCAGCTCACTGTGACAAAAACTAAGGTTTTACTTCAGTTTTAAGGTCCTGAAGAAGATATAACATTCTACAGACAATAGCTTTTACCCATCAAGAATAGTAGCTAGGGGTCTGGAGAGAAAGTACAGTGAGTAGGGCTCTTGCCTGGCACATGGCCAACTTGGATCCAATCCCCAGCACCACATATGACCACCCCCAAGCCCACTCGGAGGTTTTCCCTGAGCATACTTGTCAGGAGTAAGCCCTTAGCACTGCCAGGTGTGGTCCAAAAAAAAAAAATCAAAGAAAAATTATATATCTGTTTAATCTTAGCTTGCTGAAGCGTAAGGAGGTGGGATGCAGGGGAAAGAGGGATCTCATACTTTTTTCAACAATGAATTTATGGCTCATTTATGTATTTCTATTGAATGCTCTATGCATCGTCAGGTAATCTTTTCACATCAGTAGTGTTTTTGCCGCAGTAATTTCATTTCTAATGCCAATACTTAAGCATTATCTATATATTTTCTAACACAAAGTCAATATTCTGTTTTTAAGATGAAACTTTCTTTTATTGTTATTGTTTTGGAGATCCGCGCAACTATGCTCAGAGCTTACCTCTCCCTCTGCCTCAGGAATCACTGCTAGCCCTTGCAAGGCAAGCGCCCTGCCCCTACACTATCTCTTCAGACCCTAAAAGATCTTCAGTATACATTTTTACTTTAAAGCTGAATATTACATCAATTCACTTTTTCTGAGGGGAGTCGGGGGCAAGGGGGACACACCCAGCTGTTGGGGGAAAGGGGGACACATTCAGGACTAGCTCCTAACTCCTGGCTTGCACTCAGAGGTACCAGAAGGGGTGCAAGGGATTAAGCCATGGTCCGGAACATGCAAGGCAAGTGCTTTATTTACTGTACTATTTTTTCTGGACCCTAAAAGTTGAATATTTTAAAGCGTAACTGTTGGTGGGGAGGAGGGTGGAGGGGGAGGAGATGGAGCACAGAGTGACACCTAGCATTGCTTGGGGCTTACTCCTGGCTCTGCATTCAGGGATCACTCCTGGCTGTTCTCAGGGGAGCATTTAGGGTGCCAGGGATCGAACCCAAGTCAGCCACATGCAAAGCAAGAGCCTTATTTTCTGTCACTCACTGTCCCTCACTCTCCTCCCGTTGTTCATGGATTTGCTCGAGTGAGCCCAGTAACATTGTGAGACTTGTTGTTACTGTGTTTAGCATATCGAATACATCACAGGTAGCCTTCCAAGCTTTGCCATGTGGGCGAGATACTCTCGGTAGCTTGCCAGGCTCTCTGGGAGGGGAGGAAGAATCAAACTCAGGTGGGCTATGTTGGCCCTGTGCAAGGCAAACATCCTACCCGCTGTGCTATCGCTCCAGCCTTATTTGCTGTACTTTTTTTTTCAGTAGGGTGGGGTCAGCGGAGTGGGGCCACATCCAGCAGTACTCAGGGTTTACTCCTGGCCCTATGCTCAGGGGACCACAGTGGGTATACTAGGGACTAAAGCCAGTTGGCCACATGAAAGACAAGTGCCCCACCCACTGTAATATCTTTCTGGTCCCATTTACAATCTCTTCCAATCCAAAACACACTTTCATTTCATCATAGGCCTACTGAAATTTTTCTTTAAATTTATTTTTTAATTTCCTCCTCACTCTTGCTAATTGTATACCTGTAGGAATATGTGTTTCATATATTTTTTAAATATTAGCATAGAATCATTCATACTATTAATCTTTAAAATGTATGAACTTCCATAAAAGGAAAAAAGGACCATTTTTTTTAAACTTTCATCAACAACAATGATTTACATTTTGTGGAATTTCAGGAGTTTAGTTTTGCAGAATTGATCAATATGCGTGTAGGTATCACTACATCCACAACAGGAGAAATAAAAAGCTCTCTTTCATGCATGGAATATTCAAAACATGGAAAGGGAATAGTAAATGGCCAAAAGGATCAGAACTGGAGATTCTGTCTACAAAACTGTAAATTCCTGAGTGGAAAGGACTGGGAGGGGCCCTGGGAGACGGATGGAGGGAGACAGGACTCTGGGAATGGGTGTGCTGTTCAGATGATGCATGTAAGAAACGTTGAAATAATGGCATTGTAAATCACAGTACCTCAATAAAAATGGCCACAAATAAAAAGGAACCAGAGTGACAGTACAACAGTAAGCACTTGGTTTGCAAGTGGTCTACCTAGGTTCAATTCTCTGCACAGAGATCTGGAGTAGCACCAAGAGTGGCCCCTGAGCTCAGAACCACTCCTGAGCACAGCTGGGTGTAGCCCCCAAACAAAACCAAAAAAGAAAGGGTGTATGCTGGGTGGGGGGGGTGCTTCAGTGGGGGGAAGAGGAGGGAATGAGAGAAGATCACAGTAAAAGAGATCTGTACATTCCTAAATTTGTTGTACCATCATTTATTAAAAAAAAAAAAACAGGAACAGGAAATAACCTATTTTCCGTCCACCAACTGATATATGTGCATAAAATGGAATACTAGTCAGCTATTTATAAAAATTAAATTCTTCACATATGGAATTTTTCAGTTCAGAGTCAAAGAAATTCATCACCACTAAACCAACCCTCCATGAAACAGTAAAAGAACTTTTTTAAATCGGGGGAAACCACCCATCAGGAAGCAGTAAAACACACTGGTGGTGGAACTGGTGCTGGAACACTGTATGTCTAAAACTCAACTACCAATAACTTTGCAAATCACAGTAATTTTTTTTTTTTGCTTTTTGGGTCATACCCAGCCGATGCTCAGGGGTCACTGCTGGCTCTGCACTCAGGAATCACTCCTGGCGGTGCTTGTGGGACCATATGGGATGCTGGGAAACAAACCCGGGTCGGCTGCGTGCAAGGCAAACGCCCTACCCACTGTGCTATTCCTCCAGCCCCAATCACAGTTAATGTTTAAAAAATTAAAACATTAATGTGGGGGCTGGAGAGATAGTATAGTGGATAGGGCACCTGTTATGCATGCAGCTGACCTGGGTTCAATACCTGGCACCCCATATGGTCTCCCAAGTCACGCCAGTAGTGATTCCTAATCACAGGGTTAGAAGTAAACACTGAGCACAGCTAGGAATGGTAAAAAAAAAAAAAAAAAAAAAGTAAAACGAAAAAAGAAATATTAAAGTGAAAAAGAACAATGATGACCATTTTCAAGTTCACCCAGTCTTCCCTTGTTATCTCCATTAGGTTAATTTTAAATTTTCAGATGGTGCATTTTTCAATTTTAAGATTTATATTTGGTTCTTTTAAAATAGAGCTTATTTCACAATTGAAATTTCATAGATATTCAAGTATTATTAGCATATTTTCCATCCCATCACTGAAAGTAGTTATAATAGATATTTGATATTATTGTGTTCAATTCAACATTTGTCTCAAATTGGTTTGGCATATATGGATTTTCTTTTTTGTTGAGAATGGGTCATGCTGCCCTAATTCTTCGGTTGAATAATTTTGGATTGTATCCCAGATATTTTATATATTCTATTCTGAGTCTCTGAATCCCATTTTCCTCTTCTGGAGGGAAAAATGTTGCTTTTTTTGTTTATTGTCAAATTTTTACTCAATTAGACTCATTGCAAGTCTGGTTCTTTGGGTATAGCTCAAAGTCCTGCTCCCTCAATGGGAAGCAGTTTTTTATCCATCACTGGCAAATTTTACTCTGGCCTGAACATGTATAATTTAGGGAAAACAGCTTTAATATACAAAATTTGTCAATAAACTTCCCACCACCGTTTCTTCCTAGCTCAGATTACTAAAGTTTCCCTCTTTGTCTCAAACTCTTGATTTAGCTTTGATCCTAATATTTGTAATTATAATTTAGGTAACCATCACAATAGTGTTAAATATTATGATAGTGATGTACCAAGTTACTGTACCCCACCATCACCAAAGTGTCCGTGATCCTCCAAGCACTATTCTGATGTCTTTTATTTCTGAGGACTAAAAAGACGTCACCTTTATTCTTAGAGTTTTCATCATTTGGTGTACTGAATGTGTCCTGCCCTTGAGATAGAAATTTTAAGACTAAAAGTCCACCCCATACAACTTTCTCTTCTAACCTTACTATCATGCAAAATCTGCCCACACTACAAGGTCTTTGGAGTGTTTCACTGTTTGGGTCAGTTCTCTATTTTGTACCACTTATAATTGTTCTACAAGGAAAGCATGCAAAACAACTTGCTTCATTATGGAAGTGGCACATTCAAATTACAAACCCTTGTAGAAATGCACAAAGACCAAGTCAGAGATACAGTACAGCAGGTAAGACTCAAAAGCTTGCATGTGGCTGCCTTAGACAACCCCAGTTTGATAGCTGGCACCAGGGGTCACTGCTGAGCACAGAGCCAGGAACAGCCTCTGAGCAAAAATGAATATGGACTATCATACTGACTCTTAGCCCATTCACAATTTGTGCCATTCTCCATTTGTTCATAGGTCACCAAACTGGCCTTACAGGTACTGTAGCCTAGAGTTCCCTTTGTATGGCAGAGTCTCACCTGGCAAGGTGACACAGTGATGGCTCTGGCACCACCAGAACTGAGCCCAAACATAGGGTAGGGAGAGCCGATTAAATAAACATGGGCCAAGGGCTGTATAATTCACCAAACTCTACTCAACAGTTCAAGGAAGAAAAAAAGATCTATTTGAAACATCTGAAAAGGCAAGGAGTTTGGGGGAGGGAGGAGGGGAGGGGATATGTTGGTGCTCCTAAGTCATTCGGTTCATGGACCTTTACATGCTCCCCCCTTCCCCATTGACTTCTTGGTTGTGTTAAAGCGGAAAATAACAAAAATGCCTAAGAGAGGAGAGAGGCGAGTGGAGTGGTGGGGGGCACCCATTTGTACAGTCTTTAAAACAGAGCATTTTTCCAATCTTTCCACATAGTTGCACGATTACACACACACACACACACCCATACACCCATCATTGTGAATGGTATTTTCAAGTGTTATCGCTACATTTCAATAGAAGTCTACATTCTTTTCAGCCTTTCTCCTGATTTCTGGAAGAAACCAACCTTGTATCTTATATACAAGTGATAAAAACTAAAAACATCATGTGTTACTAAAGAATTAAAAAACATATCAGTGAGGCTGGAGTGTTAGCACAGTGGGTAGGGCTTTTGCCTTGCATGTGGCTGACCCGGGTTTAGTTCCCAGCATCCCATATGGTTCCTGAGCAATGCCAGGAGTAATTCCTTGAGTTCATGAGCCAGGAGTAATCCCTATGCATCACCGGATGTGACCCAAAAAAAAAAAAATACATATCAGTATCCATCTAAATAACAAAACAGTTAAATATGGCGCACACACACACACACAAAAAATAGAGGGCACTGAAAACACAAGATCTTTAGTAAGAACTGCATCCTTCAGTGACCATCTTGGGATTTGGGCCTCTGGTTTCCTCAATGTTGTGTTTAATGTATTATAGAGTGGGAAAAGATATAGAACTAAACTATAATTTGAATATACTTCAACTATTAGATTTTTATCACAATAAGTATTCCCCTGCTCCATTTTAATTGGAAGTTTTTAAAGTTATACAGTTTATAAAGGAAAAAGAAGGAAGGACCAACAGTGTGTTGGGGAGGGAATACAACTCAATGAATTGAACAGAGAAGCAACTGAAAATTTTTTTTTAAAAGTGAGTTATTACATTTATCTACATTCATCCACCTTGTAACTAAGTACACAGGTTGTGAAAAGACTGAAACCTTATTTCTTTTACCCCAGAATCCCAGACATTGTATCTTAAGAAGAAACTGTATAAATTGCCTGTTAAGTGAGAATGTAAGATAATGAACCTCAAATCTACTGAATAACTGCCAAGTTCCTGTAAAGAACATCAACAAAGGTTATGTTTAAAAACAGTCAGAGACCCAGCAAAGTGATATTTTTAAAGTTCAAAATTTCCAGAATGATCTATTAAACCTAGCTAATACATTCACTTAATAAACAAGCAAGCAATCAGATGATATGTGTCACCAACCATTACAGTGAATATTGAAAGTGAAAAATGGGTAAGAGGAAATTCGGCCTAGGAGGTGCTCACATTAAATAAGACTAAACAAAGAGATTCAGGAAGGAAATAGGAAACCATTATTTCATTCTCAGTTTAAAAAAAAAAAAAACCAACGATTTTCTAAGTACTGGGGGAAGCTTCCCGATGGAGATAATTTCTCAGAGATGGGGAGTAGAAAAGAACAGTAACAAAAACATTATCAGCCAAGGCACAATTAATTTAGTACATTTAGGAACAACAGGACCGCATTCCATGAATCAGAACATGGAATGCACTACTTTATACCAAGGAAACATATTAAACCCATAAAAAGACATGGACGAGTTGTAAATAAAATACAGAATGCTCTACAGTAAAGATACTCCAGCAATAGTTAGGAAGACACACAACTGAGGATTTTTTTTAAGATTTAACAGACAAGGCCAGAACTTAGGAGAAAAATAACTAATCTCCTTAATTTTAGCATAAACTTTATAAATATCATCAAGAAAAGTCAGCAGGGGCGTGTGGGGGGGGAGGGGGGGGGAATTACTAAAGTGGGCCATGAAAGTGTGAGCATCTCAGGGGAAAGAAACCGACCATAGTCTATCTCCAAGGTACTGAAGAGATTAAAGAATCATTTCTCTGCTCTAACCATCTGTTCCCTGTCACAAGTCTCCAGAATGCATGTTTATGGACCCCTCTTCTAAAATGCGGGCTACACTAAGAAGAGGAACATCTTCAGATTTGTTCTTTAGAATATCCCTAGTGTCAAAATGGGAAGTGAATAATCAAGTGAAACAATTAGATAGTTTTTCAACTATGTGAACTCTAAGGTAACTAAAGCAAATCAAGTGCCAAAAAATAGCAAAATTCTGCCTGGGCTTGGAGAGAATTATGTGGTACCAGAGGAGACAAGGGAAATGGAAAAGTGGTTAAAAGGTGTCTGGTGGCAAGGCTGTAGCACTAGAACTCTGATTGTTGTTTGCAGGATAACACTGTTCTGTCCTTCCTGCATAGCCTCAGGTAGTTTAGGTTTATTGGGTTGCTCCCATCACAGTGCTCCCATTCCTCTGTGTTTATTTGTAACTTTCCTTGTGCTCTGTTGACTTGTAAATATGGCTTTTCTCTTTTCCCTAAGTCCATTGCATAGTTTATTCAGAGCAATGTCCTTCTTGTATGGACACAAGAAGACATGCTTTTGTAATGTGACCCTCAGTAATATTTCCCTCCCGGGCATCTGTTTACCTAAGCTACAGCTGCCTTTACTTCCTACCACCCCCAAAAGCAGGGTCCCGATGAGGGACTGGATGGAACCAGGGCAAGCGGTAAGCTATGTGCTACCCAGGCATCGAGATGGGCATGGCCAAAGCACCATAATGCTCAACTATAAGAGCTTGGGCATGAACAAATGCTGTCATGATCCAAAAAGTAATAACTAAATTTGCACCCTGCTAGTGTTTGAAATAATTAATCTGGCCTGAGCGCTGTAGTCTGAGTCTGTGGTAAGATGTACCCAGGAGAGCTGCCCTACAAGTCTGTTATCTCTTACTGTGTCCATACAAAAATAGCTAGCATTGATATGATGATAGTTATTGTACTAAGAAAAAGAGAAAAACAATATTTACAAGTCAACAGAGCACAAAGAAAGTTACAAGTAAATACAGAGGAATGGGAGCACCGTGATGGGAGCAACCCAATAAACCTAAACTACCTGAGGCTATGCAGGAAGGACAAAACAGTGTTATCCTACAGTTGGTAACTATCAGAGATCTAAAAAGCTACCCTTGAAAGTCTCTAGTATCACTGACCCGTAATAAAACAGTACAGCACACAGCAATGTTTGTTGAAAGGAAAAGAGATGAATGTTTAAAATGACAGATTATACACTTCAACTAGTCTATAATATACTGTTATTATAATGACTTAAGGAGGGGGGAAATCAAGATTGGAGAGCTCTCCTGTGTCAATTCCATTGCTTTTCACCCTTCAACTTGATCTTAAATTCCAGAGAGTTCATAAATATATTTATCTTCCCAGCACCTCTCATTTACTAACATCACAACTACTCAACAAGACGAAAAATCCACTCATCACTTTGAGCCTGAAAAGGGGTGCTACAAAAAAAAAAAAAACTACATGAATTCAGGCATAGGGAAGGGCAGTGCAACACCTACTTTGTCAACATAAAACCAAAGAGAAAATACATGAACCTCTAACAGTGTTAGTCATTGATCTGAATGATTTATTTCATAATAAACCACTGTCATCCTGTTGTTCATCGATTGCCTCGAGCAGCCCGCCCCAGTAACGTCTCCTTCGTCCCAGACCTGAGTTTTTAAAAAGTGCCACATTTGAGACTCTTTCAGGATCAGAATGAGAATTCTGACCAGAATGTCCCAGAATGAGACCCATCATTGTTACTGATTTTTGGCATACTGAATAAGCAACGGGAAGTTTGCCAGACTCTTGCCACGTGGGCAGGATACTTTTGGTAGCCTGCCAGGTTCTCCTGAGTAAGAACTAGATAATAAGATGTTGCATGGCCTCGGGATGGGGAGGGAAACTCAACCCACCCTCCTCCAAGAGGTCCCGGTGAGGACAGTCAGGTGCGGAGGCAGGGGACTCTGTGCTATTCTCTTCCAAGAGCTGAGTTTTATAGTCTCTGGGTCTTGGCTGTTGATGGGATTACACGGCGCCAAGGGCAGTTGGTGTGTGTAATGCCTACATACTGGAAGATGGGGAATCTAGGTGGAGAAGGCCCCAGTACCAATCGGAGCAGGCTTGGAGATCTACGCCCCAGGTCCCGCACACCTGGGGCGCACATTCACAATGAATGGTTCTCATAATGATCTACAGAAAGTTACATATTCCCTATAAACTTTTACTCAATACAATAAAACTTAACATGTTTAATAAAATATCCCTTTTAAAAAGACAGGAAAATTCAATAAAATTATTTCTGCAAATTTAAACTAAATACAATTTCTTCTCACTGATATGTATTGCAAGCAATAAACCATTTATTTAAGCATAAAATTAAACTGGATTACATTAATAATCTCAAATATCAAAGAAATGAGGCAATCCAAACTTAATTTTTAATAATGCATATACAATTGTAATACCTTGAATGTGACAAAAATCAAATGCAGTATTATATCCCATACTGACCAATGCCAATAAAATAATTAAATCAAAAATGAATTATTACTTATGTATTTTTTTTTACAGTTACTATCTTACAAGAGTGGTTTTGCTGTATTCCTCTCAGGAAAAGTAAAAATAAAGTATTGGTAGTATTTGCTAATCTATGTGTTATAAGTACTCACAGATGGCCAATTACAAGCAACCAAGACAATGTCACTAAATATAAAATAGAAATTGGCACTAGAAGCCACTGAAAAATACATTATATGGAACTAATGGGTGTTTGGCACAGACTGTACTTATAAGTCATCAATTTATTCATCAATAACTTATAGTACATATGCTACAATGCCAGGCTGAAGATGCAGCATGATGAAAATTACACAATCCCAATTTTCAGTAAGAGTTACTGTGAAAATCAGAATGGAACAGCTATAGGACTTATTTAAAAATCTAAAACAAACTAGTGTTTCTCTGGCCTTTAGTTGGCCACATTAGATTAATCAGCCAACTTCATTTCATTCTCACCTTAAAATTATGAATAAATTTAACCTAAATCGATCAAAGTGACAACTAAAAACTTCTTTCCTAGGGCTGGAGCAACAGCATAGAGGGAAGGGTGTTTACTTTGCACTCGGACAACCCTGGTTCGATTCCCAGCATCCTATATGGTCCCCTGAGCACCACCAGGAGTAATTCCTGAGAGCAGAGCCAGAAGTAACCCCTGTGCATCAATGGGTGTGATTCAAAAAGAAAAAACAATTCTTTTCTAAAATGAGTATTATGCTAATAACACTCAGTATCCTAAATTGCCATTCTGAACTATATTTTCTTGTCTAGTCTTATTTCATTCCTTTTCTATCTTTTAATACATTTATTCAACCAATAGTTATTTCAGTATGTCTTTCAGTAGGTCCTAAATGTGTATATGTATCTGTATATATATACACACACAGAGACATAAGATAAATAAATCTTAGGCCTGAGAGGTAGTACAATGGGTAGGTTGCCTGCCATATCCGGGTTCCATCCCCAGTACCACAGACCTGAGCCCCACAGTGAGTCATCCATGACCAGAGCCGGGAGTAAGACCTAAACACAACTGACTGTGGCCCAACAACAAAAACAAGACAAAAAAGAGAGAGCCATAGGTCTTATTTCTTTATTCAACTGAGACCATTAAATGCTAGATAAAGAGATAGCAGAACCCTTGCTGGGTTGAGGAAATGTGAAAATAAGATCACATCATAAAATCAAACGTATGTCCCTGATAGTAAATCTATTTGCTACCTTCAGTTTGTGCCTGATAGTTAAGGTTTTCAACATGAGTGTCTTTAATTTGAACAGTGACATGTTAATATGTAAGTGTAAAAAATATTGCATTTTGATATGGTTTGTAAACCAACTTTTAACTGAAGTCATTTTTAATCTGTACAAGTATGTAATTTCTCTTAAGTCTATAAAGGTAGATTCTTAGCTAGCACTCCTATTTATACTTTCTCATGGAGTAAGACAATTCATGTAAAAAGTCTAGCATATGTGGCTGAAGTGAAAGTACAGTGGGTCGGGCATTTGCCTTGCACACAGCTGACATGGGTTCAATCCCCAGCACCCCTTATGGTCCCCACGCCCACCGGGAGTAGTTCCTGAGCACCACTAGGTGTGACCCCAAAAGAAAACAAAGTAAGGTCTTGTATATATTTCCCTTCAACATTTTAATTCATACACACATAATCCTAAATAGGTATAAATATATATTTATGTGTATGTTTGTATGTACGTACTATATATATATGCATACAGGTTTTCAGCATGTGTGTCTCTGTGCGTTTAAATATTTTCTTTAATGTTCCAAGGTTTCCATTTCTTGGAGAAAGTTTCCAGTTGATGAAGAATCATCAAAATATAGAATTCACGAGATGAGAATTTGGGTCTAGTATTGCACACAGCTGACTTATCTTTTCCCTTTCAGGTAGAAGAGTCGATATGCCACCGTTCACTTAAATTAGATGAACAGCACCTTTAAAGAACTTGGGAAAACTTCCCAACAAATCCAGAAGCACTTTTACCTGAGGCCAGATCTCATCACATTCTCATTCTGTCTTGCACTTTTGTATCCATACCCAAACTCAAGAGGAGTCATCCTGCTGTGATCACATGCTTTGCTGTTTTGTTTTGTTTTGCTCTTTTTTTTTTTTTTGCATTTTTTCTGATTCCCAAATCGCTCCCCTCAGATCCATATGTTACATTCTGAGTGTTTTCCTAGATAACCTTTCTAATTTCTTATTTGACCTTCTGGTGTCCTTTCACTACACCCTCAGTCAGGCCTTCGCCTCCAATCCTTTGATTTGGTGATATTTGCTTGATGAGTTTGCTCGGGCTTTTTTATAGTCAAGGGGAAAGTAAAAAGGGTTGAATTTACCCACACCATCTTTCTTTAATCTGCATTCGGCTCATCTCCCATCAGAACAACATGTAAGTTTACACTACATTTCTGTGGGCATTATTCTTCTATACATGTGCCTCAAAGTTGACCAGAAAAGGCTTAAACATGACCAGACCTGCTACTCTTAGAACAGTATATTTCACCTTCTGAGATATGATTAAAGGAGCAGAGATATAAGGCTACATTTTTACAGAAAGTTCTTGCCTATAGAGAACTTAATAATCAGAATTCTGCATGACTAGTTTTTTATTTTCCAACCTCAAATGGGTCCTCATACCTTTCAGATAGTTTTATCCATATCCCATTCCTTCAATGGCTGTTCAAAACCAGTGAGCTGTTTTCCAACTGTAGCCTACTCTCAACATGTGACTTTACTCCTTACTAAGAACAGTGGAACTAGGCATAATGAATTTAATCAACCTTTCTCCTTCATCAAAAAATTAAAATAACAGTTTTCTATCATTACCTCACATTCCTTTCCAGAAAACCTATGTGCCTCCTTACATCTAATATTTTAACGCTAAATTATAGGCTAATCTCAGCAACTATTACCTCCTCTCGTTGTGAAGATAATTTTCGACATGCCTTTCAACTAGAACCAGTTTCTTCTGTAAACTTCCTTCAGTTCTGCTTCCTCTCAAGTGAGCACTTCATTTACTTCCTTTCTATCATCACCAAAGCTCTGAGAAGAGTGATGTATATTCACTACCTACCTTTTCTCACAAAACATTCACATCGTATCTGAACTCACAACTTCAATCTAATTCTTCTCCACCGCATTTTGGGTCACACCCGGCAATGCACAGGGGTTACACCTGGCTCTGCACTCAGGAATTATTCCTGGAGGTGCTCAGGACCATATGGGATGCTGGGAATCAAACCAGGTGGGCCACTTGTAAGGCAAACACCCTACCCGCTGTGCTATTGCTCCAGCCCCGAATTAAATTATGACACCATCACTTCTCTCTTCTTACCCAGTTAATGCGCATGAGAAGATTAACTATGTCTTTATAACAATAACCATGAAAACTAACCTCTGGCATGCCATGATCAATTTTATTAATTTTAAGGAAATGTATATTCCTTGTTGTTCTCAACAAGACTGTATTCTTTCATAAAATATTCTTAATTTCTAAATGTACAAATATTAAAATTTTTCCTTGCAGACTAGAGAGATAGTACAGAGGTACGATGTTTACCATGCATGCAGCCAAAGAATTAGATGGGTGGCACTGCATTTGGTTCCCTGAGCACCACTTGGAGTCACTCCTGAGCAAATAGCCAGGAACAGCCTCCGACCACCAACACAGGTTGTGGCATAAAACAAAACCAAAGAAAATGTTTAATTTCCTTAAAACTGAAAATTGGACAGTGCCAAAGAACACTGGGAGGAGAGGAAGAGAGGGAGTGGGGGAAGAGAATGAGGGGCAGAGAGAGGGAGAGAGAGGAAAAGAGTGAGAGGGAGAGGAGTAGAGAGGGGTAGAGAGGGGGGAGGGAGGGAGGGAGAGAGGAAGAGAGAGAGAGAGAGAAAGAGAGAGAGAGAGAGAGAGAGAGAGAGAGAGAGCGCACAAAGGATGAGACACAGAATTCAAAAGCCTGCGGCTCTTGCATGTCTTACAAGTTCAGGGCCTAGGACACAATCTCCCAAAGAATGTGAACCATCACCAGAACCACCAGGGGTGGCACTGGTGGTGCCAGACAATATTACATCAAGGGCCCAAGTACCAAAAAACATCAGGTCCACACAGTAGTAGATATTTCAGGCCTAGAGAGTTGCTGAGAAATATTCCCCAAAAGGAGTACCTCATAATGAGTATAAATTACAGTTATGTAGGGTCTCTGACAATCTCAGTGAGGTAAAAACATAATCAGCACAAAAGAAATAAAATATGGAAAATAAGGGTGAGACGTTTTAAATAATGCAGTTTTATTAGCACCACTTAATGCCTTACTAACATACATGTCAGCTACATATGGAGTGATAATATGCCAAATTTTACTGACCATTAAAAATCACCTTTCCAGGTGATAGTTCTAAATCTCATTTTCTAAAACTGAAAAAAAGATGACCAAAAATCTTAACAAAAGCTATCTCATTTCTGAGGAAGAGTTTCAGGATTATCATTTTCTCCTTTTTGTCTTTAGGTATTTTCTACAGTGATTATAGTAAGATGAAGACATCAAGTTTTCCTGTAAATGGCTTTTAAATTAATGATTGTAATTATTTCCTGGTAAAGGAAGGAATCAAAAAAAAAATACAGAAATGGAAAGTTATATGCATGTTATCAAATCTAGTTCCAATTTTTCATATTAAATAATAGTAAACAAATGCTCAGGCAGACAAAATGTTTAACATTAAACATTTCAAGTAGACTTTTTCTTTCCTGATCTTTTAGGTCAAACCCAGCAGTGCTCGGGGCTTACTCCTTCCTCTGTTCTCGGGAATTACTCCTGATGGTGCTCAAGGAACCAAATGCAGTGCTACAGATCAAACCAGGATCAAGCACATGCAAGGAAAGTACACGTGAACCGCTGTGCAATCTTTGATCCCCCAAATATAAATACATTCTATACATACTAGCTGAAGTGATGTATTTCTTCTGTGTGCCACACCTCCTAGTTAGTTCATTTTGCACTGAGGTATTTACACCACCCAGCACTGTCACACATAGGTAAACACTAGCTTGTGATGATCACAAACTGAACATTATTCAGATTTACCAGATGTTTCAAAACTTAAGTTCTGCAAATAAAAGCAATTATTAAGTGAGTGCCAATTTACTACAAGAATGTAAAATCAATCTGTGTGCTATTCCAAGTTCCATTCAAAGCTTTGCAAACAGCACACTATTAGCCCTGCTGATTTGTTTTTATGTTTCTAATACAAATGTAGTCCATGTTATCAGGCCATCTGCACCAAGGCAAGATGACTTGGTAAACAAGACAGATAAGATTCTGCTAGGAGCAACATCAGATTTTGGTTCTGCTAGGATATTTCTCTAAGAAAGTCTTCTTCCAGCAACAATACTGAAATATTGGGTAAGAAAAGGCACCAAGGAGCAGCCTATTGCAATGTGCATGTTGCCAACCTGAAGGCTGAGGAGGGAGCAAAGACCTAAGCTCTAAACTCAAGGACACAGTCCACTGCATTCCCATCACTGTAGCGTGGGGACTAATCCAGTCCTTTGTCATGAGCTTAGGGTGAGAAAAGATATATGGGCTTATCTTTTATGTATCCATGTATCTTCTAACCTCCTTATTCATTTTGATTCCTACTTAACAGTCCACTCCTTTAAGAACTAAGGACTTTATCCAATTAAGATTAGCTTCCCCCAGCTTCTTGTACTTAAGAATGGATTTCTATAGCCTAAAATCAAGGAACAGGCACTGAAACTCAATACTCACATCCTGCCACATCTGGATATCTGGCAGATGGATGACCTCCTTTTTTCCAACTCCCCTGGCTCTTTACATCTTTTCCATCATTTTTCTAATTAAGGGTGGGAGGGAGGGAGGGAGGGAGGGAGGGAGGAAGGAAGGAAGGAAGGAAGGAAGGAAGGAAGGAAGGAAGGAAGGAAGGAAGGAAGGAAGGAAGGAAGGAAGGAAGGAAGGAAGGAAATTTCAAACTTTATCATGAGAAATTCACAAAAACTGAAAGTGACCCTAATTCAACTATGTTTTGCTAAAGTACATGAAAAAATGGAAGTTCTTGCTTAGGTGGCTACAATCCTAGCTTGAGCTGACCAGTGTGAATGTTTAACAAGTCTGGTGAAAATGCATCAAGGATGTCCTTTTATTGGGTTGAAAAAGTTTGGGTATCTAATTGTTTTACATACCTATACTCACACAGTTCTTTTTGTACATATGCTTTTATGTTGTTTATGTTTTCAAGTTATATCTGACATCCGTTTTAAAGGTTTTAATGTCCTTCACTGTATAAGTGTGCTATTACTTAAATTGGTTGAATGCTGTTGGACCTTTAACTTCTTGATATTTTACACATACTATAAGAAATAATCTTATACTAAATGTTTATCCTTTAAAGGAATTATAAAAAAGATTCAAAAAAGTGGGACTGTCAAATCATGTATACTCCAAAAAGATTGCATTGCTATATATTTTGATTGCTATATACTTCTACAGCCTCAAATACTGTCAGTAATCTTTTTCAGCTTTTCTGTTTTTGACATGAAAAATGTTTTCCATGCCCACTTTAATTTACATATTGAGATTGAACACCTTTTCAAATGGCTGTTTGCCATTTGTATAACTTCTTAAAATTGCCAATTCATATTAAGTTAAATTTTCCCTACTGGGCTATTCATCTTTTTTCTAATATTTTGTAGGCATTCTTTTTTTCTTCTTAATTTGCAAGTATTCTTTACATATGAGTGATATATTGCATGTACTTTTCTCCAGTTCTCTATTTCTTCTAATTTTATGTTTACTACCTCCCCATCATCACCTCTATATAAATCTTAATTATTCTAAGAACAAATGTACTTATCTTTCCCATTACAACTTCTTGATCTATAGTGGCTTAAAAATATTCTCACTCCAGGATTTTAGTAATAACTTCAAAAGTGATATTATATGTTTCACATGTAAATTATCCAGAACAAGGTTAGGGATTTTTTTCTAAAATAACAGGTTTAATATTAGAGCTTCAACTTTAATTTGAAGTATCTTCAAATTAAAAGTAGTCTGAGAGGCACACCAAGAAATGACTCTCAGACTAGAAAATTTTAACCAGCAAAACAAATGCTGAGATGCATGCCTCTTTCCGTTGGATGTGGGCTGTTATTTAGCCTCTCTTTCAGAAGTTACTTAACCGGTCATTCTCCATAGACGACTGTGCTGAGCTCCCTACATGTGCGGACAATACTAAGGGATAAAACTCTAAGACAAGGCAAAGTCAACTCCTGATCCAGCCAGTGTTTTTAGTACAAATCCACAACAGATCCAAATCTTCTTGCTCTGCCAACAAAGCATCTTGCATGATCTCTTGAATTGCGAGTCTACTACTTGCAAATGCAATCACTTCCAGTATTTGTGTTCCCAGATTAGAAGGGATTTTGTTAACCTCTCTCAAAAGTCCACCCAGGGTCCTAGATTCTCCCAATGAGTTACAAATAGGCCATACGACTCTTTAAAAAAAAAAAAAATTCTCTCTCATTCTTCCATATATGCTCTTACTCCTCATATCCTCAAATCTGTAAGTCTGTGCTTATATAGCATGAAACTAAAGTCAAGCTCATGGCTCAATGAGCTTCACAATCTCTTTTTAGGGCCACACTGTTCCAGCACCTACTCTCCTCAGCCTTTGGATTTTACCAAAACTGGCACACTTAAAAGAATTACATGTAATACTATAGAAGAATATTTTAATATTTACAAAAATCTCAAATATTTAATATTAAAAATAGATACTTTGCTTTGCTGTTATAATTTTTTAGGCTGGAGCGATAGCACAGCGGTAGGGCGTTTGCCTTGCACGCAGCCAACATGGCCAACCCGAGTTCAATTCCTCCGCCCCTCTCGGAGAGCCCGGCAAGCTACCGAGGGGATCTCGCCCGCACGGCAGAGCCTGGCAAGCTCCCCGTGACGTATTCGATATGCCAGACACAGTAACAACAAAGTCTCCAATGGAGACGTTACTGGGCCCGCTCGAGCAAATCGACGAACAACGGGAGGGCCTTTACCTTTACCTAAGATTTATTAAAAATACAAATCTCAAGGGGCTGGATAGATAACACAGCAGGTAGGCTTTTGCCTTGCATGCGGTCGACTCAGGTTCGATTCCTCTGCCCCTCTCTGAGAGCCCGGCAAGCTACCGAGAGTATCTCGCCCACACGGAAAAGTCTGGCAAGCTCCCCGTGACATATTCTATATGCCAAAAACAGTCTCACAATTTTTTGTGAGACATTACTGGTGCCCGCTTGAGCAAATCGATGAACAAGGGAGGACAGTCCTACAATGCTAAAAATCTTAACATTTTAACTTACTGATTCATTTTGGGTAAGTAGTATTCTTTTTATTTCCTACTGTATAATGTCATATTTTCTAAATTTTCTGCAACAATGCACCAGTTTTGCAAAAATGAAAAATGAAAAGTTGTGAATGTAGATATATTTTAAATACATTTAGTGTACTTTCCACTATAAACATTCTTAATTTGGACATTGTAACAAATTTTAAATAAGCATTACATATGCTTAAAACCATTATTTTTTGATGTTTTCAGTCTAATGACATTTGAATTCTTGTATCTTTTTTAAAAAGTAGTGCTTGCAACTTGAGAAATATTTAGAAATCAGATCTTTTCACTGGAAAACAACAGACAAGTTGAAAATGTTTCATACTGGTTGAAGACCAAATCATTAAGTGATACTCTTATCTTTTTAAGTTGTAGCTTTGATTTTAATAATTTTAAATTTGAGTATCTGAATAAATAAATGGCACTTAGACTGTTACTTGATTACTAAATAAGTTGATCTTAGAATTTCTAATCATTTTGATTATTTAAACAGCCTTTTTGTCCTAAAAAAATCTCCAAAAATGACAGGAAAATGTGTAAATATCAGAAGCTATAAAACTGAAATATTTTTTGAGAAAATTTAAAAGGCACATCAGTTCTTGTCAAATCCAACTCTAAAAGGTAGCCAGGTAAGAAATGTATCTCAAAGAGCATACATTTTGATTGACTGCAAAATATTCTCAAATCTTAGGAAAAATAAATATTTAGCAGTGAGTTGCCTATTAAAATGTCCCCAAAAGAGCTAAGAAGATCGTGTAATGGGCTGGAGTGCATGTTTTGCATGGAGGAGTCATGGATTTGATCCTCGATCCCAAACTTTGAATTGAGTACTGCCAGGCACAACCACCAGGGAAATAATAATAGTAGTAGTAGCAGTAATAAAAATAAGCAAAATTAAATTACCTTAATTAGTTCAAAAAGTATACTAACTCAGATGTTTCAAGATACTCTAACAGTAATGATGATGTGCTATAAGAGGTCATCAGTGCAGATACCTGCAGAGATTTCATTGAGAAACCCCAGGAAACAGTGTCAGACACATTAATATCAATATCTACTCATAAGAGGTATTCCTACCCTCATGGGGTTTGTAGCCTTCCACATTACTTAAATGAATAGCTAGCTACATGAAGTATGAGTATTCTTACAATAGGGAATGCATATGATGCTAAGGACACGCACTCCAGCATCTTCTTAATCGATAGTGAAACACACTAAGCAATCATTTCATTGGGTTTCCAAGCCAACTAGTCTACAAAGAGAAAATAGTACAAAAACCTTCTCCTTGACTCTGTCTCTGATCAAAATTAAAGTGGTATTGTAATGTTTACATATCAGTACATTAGCTGCTCACAAAATGCATACTAATCGAGTCTGTGAGCCTTCAGGATTCTCACCACTTGTATTCAAGCATGAACTCACAAAGGAACTGTGTTACCAGGATTTATCTTGTATGATGACATAAGACTAAAATTCAGCTCTTTCTATCTTTTTCCTCCACAAATATATAAAAGCAGAAGTTGGAAAATACAGTAGCTTAACCTGCGTTGCAAAGAGTGTGGCAGCATTTAAGTTAAAACAGCATATTCAGACCTACTCTCTAGTTAAATGAGTCTAAATGAGGACAGCAGCTGGTTAGTGGTACAAGAATAGAGAAACAGTGACCAAAATACAAAGACAGTCTACAGACTGAGAAAGGATATTCGCCCAATACCCATCAGACAGGGGGTTGATATCAAGGATATACAAAGTACTGGTTGAACTCCACATGAAGAAAACATCTAACCCCATCAAAAAATGGGACAGCGAAATGAACAGAAACTATCTCAAAGAAGAAATTCGAATGGAAAAGAGGCACATAAGAAAAGAAAATGCTCTACATCATTAATCATCAGGGAGATGCAGATCAAAACATCAATGAGATATCATCTCAGACGACAGAGACTTGCCCACATCCAAAAGAACAAAAGCAACCTGTGTTGGCGTGGATGTGGCGAGAAAGGGACCCTCCTTCACTGCTGGTGGGAATAGTTCAGGCCTTTTGGAAAACAGTATGGACAATTCTCCAAAAATTAGAAACTGACCTCCCACTTGACCCAGCAATACCACTCCTGCGAATATATCCCAGAGAGGCAAAAAAGTGCAGTCGAAATAACATCTGCACTTCTGTGTTCATTGCTGCACTGTTCACAATAGTCAAAATCTGGAAAAAACCCGAGTGCCCAAGAACAGATGACTGGTTAAAGTAACTTTGGTACATCTACACAATGGAGTACTATGTAGCTGTTAGAAAAGATGAAGTCATGAAATTTACATACAAGTGGTACTACATGGAAAGTATTATGCTAAGTGAAATGAGTCAGAAAGAGAGGAACGGACATAGAAAGATTGCATTCATCTGGGGAATATAAAGTAACAAAATAGGAGACTAACACCCAAGAATAGCCTAGATAAGTACCAAGAAGTTCACTCCATGGCTTGGAGGCCAGCCGCACATGCTAGGGGAAAAGGCAGCTCAGATAGAGAAGGGAGCACCAAATAAAGGGTGTTGGGAGGATCCTCCCAGGATGGGAGATACATGCTGAAAGTAGACTATGGACCAAACATGATTGCCACTCAATGCCTCTTTTGCAAACCACAGCAACCAAAAGGAGAGAGAGAACAAAAGGGAATGCCCTGCCACAGAGGCGGGGTGGGATGGGGGGATGGGGGGATGGGGGAGTGGGAGGGACACTGGGATCATTGGTGGTGGAGAATGGGAACTGGTGGAGGGATGGGTACTCGATGATTGTATAACTAAAACCCAAGCACAAAAGTTTGTAAGTCTACAACTGTACCTCATGGTGTTTCACAAATAAAAATTTAAAAATATATAGATAAACCACAAAAAAATAGAGAAGCCAATAAAAGCAAGAACATGTGTTGAAGTGAAAAAAATGGAAGTCAATATAAATTTGGGAAATTTCAAAGGTCATTCCATATTTGCATGTGGTCCTAGGATATTTCTGAATGGGCATGATGAAACAGAATTAGGAATTAAAAGTAAAAGAACATTTAAAATTAAGAACAGTATGATTTTTTGGGAGGGCAGCTACTTTAAAAACTTAAATACACCAAACCTTGAAAACTTTATAGTCCTTGAAAATAACAAGTCATGAAGTAAATCTGTAATTGTGCAAAATAAGGTATGTTTGTCGGTTTATGTCATGAATCTAGCTAGCATAGTTAAAATGTTAAAAAACAAAAAGAACCAGGTAAGGAAGACAGTATGCAAGTAAGGAGCATGCCTGCCTTGCATGTGGCTGACCCAGGTTGAATCCCCAGCACCTCCACATAGTCCCCTAAATCCTCCGGGAGTGATCTCTGAGTTCAGAACCATGAGTAGCCCTGAGCATAGCCAGGTGTGAGCCCCCCACCAAAGGAAAAAAAAAACCTAACTCATGAATGAAGTAAATTTTTATATCATTGTATAAGCATTTTACATCTTTTTATACTTTTAATTCCCATTTTTATTAATCTATAGTAATATATTGCTAATTATTTATGTAAATGAATGTAACAAAAGTTATTAGCAAGAGATATGCTTATAGTAGTTTTGGATCAATCAGAAGATTAATTATTATCAATTGATAGATGGGATGATACAAATTCTGAGCACTCATATAATACATGAGGTCAGGCAGAAGCTTGTGATAACCATCTAGACATTCTGTGAAGACAATCTATGAGAATGAGCTCACACATGCAGGAAGACTAATTCCTTAGTTCACTTGAGAATCTATGCCTGCAATGAATTTATATATCTCCCAGGATTTATCACATGCAAGGCTCAGTCTGTTACTTTTTCTTTGAGACCATTTTGAGAGTTATTTCATTTCTAACTACAATACAGAACAATTAAGTAGAAAAAAAGTTACACAAATTTCTATTTCATGAGCCCTCTTGGGAAGAGAAAAGGCAAAAAGAATCCCATAGAAACCGAAGCATGACTTTAAGGTGCTGGGGATAGACATCCATTATCAGGCTTTCCAGTACTCTGAAAAGAAAGTAATAGATGACCGAAAGCATGATGCAGCCTATATATAGCTCTCCTATGAATTAAATACTATAAATATCAAAAGTTGATTTTCTTAAAATCATAAGCACCTCACACTGCTTATGAACCATGAGATAACTATATTATTAATCTAACTATATGTAAGAATAAAAAAAAGTTGATTTTTTTTATAAATTACCTTGAAGCTGAAAAGACAAGATTAAGGTGAGCTGTCTAGGGAACTTGTTTTCAAATTAGATATGGGCAAGAAAACAGGAAAGATCATACTGTAGAAATACACGAATCTTTTCTATGTTTTAACTAAGACTGCTTTATAAGTATTAATTATTGATCAAATTTTTTTAAAAAAAGGTCACAGATGAAGCTTTATGGGTATGCCTTATGCAAGAATAACCAAAATAGCACTCACTCCTAATTAAATGAGTTTGGCTCTAATTTAAAAGATTCAGAATATAAAGTGAATATATTTGATTTTTTTTTTTTGGTAATGCCCAGCTTAATATTCTATTCACTCCTTAAAATTTTATTCTAGGGGGCTGGAGTGATAGTACAGCGGGCAGGGCATTTGCCTTGCACTTGGCCTACCCAAGTTCGAGTCCCAGCATCCATTTGGTCCCCCAAGCACCGTCAGGAGTAATTCCTGAGTGCAGAACCAGAAGTAACCCCTGAGCATCACCGGTGTGACCCAAAAAGAAAAAAAAAATATTCTCGGTAATAATCAAATTTAAGAGTACTTCACTTAAAACAGTAGCCCAATCCCATTTTTACACTTTTTCATTAAACTCTTAATGAGATCATGATACAATCAAGTCTTCAGATAAAAGTAACTTGAGACTTTTAAATCATTGCCGTACTTCCCATGTCATATTGCCAAATTTTGTAAGTTTTCCATATAAGACATCTACATTGTATTTTAGGAAGCAATAATGAATCTTTTGAAATAACAAAAGTCAGTACAAAGCCAAATTCATTAATTCCTGAAAATAAAGAATAGACTATGATAACCAGTACTAAGTATAATAAGTGATAAAATATGCTGTATTTCAGTCTTCATTCTAACCATCTAGAAAAAAATATAGTATAGTTCCTTTCCCTATTTCAAATCACTAATGTTATTATGCGTCAACATTTTAGTAACTTTCTTAATATTTAAATATAGTATATAAAGTTACCATTTTGCAGTTTATTACTATAATACATATGCACACATATACACAACCAATGTCCATAATATTTCACAATGTGTTTAGAAATTAATGAATATAATTACTTAATGTGCATGGATCAATTTGGAGTAAATTGAAAATGAACACACCATACACTCTGCCTAATCTTGTTACTACCTTGTTTCAGAAATCACTTCCTAATTTGCAACCCAGTAGGTTATATTTTAAAGTAACAATTCGAAATTTTCCCTTACATTTCAGCAGTTTAAACTTAAGGAAAATAAAAGTCAGTACAGTTCTACTAATCAAAGGACAGTAGGAAAAAGACTCCAGTTCTCTTAAAATCAAAGCCAACTCATTTGACTGATATACTTGTTTGTCTTGTTTAAAAAATAGGAATGATATTAACACTTCCTCAATGTCTATAGAATAATTTTTAAATTGAATTATAGGCACAATTGGTAGACAAATTGGTAGACAAATGAACTATCCAAGGAAATAATCATTCAATGTCAATTCTAATTGGTTAAGGATGGTATAAACTACATACATAAGATGAATAACACATTTCCATTCTAAGTAATACAGGTATCTGTATAAGAAGTCACACATCACTTTTCACATTGCTGAACCATTTTAAAACACAAGATGAAAAACACTCAGATGCCTATGAACTCCATTTACATGGAGTACATAGCTATAATTTTTTTTAAATGCATTCGTATTCAAATCTGAGTAACAGGATTCCGAGCTCATCAGGCCTGCTTAATTACACCAACATCTGCAATCAATTTAAATTCTTTAAGATAGTCTTTCACAGAGTTTGAAGATTTCATGCTGTGATAGATTTAACACACTCACTAATTTATAGACACACAAAGCAGATGAGACCTATTTTTTTTCCCAGGGGTGGCGGGTGAAAGACTGAAGGGCAGTCAGTCTGAATTTTCCATCTACCATTGGGACACAGGAAACGATTCTGCATAACTTACATTTTGAGATTATAAGAGAAGAGGACAGTGCTGCACAAATATAGAAACTGAGAGTAAAACTAGAGTCTTATTTGTAGGTCATTGACTATTAAGAGGTTTACTGATGGAGGTTTATGGATGAAACATCATGACCTAGCAGTTGAGAGAAAAATGTTATTCCTCAATAATCATCTTCTTTCCTGAAAGCCAAAGAGCTTAGGGGCAGGTAAGAAGACAAATATTAATAACACTGAATTATCTTAACCCAAAACAAGCATTGGAGGAAAGAGAATGATATGGAAATCAGAAACCAGAGGATCCAGCAGGAGGCAGCAGTAGTATAGTTTAAGTCCCAAGATTCCCACAGAAACAAAACTAATCAGCAAAACAAAAAAGCTGACAAAACAGCAATCTACATGCTCCAAATACAAGCAGTTGTTCCAGAGCACCCCATATGATCCCTGAGCTCTGCCAAGAGTAGTCTCTGAGCACAGAGCTGGGAGTACTCCATAATCACTGCCAAGTGTGGCCCCAAAACAAACCCAAGAAAAAAAAACAAAATAAAAAAAAAGGGGGGGCAAAAAACCCCAAGCAGTTGGAAACAGACTATCATTAATCAAGATCTTCCCAGTGTGTGGTTTCTGAGAATAATTGAACCCAACAAGGTGTTCTAACACAGTCCAGAGGGATTTGTAAAAAAAGGAAGTAAGGCAATTTGAGAACAACAATGGAAAATGAGTAGAATTTGGCTATTCCAATTGTGGATCAATTAGAGAATCAAACACTCTGAAGAGACTGAAGCTAACTGTATCCTGCAAACTCATCTTTATCCTGCAGGAAAGGATGCTAAGGAAAAAAACATTGAGTGAAATTTTAAAAAAAAGGCAGAACATTCCTACAGAAAATGAAGTCAGACATCAAGAAGAAAGACAAAGCCAAAACCACGACAAACTTAACAATTTTAAAATAAGTTAAAGGACACTGAGAAAAACCAGCCATGAAAAAGTATTTAAAGCAGAATTTGATAATCTCAGAAATGCAGTGAAAGTACATACGAAAAGTGAAGTAAATCATTTCAGAACAAAAACAGTAAAACAAATATAACAAAAAATATCAGTAAAGGTTCAGAAAGAAAACTTAATTTGCAAAATAAAAGAGGCTTAGAAAATAATAGCATATTAAAGATATGCCAAATAAGTCAAGACACAAATAATATCTAGAGAGAAAATCCAAAACAATAAACAGGATTATTTCATAAAATTTAAATATATGCATATATTTATACATAACATTTGATCATTTTAACTCCTAGAGAAAAGGATAGCAATGTATAAAGAATAAAAATTGATCAGCAGGTTCCAAAGATATAGTGTAGGGCTTAAGGCACTTGCCGTGCACACAGCCAAGGCTGGTTCAATCACCAGCAACATAAATGTTCTCCCCAAGCCAGATCAGGAACGATACCTAAGAGAATTTTTTTAATGTTTTCATGTTTTATTCCTAATATGTTTATTCTTATAAATATTTTTATGTGTTCATATATGTGCATTATGGACATGGTTCAAGTGACTGCATCTAAGATATAAGATGTTATGGGGAAAATACATGAGAGCCTAAGATTTTATACCACTTTATCACTTATCACTTAATCACTTAATCCCCGTTATTCATCGATTTACTCGAGCGGGTGCCAGTAACGTCTCCATTCATCCTGGTTGCGTGCTAGTGTAGCCCAATGGTATCTGTTCGTTCTAGGAACATGCAGAGCCTCAAACCGATCATTCAGAGTCTTGACGAAGAAGTCTGACCATCTTGTAGGTGGGCGTCCACGTGATCTTTTGATGTCCATAGATCCGTGGTCTATGCCAAATCAGTAAAGATTTTATACCACGTAAAACTATTTGAATGAGAAAGGGCACATACTGTTATTAACGCAGAAAACTCAGGGGATATTATTTCTAGTAGTGTTTCAAAGGATTCTATTAAAGAATAAACTTCAGGAGAATTATTCAAGACTATTCAATAATTATTCAAGATTATTCAATTCAATTATTACTCTGTTGCAGCAGCAAGTGCTAGAGCATTCTCAATTTACATATCACTGTCCTCCCATTGTTCATCGATTTGCTCGAGTGGGCACCAGTAACGTCTCACAACAAATTGTGAGACTTTCTGTTACTGTGTTTGGTATATCAAATACATCACGGGTAGCTTGCCAGGCTCTGCCATGCAGGTAAGATACTCTCGGTAGCTTACCAGGCTCTCTGAGAGGGGCAGAGGAATCAAACCCGGGTTGGCCAGGTTTAAGTATATTGATAAAAATGAAGAAAATAGCCTGAGTATAGTAAAATATTTCAGACCAAGAACTACTAAAAAACCTGAGATGACTTCTAATGTCACTATCAGTAATTAGGATTTATTAAATCAGATTCTAATTTAGTAGTAGATTTTAGTGATAAGTGTTACTCTATGCTTGATGTGTCTTAAAATATTGCCATAATAAAAGAAAAGGAATTTGAAATATTATGAATTTTTTAAAGACCAAAAATATACAATTCTAATTTTAAACCAATATAATTTCTTATTACAAAAAAAAAAGATGATTGGTGTCTTCATTATCTCCTTCCTAAACAAAAACACAGTGGAGCAAAAAAACATTAAACACCAGTGGTGCTACAAAGAAAGTACTCATAAAAAAAAAAAAAGATGAATTTGAGCTTTTGGAAGATCATTTTAATTGTACAGAAATAAAACCTGTCCTATCTGAGCACAAATGGAAATTAAAGTACCCAGTAGATTATTAGGAAATACTCTTAACTAGAAATTGGTTCATTGTCCTGTGGCTGAAATTTTCTCCTAGTCAGCAAGCAAACCTGGAAACAAACCGGCAGAGCTTATAATAAGCAAGAACACTGTTGATGAATAAGGCATCTTAAAACAAGTTCCAACCACCATGTTTTACCAAGTTTCTGTGCTACAGAAGTGCTTTGATCAAACCCCTACCCTGAAGTGCCAAGCAGAAAAATAATCCATGTTAACTTTAGCAAGAATGTATTAAGACCACTAGTTTATCTGTTTTCTTGTGGATCAGAATTTTATACAATGAATGTTCTCAAGTGAAAAGTGAGAAAGTAAAAAATCAACTTCATTTACCTGGACCTAGAAATCATTTCCAAAACTAACTGAGAAACTGAACTCTAGGCAAGAAAGTAAGACACTGAAAAATAAGACAGTGGAGGTGATAAGGGGAGAGAGGAGCACTCTGCCAAAATTTAATTAATTTAATTGGTCATTTTAAATCTCACCTGTATCAGGCACAGCCAGTCACCTCGACCACGGAAATGGCTGGGGAGGAGGAGAGACAAAAACATGCCTGGGACACAACAGTGGGAATAAACTCCCCACATCTGTGCCGGGGTAGTAAAAGAGCATTTCCCTCACACATCCAAATGGTCAGAAAACAAAGGAAGAGACAAGAAGCCACGGGGCTATCTATGGGTCTCTGGAGCCCCAGCGACAGACTACAGAGCTGAAAACCTCCAAACAGGATGGACTCGCAGTATCTGTACTGCAAACCGCAATGCCCAAAATTGAGAGAGAGTAAGAAAAGTGCCTGTTACGGAGGCAGGAGGTGGGGGGTGCAGTGGGGGTGGCAGGAGGGATACTGGGAACACTGGTGGTGAAAAATGTACACTGATGGAGGGATGGATGTTCGATCATTTTACGACTGAATGCTTCGTAACTGTATGGGGAGGGAGAGAGGGAGCAAGCTAGCTCAAGAACCCACATAGGAATTAAAAGTTTGACAGTAGCAAAAGGTACGAAAATAAGTTATCTCATATTACCATCTTAACAAATCAGTGTAAAAATATCAGTCTAGATTTCTAGCAATATATACATACATTCACTGTTTCACTGTCCTCCCGTTGTTCATCGATTTTCTCGAGCGGGCCCAGTAACGTCTCCATCGTGAGACTTTGTTGTTACTGTGTTTGGCATATTGAATATGTCAAGGGTAGCTTGCCAGGCTTTGCTGTGCGGGCGAGATACTCTAGGTAGCTTGCCAGGCTGTCCAAGAGGGGCGGAGGAATCGAACTCTGGTCGGCCATGTTGGCCTCTTGCAAGGCAAACGCCCTACCCGCTGTGCTATGGCTCCAGCCTTGTGGATATATAATATATGGGCTGGAGCGATAGCACAGTGGGTGGGGCATTTACCTTGCACGTGGCTGACCCAGGTTTGATTCCTCTGTCCCTCTCAAAGAGCCCAGCAAGCTACCAAGAGTATCCCACCTGCATGGCAGAGCCTGGCAAGCTCCCCGTGGCGTATTCAATATGCCAGTAACAGTAACAAGTCTCACAATGGAGAAGTTACTGGTGTCTACTCGAGGAAATCGATGAACAAAAGGAGGACAGTGCTACAGTGCATATAAAATATATAATATGCCTGTGTGTGACAATACATACACACAGACAAAAGTCTATTTTCTCAAAAATAAAGTCATTTTCGATCACAGTATACCTCCAGCTGATCCACTGCCCCACTAACCAACTCAGCATACTATACTGGCCAGTCCTGGTAACCCTGCATATCCTAGGGAAGTTACAAAAATGTGATGTAGCATTGAATTTTCAGCCTCTAAAGATAATATCACTTAGTGTAATTTTATTATCTTCCCAAACTGTAGAAATTCGGTTACTATTTGGTTACCCAAACAGTCATAGAAATAGCCAAGTTTGATTGATCATACCTTTAGTTCTTGTTCTAAAAACCAAGTTTATTTACTTAAGGGCTAGTTAGAGCGTTAATATTTCTAAAGCATTTTCAAACCATCAAATGCAAAGTGTCATTATTCTTTGCCAAGATATAACATCAATGCCTAGATCCCAAGGCAAATTCAAAGGCTAAACCCTTATCAAGAGGTGTGACACTAAGTCCTCACAACTTCTCTGGAAAAACCTGTAAATTTTGAATCTGTCTTTATTAGCACTTTTTTCCAGTGCAATTAAAATATAGTAGCAAGACCGAATCTGTAGAGAGATAATAAAAAGTGTTTCTACTTCCAGAGCAAAAAGAGATGATGGTCAGTTTGAACCTTCTACAGTGGCAACCATTTGCCAAATAATTCAGAACCTTCTTCAGAAAAACCGTGATCCTTCACTCACTAATTAAACGAATCAATGCTTTAATCATACTCTAGACAACTAATCTACTTCAATCCTGATAATCCAATTATCTAATTCTGGTAAATTAAAGTTTAAAATCAGTGAATACAAACAAATAGATCCACTATAATGAAGTTCAAAACAGTTTGTTTTCCTATGCAGAAGTGTTTATTATGTGAAATTCAAGAATTAAAATGCAGTACTGTGCCAAGATTTTCTAAACCAGTATTAATGCATTTTCTCTTGTAATTTAGTAAATTCAAGCTTCTTGGATTTTTAATGCTCTACACCAAGGTAGTCTTTCCTCATCTATAACAGCACAGTGTCTTTGCTCATCTTACTTTGGGCGCCCTGAGCGCATTTCACCTCTTCTTACACATGTATATGTCACTCCAAAGGGCACAGAGAGAGACTACGTTGGTGCACTTATCTTAAGGTCCTTGGTTATCTGACTTACTGCCACAAATGAACAAGTGAATATCTTAGAAATGTGAAAACACAAAATGCAAACATTTTTATTAAAGAGCATTTACTTATTATGGCCCAATAATTTCAAGAGCAAATAACAAATCATAAAAATAAAATGCAATAGCTACTACCACAACTGCTGCTAGAAGATGCAATCGCCTGTCACCAATCATCTATTATCTTCTAAGTACAAAACATTTACTTCTAATAACAATATATGCAAAAAAAAAAAAACTGGAAGAGAAAGAACTTTTTAATCCCATTTGATTTTATTAGCGAGCCAATCGTGAAGGAATTAATCCCATGAGAAAAATTCAGGCTCAGAGGGTCAAAATCAGAGACCAAATAAAACAGACCATGAGTCACTATGTTCAAAACACAAATGCTTTAGCCTAAACCCTTAACGCTAACTTGTGAGGTTTTGGCTATCACTAAGAAACAAAAGCAATTAATATTAGACAGCAAAATACAGAACCCAGCTATATCAGAAGCTGGAAAAAAGCACAGAACTCAGTTATTTCTGCATCTGAACATCAGACTGTCAGAACATGAGACATGTTTAAAAATTCAGCATCACTTGAGTCATTCTTTAAAAAAGAAAAAAAAATACTGCAGAGTGACTGATCTAGTAGATTATAGAAGTAAAGCATTGATAACCTAAATTGCCTGGCCATAGCAGAAATACCTAATGAAAACTATGGTCCATTAAGCTCTTCTTCTCTAACCGAATTCTATCTTAAATTCCGTCAAAATCATCTTTAGTCTTTCTGTGTTTCTTCACTAGTTTCCCTTTCACATTTTTCATCCAATCCATTTATTCACATTTTTATATGACTGGTCAAAGTCATTTGTTGTTCCATGAAATAAATTGCTTCTGTCTGCCAGTCATAGTTTCTTAGACATTTAGTCATTACTTCCACCCACAGATTTCATGTCTCCCAAGAAAATTGGCAGCCATGTAGAAGCTTAATGCTCTTTTCAATAACTACATTCATAATGTGTTACAAGATAATTTCATCCATTGAGAAACTCATGTTTAAGATATGCCTCTAAGCCACTATTATGTATCCTGACGAAGGAAGTAAGAGTAAAATCAATCTCACTTTTCTATAATACAAACATTACCTCAATGTATAAATGACATTAAAAATCAATAACCCTCTTAATTCACTAACAAGAAAAGATGTCTTACAGTGAGTAGACCAACAAATCAGTGTTTCTTAGCAGTGTAAGCGAAGAAACAAAAATCACAAGTTAGAAAATGAGAAATATTTCAAAGCACTTGTAATACTGTGTCTGTGGGGCCAGAGATAGGACAAGGGTAAGGTGTTTAGTCCCCCCAAGTCTCACCAAAAGTGATCTCTGAGCCCAGAGACAAAAGTGAGCTGTAAGCACTACTGAGTGTAGACAAAAAATGAAACCACATGCACATACACAGCATATATATATATGAACATATATTTCTTATGTGTATATATGTTATATATATACACATTATACACACATATATACAGATACACACTGTGAGTTTAATTATACATTTGATACATGTGAAAGTCCTCAGATTACAGCTGCCCAAGGACTTAAAGTACTTCATTAGACAAATACATTGTTTTCCACACTGCAACATGTTGCCGCATTATTTTTCAAATTGACAGTTTTACTTACTGTCTTGGAAGCAGTATTAATGTACTGCATCACCATTTCTTTTTTGATACTGAAGTCCTTTTCCCGCAATGGTGCCTTTTTATCTTCATTTAAATTCATATCTTCCTGGAAAACACAATTAAAAAGCCTCATTTTAGAATCCAAGCAGAGCAGCAAGGCTATATGCACTATGAACAAAAGATCAATAATTTGTGACTAAAGTAGCATTAATTGTTCTGGAATAATTTACGTGCAGGTCTGCTTAAAGGAGAGAGAAGGGAGCTGGAAGTACAGGGGGGGAAATACAGGTCATTTTAACACATGAAATACCTGTAAAACATTTTTAATTTATAGACTAGTAAAATTATACTTGCATAAATGTATATCGTTGAGGAGTCCTGATTTTTGTAAGATCATTAGAAGTCACAATACAGAACACAGAGGTAAGTTGTACCTGAAGCATCTTGTAACATTTTGAACGGGTCGGGTGGCGGGGGGAGAATTTCAAGGATCAAAACACCAAAAGGTGAAAACCTGGAATTACTCAAATGCCTTGCATGTTTAAAGCCCTGGGTTCTATTCCCTGTGTTCCTGGTCCCTGCCTTCATAAGATTAGGCACTGCCCCACAGCAGATTGAATCAGGGTCCACATCTTGGAATATCACACTCATGGTAGAACATGTGCCTAAAATCTAGTGCAAGGCCCAAAGTTTAATCATAGTCCTTGCAAAAACTTCCCCACCACTGACTGCTGTATCTGGTTCAAGCACTGCTGGAGATAGTCTCTATAAATAGGCACTTTAATTAAGAAGCAAATGGCAGAGCCTGGCAAGCTCCCCATGGCATGTTCAATATGCCAAAAACAGTAACGATAACAGGTCTCATTCCCCTAACCCTGAAAGAGCCTCCAATTAGGCAACATTGGGAAAGACGAGTAAGGAGAGGCTGCTAAAATCTCAGGGCTGGGGACTAGAGCAATAGCAAAGCAGGTAGGGCATTTGCCTTGCATGTGGCCTACCCTAGTTTGATGCCCAGCATCCCATATGGTCCCCCGAGCACCGTCAGGAGTGATTCCTGAGAGCAGAGCCCAGAGTAACCCCTGAGCATCGCCGGGTGTGACCCAAAATGCAAAAAAAAAAAAAACCTCTGGGATGAATGGTGACATTACTGGCGCTAGCTCGAGTTAATCAATGAAAAAGGGGATAACAGTGATGCAGTAAATTAAGAAGCAAATAAAGCAACTACTTTGCAGATTTTGATAGATGTTTGTAGCCACCAAATATCTCATTCCAATTTCCAAAAAAAGATTTAATGAAACATGCTCTACCCCTATCAAAATATTTTATATTCTAAATCACATAAAAGTCATGCTCATAAAGGTGGTCCCACCAAAAATCTAGTTTTTCTTAGCACCAATCAAAATAAAAGCTTAGGAAGCTTAACTCTCATTACAGTCCTTATTCTAACTAAAAATACCATCTTAATATATACACATAAGCACACAGCTGCAGAGAAGAAAGACTGCTGGGCGGCACCACAGTTCCCAGAGAATGTACCAGGTCCCAAAAAGAGCCAAGATCACCGGGAAGTCCCAGATGGGGTAGGTGCCGCATCCCGTCCCCTCCCGATGGAAACCTGGTGATCATGAGCCTCTACAAGCATAGCTCGAGTATGCAGGAACCAGGACTTTTCTTCCAAACTGCCAGGACATTCCCGGCTCCCAGGTAACCTCTGATTGCAGAAGTCATGCCCACATCCCGCCCCCCAGCACCATCTTTACAGCACACAGCCGCAGAGAAGAAAGGCCACGGGGGGGGGGGGGGGGGGGGGGTGGCTCCACAGCTCCCGGAGAATGCAACAGGTCCCAAAAAGAGCCGAGATCATTGAGAAGTCCCAGATGGGGTAGGAGCCGCATCCCGCCTCCTCCAGATGGAACCCCAGTGACCATGAGCCTCTACAAGCATAGCTCGAGTATGCGGGAACCAGGACCTTTACTCCAAACTGCACGGCCACACGACATCTCCCTATATACAAAGTGATCAATGGGATGTAAATCATCCAATGTTTCTCCCTGAAAATCAGACTTAAGTTTTATACAAACCACAACACCCAATAGGAGAGAGAGAACAAAAGGGAATGCCCTGCCACAGAGGCAGGTTGGGGGGTGGGAGGGATACTTGGATCCGTGGTGGTGGGAAATGGTCACTGGTGGAGGGATGGGTATTCAAAATAAATAAATATATCAATAAAATATATATATATATATAAAAAGTTGCTTAAGGTAATGTCACCAATATCACCAGAGAAGAGGTCCCTGGTTTTACTCTCAAGAACAATTACCAAGTGACCTTGAAGAGACACCACTGAGAGAATCCCAGAGCCCAGGGTGGGACTAAAGCACCCACTGTACTTCGGTGACTGCACTAAAAAGGATGCTGAGAACATTCACACACAGTTGAACAAAGGTGGATGTATAAGAAGATGTGAAGGCAGAGATGTGGGTGGGAACAAATACGGCGAGTTGGTCAAGCCAACCTGAGGCCTTAGGAAGGGTGGACAGACGGTGTGAAGGTTTTAGCCCTAGATCCATTTGAAGCCCACAGAGCTGGCGTTCTACATAAGACCAGGTGTCCAGTAGCAGATAATAGAGAAAATGCCCTAGAATACACAGTAGGGAAAATGCCCCTCCCTCCACCACTGTGGAGCTTATCTTACAGGCGTGGTTCACAGCTAGACTGCTCTGTCCCAGAACGGGGACTCACGTAGGACTGACATGTCAGTGCTGTGAACACAAACCAGCACCTGTACACCTAGCACATTCCCAATAGCAGCTGGTATTTGACACAACCCCATTTTCTGTGCCGCAAAGCAGCAGCTAATATGGGTCTAAGTACTCAAGTAAGAACAAAAATAAACAAAATAAAGTCGAGCACCACAGCACAAGGTCAAAAAGATAACAATTCAGCTGTAGGTCAGCGCGGAAAGGGCACTTGCCTTGCAGGCAGTTGACCCAGGTTGGATTGTTGGCACCACATATGGTCTCCCAAGCATTGCCAGGAGTGATCCCTGAGCACAAAGTGAAGGGTATGCCCCAAGAACTGCCAGGTGCGGCTGAAACAAAAACAAAAGGCTGAAAAATGCAAGCTGTTACTCCAATTAACAATATTTTAAAAGCAAAATTGCTATTTCAGAATAAATATTTTCACCGAAGCAATGGAAGATAGAAGAGGGGGTTCAGGCCTTACGTGCTGCCTTACGTGAGCAGATACCAGTTAGATCCCATGACCACAAATCCCCTGGGCACCCTCTAGGAGTGATCCCTGAGTACAGAGCCAAGAGTATGTTCTGAGCACAGCCAGTGTGGCCCAAAGGGCATGAAACAAAAATACACAAAAAAATGAAGGGGTTCAGTACAACAGGAATATTTAACAATTGTTAATACGCTCCCAACAACCAAATAATAATGCAAGTAGTAGAAGGGAAGTCATTAACACAACACAATAATAGTAAGTAACCTAACACCCCAATTACGGCAATGGATAGATTGTCAAGACAGAAAATCAACAAAAACAAAAAATTAGGTGACTTGATAATACACATTTTTCTCATGTGCCTGCAGAACACTATCAAGGGCAAACTCTGTTTGAACACAAAACAAATTCCAGTAAAATTATACACACACACACACACACACACAACCCAGCAAACCAAAATTTCATTACTAGATAGTTTCACTGATGAATTCTATCACACTTTTAAAAAATATCAGTTCTCCTCTCTGCACCCTTAGCTCACCCCAATCCATGCCAAAAAGAACACCAATCCTCCTCAATGTAGACTTTATAGCAAGAAACTTTTAGGATTGATTCTTTTAAGTATCTTTTAAGAATCTTTTAAGTGTAATTCTTAAAATCAATAAAAAAAAGGAAAACTAGCAATTTATAGGGAATAAACAACATGCTGCTGAACAACTATTAAGTCATTTAAGATACCTGTAAGTCAATGAAAATGAAAACACAACTAATCAAACCTATGGGATGGAAGGAGTGGTACTGAGAGTAAAGTTTATACAATGTCAATATCGGGAAATACAAACCTGGTAAGAAATCTAAGCTTTACCTAATTTAAAAGATAAAAGAAGGGGCTGGAGCAATAGCACAGTGAGTAGGGAGTTTGCCTTGCACGCAGCTGACCTGGGTTTGGTTCTCAGCATCCCATATGGTCCTCCAAGTATTGCCAGGAGTAATTCCTGAGTGCAGAGCCAGGAGTAACCCTTGTGCATGGCCGGGTTTGTGTGACCCAAAATGAAAAAAAAAAAAAGATATCAGAACTCATCTAGCTGTAATCTGTATGAAATAATTAAAAATCTATTTAAAAAATAAAAGAAAAAATAAGTAGAAAGAAGAAAATAATTAAAATTTGGTCCAACAGATACTGTAGATATACAAAGTGTCATATAAAATAAAAACAATTATATGGCAACAAATTGGACAATCTAGAAGAAATGATCAAATCCCAAAAATCCTACATTATTGCAAGACTGAATCAGGAAGAAACTTTTTTAAACTGAACAGACTATTGTGAATAAGAAAACTTACTAATCAAGTCTTACACACACACACACACACACACACACACACACACACACACAACCCAACAAACCAAAATTTCATTACTAGATAGTTTCACAGATGAATTCTATCATACTTTTAAAAAATATCAGTTCTCCTCTCTGCACCCTTAGCTCACCCCAATCCATGCCAAAAAAAAATACCAATGCTCCTCAATGCTTCCATAAAAGTGAATGACAGAAAAAGAAAGAAAATTCCCAAATACATTCTCTGAAGGCAGTTGTCCTGAACTTAAAATCATTCAAGAATATTACAAAAAGAAAATATAGATGTGAACCCATGTGAACACTTATATGAAAAACCTCAATAAAATACTAGTCAACTCAGTTCACACATATATTAAAAGAATCATACCATGATCAAGTGGGATTTATTCCAGGAATGAAACATTAGTTCAATATATGTAAATCAATAAATGTGATATACCACATCAATAAAAAAGGACAAAAATCATACTATTCCAAAGGACCTAGAAAAAGTACTTTATAAAACTTTGCATCTTTTATATTAAAATTTAAAATATGTACAAAAGGAATATACTTTATTAGAATAAAGTCACAGATAATAAAACCATGGCCAGCACAACACGAAATGATAAAAAACTGAAAATTTGTCCACACTCACCATTAATATTCAATACAGTATTGAAAGGCCTATCAACAGCAATTAGACAAGATGAAGATCTAAAACATTCAAATTGAACAGGAAGAAAAACTACCACGATTAGTTGATGACATATTATGCATAGAAAATGCCAAATTCTGTTTTTAAGAAAGCTATTAGAATTATTAAATCATAACTAGGTGGCAGGCTACAAAATTTATAAAATTCTGATGCATTTCTATATATAAATAATAAATCAGCAGACAAAAGAAATAATCCTGTTTAAATTTGCATTAAAAAGAATTCAAAGGAGTGGAGGTTACTTTAACAAGCTAGTATGATTGCTTTACATGCAGGAGGTCAAGATTTGACCCTCAACTTATGGTTATGGTCTCCCAATTACTATAAGAAGTAACCTCCAGGGGCCACAGAGATATTACAGCAGGTAATGCGCATGCCTATCACATGGGCCATCAGGGTTCCATTCCCAGATAGCCCATATGGTCCTCTGAGCACCGCCAGAAGTGATTCCTAAGTGTAGAGCCAGGAGTAAGCCCTGAGCACTGCCAGGTACATCCCCCCACCCCCAATAAATAAGAAGTAGACTCTGAGCAATGCTGGATATGGCAGCCGATCAAAGTTCAATCTCCAGCGTCCCACACATTCTCTAGCACAACCAGGAGTGATTCCTAAGTGCAGAGCCAAGAGTAAACCCTGAGGATCTCGGGGTATGGACCAATCACCCCCCACCCACCATCAAAGAAAGGAAAGATAACATAAGTAATGGGGGTCCATGGTAGTGAACTAGACATGTCTTTGGGTACTTGACATCAACGGAAACTTTTTATTGTTGTTTAACAATAGGCAATTACAAAAAACTAAAAAGTTTCTTGACAATGAAGCCTGAATCAAGACAAAAATAGGGGCCAAAGAAAGAGTAAAGATAAGGTGTTTGTTTTGCATGCCCTTGACCCAGCGTTGATCCCCAATGCCACATATGGTCCCGTCAGACTCCACCAGAAGTGATCCCTGAATGAAGAATAGGAATAATCACAAAGCACCACACGGTGAGGCTCAAAATCAAGAAGGAAATATAAGATGTAAACACATCATTTGTCATGCAAAGGTTAAGTATACAAAATATGTGAAGTACTCAAAAGAAAAGTAATCCAATTTTTAAAATGAGTCAATAATTTGAATAAATACTTCCCCAAACAAGACCTACAGATGGCTAATGGGCACATTAAAAACATTAAAAGCTACTATTCAAAAGTTAAAAAAAAAAGTTGAAGAGAATGTAGAGAGCAGAGAATTTCTGTACATTGTTAGTGGTAATCTAAATTATATCATTATTAAGAAAAGCAATATGTATAGTTTTTCAAAAATACAGACAGAAAATCTGTATGTTCCAATTATCCAATTTCTGGTTCTTTGCCACCCGACATTTTTTTAAAAATCTAAGATATATTCGCCTCCATGGATTTTTGCTGTGTTATTTATAATAGCCATGCACTGGAAAAGAACTTTTATGTCTGTCTGTAGACAGATTGATGGATTTTTTTATAATGTGGTATACCAACACAAAGCAATACTATTTAGCAATAAAAATAAATGAAGTCCTACCATTCGCAACAAATGGATGGACATAGATATTATTATGCTAACTAAAATATGCTAAGAAAAACATGATTTCACTCATCTGAATTATATACATAAAACAAACTGATAAGCCAAATTAAACAGAAATAAACTTTCAGATTTCAAGATCAAATTAGCAGTTACCAAAAGAGAACAGGTTAGAGTGGGGCAAAAGGGCTTAAGGATAATTAAAGGACTGAATTTTATCTGGTCAGCACAAATTGGTATATACAAATGCCTGATTTTTTCATTTTATTGTTGTTTAGATAACAAGTTTACAACAGTGTGAATATTTATAGGTTTTGATGTCATACTGCACCTTCACCACCAAATGTGCCGGAGACACCCCACCACTCTTCGTTCATTTCTAATCCCCGTTTCTCTCCCCATCTCCTACGCTTCCTTATTCCGCCCTCTCACCACCCACTTGGTAATCTCAGTTTTGCCATCAATGACCAAGGGTTTGTCATCAGTTGAGTGACATCATCTAATATTAGTCCTTCTCCCCATATTTCACTTAACATGATGCTCTCCAGTTCCATCCAAGTTTCCATCCAGCAAACAAAAATTTCATTTTTTCTTATAGTTGCATAATATTCCACTGTGCATCTATGCCACAATTTTATACATTCATTTGTTGTACATTTGGGTTGTTTCCATGTCCTGGGTATTATACTTATTGCTGCAAAGAATAGTGTGCATGTATTTTTTGTAATCCAATGTTTTAGATTCTTGGGGTGGTTGCCAAGAAGTGGTCTAGATCATAGAGAAGCACTATTATTCCTTTTCTGGGAAGTCTCCACACTGCTTTCCATAGAGTTTGAGAAGATGGCTTTCCCAAGTGAATAAAAGTTTATTTTTTCGCCATACCTTCCACCAAAAAAGCTTCCCATCTTTCTAATATGTGCATTCACACTAGTGTAAACCTTGTTTTGCATTTCCCTGATAGACACAAATGAACAGTTTTTTATATGCCTACTGGCTGTACAAACAGTGATAAGAACAACTCTTTGAGATAGTCTTTTCATCACCTTCTATTTTTAGATGGAATTCTTGTTGGTGTTCTAATCATTGAGCTTTGTCAGCGCTTCATATATTTTATGTACTGACGCTTTCTTCATATATTTTATGTACTGACCCTTTATCAGCTGTAAGAAGAGCAAATATTTTCTCCCATCCGGCTGAATGTCCTTATTTTAGCCTGAGTTTCTTTCACTGTGCATGTGCTCTTTAATGTGAACAGTCCCTTTGTATGTGCTTAGTTTGGGTTCCTTGTCAATGGAATCGAATAATTAAAGAGGAGCGATAGCACAGCGGGTAGGGCGTTTGCCTTGCACGCGGCCAACATGGCCGACCCGAGTTCGATTCCTCCGCCCCTCTCGGAGAGCCCAGCAAGCTACCGAGAGTATTCGATATGCCAGACACAGTAACAACAAAGTCTCCAATGGAGACGTTACTGGGCCTGCTCGAGCAAATCGATGATCAACGGGAGGGCCTTCATTGAATCTTCATTGAATGAGGTCCATATCCTAGAGAGTTCTGTCTATGCTTTCCTCTATATATCTTATGGACTTTGGGTCTAATACTGAAATCTTAATCTACTTTGAGTTAACTTTTTTATGTAGGATGAGATATGAACGCTGTTTGATTTGTTTTGCATGTGGCTACCTAGTTTTTGCAACACCATCTATTGGAGTCTCTTCCTAGCACCACTTCACGCACCCAACTACTTTGTCATAAACTGCCCATATATAAGAGGATTTCAATATGAGATAAACCCTCACATTTATCTCATCCCATTCTGGTGGTCTGAAATGCTGCCCTTATTTCAGTGCCAAATAGTTTTTATTACTCTATCTTTGTATTATACAGTTCAGGGATGCAATGTCCTATTTCTTAGAGTTGCTTTGACTGACTATGCAGGATCTCCATGATTCCATGCAAATTTAAGCAGCATTTGTTCTCAATCCCTAAAGTAGGTAAATGAAATTTTGATGAGTGTTGCATTGATTCTATATGATGCTTTGCTATGATATGCTAATTTTTTAATTTTATTGTATTTTATAAAGTAGTTCACAATATCTGAATACGTTTAATATTCAAACACCAATCCCACCACCATTACACCTTCCCACAACCATATTTTATAAAGTAGTTCACAATATCTGAATACGTTTAATATTCAAACACCAATCCCACCACCATTACACCTTCCCACCATCATCTGGTAGGTGGGCGGCCACGTGGTCTTTTGACATCCCATAGAATCCAGTCAGTAATGACTCTAGTCCAGTGGCCGTCTCTAAATCTCATTACGAGACCAGCCCATCTGATTTTTGACACCTTGGCAAATGAGACAGCGTCCCTGATTCTTGATCATCCACGGAGGTCGAAACTCCGGATTCTTTCTCTCATTTGAGTGAAACGTGATATGCCAAGCATAGCTCTTTCAATTCCTCTTTGGGAGATCCGAATAGCGTTCTCATCCTGTTTGCGTAGGGCCCAGGTCTCTGAGGCATATGTTAATGCAGGAAGAACAGTGGAATCAAAGAGATGTGGCCAGAGCCAGAGGTTCTTCGTCCTCTTAGGTATTTCTTCAACGCTCTTGAAGGTCTTCCAAGCCGCTCTCTTCTGGTGTTCTCTGAACACCTGAAGAACCTGCTGTCAATACTCATCAATACGCTGACTTGGCTCTTCACACACTACCTATCTGAATGCAACATTCCGTCCCAATGGAAAACCAGCAGGACTATACTACTGTACAAGAAGGGAGACATCCACGACATTGACAACTATCACCCGATCTGCCTATTGTCTGTCATCTATAAGTTGTTCACTCGAGTCATCCTAAATAGGATTGGCAGAACACTAGATGAAGGACAACCATGCGAGCAAGCAGGGTTCCGCAAAGGATTCAGCACCATCCACCATAAGCACACAATAACCAAGCCCGTTGAGGTTTCTCGGGAGTTCAAGATGCCGCTCTGTCTAACTTTTATTGATTTAAAGAAGGCCTTTGATTCTGTTGAGACGGAAGCGGTCATTGAAGCCCTAGCCAATCAGGGCATTCAAACTCAATATATCAGGATCCTCCATGAGCTCTATTACAGATTCACTACCAGGATCTCACCATTCTACAAAGAAGTAATCATCCATGTCAAGAGAGGGGTTCGGCAGGGTGATACCATTTCACCGAAACTCTTCAGTGCCACCCTCGAGAACATCATGCGACGACTGGAATGGGAAGGAATGGGAGTGAAGATAGATGGTCGGCAACTACACCACCTCCGCTTTGCTGATGACATTGTTTTAATAACACCAAACACCAGCCAAGCGGCACAAATGCTGGCCGACTTTGACCGTGAGTGTGGAAAGGTAGGACTACAGCTGAATCTTACGAAGACAATGTTTATGAGAAACAGCCTCGTTCCTGATGCCCCATTCGCTCTCAACGGAACGACCATCTCCGAATGCAACAGCTATGTGTACCTAGGTCGAGAAGTCAACATGACAAATGACCTGGCACCCAAGCTGCGCAGGAGGAAGAGAGCGGCTTAAAACGCCTTCAAGAGCATTGAAGAAATAGAGCGTAATTTCACCTTGATATATTTAAAATCTCAGAAGTTATTACATTTGACATTAATAAAAGGTAGTAATTGGCAATGCACTCTTAGCTGTTCTATTTAAAAATATTTTGTTAAATGAACAATGGTTTGTTTTGTCCTTTCTTCTGTCTAAATCAGTGTCTTATCACAACCTAAGATACATTTTGAATGTGTTGTAAAAAAGGAGGGAGGCATGTTTTTGCCATGGTGACTGAGGTGATGCTACCAAATTTACAGGTTCTATACAAAAACTGTCCTATAACCCACGCAGATACACATCTATTAGAAAACAAAGCATTAAAACAACAGAGGTAGATACACACATGCACACACACGCACACACCCACATATCATATAACCTTGCCTTGCATGTGAAAAGTAATAAGAGGATTTTGAAAGAAAAGCATCATAGTTATCAAAGCTTAGTGCATAATACAATTAGATATAAAATGGGTTATGCAAACTGTCATATATTTTATAACGTATTTTATATGGTTTGGTTTTAATATAAATTGAATTTTTCCAAAATCCAACTACTCAAGAGAGTAAGAAGGAATGTGCCTACCACAGAGGCAGGGACTGGGATGGGGTGAGGGTGGTGGGAGGGATACTGGGAACATTGGTGGTGGAAAATGTGCACTAGTGGAGGGATGGGTGCTCAATCATTGCATGACTGAAATATAATCATGAAAGTCTGTAACTATCTCATGGTGATCTAATAAAAAAAATTAAAATAATTTTTAAAAATCCAACTACTCTGTAAATTAGTTATGCATCCTAGACTTGGGATTTATTGTTGGGGTTGTTGGTTTGTTTTTAGCTTTAACAATATTTGTGCTCCGTTTCAAAAATTTAGGTACCCCTTTGCAGTATTTGAATCACAGGAGACAGCTCTACTCAAATATCACACTGCTCACAGTCATACTTCCTGTTACTGAGTGAAGACAGGTAAAGAAGGAAGAGAAATTCCCAGTCTAATCCCTCAGAATCTCCCAGGGCGGCCAGCACAGCACCCACGCTTTGTGAATTTACACAAGACAAAATCATCAACACTACTCTATCCAGGTAGATTATCAGTCAGATTTGAAGGAATGATAACAGCTTTAAGGACAGGCAACATCTTCGGGATTTCATAGTCCTGAAGCTAGTTTTGCATGAAGCATCAGAGAAACTTCCTTAAAAGACAAAGACAAACTTCCCAGCACTTGGCAGTGAGCATGGCATTCACTCATGGCAATTACACTTATCTACTACTAGATCAAGAAAGCTATGCTTAGGGCTGGAGCAACAGTAACAAGGGGTAGGGCATCTGCCTTGTACGTGGCCAACCCAGGTTCAATTCCCAGCATCCCATATGGTCCCCTGAGCACCGCCAGGAGTAATTCCTGAGTACAAAGCTAGGAGTAACCCCTGTGCATCACCAGATATGACCCAAAAAGGGAAAAAAAAAAAAAGCTATGCTTACTCCTACCTTGCTGAGGGATTTTATACAATTTCAATAATGAATTTTCATTTATATTGGACATACCATGTCTGATCAGTTTTTATATCCATAGTAGTTTTTATTGTAATCTTACTTAAATTTATGCAGACACTTAAGCAGTGTCCATAATATTTTCTAACATAACACCAATATTCCCCTTAGAATAAAACACCTTTACACCTTCATAGGCCTATTCAGATTTTCCCCTTTAAATTTTAATTCTCTTCATTCTTACTAAATTTTACATTTGTAGCATTTATCTATTTCATGTAAATTTTAAAATGTTTTTGCACAAATTATTCATAATTTCTAATTTAATATATCTAAAAAGAGTTTTGGGAAAAATTATCAACTTATGATTGATTTATAATTTTATGGAATTTTACTAGCTCTTTTATCTATATGTATTCTATATATCCATATCTTTTATCTATGACATATCTATATATATTTTTTAAAAAAAAAGAGGATCAGACAGAATCAATGGTACAGCAGGTTACGTGCTTACTTTGCACAGAGAACCTAGATTCAAGTTCAATTCCCAGCATCTCATATGGTCGCCTGAGTATCATCAGGAGTAATTCCTGAGTACAAAGCCAGGAGTAACTCCTGAATATCACCAGGCATGGCCCAAAAACTAAAATAACAATAATAATTTTAACAAAAAGAGCTCTCTCCCAAATTTTGGGTAAAAAATGGTGGGGGGAGCAAAAATCAATGTTATAGAAACAAATTTTCATCCCATGAGGAGGTGCCTTAAGAGGATACTTGGGAAACGAGAGGAAAGTAGGATCTTGGTGATGGGTGTGGTACTGAATGATATATGCATAAAAAGTATGATTAACAGTATTGTAAATTCCAGAACCTCAATGAAAAGGATAAAAAAAAACAAAGGAAATGAAAAATAATATTACATAGTATAGAATCAAGTACATAATTCTGCAAACTTTTCAGGTACATTCACTAGAATGGGGATGGTGGCACCAGTGGAATGTTCCTAGAAATAGTAGTAACCTGGGGTACAACTACGGAGTAAAAGGACACTTTGTTCACCGCAAAAAGGTGAATTTTCAGGTGGTGCTAAGGGTTTTAATGTTTCTGGGGCGGGGGGAGATGGGTAAATACTAAGTTTGGAAACATTTGAATATGGTATGCTTTAAGAAAATGGCTGGAAAAAAGAAAGTCTGAATTTATAAATGAAGGAATAGAAAGGCAAAATTAATATGTATATTGCACGGTGATTCAATAAAATTAAATACTGCAGGATTTTGAGAAAAGTCTCTGATTATGGATAAACAGCTAAAAGAAGAGTAGAAATTAAAATAAGAGAAGAAAACCTTATGAGGCATTGGCCTTTAAGTTCTGAGAAATCAAGAACTCAGAAAATATAGTAATAGCTTTTCCCTAGAAGAGAAACATATTTGATGTTAAATTTCAGTTTAGTTAAACATCTTCCAAGGCTAGTGGAGTTAGGAAAGGAGGGTGGTTAGAGGCTTAGGGTAGTCAGGCATCTTCATTTAATAAGCCCTGAACTTCAAGGAAAACCATTAACATGGGACACTAAGTTTCACATTGTCTAAGCTCCACATAATACAGTAAAGACAAGCTCAAACTATTTAAAATATCTGAGCTCAATGGTTGTAAGAGGCTTAAAAACTGATGCCAAGATTGCCAGTCTAGTGCAGTTTCCAGGTTAATTTTAAGGAGCCCCTTGTGAGCAAGTCACCAATTTTACTTAGTTTTAAATCTGCTGAAAATGTTCCTATCAGATATCTCCATTGTCTTAAGTCAGGATCCCTAGAGGCAGAGCCTGAGACAAGAATTCAGGTAATGATTGAAGGGAATGCTTGCAGGATGAGGAATGACATAAACTATGGACAGCAATGAGTAATAAGAAAGCATGTCTTCAGCAGGATTTTCACTTCCTGTTGAATTGTATCACCTAAAAAGAGAGATCTGTATAGACAGTCCAAAGTCAGTCAGACATTGGCTTTAAGACTTGAATTCCCTCAGCCAATCTCTGGATAAAGGTGAGACTGTGAACCACTTTGAGCCAACATTTAAGCTGTGCTCTACTGCACCATCTTCAGCACTAGCTGGCCAAAAGGTCAGGGAAAGGGACAAACAGGTTCACTACAATTCAGTGTTCCTCCGCCCCTTTATACCCACAGACCAATGGTGGAATCCACAGACTAGCAGTCAGAACCAAGGCGGCAAACCAGTGGTTTCCCACCTTTCTGCAACTGTGGATTAGCACCAGTCTGTGGACTGGTGGTAGAAGACACTGCATTGTGTGAAAATAACACACTTGATATTAAAAATTAGTTTCCGTTGTAGGCAGAATTGAAAACAAAGCCACTCAGAGCTCAAACAAAAAATAGAATTGCACAATAATCAGATTTGTTAAGGACAGACATAATGTTGAGGACAGATATAATGAGGTATAAAAAGACACTGTTGTTACAGATTTGTTTTTTTTATTTTACCTTAAAAAAAATCCCCAGAGAGGATGCAACATTTCCTGGAGGTAATGCAATACCAGAACAATGCATAAAGTAGATAGGAGCAAGTCCCTAATCCATCTCCAACCTCCAAAAATCTATTTATTATATTGTCCTCAGACAGAGGACATATCAAGCATTAAACTGATAAGAATAACTGAAGTTATAGATTTTAAAGTAGTCCTAAAATGGAAGTTTCAGTAACCAATATATTGATATAGGTGAAAGTAACTCATTAACTATCTCTTATTATAAATAAAACACTGAGTACAAAACACAAAATTCATTATTGCATAAGGCCTGAGTAATCTGAATGAGGTAAGGGAATGTGAGATTTTAGTTGGGTATTGAGATCTCCAAAATATTTGAAAAATCAGCAAATAAAGTGTCAGTTTCTGACTGGAGTATAATTATTGTTTTTGTTGTTAAAGTTATATCAATATCTTAGCAATATACATTATGAATTAACTCATTTATAGCACTACCTTCATGTCCAAGTGAAGACAGAGTTTTGCCTGGGGAAATTCGAAGTTGCAACATCAAAAAGTAATTTTGTTAGTTAATTACTTTCTAATTAAATAGGATACCTAAATTGAATCACTGTGCTGTTTCACTGTGTGAGTCTAAGTGGCATGAGAAATAAAATAAAAAGGAAATACTGCAAAAAGAATTCAAGTTGAGGGGCACTCAAAATAACAATTAGGCATGATTCTTCAAAGGAATCAAGGTCAGGAAAGCTTAAAAACGTCTCTTACTATGGAGACTAGGAAACAGAGCAAACTAAATTCAAGCTGGGAACCTTTCCTGAACCCTAGAATAGAAAAAGTCATGAGTTTAAAGCCAGGCAATACCTGCCTGAAGTTTTTCATTTATTCAGTATTTGCTCGAGCAGGCCCAGTAACGTCTCCATTGGAGACTTTGTTGTTACTGTGTTTGGCATATCGAATACTCTCGGTAGCTTGCCGGGCTAATCAACATTAATTCATTAATTCTAGTAGCTGCAACAAGGTTATAGAAGAGGATGATATCATTATTATTTTTTTTTTTTGCTTTTTGGGTCACACCCTGCAAAGCACAGGGGTTACTCCTGGCTCATGCACTCAGGAATTACTCCTGTCGGTGCTCGGGGGGCCATATGGGATGCTGGGAATCAAACTCGGGTCGTCCGTGTGCAAGGCAAATGCCCTACCCGCTGTACAATGTTGCTCCAGTCTCAATATTAAAATTTAAACAACATATGATAACTAATATCTTGAAATTTCCTTAAGCCTCAGATAACTGAAAGTTTTTTTTAAATGATTAACATGGAGATAAGAGTAAAATTCTGCTGTGCTGTGGAAAACAACTTGAAAAGAAAAATTGTACATCTCTTTAAAACAAATGTCTGTCACTGTCCTCCTTTTGTTCATCGATTTGCTCAAGCGGGCCCAAAACATTGTGAGACTTGTTACTGTGTTTGGCATATCGTATTCTTGACGGGGAGCTTGCCAGACTTTGCCGTGAGGGCAAGATACTCTTGGTAGCTTACCGGGCTCTCAGAGAGGGGCGAAGGAATTGAACTCCAGTCGGCCAGCTCGGCCGCAAGCAAGGCAAATGCCCTATCCTCTGTGCTATCGTTCCAGCCCAAAACAAATGTCAAGTCTAAGAAAAAGTTTGCAAGGCACTTGGTCACAATAAATAGATTTGATTGAAGGGAGAAAATTAAACCACTAGCAAAACCAGTACGAATTTACTGAAAGGAAGTGCTGTTAAGACTTGGGTAGTAATTCATTCAAACCTAAAGAGCAAGCACCCCTTGGAATTTTCTAAAGCAAAGTTCTAGAATTACTTACGTTCCCTCCCTTTTTTATTCCAAAGTTACTTGCGAAACCTTCGCCCTCATCCTGCCACAACCTTTTCTATGAAGATCTTATATTCCTCTGATCTCAACCAAGAGTTACGTTCTTAAAGCAGGCACTGTGCTAAACATTTGCAAGCATTATTTAAACCTTTGAAGTGAGTTCTTATTGATGAGAGAAGGCTTAATTAAAAAGATTCTTTAAATTCGCCCTAGTCCTATACCTTAAGTTTGAAGTCTGGTTCTAATATCCATACTTTATCTCCATCATCACCTGAACCATTATCATCAAATCATCATCATCATCCCATTTCTGGGGCCAGAGTTATAATACAGCAGTTAAGATGGTTGCCTTGCACACAACCAGCACGGGTTTCCAGGCAGCCCATGTGGTTCCCTGATTTCAGAGCCAGAGGTCAGTCCTGAGCACTGCCATAAGTCAGCCAAAAACAAATTTTAATTAAAAAAAAAAAAAAGTTCTACTGGGTCTGAGTTACCACTTCCTATGCTAACGCCTGGTGTTGACTCCTTTGCCATCTCATGCCTGGTCCCCTACTTTTTGGCTTTCATACCAACCAATAAGTTTCACTCCAACTTTCCTCAGACAATAATCACAGCCAGCCAACTTGTCCCATGAGGTATAAAAAGATGCTGTTACAGATTTGTTTTGTTTTTATTTTACCTTAAAAAAAAAATCCCCGGAGAGGATGCAACATTTCCTGGAGGTAATGTAATACCAGAACAATGCATATAGTAGATGGGAGCAAGTCCCTAATCCATCTCCAGCCTCCAAAAATTCATTTATTATATTGACCTCAGACAGAGGACATATAAAACATTAAACTGATAAGAACAACTGAAGCTAAAGATTTTAAAGTAGTCCTAAAAGGCAGTTTCAGTAACCAATATATTGATATAGATGGATATAGAATCTCCTTTCTATTTTTCTGTTCTCCCAACTTTTCACTTCTCCCACAAAAGTCCCCCAGTCTGGAACGCAATGAAATAGTTTTTTTTTTCTTTAAAAAAAAAAATCTTTGGTTTTTGTTCTACACCTCACAGTACTCATGGCTTACTCCTGACTCTTCTCAGGAAACATTCCTGGTGCTGCTCAGAGGACCATATGCACTGCAAAGGATCAAATTCAGGTCATCTGTGTACAAGGCCAGAGCCTTACATCGTTTTGATCCATTCTCAAGCTTCTGAACCCCTCCCATTTTCTCACAAAGCAAGCTAACTCTAAGATCCAAAACAAAAGACCTAAGTTCTTCCTATCAGTTTTAGTAAGCCAATTTCAATTTCCTCTGTGAAAACTTTCATTCTGTTTCCTATTTCCAGTTTTATCCATTTATTTGCACAGCGATATTTCTGTGCCAGCTTCTCCATCCAGCCAAAGATAGATCTGGATTCTCTTACGATCTAAAAGGACACTGTACATCAATTATCCCTTTTCTTGTTTCACTAAAGTACTCTGTTGGGTTTCAATATAGAGGTGTTTTAATCCTAAATGGGTTAAAAATTAAAGAAAAAAGAAAAAGCCTTCCCTCAACCCAAGTCTTCATTATATGACTTTCTTCTTCAACAGCAACTTTTTTATATTTTTTAGGCTGACTTTTTCACAGTACATACAGCACGGTGGTTACTTTTCAGATATTTGGTAAATGAGATGTATCAAAGGTTTCCAAATAGAATTTGCTAATCCTATTTCAGGGCAAACATAAAATACAGGCAATTTTCTAGGAGATGGACCTGGAGCTGGAGATAATACTCACAGTCCCAGCCTAGAACAGTAACAGAAATTAGGTCTGGCTCCAGGGATAGAATTTCCAGGCAATAAAAATGAGACAGGTAAAATTGGACAAGCAAAAATCCATCACAGACTTAGGGTACACTAGCAAAACCATGCACAAGTTCAGTGACCTGCAACAGAATCTGTGTAGTTGAGCCCTGTCCAGGATTTTGACCAGGGGCTGAGTAGGAGGGCTGAGATCCCACTAAGCTGTACTGAAACCGGCCCAAAAGAACATTAGAGATAAATTACCAGCAGCTCTTCTTAATGGGAACAGTTGTCCTTATCCTTTTCCTAGAGTAAGGGAAAAAAGCTTTTGCAGATAAGATGGGAATGTGCATCAGGGGACCCTGCTTGACATCAGAGACCCACCCAAAGGAGAAATCACTGATTACTCTGGCACCCACAGATATGCAATCTCTCCTACAAACATGCTTTTCTGCTCTCTTTTGCCATCAAAACTGTTTCTTGTCTCCTCCCAGGAGGGGAGATGTATGTCGAAAGTAGACTATGGACTGAACATGTTTGCCACTCAATGCCTCTTTTGCACACCACAACACCCAAAAGGAGAGCGAGAACACAAGGGATTGCCCTGCCACAGAGGCAGGGTGGGATGGGGGTATGGGGGTGGGAGGGATATTATCCATGGTGGTGAAAAATGGGCACTGGTGGAGGGATGGGTGTTTGATCATTGTATAATCGAAACCCAAGCACAAAAAATTTTAAATCTACAACTGTACCTCATGGTGTTTCACTAATAATAATTTTTTTAAAAAAAAAACTGTTTCTTGTGGGACCAGAATGATAGTACAGCAGTAGGGTGCTTGCCTTGCAAGGGGCTGACACAGGTTCAATCCCAGGCACCTTACATTGTCTGCTGAGCTCACCAGGAATGATTCCTGAGCACCAAACCTGGAGTAAACTCTGGGAACTACCGGGCATAGCCCATATGGGAGGAAAAAAGGAAAAACCGTTTCTTGTAACCACGATGACCAGAAGTTAAAGTGAGGACATCAGTGTGACAGCTTCCTCCACACTGACGGGCCTCAAATTGTCACTGAAGCAGCAGTGACCGGACCTCTGTCAGTATGGAGAGACTCTGGGTCCACACAGAAACAAAGAGATACTGAATATACCATTTCCTAACTCCAAGTGGGTTCAAAAAGTTCTTACTATGAATTGGATGGTACAGGAAGTTCCCACAAGTCAAGAAATGGACAATTTTCGGTTACATTTAGAAACTTTCATCTCTCCATCCTAGATTAATATAAAATTGGCAATATGATATATATGTATAGCACTGTCCTCCCATTGTTCATCAATTTGCTCAAATGGGCACCAATAACATCTCTCTCCAGTGTGAGACTTGTTACTGTTTTTGGCATATCGAATATTTCACGGTTAGCTTGCCAGGCCTTGCCATGAAGTCGCGATACTCTCGGTAGCTTGCTGTGCTCTCCGAGAGAGGCGGAGGAATCGAACTGGGGCCGGCCCGAGTCGGCTGCATGCAAGGCAAGCACCCTACCCACTGTGCTATCTCTCCAGCCCATATATGTATGTATCTGTATATATAGTATGCTTTCTTTGGAAAAATTGAAAAGGATAAAGGGGGTTTTTGGTGAAGTATAACATATGTTATTCAGAGGCTCTGAGGAAGGAAGGAGAGAGGAAGAGAAAGAGAGAGAGAGAGGAGAAAGGAGAGTGAGAGAGAGGAGAGAGAAAAGAGTGGAGAGAGGAGATGGTGGGGTTGGGGGGAGAGAGAGAGAGAGAGAGAGAGAGAGAGAGAGAGAGAGAGAGAGAGAATAGCCTGTCGACTGTCGAGAGGTTGTGGGCTTCTCCAGAGTAGAAAGGAAGCCCAAGTATACATCCCAGCATTAAATATGAAAGTATGAAAGTACACATCTCAAGATGCAGGTGACACGTGCTCAGGCCCCACATGCGCTTGCCAGCAACACAAGGGCACAGGCAGCACATGACAGGGCTGTCCCTGGACATGTTCAGAAGGTCCAAAGGCCACTCCCAGCAACTCTCAGCCAAGCAGGAAGACTTCAGTTCATAGCCAAGTCCTGAGGAGGCAGTGCTAATCAGGTTCAATGGTGGTAGGGACCACTAGGATTTCCAGAGCCATGCAGTGACGTTTAAGGATCAGACACAGGGGTCTGGCCCCACAAAGTACAGTCTTAATTCCTATGCAAATAGAGCACTGTAGCACTGTCCTCCCATTGTTCATCAATTTGCTTGAGCGGGCACCAGTAACATCTCGCAACAAATTGTGAGACTGTTTTTGACATATCGAATATGTCATGGGGAGCTTGCCAGGCTTTTCCGTGTGGGCGAGATACTCTCGGTAGCTTGCCCGGCTCTCAGAGAGGGGTGGAGGAATCGAACCCGGGTCGGCCGTGTGCAAGGCAAACGCCCTACCCTCTGTGCTATAGCTCCAGCCCTATACAAATAGAGACACCTAGCAAAGGATAAAGGAACAATCAAACAATGAAAAATGAAGCGTGGACATATTTTTTCAACTGAATTATAAACATTATCCTATTTTCATTCATGGATGCGGGTCTCACAAGACAGCAAGCTCATTTAATTTACATACATCAAGTTGAGTAGGATAGTTAACACCATGGAGAGTCAGATTAAATTTAAAGTGATTGACTATTTGAAGAATTAAGTGAATATATACAATCAGCAAGTTGTTGAAAATGGTCAGGTGCAAGATAATTCACTCAAGGAGAAAAAGGCAGAAGCATGACTGGAGTTAATTCTAAGATGGATACCGGAAAGACAGTTTAATAATGGATTAAATCATTCCTATGAATCAATAAATACAACATTGGAAGGCAAAACAGGAAGCACAGCAACAGCAAAATCTAACATCAATTCTGAATTCAAGAATAATCTCACTTTTGTAGTGCATTATGTTGTTTCGTGGGTTAAGGTGATTATAATTATTCTGAATAGCAGTCTGTTTTTGCTAACATTTTATCACTACTGTCACTAATTAGTTAAGCATCTAAAAAGATCCACAATGGTTCTGTACCATAACATAAAATTCTATCAGCACGATTTTATCCACATGACTTCTGAAAGTATAATTCTGTCCTAAACCATATAAAAGATCTAGCTGATGTTTAGCCTAAGGAAGGTGGGTTTTGACTACCAGGCACAGTTAACTGGCAAATAAAAACAAAGATTTCATGGTCTCGTTCCAGGTCACATACTCTCAAATTGGCACAGACCATATTCATACCTAGTTCTGCAGTTTAGCAATTTTTATTCTTAAATTTATGCAAAATTATAAAGCCTTTAAAAAATATAACTAAGAACCTAGAATTAAATTTATTATGATTTTTTTAACTTTAAATATCTTTGTGCTTTCTATGTTATATTACAACTTTTGTCCATTTTTTACTACACTCTTAAATTCTGTTCTAATCCTTTATTTTTAATAGGAACGTTAATTTAAAGTGGTTATTTTCTTTTAGTTTTACCAGTAATGGGGGACTGGACTTTCACTTCTCTGTCCTCTGTGTCTTTGCTCAATCCCCTCAAAATTAGTTAAAAATTCATAGTCAAATGGCTACCCTCATCAACAGAACAGCAGCCAAAAAAGGATATTTCACCCACTTACTGGTACAGCACTCAAACAATGATTAAATACTCTGACTAGAACTTAACGCAGGTAAATTACCTTAATTTGAAACAAAACTTCAGTTATGCTAAAGGCAGTAACAAGAAACAAACAAACAAAAAGTAACTTTTAACACTAAAATGTAGCAAAACATACAAGAAATAAAATGACTCTGTAGAGAGCTGCAAAATTAATGTGTTTTGAATATAAGCTTGCTGGAACTGCACATTTGTGAATAAGCATCCACAATCAGACAATCCTTGGGCAACATAGAGGTAAGAATACTACCGCTGACCAAAGGGATTCTTCATTTACTTTTCAGCTTTATAAAACCCAGGCCACCTCTTGGTCAATTACATAAAGGTTAAGTGGTTATTTCATTCACTATTGACTTTTCTCAAGAAAGAAACTGCCTTTACAGTTGGCAAAATATGTACCTGTATACGGTACCATTATTATTTTTTTAATTCTCTCAAACATGTGGTAACAGTACACAATGAACTACAACTCAGCTATTTAAAAAAAAGAAAAAACAAAACGTTGTCACTTGCAGGAACATAGATAAAACTTGAGGGGATTATGCTAAATTAATTAAGCCAGGAGGAGAATGTTCATGTGGTCCATAAACAAAGGAAACAACAGACAAATTTAACTGAGAACCAGCCCTTGGATTCTCACTGCATAACTAAGGTTACAGGGGGGGGAAAGATCAACAGGCTCTAGAGTGGAAGGCTGTCGGTATTTTGATAATAGTGGACATGGTACAGTAACATGCATTTGAAAAGGCATGGGCCTGTACTCCTAAAACATAGACAATGCTATAAGCCCATGTTACTTAATAAAAAAAAAAAAAGAAAAATAATAAAATTCCCCTCTTCAACCATTTTATTGGTTCAACGAACTCCCACCAGGCAAAATTCAATGCTCCTAAATCATTCATTTTCTCATTTATCTGAATCTAGAAGAAACAACTAAGCATTGACATTATACCCTCTGACAAACAAAACCCATGAATCAATTTGACAATTGCCTTACACTTCTAATACTCTTCCTCCTCCCCCTATTTGGATTATTATTTCGATCCTTGTTAAGCTACCTTTCCCTACATTTTCCCACTTATCCCTTAAGGAGAAAAGGACAAAACTAATAGATTTGAAACAAAGCATTCCACGGAGTCTCATTTTATCTGTGAAACTTAAATATACTCTTCATTATTTACAAAAAATTCAAACTGTCCATGACATAGAAAAGTAGATTTTTAAGGAATACTAATAATTTAAGTGAACATTTTATTGGTTGAAATGTTTAACACACATTTGGAGGATTAACACATTTGGAGGATTTTTGTTGGTTCCTTTTTCCTATGTAGACCCCTAATAACTATTGAGATAACACAATTTCAATACAACAAGCTAGGAATGCATAAACCCATAATACCATAAAGATTAACAAGAAAAGCAAAGTTGTCCTTACTAGGAAAAGCAGCAAGAGAAAATTTAGCAAGATGGACCCTTCTACAAACCACAGCAGAAAGCAAACGCACATGGAGACATTTGACTTTGTAGTTCATTTGAGCTCCTCCTTCCTCTAAACATTAAGTTATAAAACATCTCCACATCTCAATTGACTACAAAGTTATGAACACAAGTTCCTCTAAACATTAAGAACCGATGAATAACCTAAAGTTAAATATTTGAACATCAAAAATTATAAACCGTTTAAAGAAAGAGAAGACCCAAGGAAATAGAAGCACACTCATTTTGGTGAATAGGAAGGATCAAAAATGATCAAAATTATCAGCCCACCCAAAGCATTATTTAGATCCAGTGTAATCCTTATCAAAGCCCCAACATACTAATCAAGGAAATAGAACAAGTATTACTAAAATTGATATAAAACCACAGAACACCAAATAGCTAAAGCAATTCTGTGACAAAATAACAGAGGCATCATGATTCCCAACTTTAAACCCCACTACAAAACTGTCATTTTAAGAACAGGATAGGGTCAAAATAAACACACAAGTCAATGGATCAAAACTGAAATTCTAGAATTAAATTTATATATATATATATATATATATATATATATACACATGGGCATTTATTTCATCTAGAAAAAAAAAGGCAGGAGCATAAAATGAAGAAGGCAAAATCTCTCCAACAAATGCTGTTTGGAAACTAGTCACATGCAACGGAATGAAATTAGGACCCAAGAGAGATGATTCAAGAGAAAAGTAGTCATGCTTTTTATGCTGGATGCCTGGATTCAACCCCTAGATCTACATGATCCTCTGAGAACCACCGGGAGCAACATCCAATCACTGAGCTTGCAATAACTGCCGCGCACCACTGGATGTAGTACCAAAATGTTTTTTTTAAAAAAAGAGAAGGCTTGATCTCAACACTGTGCACCCAAATTATATCAATATGAGGCTAAGGTTTGGACATTAGACCCAAATTTGAAAATATACTGAAGAAAACAAAACAGTACAAGATATTGACTTCTGTAATGTATTTAAGAATTTGATCTCAATGAGGAAGCAAAGGGGCTGGAGCAATAGCAGAGCAGTAGGGCGTTTGCCTTGCACGCAGCCAACATGGTCGACCCAAGTTCGATTCCTCCGCCCATCTCGGAGAGCCCGGCAAGCTACTGAGAGTATCTTGCCCGCTCGGCAGAGCCTGGCAAACTACCCGTGATTTATTCGATATGCCAACACAGTAACAACAAAGTCTCCAGTGGAGACGTTACTGGGCCCGCTCGAGCAAATCGATGAACAACGGGAGGACAGTGACAGTGACAGAAGCAAAAGTTGCTATATAAAAATGAAAATCTTCTGCATAGCAAAAGAAACTATCATTAAAATGAAGACCACAAGCACAATAAATATTATTCAACATTTTTTAAAAGATTAAGAAACACTGATACTTGCAACAAGGAGAACACTGGTTTATACTATGTGACATTACACAGACAGTGACAAAATAAAATAAAAAGACTCATAAACTTCAGAACTAAATATCGGTTACCAGGATGAAAGGGAATAGGTAAATCAAAAAGGATACATATTATCAATATCATGTATTACACATGACATAAACTAGACACTTTAGGAGAACATAATGTAGTACATACAAATATTGATTTATCATACTGTCCAGCTGAAACCTATGATGTCATATACCATTATCACCTCAGTAACATCAAAGCTATAAATACTCTGATGTTTATATATGGTTTTTGGCAATTTCATGTATCTAAGATCGATAGGTAAATCACTTTGGACCTTCAGATAATGATGTCTCTTCCACCGAAAGATAAACAGAAACAAAGACCCCTACGAAAAACTTTAACTGAAAAATTCTCACTACTTTGTAAAAGGCACACTGAAACTACTGCCCAGAGACCAAGTAAATCAATTTCCTAAAAGTGAATTGAGTACAAATGCTGAAGTGTGGCACTATACTTTGAATTCATTAAATAATCAAGTCAGCACACTGTCTCTCAAAGGACTGTAGTGAGGAGGAAAGAGAGGTGCTTGTCAAAAACAGTTTTTACCCATGTGAAGATTAAACACCTTAGAGAATGTTAAGTAATCTTTTTTTCTTTTTTTAATTTACACAATGTCTAAAGAAAGAGCCTGAAAGCAAATTTCACAGGGTATAAAAAGTCTAGGTATAAATGCCAAAGGTCAAAATTGACAGGTTCTCCCTGAGAACTATCTAGAGAAAGCTTACCATAGCTGAGGGGAATGGTGGGAGAAAGAAATCATAAACAATGAGAAAAAGAAGCAAACCTTGGGACAGTATGAGGCTGAAAAATGGTATGCATAAGACCCTATCAATAATATTATAAATCTCAGTGATTCATATATTAAAAATGAGAATCAAAATTTAAATGACAGACTTTCTTAAATTTTGCTTCTTTAAAAAAAATAATTAAAAACTGTAAGAGCAGTTACATATAAATCATCCCCAGGTTTTCCTACAATATATTGTGATAGAGTCAAAAAGTAAAGTTAAGGATCTATACTTAGTTGTAACAGGTTCATGAGAAAATTGAACAGCCCAAAAAAATGAAACAATTTCATTTTACTACTGATTATAGTGACTATATCTTCTACTAACAGGGAGATGATCTGTTTAAGATTTAACAAAGGGGGGCTGGAGTGATAGTACAGCAGGTAGAGCATTTGCCTTGCACACGGCCAACCCGGGTTCAACGCCCAGCATCCCATATGGTCCCAAGTACCACCAGGAGCTATTCCTGAGTACAAAGCCAGGAGTAACCCCTGTGCATTGCTGGGTGTGACCCAAAAAAGCAAAAAAATAAATAAACCATCAATACCCACCTACCCTGTATACAATATTAAAATTTATATTGTTATTCTTCTCTAACAGAAAAATTATTTCTAAAGTAATCACAATCATAATAAAATACCATTCACTACACTGAGTAATGAGTGTTAATAATAAAATGTGGCCTCTGGGAATGTCCAAAATCAATACCAACTAACTTAACATACTCAGGTGGCCTTAGCCACTACAATCAAAAGCGAAAAAAACAGAATGCAGAGATAGAACAGTACAGGTAGGGCTCGTGCTTGTACAGGGCTGACCCATGTTTGATTCCCAGCGTCACACATGAGCTCCTGAGCCTGCCCGTAGTGATCTCTGAGTACACAGGGCACTTTACTATCAAATCCTCAAATGATGGCATTGAAGAGAACTATCTTTACAAAAGCCTCAATATAAAGCAACAAAAGTCCTTTGTTCTAGGCTGAAATTATATTTAATTATATTTAATGGTAACCAGACTTAATAGAAGTTATACATATGCAGTTAACTGAAACCCCAATTTGCACTTGATCAAATAGTGATCAAAAAAGACAAGAGTTTACCAAGCATACATTGGTATTAAAAATAAGTAACAGTTATATACACATACAGACAGACACACACACACACACCCCTACTAAGTATTCATAAATTAGGAATGACTAACACTAAAAATTTTATGAAAAAACAAACTGGACTTTTTTGGGGAGGCGGTGGGGGGGTAACATGGTTTTCTGAAGCTCCATGTGTAATTCTGGACACAAAAATTTAAGAAACAGAAAATAGAGCATTATAATAGGAAACACTTTGCTGGTTCTAGCTGAAAAATGACAGGAACGGCTATTAACTTTTTTAATGTGTGTGCAAATTTCTAAGAACATCTTAACCTCTAAAAAGGTAATGCACAAATTTTCTTAAAAACTGAAGGTCAAAGTCAATAGGTGAAAAAATGGACATACATTAAAATCACAATTCTAAACTAGCTCCTAAAAAAACGCATATGGAATTATTTCATAATCTGCCCCAAATCATTCCAGACTAATTTTTCCAACAATTCACTGCTCGCCCATTACTCACATGGATGCCAACTGTCTTTGTTCATTGCTGTTCCCCTATCTCAAGAGAAAATTCCTTCTGCTCTTAAAATCCAATCCTATTTTAAGGCCTGCCTCTTATTTTTCCTCTCTACTAAATTTTCCAAGACCTCTATCATGCTTTTTCTACTTTCATTTCCCCAAAGCTAATGAAACATCTCAAAATTGGGGCAATTTTATCCTATTCTTTTAATAAATTTAATCATTAAATATTACCTCAGGCATCTCTTAAATTTTCTTGAATATATTTTTTGGAAGGGGGGCTGGGAGATTTGTGGTGTTAAGTCACGCACACCAGTGGCTCAGGGCTTTTATGGTTCTGCACTGAGAGATTACTACTGGCAGGGCTCAGGGACTATATGTTGTGCCCGGGAGTGGAATGGGTGGCGGCCATTCCCAGGGCAAGTGCCCTGCCCATGTACTATCTCCCGTGCCCTACCTTTTCAAATACATGTTCTGAACATTAAGAAAGCCTAAGCACAAGAACTATATATGTTACACTATCTGCTTAGATATAATTAGTATTCATTTTACGGTAAATGTTTTGAATACCTAAAAGATATCGGGTTTTTTTTTTTTTGTCAAATTAGTTTATCTGGATTTAAAATAAAAGACGTGGGGCTCGAGCAATAGCACAGCGGGTAGGGCGTTTGCCTTATACTCGGTTGACCCAGGTTCAATTCCCAGCATCCCATATGGTCCCCCAAGCACCGCCAGGAGTGATTCCTGAGTGCAGAGCCAGGAATAACCACTGAGCATCATCGAGTGTGACCAAAAAAGCAATATAAAAAAATAAAAGAAGATATGAGCTATGAGAGAAATTTTTAAAGCCAACTGAAAGGAGATGCATGTGTCTCAAAAAAAAGTAAACCCCAATACTAGTGAGTTCAAGTTGACTGGAGAGTCTTAACTCTTAAAATATTACATAAAATATTACATAAAGTTGGTTATCCTGAGGACCAAAGAAGGAATAAAACAAGTCCAAGAAATAAGTACACTTCAGCAGAGTATCATAACCCTCATTTTTAAATGCAACAATGGGGCTGGAGGAACAGGACAGTGGGTAGGGTATTTTCCTAGCACACAGTTGTCCAGGCTTTATCCCCAGCATCCTATATCATACCTCTAAGCACAAAGACAGAAATAAGCCCGAAGCAACACCAAGTGTGGCAAAAAAAAAATGAAAAAAGATAAAATGCAACAGAACCCAGATCACCAATCTAACCCAGTGGATTCTAACTTCAGTCCAGGCACTGGTACAATAGACCAGTCTCTGGGTACAGGTTAAAAACAATTGAAAACCACTAGATTTAATCAAGACAATATATACCATCTTGTTAAGTCTGAGATTCTGGGTTCCCAAGCAGCAAGATGGACAGAAACATGAACTCGATAATGCAAAAACAGTAGGAGTTTTATTCCAGAATGCTCGGGTCAACTATCTCACCCACAGAGTGGTCTCTTGATAGCGACCCTGACTTCAGGTAGCAAGCAATTTATACAGGGTTCCATTACATAAGTAGTATATGCCTTATTGTTTCAGAAAGAAATCTTACTTACCTACCAAGCAAAAGTATTTTGGCAAGTGTCTAGCATAACAGTAGTCAAGCAATATTTAAACAATAGTTTCCACTAGCAGTTTATGGTTACATATGCTATTCATTCTTTTTTGGGGTTAACAAAAGGCAATTTCTTGGGCATTGTGAGAATTAATTAATTGAGCCCACTTGCTGAGCCCAGGAACTTTCCCAGGTGGGTTCAGGTTGGCTAGTTATGCATTGTTTTATTGCTGGGAAACTGAATGTTTCAGTTCCAGGAATTGAACCTGAGGCCTACTTGATTTTTCTCATTTCTGCCACCTGTCATGGCTTCAGTTTTGCCTTTACAATCTGATATTTTAGAGCTTCTGTGGTGTTGAATATTCTACGCCAAATTCTTTTAAAAAGAACAAAAACTAGTACAACATTCTTTGGATGTGTATTTTTGTAATTCTAATTCTCTCATGTCTAAAATGCTATCTTAGCTGACAGGTCACCCTATGGAACATGAGTTCCGAACGTGTTTAGTGATCCATCAGCATGAGCAAAAGCATTTTATATCAAACGGCATTTTATAAATAATCAAGCTTCTTACCATCATCTTTTCAAAAAGTTCTAAGACTTCGTTCTCTGACAATGGCTTTGGAATGTTTTCTGTCATCTCTGAAGAACTATCATTACTTGCAAATGCAGTCTTCAAGCTGGAAATAGGAGGTCTCTCTTTCTTGCTCCCTGGAATTCTTATGCTGGCAAATTTGTCCAGCTACAAAATGATAAAACAGAAAGAACAATGCACATTAAATAAGCATTTGGTTCTCCAACAACATCTAATTCCCAAATTGAAAACCATTAAAAAGACTTATAAAGGTGATTTCATCAGGAATTCAGTCCTGGAATCTTCTCAAATATATGCAGATAGGTATGACAAGAATATAGATATTACAAGTATATAGATATAGGTATTACAAGTATATAGCTATAGAAGAGAAATTTATTTTCAGCAATCATACTGTAAGGCATTGCAATCATCCTCAAAAGATTCCTTCTAAAGCACAGCGGTAGGGCGTTCGCCTTACAAGCGGCCAACATGGCCGAGTTCAATTCCTCCGCCCCTCTCGGAGAGCCCGGCAAGCTACCGAGAGTATTTGATATGCCAGACACAGTAACAACAAAGTCTCCAATGGAGACGTTACTGGGCCCGCTCGAGCAAATCGACGATCAACGGGAGGGCCTTTACCTTTACCTTTTATTAAAACCACTGAATGGAAATTCTAAGGGTAGGTAGCATTTGTTTTACATATTCACAAATTGAGCAATATTACAGTATTACAAATGTAACTTTGATAACTACCTATCAAACTAGTACTCAAGATCCTGATCAGTCTCCTTGTCCAAAGCCTTTGTTTTTTAATGGCTCTTTAAGCCAGTCCAAAAGTCCAACAGGGGCAATCAGAAACATTTAAGGCAGTACTAGGGAATGATGCAGGGCCCAGGATAAAACCTGGAGCCCGCATGCAGTCTTCCCCCCCACCCCCTTTCAGCTATCTCCCTGGCTCTCCAATGCTGTTACCTTTCTCTCTTTTCTTTTTCAATTGGTTTGGAACCACACCCAGCAGTGCTCAGGGCGTATGCCTGGCTCTGTATTCAGGAATCAGATCAAACTGCATTAATTTGACTCAGTTCATATGAATGTGAGTCAGCTGCATGAAGACAGGAGTCTTACCTGCTGTACTCACTCTCCGATCTGATTTAGTTTTTGAAATACTTAAATTCTACCTATTTGTTATATACAACCTATATGTGGTTTGTAGTTCTGGTAAACAACACACTTCAATTTATTCAAGATGATCTAAATTTGGCCTTCATGAGCAACTATGGTATACTAAATTCTCAAGATTTTAATAGCTAAAGTCTCAAGAAATAAAGCTGGACTTTTGTGGTAATGTTATTTTTTCACACTAGATCAAATGCTTCACTGATAGAATTGAACAGATACTAATTTAAGAACCATTCCTTGAAAACCGACTTGAATTTTACAGCCTCTATTCCTCATGGAGAACCCAGATTCTTATAGTGCTTCAAGAAACAACAGAAAAGCAAAAAAGAAAGACTTAAGCAGGTATTAAGATGTGTGATTTAAAAGAGTGATTCCTTGGTGTATTTTTTCAGCTTAACTATAAGCATTAAGCTACAAGTCTAAGGTCTGGAATATGAACAGGTGTTTTTCACTGTGTCAGTCACAAGCCAGAGTGCTCATTTAAATGTATATTAAGTTAGAAACTCAGTTCCTTAGTTTCACTAAGCCACACGCTAATAAGTACTCAAGAATCACAGGACTAGTGGTTCCTATATGGACCAGAACCTATACAGTTCCATCATCACAGAAAGTTCTTCTGAATAAAGCTAGTATATCCCATTAAAGAATTAATGACACTTTAGTCACGGTATTGATTATTCTCTTCACTAAAGGAATAGGATTTCTTCAAACAATGAGATACAAAGGCAATAATACTTTTATTTAAAACCAAGTCTTTAAATCACTGAATATAAAGTCTAAGAAAAATATGTACTACACTCACATGGTCTATGTATCATGACAACACTGAAGTGCTAGATATATGACACCTTCCACTGTTCTCATCCTAACAGAACCAATCAGACAGCCTACAAAATCAGAGTTGCTATTGTTTGCATCAATAGGGGAACTAAGGACACAACAAAACCTGCAAAAAAAAATTCATACCAGGAATTGACAAACTGCTTTATCCTGTTTATCCCTGACAAACAGCTGGAGAAGTTAAACAAGGGTAAAAAAAAAAAATGAATTTTTCATGAAATAGTGACATCTGCATGGGAGCTGATAGAATTAAAATTCCAGGGAGCCCCTGCCTAAGAGAGTCCACACCTACCCACCAGTCTTTTCTTCTCCCACCTACTCTTCAGTTGCCCAGGGAAGCAGATGGATGACTGGGTACAGGGCAGGAATGTGCCGTTGAGGCCGAGACGCTGTTCCTTTTGGAGCAGCTGTCCTCCAGAGACTCCTGACTTGGCAAAGACCTGAGCGCCAACCCAGCAATGCACTCCAAACCTCAGAGAACACTTGTCAGCTACCCCTGAGAGGCTGTAGGTAGGTGGCAGGTAAAAGATTTCTTGAAGAAATGGAGAGCCATGAAAGTGAATCCTACATTAACTCTGAAGGTGCATGGCAGGACTTAAAAGCAGAAAAGAGAGCCTGCAGTGTGGAGAGCTGGGAGTTCCATGGTGAAGTCAGACTGCCAAGACTTGATGCTCACAGTCCTTACCCTTGGAACAAAATAACGGAAGCCACAGCAGATGAACTGAACCCAACTGATATAGCACTCAAGCTGAAGACAGCTCAACTAGGGAAGCCCACACGCCCTCATTTCTGCAGCCTGAAAAGGGGCAGGGCAGAAGGGGGGACGCCCTTTCTTAGAAGCAAATGTAACTTCAATGTTGACACAATCAAATAAAATGTCCAACACACAACTAAGTATTGCTAGACACACAGAGACAAAAATGTGATCTTAATCTAAAGAAATAAACCTTGAGATGACCCAAATGGTACAATCAGCAATTTGAAGATTCACAAAAAGGCTAGAGTCTATCATGCTGAATGCTCCTGTTAAGATGTGGCACTTCAGTGGAAAAGTCAGGAAATTTGCGGGGAGGGGTCGGTTTCATAAGTTGTTGTTGTTGGGAGTTGTGGGAACACCTCCCAAACCTCTCTGGGGGATCCCGGAGACACTCTCAGATAAACTCCACCAACCAGGCTACACAGATCAGTAATAGAGCTGAGGGTTTGTACTTATGGTGTCTGGGACCAGCAGAGCCACCAGGCGGTGCTTGGGTTGCAGGTTGTACTAGAGATTGAACTGGGATCTCATGCAGGCATAGCGTATGCCCCTGACCCCAGTGCTCTCAAGCTCCAGAAGTTTTGTGTGCTTATGGGAAAAAAAAAAACATACATAAAAAAACATAGCAGATCTATGAGAAAAAAATACATTAAAAAAAGAATCCATTAGATGGGTTTAACAATAACCTGGACATTGCTGAGGAAAGACCCAGGTCAACAGAAAGTAAACCAGAAAAAAAAAAAGAAAAGCAAAAAGAACCAAAAAGAACAGGCAAGATCTGTGAAAGAATGGAACTGGCCATTAACACTTCAGTAACTGGACTGAGAAACAAGAGTGCGTCTGAGTGGCAGAGAAGACATTCCAAGAGATAAGGTGGCAAACCCCAGAAATACAAAACAAAAGACAATACTGAGGCACTTCATAAACAAATTGCTGAAAATCAAAAGGGCAACAGTGAGAACGCAGCCAAAAAAAAAAATGGAAGATATATATAAAGGAAGGGAAAAAAAGTCACAAATTGAAATCAACTAATCTCCGCCAGAGACAATGGCAGCAAATGACAAAGCATATTTAAATCACACTCTGTGTGTGTGTGTGTACTTGTGTATACTTGTGTGTACTTGTGTGTATCCTGGGATTTCATATCCAGTGAAAATACTTTCATGAATAAAAGCAACATAGAGACACTTTCAAAGAGACAAAGTCCAGGAAAAACTGTGACCAGCAGATCTACACTACAGAAAATGTCAAAAAATAGCTTTTCAGGATGAAGGGGAATGATACCAATTGGACTCCCAGATCTACAAAAAAGATACGAGGATCGAGAGAGAGGCTACTCTATTAGATGTCAGTGATACGTAGATAAATGAACTCTATAGACCTTACAAACTTCTGAAGCACAATTTCTTTGCTATCATTTCTGTCTGTACAGGTAATATCAATTCCGGAAGGTGGAAACTAGGCTCAATGCTCTTCACACACCACAAAAAAGTAACTTAATTAAGATGCTAAACTTATAATGAAGTGAAATTAAGCAAAACATCATTAATGCAACATCAATATTATAAATGTAAACATGTCAATAAATGGGAATCATAAGCTTGGCAATTCATAAACTCATTTGTGAATACATAACCAAATATGCCATCAGTGGTAGCAGATATCAAAATATTTTAGATTTCACTAAAATAATAATTTCTAGAAGTTATAAAAATAATGACTTTTATTAAGCCACTTCTAACCGTATGTTATGCACTGTGCTAAGAACTTGAAATGTAGCATCAGGTTGAACGCACTTGCTTAATCCCTACAGTGAGAAACTGCATATCTAAATAATAGAAGGACACGCTCCAAAGCATTTTTATACATAAAAATTTCATAGTGTTTAGCTCATAAAATAGAATAAGGAAAAAATGCAGTCAACCCATTATGTTTTTAGAAGTAGAACTGCATTCGTATCAATAAACAACATCATAATTTGTACTACAACAAACAAAATTAGCACAGCTCCCCTTAAGCTTAGCACTTAACTTTAGAGGAAGGTTGGAAAAATCCAACTTCAAGTATTAAAATATGCACATTACCAGGAGGGCAGCTAAAGGCAACACAGGGAAAATTGGGGAAGTTTTCTAACTTCTAAAATTACAAAAGTGCAAACACTACCATGAGATACAAAAAGATCAGTTTTGCTCCCATTCAATGTCATAATTTCTCTTCCCTGAATAGAAGAAATGAAAAGTAAAATAAAGGGAAGAGTCATAGAAGAAAAATGAATGTACCATTGGAGGGGGAGGAAGGCATATATGAACAAATTTCATCAGTTGACTACCTCAGGCTTACAACAAAAGCATTCCGAGGTATGTGATGCTCTGCTGAATACGACAGGTATATTCAACATCATCTGGGCATGATTACAAAGCTTGGTACAAAATGAACTGTAATATAAAGTCATTTTAAATGTTCTTTAAAAACAAGTGGTTAAGGATAATATGATAAGTCTTCTCATAAATAAAATATTCCCTCCTGATTTATTTTGCAAGGGTAAATCAGTACAAATAGATAAGCCACACTATCACAATTTGTATAAAGGATACACCAGAAAACTTTTGTGAAAAAATGTGTAAAAGAAGTTCCTTCTCAGATCTTTTGCATTGTATTTATGCTACTTTCAATAAAAATATTTTGTCTCTTCGAGAAGAAAAATTTAAAAAGACTTTGTTCAGCAGGTAGTGCATTTGCCTTGCATGTGGAAGACCCGGGTTCGATTCCTCTGCCCCTCTCGGAGAGCCCGGCAAGCCACCAAGAGTATCTTGCCTGCACAGGAAAGCTTGGCAAGCTACCCATGACATATTCGATATGCCAAAAACAGTAACAACAAGCTTCACAATTTGTTGTGAGATGGTACTGGTGCCCGCTCGAGCAAATGGATAAATAACTGGAGGACAGTGCTACAGTACATAAATACACAGAATTCTCCACTATGCTGTCGTAAGTCAGTTCTGGCTTCTGGTTTCATACTTGACAATTTGGTTTTAGTAATATAATAATATTTGACATATTTGATTAGGAGTACGCATATTTTGCAATGGGTACACCTGCATAGCTACTTTTAGTTGATTAGTGGGGACCACGTTGAACAGTGCTCAGGGGCTACTCCCGAATCTATGCTGGGGAGACCAAGGGCACTAGAGGGACCATGTGGTGCTGAGGAATGAATCTGGGCCCCCTACACATCAAGAATGCTTTGCAAGGCCTCAGCCCCTTGAGTTATTTCTTCTGCCCTTTTTGAAGCTTACAGGAAATTCTCTTAAAGTTGAGGCTAGAAATACAAGACAAACAGGGGAAGTAGAGGAACAATGTATACCTTAGTTGAAGTGGAAAGATGCAAGAAGATGGAATTCGATTATAATGCTCTTTGGAGGTGGTACACCATACTAACATGGCTTTAGCTGTGCCTGGGGTGTACCAAGCTTCACAAATTAATATCACTTATCTTCAGGGGAAATTAGATGAGAATCCTACCGAGCATTATCTCACACTGATAATTAGTAATGACAGTCTTTAAAAAATTAATTAAACCAAAACAAGCTCTTAAAAAATTATCTAGATGTTTATCAATAATGTAACATAGTAAAAGACTGTTTTCACTATTAAGTTTCCTATGCAAACAGAGCAGTGGTTTTGTTTCTTAAATTTAAAAGCTAAGCAAGCAGGTCCAAAAGAACTCAATGATCCCCAGCACTGCCTGGTCCCCGGACCACTACCAGGAGTGACTCTTGAGCACCGTACTAGAAGCAGGCTCAAGTTTTGTTGGCCTGATATAAAGGTCCCCTTCCAAAACATAAAAATTTAAAAGGAAGCTAATTATTGCTAGCCATCTTAGCACTGTAGCACTGTCCTCCCATTGTTCATCGATTTGCTCGAACGGGCACCAGTAACATCTCCACTGCGAGATTTCTTGTTACTGTTTTTGGCATATCAAATATGCCACAGGACCTTGCCAGGCTCTGCCATGTGGGCAGGATACTCTCATTGGCTTGCCGGGCTCTCCGAGAGGGACGGAGTAATTGAACCTAGGTCGGCCGCATGCAAGGCAAATGCCCTACCCACTGTGCTATCGCTCCAGCCCATCAAATTCTGTGAACATAAGCATGTTTCCTTACAACATGGAAAGAAGGTACTTTTCTATGAGCCAGGAAAATAAGCAAATACCTCGCTGAGTGCAGTTCTGAAATTCAGGAAAACATATTGCTTAAATTTTTCAGTGTACATGCCACCTGGTACCACAAGAAAAACCTAAGCACCAAAATAGCTTGGGCTTGGCCTGGAGGGGGCGCTGGGGGGATTGTTCTTCAAGACTAAAATAGCAACTTGACTCAGTCTGGGGTTTTGTTTGGGTGTTGTTTGGTCTCAGTTTGTTTATTTGTTTTGGAGGGAGGGGGTTGGTGGGTTTTGTCGGTTTTGTTTTTGCGATTTTGTTTTTTGGTTTTGGGGGTTTTTTCTTTGTGTGTGTTTTTTGTGGGGTTTTGGTGGGGGGTTTTTGTTTTGTTTTCTTTTCTTTTTAAAGTTTACGAGCCATACCTGGCAATGCTCAGCGGTTACTCCTGGCCCTGTACACAGGAATCACTCATAGCAGTGTTTGGAGGACCATACAGGATGCTAGGGATCAAACCCAGTTGGTTGCATGCAAGTGCCTTAGCACTGTACTATTACTCTTGTCCCAAAACTTGACTCTGTCTGACTTAGAAGGACTGCCCAGTCTCCTGTTTGCTGTATCAGCCTAACTCATCTACTTAGACCTTTCATGATACAACCCATGGTATAGTTAACAAAACTGTCTCTTCCCTTTCATTGTGGTCTTAAAAGGCCCAGAATGTCACCACTGATCACAGATCTCAAGTTAACATGTGCCCGCCTTCTTGTCCCAGTACTTGGCTCTCTCTGTGCATCCTCCCATAACTTACCAAAGACTATTTCATTTTTAATAGCAGACTATCCTGCCCACTAGAAAATTAAGTGCCATGCTTGGCAAACCATGAAATATTTTCCTCAGTCACCGTGGCAGCCTTATGATAGCCCCCAGTGATCCTCTGTCTGTATAAGCGATCAGATGCAGTGGACACTGGGGTGATTTTCCAGAGGAAAGTGCAAAAAGAAACAGCAGCTTTTGCCTTGGTCCCTCCTGAATCATTCACTCTGAAGTCAGCCAGCTGCCAGATCAAGACACCAATTTGAAGGGGCAAACATGGCAAAGAACTAATAAGAGGGGACATCTCTTGCCAGAAGCCCTTTGCAATAGTGATGTCACTGGCATGTTAAGACCATGAAACAGTCAGGTGTATAGTTTAACTGTTACCACGACACAATCTTGTTATTCTCATAACATCCTCAGGTTTCCTTTAATAGTTTCTTATTTTTCAAACAGGATTTATTCTTCCCCATTCAATTCTTAACTTTGTGTGTGTGCACGAGAGAGGGAGAGAAAGAGAAACAAATATGACTGGGGCTTGCACATAATGGGCTATCATTTGGCAATCTCATTCCCTATTGGTCATTCATTCATTTCTTTAAAATTATGCTGCCATTTGAGGCTAGAGAGATAGAGTACAGTGGGTAAGGCACTTGCCATGCATCCGGCCATGCCCAGTTCAATTCCCAATTCTCAGCACTATACAGGCTCCCCTGAGAACTGCCAGGAGTGATCCTGACACAGAGCCAGGAGTAAGCCTCTGAGCACATCCTGACATGCTCCAGGGCCAAAAGTAAAATCTGACCACTATTGAGGGTGACAAAAAAAAAAGCAGATTGTGGAAATGAATTCTCAAGCCTTACCAAGTCTTCATATAATTGCAAACTGACCCAATGTCATATAATTATGAAACACCTCAAACCTGAGCCATTCATTTCTGCTGTTCAGGTTCCAAACTCTTAACCATAGAAACTGTCATATGTTAACCATTTATTATTGCTTTAATCCATTAAGTCATGGCATAAATAAATAACATTCAGTGACTAACACAAAACTTCTCACAGAATACTACTTCAAAACGTACATAATTACAAAAAAAAAATAAAATGGGGTTATAAACTTTATTTTAATAGAGCAACCAGCATCTTCATGAATGCATTCTATAGAGGCAATAGCAAGTATAATTTTAACAGTGCTGAATAAAAACTGTAGTTTTAAATATCTTTAATACAACAATATGCTTTGAAAATACTGATTTTTATGATGATAAAGTCTAGGTCAAATCCTGCTCTGTGAACGTGCATGCCTAAAGTCATAATTCCAAGCTTCACTTAAATTTTATTAGAAATAAGAATTTAATCCTATTTTCACTCAAATGTAGGGACACCATAAATTCTATCATGGACACGTTGGTGAGCCTTGGACCACATGTTAAGGATCCCTGGGAGGTAGCCATAGAGTAACAGGAAGAGTGGTAGGGAAAAATAAATGCCACTCAAGCGCTAATGCCTTTAATGAAGCAGTGGGGGGAGAACGAGAAGGCCTAAAGCTGAGACCAACAAGGAGAAATGCAACAAATGCACATAAAGCCTGAAAGCTTTTGAAGGATGAATCCACTAGGGAAGTAAAACCTTCAAAGAACACCTAGGTTTTCATTAGAGCAAGAAGGAAGGTAAGCATTCAAAGTTGACTGGCTTTGAGTTCCAAAGGGCAAGGTGGGAGGGTGTGAGGCAGCTGAAGAAACTGGGAGATAATATCAGCTTCAAAGAATAAGCGAGGCAGGGTGGGAGAACAGCACAGGACTCACAGATTATAGATTAAGAACTTCTGGCCTGAACTGAGGTCAGCAGAAAGAGAGACACTGAAGTTCCAATACCTTTAAGGAAAACAAACAAATCAAACCAGTTGAACCGATTAATTTCATTTTCTGCCCCGCCTGCTACGAACGGCCACTAGTTATCCTACGGACAAATACCTGGTAAACTGCCTTCTGTTCTTCACCACCACTCTACCGAACAGTGAGCTACTCTCCACAGCCATCTCTTGGTTCTTACTGAAATTCAAATCTGATCATGACCCTCTCACTATTCCGATGTCTTACCGTGGGCTCTCCTTTACTAAGAGGATGCCATCCAACTAGCTGCGGTGTTCCAAAGGAACCTTCGGTTCCTCTCCAGACGCCTTGTTCTCCACTCTGCCACCCTTACACGACAAGATCAAGATGCAAAGAATGACAGACCTGGAGACTGTTTTATGTGCATAAAATGACAGGCTTTTAGTTCTAAGAAGTCACAAAGGTTTGAAAGCATGGAGGAGTTGGGAGGCAATGCCAAATTACACATGATCCAATAGGCTATTCTACCAAGAACCTATCCACACCCACAACTCATATTCAACCCCTTTTACCTACTTAAATTTGACTCAATCTTCAGCTCTCAGTCGGAGTCCTATGTCACAGAAGAGCCTCTCCAATTTCTGAAAATGGGGAAAATGCCCAGACTTTGCACTTGCCATATACCTTGCAAGAAGACAATTCCCATTCCAGCTCCTCATTTGTACCTACATAACTAGGGCTTAACTTACTGAAAACAGGAATCATTTTATTCACTACTCTTAAAAACAGCCATTGCTTCTTGCCATGCAAAATCCTCTTCAACAATATAATAGTGAGAGGTATAATATCTTTCTATATATTCAATAAAAAAATTAAGACTCCTGTCAACACTGATATTCAAAGAACAGTACGCCTTCATGAAACAAGTACAAATTTCTGTAACTCGCTATCAGTGAGGTAGTCAAGAAAATATCCCAAAGAATACAGTATCTTCTTAGTTCTATTTACCCACATCTACTCTATAATTCTAACTGCACACACTGTTCTTGAAATATATATATCCATACATATGTAAAGAAATATAAATTAGCTCTTAAACATTTTCAAAGGCTAACACATAAAAAACTGAAGTCATCAACAATTGCATTTGAAGCTGACAGCCCGACACTGTTCTGTTAGCAATTCAGTAATCTTTCTATCCAAGGAAGAAAAATAACTGCAGTGTGAAAAATTATACAACTCTTGCCTGGATTTCAATTTGTCCTTCGAAATTCAGTCACCTTCTTTGTGAGAGCTTTCCCAAGCTCAAAACTGACTTCCACTAAGCATTATCTACTGTTCCAATTCTTATCATTGCACTCTGTGTATTGATTGTGTAGGCATGCGTTCCTCCACTATTCCCTGAGGGCAGAAAGTCTGATTCATCTTTGGGTTCCTAGAACAGTACTAAACACTCAATATATGCTTAATGAATGAATGGATAAAAGAATGAATAAACAAGTCTGCATAGCCTACTCCATCTTCATATGCTCAAATTTGAGAGCTCTTGATCTTATTCCCAAGTTCCTACTGATTTGAGGAGGGGATCTTTAAACTATCCCATAAATATTTAAAGATTCTATTATAGTACTTAAGTATTACTTGTGTAAATCTAAGTACAGGAAGCTCTAATTAACTCATTAATGTACTCAAGAAAGGCCCATCTGACTTACTAAATAGTTTAAATTCTATAGAACTTTTTAAAATATATTTTACCAAATATTCAGCTTCCCTGAATGCTAGTGTTTCTACTAACACAGAATATACATGAACATATGATTTTACAGAGAAACTTTAGAAAGTAGCACACATTTTGCACCACCTGTTTTAAATTAGTCAAAGAAACTATAAATATAAAAAAATAGAATAAACTTGCATCACAGAGTGATATTCCAAAAAAATAGATATAGATAATCTTAATAATTGAGGGGTCCTAGTTCTGCACTCAGGGATCACTCTCATAGGACACAAGATACCATATAGAGTGCCAGGGATCAACCCTGGATCATATATGTACAAGTCAAGTGTTTGCCTGCTATACTATTACTCTAGCCCTTAAATAATTAAGTTAGGATATTATCTAATGATTTGTGTTCCATCAACACATAAGTTAGACATCATTTTATTTTTTTAAGGATGATGGCTAATGCAGTGTGTAGTCCATAAGACACATTACTTCTAAATAGGCATGGGAATTGTTTACAGTAGAATAAAAAAAAAGTTAGGTATGTTTATATAGCAAACTAATATTTGTACTCATCAGAAATATCCAGGGATGTGCTGCAGTTCTTTGGTTGCATTAGAGACAGAAAGCTTTCTAGCACTTAGAACCATAGAGATAGAAAGCTCCCTAGCACTTAGAGTTCACACCCAATCAACTGACATCCATACTCAGATCCCATTCTTCTTGGTGAATTTTGCAAGAGAGCCCCCATTCTCTGTGAGGAACTTTTCAGGGAGTCAGGAATAACTGCTCTTCTATGAAAGAGCAGGTTGTCACTGCTGCTGGACCTGTTTCTCGACAGAGCTTGTCCATATCCCTCCCAACTCAAAGCAACAGATAAGATAGAAGAACATTCAAACTACCATTTATTTGGGATAAACTTTTTGTACGATAAACATTCTAAATAGTTTTGTGTCATAGAAACTTTCTTATATGCAATATATTATATGAAAATAGACCATTCATTCCTAGTTGCTTTGATTTTGGAGGTCATTCTGAGATTTGGGGAACAGTTATCATTAATGTAGATGGAATAATACTTTGCATTCCCAAGCTCAAAAAAAAAAAAGTTGCCAAAAGAATGTTTTACTATTGGATAGCAGGTGAAATCAGTTACGCAGTTGCAGTTAGTGACTATTGCAATTTGGGGGAAGGGGGATCAAAAGGGGTTGGGCTATACCCCATTATGCAAGGGCTTTCTCATGGTGGGACCCCAGAGGTTCATATGCAGTGCAGGAGACTGAACCCAAGGGATAGGAAGGTGCAAGGCAATCACCTTACTTCTTATATTACCTCTCCATCCCAGGAGAGATAATTTTTTACCATAATAAAAAATAATTTTTACCACAGTAAAAAATTATGGTAAAAAAAAATTCCTGTCAGTTGAAAGGTCTTAAGTCTCATATAGATTGTATCAAGTAAAAGCAAAAACCAGGATTTACTTATTGATTTTACACTGGTGTTTTCAGTAGGGAAAGGGCTAGTATTTATTGGAAATGTAACTAATGAAATCGTTCGTTTTCCTGGAACCAGTCTGCTAGCCACTAAAAACTGGGAAAATAATGCCAACTCGGATATGTCCTGATTTATGATTCCTGAGCTTAGGTATGGAGTAGGATTTAGCATATGGCAAAGGGCCTGTAATTGCTGGGTACTTGATCATTGTATAATTGAAACCCAAGCACAAAAATGTGTCAGTCTGCAACTATACCTCATGATGTCTCACTATTAAAAAAAATTTTTTATAAAAAAAATAAAATCTAAAAAAAAAAAAAAAAGAATTCTGCATTCAGATGAGACACCCAAGTGCATTAATAAAAATCTCAAAGGAAAGGACACAAAGATAGAAACAATGGTGCCCACCCCATCCAAGCATTATAGTCAGAGAACAGCACCCTCAGTAGACAAACTTAAGGAGAAATAATTTCAACCAGGCAAAGGGGGAACAGAGAAAAATGAAGATAAGAGACAAAAAATGTTGAGTTTGGTGTCACTGAAGCCAAAAGAAAAATTTAAAAATCTATTGCTCATGGAGTTCATGCCCAATTCAATCAGCCTAATCATTGGCTGAATAAATAGCAATATTCCTACATTAAAAAAAAAAATCCATTGCTCAAAAGAGAAAAACAACTACCAGAGAACTCCAGGAAAATTTTCAGTCTGGTAAATAACTTAATCCAAAACGTAAAAATATTACTGAGAATAATGAAAAGGATCATTGTATAATGATAAAGGATTCACAACGTAAATGTGTATTCACTTCAAGGAAATGAAGCAAAACAGAACCAAAAAAAAAATTCTAATTGGTGATTTCAACATGGCTTTCTCAGTAATTTTAAGGACAAGCAAAAAATATCAGAAATAGACATGATATAAACAAAACTGTCAACAAACTCCCCACACACACACCTTTTATAGATTGCTTCTAATGAAAACTGAATATGCCTGAAACATACACCAAGATAGACCAATTCCAGCACAGAAAAGAAATCTCAAAACATTAAAGATTGAAATCCCACAAGTTATGGCCTCTACATACAAAGAACCAAAGTACCCATCTGCACCAGTAAGGAAAAATTCAGCAAAATTCCCATCTCATCAAGGGGTTGAGCAGAAAACTGAAAAACAGTTTTTCAGTAGAGAAACAATACAGGGCTGGGACAATTATGTAGAAGGAGAGTGCTTACTTTACATGTACAAACCTGGACTCAATCCTTGGGACATGATTGAAAAAATAAAAACCAGGGCCAGAGCAATAGCACAGCGGGTAGGGTGTTTGCCTTGCATGCGGCTGACCCAGTTCGATCCCCGGTATCCATATGGTCTCCCAAGCACCGCCAGGAGTGATTCCTGAGTGCAAAGCCAGGAGTAACCCCTGTGCATCACCAGGTGTGACCCAAAAAGCAAAAAATAAATAAATAAATAAACCCAGAAAATCTTGCAGCTAAAATAACAGTAAGTTTTACAGTGTAAAATTTTTATAATGAAAAAAATTCAACAAAATACTATTTTATGCTTTCGTATTGAGAAACCAGAAAAAGTAAAGCAAGATAGGAAATTTGTTGAGAAATCAAAAAGAACAATAAATAGAAAGGTCCCAGTGAAGGGTGGGTGGAAACGGTTTAGTGGTTAAAATCCCCCACCATGCAAGCATGAGTACGTCGCTCACATGCACCAAGCACGACCCTGGCAACTCTGCCCCCAGGACTCCTAGCACCACAAGAGTACGTGATCTCCGGCACACAGCCAGGTGTGCAACCACAGCAGCCGGGCAATAATCGCACTTTGCAGTGTGCACATGAGAACCCCAACTAGATGCGCATGACCCCCAGGAAGCATCTGTGCAAATACCTTAAAACAAACAGCTGTGAGGACAGCTCCTCGCTGCACCCACCCCCAATCGAGTATGTGCAACAAAGAGAAAAGGAGACATAAAAATAAGATAAAAATGATAAAACAAAAAAATGGTTCCCTTGGGGGTGGGGGGAAAGCCTCAAAAATAACAAACCTCTAGCCAATAAAGGAAAAATAATTAAAAGCACCAGAATTAGAAGATAGAGTACTGATACAGATCCTACATAAAAATGAAATATTGGGGGTTGAAGCGATAGCACAGAGTAGGGCATTTGCCTTGCACATAGCCGACCCAGGTTCGATTCCAGCATTCCATATGGTCCCACCACCAGGAGTCATTCCTGAGTGCAGAGCCAGGAGTAATCCCTGTGCATTGCTGGGTATGACCCAAAAAGCGCAAAAAAAAAAAAAAAAAATTTAAAAATTTAAAAACGTATATATATATAAACTCCTTGAAAGACAAATAACCAAGGCTCACTCTTAAGAAATAACTTAATAACTTAACTTATAACTTAATAACTCTAACTTAACTTATAACTTAATAACTCTCACCTTGAAAACCAAAAGGTATGTCCACCAAGAGAAAAAAAAAACTAATCAAGTGTGGAAGCAACCCAATGCAGTGAATATGTAAGTCAATAGCATTACCAAATAAATGAACTGCTACTCAGTAGTTAACTGAACAGATTTTCAATGTACTTACACACTTGCAGATGAGTCTACAAGCAAAATACTAAGCCATAGAAGGCACAATGGAAACTTCTATGTGATTCCATTTACAGGAAATTCTAAAACCTGAACCATAGTTCAGACAGCTGATTGGTGTTCAAAAGCCAGGACCGGAGAAAGAATTGACTGCAAAGGGCAGAGAGAGAGAGAGCCTTTTAAGGAATGTAAATGTGCATGATCATGATTATAGACTATAAGTGATTGCATATATTTGTCAAATTCAGATTACACCTTTAAAATTGGTGCCTTTATTATATGTAAATCATACCTCAATTTAAAAGGTACATTACTAACCATTCCACTAATAATGTAAATACATGGCTTGCCAAGCATTTTTGGCATATATTAATTTATGCCTTAAAAATTCCTATAAACAGAAGCCAAGGTTCAAAAGCCAACTGACTTATTCAAAGTCACACAGCTACTAAGAGCTGTGCAGTGTAACCCAGCTGGCACTGTAACCCAGCTCTCTGCATTCAACTACATGTCAGAAAGTCAACAGCAGACGCTAATGGAGAGATCACAGAACTTTCTCTAATTACAGTATAGGCTGGTGTCAGTGGGTCACCAAAAAAAAAAAAATCAATTTCGCAGATAGAATCCCTTCTTTAAAAAAAAAAAAAAAAAACAGAACAGGAAAAGCAAGAAAAAGAAAGGAAAGGAAAAACATCAGCATTCATTATTCTTAGAAACATCAACAAAGGGCAAAGGGCCCTAAGGATAGTACAGTGGGCGGGGGTATGGTGCTGCCAGCAGGTCAATCTGTACCTGTGAGGCAAGTGCATCAGCAGCCTGATGGCACCATCAGACATCCAGACACCCCAAAACTGCTGCTGTGACTTTGGCCAGACCCCAAAAACTTGGGGCAAAGTTTACCAAGAAAGTAAACGGCCAAAAGTTAGATAAGTCGGAGACACACCCACAAGCCACCTAGGGCTCAGCTACATAATTGGAGGCATGGCCTCTCTCTCTGGTTCCTGATCAAAGTGCTTAATGGCCATGATCCCAGAGACTCAGAAACAAATCTCAAAACCCAACAACTTTTGGCAGAAATGCATCTGAGCCCTGCAGTAGGCTACTGGTGCGGGGCCAACCCAAGTGGGAATAGGTTTTGTGCCTTGGCCTGTTCCCCTGGCGGCTCTGCTGCCGCCATCTTCCAGAGGCCATTGGACAGTGAGGTTTGGGCCCGCAGTGACGAGACACGTGGGGCCTCACGGGATGGGGGTGGAGCCAGCCCTTTCCACCCCACCCCAACCAGACCCCGAGTAGCCACCAACGAACGAACTCTCTGGCTCCTGATCAAGCTACTTAATGGCATGATCCCAGAGACTCAGAAACAAATCTTGAAACCCAGCGGCTTTTGGCAGAAATGCATCCAGACCACGCAGTAGGTTACTGTTGCTGGATCACCCCAGGGAGAAAAGGGTGCTGTCCTTATGCCTGCTCCCCCAGGCGGCTCAGAGACCACCATCCTCCAGAGGCCACTGAACAGTCAGGTTTGGGCCCGCAGTGACGAGACATGCAGGGCCTCACGGGATGGGGTGGAGCTGGCCCTTTCCTCCCCATCCCAACAAGACCCCGAGCTGCCACCCACAAACTGCCTCTCTGGCTCCTCATCAAGCTACTTAATGGCCATGATCCCAGAGACTCAGAAACAAATCTCGAAACCCAATGGCTTTTGGCAGAAATGTGTCTGGACCCCACAGTAGATTACTGTCATCGGGCCACCCCAAGGGGGAAAGGGTTCTGTCCCTCCAACCACGAACGGCATCTCTGGCTCCTGATCAAGCTGCTTAATGGCCATGATCCCAGAGACTCAGGAACAAATCTCGGAACCCAGTAGGTTTTAGCAAAAAATCCCTTTAGATTTAACTGTTAAAATTTCGGAATTTCAAAATCGTGCAGTCACTACTGCAGCCACGCAACATCATATGTTATTCATAACCAGCAATAGAATACAAACTGTCTACTGCTGCCTTTTCAGCAAATCTGAGTGTTGGGGTAAAATCCCAAATAATAATGATGGGTGTGGTGTCAAAATGTTGAATGTAATCAAAGTACAGAGAGAGTAATTTGGAAATCACACGTAGGGGGAGGGTATGGGATGGAGGTGGAGATACTGAGGATTTTGGTGGTGGAGAATGGGCACTGATGAAGGGACAGGTGTTTCATAGTATGACCAAGACTTAAACCCAAAAGTTTTGTAACTGCTCTCATGGCGATTCAATATCTAAAATTGTAAAAAATGGGGGGGAAAAAAGTAAGGTGGAATTCATGCACAATTCAATCAGCCTAATCAGGGGATGAATAAATACCAGTACTCCTACATAAAAAAATTATAGTACAGTGGGTAGTGCACTTGTCTTGCATGCGGTAGACCCCTGTACGATCCCCAGCCCCCTATATGGTCACCTGAGCCCACCACAGGAGTGATCTGTGAGCGCAAAGCTATGAGTAAACCCTGAGCATCTCAGGGTGTGAATGTGACCCCCCCACACAAAAAAACAAAAATGAATAACAAAATAATAGTTTTTTAAAAAGAAACATCAACACCGCTTAGTAAAGATTCTGTTTCAGCAGAGAATGTCCATACACGTATGAGTCCAGGGCTACAGAACAAATTATACTTCCGACTACGGATTCTAGCCAAAAAAGTTGGACAGCCGTTGATGCCATCCCAACTAGGGATTACAGTTCTGGCTATAGCAAGAGAAAAGCGCAAGATCAGTAGGAGTGCTGCCCATCACATGGACAGTTGTGAGAGACAAGGGAGAAAAGAGCAAGTCAGAACTGCTCCCGGCAGCAGAAACACTCAGCATCCCTGGTGAGCAATTCTGTATTGTTCTCACCTCTGCAATCAGCATCTTCTCTTTCAAACTTGTCTCCCTTTCCGGTATCCTCTTGTAAGCATTTGTGTTTCTACAAGTAAAGCTTTCTTCTCACCCATGTATACACAATGGAGGCTATACAACAAATTATTTTCTTCACTTTCATTTTGCCCTAGCACTTTTGTAATTTATACATAGAATATGCTCCCATGTCTATGGAATGAACACTGCTTGAAGTATATTCACCCCTACCTAAGGACCTCAATATTGTATGTTTCATCCCTTAACAGAACAGTGCCCTGTGAAATTAAATTCTGGTAGTAACTTAAATAACCTTGAAAGTACTTGAAAAGTACTTTTGGAGTCCTTTAACAAAGCAACTTAAAAGAAACGGGTTTTTAACACTAATGCTTCCCAAAATGTTTTTTGTTCAGTTTCTAAAATTCTATTATTAAACATAGGACTACAGCAGAAGCCATTTTTCTATGCCTTCTCTCAAGTTCTGTCTTCACCAAAAAGCTATTCACATTAAGTGTACATTAAAAGCATATATGCAATTTATATGTTGCAAGGGTGACAACCTTTAATAAAAACATACTGCCAGCACACCTCAAAGTCTCAGTGCAAATGCTTCCTGACCTCTAACTCACCAGAAATAGTTTAAAGAGCCCTCAAAATATCCAGCTAGCCTTTTCCTCCTCACAGCTCTGCATTGATCTACACACAACCCCACAAAGCTCTGCACAAATGTGTCGCACCAACCCTCCACCCACACATCAGGAAATTTTTTTAAAGGATTAAAAAGGGACAGAACTGAGTACAGCAGTTCAACATACTTCTGCTTAAATGAAACTTTAAAAGCCCTAAGAAAGTGGAGAAGGCGTAATTAGACCTGCTTTACAAATAAGTGATCAAATAATTGATTTGCCAAGGTCACAGAGCTAAGAACTGAAGCTCTGACTTTTCCACACGGAGTCTTCGAATTTCAAATCCTTTGCTCATTCCACCCAACAATCAGCAAGTAAGAAAATTGACTCTTCAGTGGGCCTGTTCAAGGTAGTCATACTCATTCTCCAAGTTTCGAAAGGGACCAGCTGCCGATACCTTCCTGTCAGATTGAGTTCTTGCGTGGACTCAAGCTTATTCACGAGCCAAGAAAAGCCTGAGATCAGAAGACAAGAAAGAGGCAGAGGTGAGGATAGAGGAGCTCAGCCAGGGAGTCCCTGAGTGAAGAGGGTCAATGGAGGCATGCAGGAGAGCTCGTCATGTGCATCTAAGATGAAAGGGCCAAGGGGACAGGGATTCAAGCCCTTGATCATTGCCAAAGTTTCTCTGCTCTGTGCAGAGGCAAGATTCTTCCTCTCAAAGCCTGACCAGGGCCAAGTTTGGCCTGAATTCAAGGAAATCAGTGTCACGTTGGCAGTGGTTCATCCTTTCAGTCAAGAAAAAGTTTATGAAAATAAAATCTTAAACAGGTATGAGAAGTATCAATACCACATTGTCTCTGCCTTCAAAAGGTTAAGTTACTGACTAGGTCAGTAAGTGACATACTACATTGATGAAAATATTTACAAGGCCCTCTGCTAACCCAAAAGTTTAAGCCTCACCAAGTACAGTTGCAAAAGTAAGGGGAAAGGCAAGAAAGGGAGGTAGGAGGAAGAACAAAGATGAAGAGACTTTGCTGAGGAGGAACGAATGCCGCTACTATGCAAAATTAGAACATGAAGGCTTCTGGTGTTGCTTGTTGGAGCCGCTCCATAATACAACCATCTCTAGAACTTAGGATAAAGATAGGTTGGCAATGTGCAAGAATAATCATAAAATGAAGACAAGCTAGGCACCTGAGTAAAAAAGGAAAATAATTTTATAGTGCCCTAAAAATCTGAACAAAGCACTCAACAAATATTCTATTAGTATATTATTCAGAAATAGAAAGGAATAAAATAACAGGTGCTAGAAGTATTTGAAAGTATTATCCCAAGTGAAAATTCAAATACAAATAGACCACATGTGGCACCATTTATATATAGGAAATGGCAGAAGAGAAAACTCCAGTGGCAATTCTCTAAAGCTGGGGCTGTTATTGTAGAATAAGTGGAAAATAGAGTAGAAGGGACATACATTCTGTACAAATGATGAAAATGTTCTAAATACAGTGTGGTGACTATTGAACAACTCTGAATATGCTAAAAAGAAAACTGAATTATGCACTTTCATTGGGTAAACTGTAGGAATTTATTTCAATAAAGCCATTACATTACAAAGATCATTATCTGGTCTCATAAAAGAATAAACAAAAACTGCAGATGGTTTTATTATCCATCTTAAGAAGCCATTTGAAGACTAAGTTAAAGAATGGAATTTCTATATGGAATAAGATAGAAGCCACAACTTTGTCACTTGTCAGCTGTACATATGAGACAGTGACTTGATGCGCCAATGCACTCAATGGTTGAAGGAAGGAGTATCTACCTTGCAGGGTAAGAAATGCCACACATCATCTACATAAGCATTCTTTGGTGTTACCCCTCTTTATGTAAAAGTGGAAATAAATATTCCTGTCTTAGGTATTATCCAGACGAATAAAATATTCAAACTCAATTCCTTAGACCCTTCATGTTAAGCTTTGTCTGTTCCATCTGTGCAGATTCACTTGACTCAGTTACCAAGATGATGCAATGGTTACCTAATAGTACTAGATGTTTTCACTGCTTACTATGTTCAAGGCCACTGGTCTTTAATCACCAGTCCAGGGTGTTGGTATGTAGGTACAGAAAGTCTGAAAACCACTGGTCCACCACCTTAGTTCTAAAGGCCAGTCTGTGGACTGGAATACAGGATATGTACTAGTCTACAGGTGAAAAAACAGATGATCTGTTTCATATTAAGCATATGCTAAGGCAAATACAAAACCCAGTCATCAGTGTTGTACTTTTTGTCCCCTATAGCATTCGTATACATTTGGGTCTTATTCTGATTAGTACCTATTTACTGTTAAAATAGATGCTCAAAAATATATTTCTCAGCAAATCTTACAAGAATCAAGAAAATTTCTTATTTTCAATATACTGAGCATACAAGCTTACTTGGTTGTCTCATTTGTATGCAAATTTTTAAGACACATGCATGATATTTTTTGTCCGATTTACTATAATGAGCAACTTGCTATTTCTGAAAGCTGACATGTTACACTTATCCTTTTTGAAGGGTGCAATTCACAGCAGTTAAAGAAGTATGAGCATCAGACAGGAGAGCAAAGCCAGGTGAACAGTATAATCAGAATGCATGCAAATGCCACAACTGAATGAGCGTGACCCCACCACCACCACACTGCAAGCACAAGTGCATAGACTACAAGCCAGAAGGCACCACAACCAAGTGTGGAAACAATCAAGCTTGTATACCCCACCAGTCATCGCAACAAGTGAAAAGGAAAAAATGCACAAGAATATTCTCATGTATAGAAACAACTATATGCATCTGACCAGTTCCCCCTCATAATAGCATGACTAAACTAGTACCTTTCAAAACAAGCGTTTTTTTTTTTAGCCATTCCACAGATGTTAGACAGCAGCCATCAACATTACAGTTAGTTAAAATTCACCACAAAACGTTGAGAATAACCTTACCATGTCATCTGTCAGTGTCCTAATATTTAAATGCTGCAAATGAAAAAAAATCAATCATATCAGTAATTTATAACATTTTTTGGTTTCATTTAATAGAGCACATTTTAAATTCTACAATGTTAGGTTGAATGCAATTAAATTCCTGACAGTCTAATAAAAATGCATTATATATTGTTCAATCGCTTTCTCAAAAAAGATGGACAAAAGTTACTCTGAATGTGGTAGTTTGCTAAAAAATTTCTTGACTTTGTAATCCTCATAAATAATAACAGTATTACCAATTAATAACAGTATTACCATTAAGTTTACAGACATAAAGGACAATGGATATAGGGATTTGAATAAGATTTCAGATAATTTTTCATATTATAAAACAGTGAAACTTTAAATCTATCATTAGCATGCAGCATAATAGATAATGAAGTACTTTGCTGGCTTAATTAACTTAAACAATTCTAGTAACGAAGAAGAGAGTACTGGAATGACTATTTGCATCTTCAACATCAGTTTGATTTATCACCAGTGGTGACAGTAGACACTTTAATTTCATTGCTAGCTTTTTTGAGAACCCTTTTGCTGATTTTCTTGCTAGACAAACATAAGGCCACTTTAGAAAGTGAATAAATTAGTTTCCTGCAAAGCAAGAGTTCAAAGGAAAAAAGCATTTAGGGGTACAAAAAAAAAAAGAAATCTAAGTTTTCTCAATCCTAGATTTTGTTAGCAAGTAACTGGAATCAATTTTCAGTTCTTCTTCCTCAGATTTTAGCATTACATCTTGACAAAGGCAGACACTGGGTCACATATATTTCCTAAATAGGCTATCAGGTCAATTTTTTATGTACAAAGGGGCATGTGTACGTCATCATCTAACAGTAAATGGCACAGAGTTAAGTTCAACATTAAACAGAATTAAATTTATCACTGATATTGTAGGCAGGAATATACCGTTATGTTCACAATTCTACTTAATGGATTATCCAAATTTAAATCATGGGCCAAAGGACATATCAAAAGAACTAGAATACCTATCATGTTTGCATCCTCAAGCCCCATCCCCAACAACACAGATCTATCTCCCCACCCCACCTCAAACCACCAAATATGTCCCTGATGGACCCAGAGTACCACTGGGCCTGAGCACTGAACACCAGACAGAAAACATCACCCAGCCACCCTCCTCCCTCCACCCTTATTAAAATGAAATTTAAATCACTACCCTAACTCTCTTCTTCAGCAAAGTACTACCTTCCAGTGCAGAGAAAATAGTAACTGGAGGCTCTCAGAATGAGCTGTGTAATATATCAAAGAGAAAACAGCTGTAAATATGACCATAAACAACTAGGTTCCAGACAAAGCAGCACTTTGAATTAGACTAGCCTGACCTCATCGAGTTTTTCATCGTATTTCATCCTGGGCTGTCCAATTTGCTTTCTGCCAATACCATCTTCAGCCTTTGAGAGAAACAAGTATTCACAGAGGTGGTAAGTGAAGATGGGATCTGCGGCAGGACTACAGAGCTTTGGAGGTACTTATAACTAGAAAGACTCACAGCAGGACCACTACTAGAATTCAACTTACAGCAGAAAGGCTAGGATCACTCCATTCAGTCATTCCAGTCAGCTGTGCTCTCTGCATTCTCCTGATAATTGAGCTTTCCTAACTGCTGCATTTCACTAACTACATCTCCGTTGTCCAACAGGAGGTACCAGAGTCACAACTCACAAGCCGCCAGAAAAGGGTCAATCCAAGTTCCTCTAACAAGAGCACTCTAAGTGGCCTCCTCTTAAACAGTAGGTCCAGAGAAAACATATCCAGCTGAAATTCCTTTTCAGAAAGCAGGCCACAATGAAGAGAAAACAACTATGAAATATTCCCAAATATCACTCTATGTTGCCGGAGGAAAATGTCTTAAAGTGATGTTAGAAAAGACACAATGAAAATAAACAACTGTGAGAGAAATGAGTTGAGGACTCAAGCAGGATTTATGATCCAAAAGATGTGAGAGATCTCAAAGCTGAAGTACTAGATAGGAAAAGTAGGGAGTGTAGGTGATGTGATGGAAAATCTCAAAGACGGAAATGTTCAAAAGGAACACCTTTATGTACCTTTCAAGGCCTAAAATTGAGTTGGATGACTTTAAGAAAGAGCAGTCAGGATAAAGAAACTATGGTATATCTACACAATGGAATACTACACCCACCAGGAAAAATTAAATTTGCTTATAAATGAATAAGCACGGAGAGCATCATGCTGGATGAGAGGAGTCAATAGGAGAGACAGATATGGAATGGTTGCACTCATTTGTGGGAGTATGAAAAAGCACAGTATGAGACTAATACCCAAGGACAGTAGAAACAAGGACTAGGAGGACCAGTCCAGGTTGGAATCTTGCCAGCAGTGGTGGGGAGGGGGCAGTTAGGATAGAGAAGGGACCACTATGACAATCATGGTTGGAAATGATCACTGAACAAAAGCTGATTGCTGAAAGGAGATAAAAGTATATGCATGATAACCTTTCAGTACCTTTATTACAAGTCATAATGACCAAAACGGGGGGGAAAGAAGGAAGGAGGGAGGGGGAAGGAGGCAAGAGCAGGAGGAGGAGGAGATGATGAGGAAGATGAGGATTGATGATGGGAAATGTACACTAGTGAATGGATGAGCGTCGGAACATTGTATGACTAAAACACAATCATAAACAACTTTTTAAAATATGTATCTCATGGTGATTCATTCAGTAATTTTTTAAAAGGGGGGCTAGAGAGATAGCGTAGCAAGTATAGCAAGTGAGATGCTTGCCTTGCATGCAGCTGACCCAGCATCCCATATGATCCCCATGCACCACCACAAGTGACTCCAGAGCACAGAGCCAGGGGTTATCCTTGAACGCTGTGGGGTGTGGACCCAAAAAACAAAGAAAATAAAGTGCAGTCACTGAACTTGTAGAAACAGAGATATGTAAGAACAATTTTTTGTTAGAGGTTATCTTTTCAAACCAACAAAGTTTTCGAAGCTATTTTCTTGAATGCATGGTCTGCACTTTTTAAATATATAGGCATGCATAAGACACGCCTAGTTGCAGACTACAATATCTATCAGTCTTTCACGAAAAAGAAATGGATTACAGTCAAATTAAAATGCAGGGATAAGCTTATGTGAAAAAAATAAGAAAACTCAAAAGGGATGTAAAAATCCAGGAGGTTTAAGAGTCTAAGAAAAGCAAGAAGCTAAGGCCAAATTCATCATTTCTTTTCATCTGTAAAACACCCATTGATTCTGCCCACCAGGAAGAAAAGTCAGTAGGGCAGGAAATGACAGAAAATTCAAGGACCCATGACAGAACCAGGGATATTGATTCACAATAAAAAACACTAGAAAAACTTTTATTTCTGCATTCAAAGAGTAAAACCCAAACATGTTTCACCTCAAAATTTAGATTTCAGAAATGATACAACTATTAATACGCATGCAATCCACAAGGAGCTACTAAGGACATATAGCATTAAAAGATCTAAATAGAAAAAAATCATGAGTGATTGCCCCTAAAATCTGAAATGTTCAATAAGCTCCCTTCAAACTACGAGGTATACTGGCAGAAAACTTAAAGATAGATTAAGCTATAACCCACTGTAACATTTGTCTAATGTTAACATTAATTCAAGATCACGATCACCCCGTTGTTCATCGATTTGCTCGAGCGGGCGCCAGTAACGTCTCCGTTCGTCCCTGTCACAAAATAGTGCAGTCCGATGGCATATTGGGGGCTCTTTCAGGGTCATGAAAATGAGGCCCATCATTGTTACTGTTTTTGGCATATCACTGTTACTGTTTTTGGCATGCCACGGGTAGCTTGCCAGACTCTGCTGTGTGGGCGCGATACTCTCAGTAGCTTGCCGGGCTCTCAGAGAGGGATGGAGGCTTTGGGGGCAGCCTCTAATCACCTTTACAAGTGTTCCCAGTCAGGCATAAATGTGGGCAAGATACTCTCGGTAGCCTCCCAGATTCTCTGAGAGCAAGAACTAGACAATAAGAGGTCTAGACAGTAAGCTTCCGGGAGCTTCATTTTATAGTCTCTGGATCTTGGCCGTTGACGGGGTTACACGGCAGTTGGAGGGTGTAACTGCCTAGCTACTGGATGATGGGGGATCTGGGTGGAGGAGGCCCAGTCCCGAACCAAGCAGGCTTGGCGATCTCAGTCCCAGGTCCCGCACACCTGAGTTCCTCGACCAGTTCCTTCATGCATGAGGCTCGTCCTAGCATATGAAGAGTGGTCTCAGCATGACTGTGGCTGGGTCCTGGAAGTCTTCAGCTGCCGGGGCTCTACTCAGGGCGGAAAGGAAAACTCAACCCGCCCCCCTCCAAGGGGCCCTGATGAGGACAACCAGGCGAGGGGGCAGGAGACTCAGAGTTGTTCTCCGAGAGCTTGGTTTTATAGTCTCTGGATCTTGGCCGTTGATGGGGTAATTCAAGATAACGATTATAAATTTGCATTATTTCAAGGTTCTACTTGTTTATGGACTTTTTTTAAAAAATGGAAGGAGAATATAACTAACAAAATCCTGAATAATTCTGAAGAAGTATGAACTTGCTTTCAAAGATACAAGGTGAAAATGGAAGGAGAATAGAACTAACAAAATTCTAAGTAATTCTGAAGAGATATGAACTTGCTTTCAAAGATACAAGATGGCGTTCTGCATTAAAAAGGAAAAAATATTGTAAATATATGTTTGTATATTGCTTTTATACAATCAATTGTGCTACGGGTATCTGATTAACCAAGATACTTTAAAAAAAAAATGAGGTTTTCTTTCTCATCACTACCTGCAAGGATCATTACTATAAGGTCTGGCTGCTGAAAACAGCAAGTGTTAGACTATCAATCCAGTTCGTGCCTGGAATTTGCCACTAGTCACATCAGAAAGAAAATTGAAACATAAAACCCACTATTTGGAAGCAAACAGAAACATTAAAAAAAAAAAAAACTTAATATCAACTTTGGGATTTTATGGGGAGGTTCTCCAAAAAAATAAATTGAATGCACAGTTTTAGGCGTACTGCAATGTGAATTATAACCTTTACTTACATTTACTGGCCTATGAGTCTATGAAAGTTATTGAATATCATTGGTGTTATTGGACAGAATAAAACTGGTGATATAAGAATGTAAACAGTTCTGTACACAGGGCATTAGGTAATTGGTTAAGATACAGCATTAACACACATAACAGGTCCTGAGAGGGTACAACTACCAAGAAAGTACAACCAGTACTCACCTCACACAAGGCCACCCAGGTTGAATCCCAGCAACCTCTATGATCCCCTGAGGAGCCCCTTTTGTAGTTATTCCTGAATACAGAGCCAGGAGTAAACCCAGAACATCACCACATGTGGCCCAAAAGCCAAAAATTAAAAATAATACAAATTAGAACTATTTTCCTAAGCCAAAACCTCACCCTTCTTCCTATGGGCCCATTTGTTGTTCTATGTGTTCCCTAAGAAGCAATATCACATAAAGGCAACAATGTTTTCTGCTAATGGTATCCTAGAAGAATGATCAACAGAATCACTCTGGAATTGAGAGAAAAGGTCTTTATAGATTCTTCAAAAGAACATAGGAGCCACAATAAAAAGGGGTAGAAATGCAGAACAAAGAGCTCTATACTCCCATTTAAGCTTCAAAACATTTATTGAAGACAGTACAGGTAGCCAAAAATAGATCTGGAGTCTTCTGAGCACTGTGCTAAATGCTGTAAATATCGAGAGATATGAAGCAGTTCATCCCCCACCAACTTCGCTTATAAATAACAAATCCCAAATATACAGTTAACGTACAAACTCAGCTCCATATGCAATAAATGAGCCCAAACCTAAAACTTTCAGCAAAAGTTTCTTTTATTATTTAGCAACATATTTTTTAGTTGGGACACACAGGATCTGTCCAAGAATGTCATTTGATACACAACAGCCATCATGAAGGGTCAGATTGGCAGGCTTGAATAATTGCCATCAGTGGCAAACGCTTGATAACAGCTGAATGTAGTTGCTAAATTTACATTCCTTTAACTAGGTCAACATGAGGAGATTACCAAAGGAGGAAAACTTTCAAGACTAAGCAAGCTTCCGAATACACTTGTCTCAGGCCCAGCTCTCCAAAACAAGTCACTCTGCATTGGCTGTTTTTGAGGTTGTGTTATAAGATAGATGTGAAGATTTTCTGGGAAGTACAGAGCTAGGGCTTAAGTGTCTTCATGCTGACAGGAGATAACAGGCAAAAGTTGCCGCAAACCCAGAACTTCATGCATCAGTTCTACACACACCACCATTAGGCCTTAAATAGCCTCCCAAAGGGCATGCAAGTGTGACTCATAGGGAGAGGGGAGTAGTCAATCAGAAACACCCTAAAGGACACACGCTAATTTCAATGTAAAAGACCAAGCAGTTGGAACAAATTTTACTGCCATGAAGCAGTTGAGACAGGTGTGACAGCCATGAAGTATTACTACCAGATAGCATTGTAGCACTGTTCTCCCACTGTTCGTGTTGCTCTAGAGGGCCCAGTAATATCTCCATTGTGAAACTTGTTGTTACTGTGTTTGGCATATCAAATATGTCATGGGCAGCTTGCCAGGCTTTGCCGTGCGGGCGAGATACTCTTGGTAGTTGCCGGGCTCTCTGAGAGGCTACCAGATAATACTTAGGGAATTCAACCATCACTCGTAAGTAGGAAAAGACCCTGAAGCATTCACTCAAATACCTGGTCTGTCTCTAAAGATTGACCATAAGTCAGTGGCATCTGCATATACTTAGCACCTAACTATCAAAGATCATTATATTTTACCCTGCCATGACACTATTTGCTTAACAAAAAGAGTAATGTGCAGGTTACAGTTACCAAGGGAAAAAAGCCCGGATCAACCTTCTTATTGTAAGTGATTGATAATTTGCTAACGTGTTGTTCACATTGTGATCTCAAGATCCAAATTATTCCTCACCATCACTACATTTATGAGTATGTTTTCTAACCTAATAAAACTTCTGATTTACCTTGATTATAAAGATCGTAGAAATGTAAATCAATACTACTACTAACCATCAAACTAAACACACCCAAGAATCTAAGGATCATCTCCCAAGCAACCACACAATATACTTAGATGTGAAATTATTCTTCAAGGGCTCCAGATTTAACATCTCAGAATGGTCCATCCCAAAATAACACTGACACTTCCATAGCACCAAGGACAAGAGTAGGGCTGGCTATTTAATACTACTTAAAAAAAAAAAAAAAAACTCTTTTAAGTTGACTGGCTCTTTATGTGGTCTTTATTTTTTTAAGTGAGAGACAAAAATGGGAGTTGTTAGAAAAAAGTGAAAATTGGGGAAAGTTCTCCAGCTTCTTTTAATTATGTATTCAAATCCATGTGCCTGCCTTCCTTAGAAAGAGAAGCACCTATCCATTACCCAAGGCGTCTGCATTCTCACACACCCAAGAACGCAAACTTCCCTTGTCCACAATTCCTTGTAAAAGAGTGGTGGGGGCCAGAGCAATAGTACAGTGGGTAGGGTATTTGGCTTGAATACAGCCAAGCAGGGTTCGATTCCCAGCATCCCATATTGTCCCCTGAGCACCGCCAGGAGTGATTCCTGAATGTAGAGCCAGGAGTAACCCTGAGCATCACCGGGTAGAACCCAAAAAGCCAAAAAAAAAAAAAAAGCCGTGGGAAAAAAAGATTAGCTTTCAAAAGAAAGTATATTCAAATAGCCACAGAAGTGGAAAGGAAAAAAATTGATTCTATGCAAACAGGATTTCAAAAGGATCAAAAGGCTGCAACATAAGAGCAACAACCATCTCTCCAGGAAAACCAATCATCCAATTATTACTAGGCACTCTCAGATTACATACACATGACATCTAGCAAGGCATGTTTCATTCTAGCAGAACAGATTTGTTTGTTCTTTTTTCCTTCAATAAATTTATTTAACACTGAAGTCAAATCAAACGGGAAAATAGAATGGTTAATTCAACTAACAGGGCTTCAAATGCCACTTTTAAAGGAGTTCTCTTCAGCTCTTCCAGTTCTGCTCATCTACACTGCTAGATCAAAATGTCTTCGACAATAGTTTGCAGAAATCCACAACACTAATCTGTGAGCCACTTTGCCAGCCTATTTGGTTTTCCAGGACTAGATCTGAGGATCTAAGACTTTTTCATCTCATGGAAAATAGTTCTAAAAGACTGGAAAGTAACCACTGTGGAAAGATTTAAAATGGTCCCTCGAAGTTTATCCAAACTACTCACATATTGAGACTGCCCTCCACCTTCGTTCCTAGCCATCCCAACCAAGGCACAAACTTAGACAAGGTATTCCTGAGGCTAACTTAACACCACCAATTATTTCACATATACATTTGAGATGGATTTTATTGTTTAAATCCTGACTTCATAGTAAATTTTCTACTTTTTAACAATTTGGTGAAATAAATTTCATCTTCACACATTTTAACCAAGCAATAGTTCCAGAATCTGTACTTTGAAAATGATATGAGTGCAATCAAAGGTTTCTATTTGTATATGTATCACTATAGCATTAAAGATATTAGATTTATTATCAACGTAAAGCTTCCCAGAAGATGGTAAAAAATTAGTCTGTCTTATGAAAATGCTTACAATACAATATTACAGAAAAGTTGTTCTTGAAATTGCATATGCAATATAACTCCAACTTCATTAATGAAAAATAAGATAGAAATCACTGTTAATTTTATATATCTAAATTGTGGGACATGAAATATTTTTCACATTTTCTTCTATCTTCCCAGTTGTCTTAAAAGAACCTATTTTTATAATGAGAAACGCTTTAAATTACTATGGATCATACTTTTTACATCAAGCAAAAAATATAGATTCATTCCTTTTCAAATAAAAATGTATGCACTAGTCAGTAAAAGTAAAAATGAAAATCTAAAAAATCGAATACTGTGAATAGACTTCATAATAGGCTGTTTTTAAGGCATATTTTCAAATATGTCAGAATACATTAAGCACATTATTCATTTGTTTTCTAATTCACATATATAAATTAACCAATCTCAAAACGCTCCTTGGTTTTGTGAATTATTGATGTTGTCACCTGCTTGAGACTTAATTCCAAGAAAAATATACGAATCACTACATCACAAGCACAAATCCTTTTGACACAAATTCAATTTCTGTGGCAACAATAATATATTGACTTAGCTTTATTTTTCCATTTTATGACACTTATTAATGGCACAGATGAAAGAAATCTATCATTTTTCTTTATTGTTAATGTAAACAATCTCATGCCATCTTGAGAAAGTTAAGGTAAATAAATATACCCCTCATTTGATAGCCTATAAATTAGAACATGATGCTAAAATATGAAATTAGAGACTTTATTTTTCAAATAAGACTTAGTCTCATAATCTTAACCTTTTCTCTACTCCACAATTAGGTTAGCAACATGCACCAGACACTACATAAATATAAACAGAGCCTAATCCCTATCTGTGGGAACTTATAACCAAATGAACAGCCAGCAAGACACATGAATAACCAAAATGTAAAACAGTGAAATAAGCATAACCGAGGTATGCAATGGCATAAGAGGGGGAAAAAAAGACAAATCTCTACGTTTAAATACATGCTAAATGGCTTATGAATACAGCAATGATCTAAGAATAAAGTGATTTTTGTCCTGTAAGACAAGTAATACAGAATTGGTTCTTAGGGAATGTGACATTCCTAAAATGTTCACCCAATGAATATTTATTCAACATTACTATGCTCCTAACAAGGGATTTGCTAGTAAATAAAAAATGAATATCTCCTAACTTGCATAGACTAAGTCACAGAGCATCTTAAAAAATGATGAGCACACGTGGACAGATTTGGTGAGTATCATGCTGAGTGGTCAGCTGAAAGGAGACGGAGAGACATAGAATGGTCGTTCTCCTGTATGGGATATAAAGAAAGAAAGTAGGGGTATAAGAATACCCAAAAGCAATAGAAACTGAGAACTTGTCTTAAATAGGAAGTTTGCCAAGACAGAGATGGAGAGAAAAGGGGACCTAGGACAAGGGTGGAAGGAAATGGACCCTCTGATGAAGGGTATGGTGCTGGAAGGTTGTATGCATGAAACCCTAGTTTAACAGCATTGTAAATCACAGTGCCTAAAATTAAATACATGAATAAAGAAAAAAATTATGAGTGCTCTGAGGAAAAAAATAATATAAGCAGAAATTCAAGCTAAGTTTGCAGAATTGAATGGAAGGAAGTGGAGATTCCAATTATCAGTATGGGAGATGAAAGTCAGCATAGGTCCATTGAGAAGATGCATTTGCTCAGAGAGAAAATCACACTGGGGAGTTAGCTACATGCATGTGGAGGGAAAATGTCTGAGAGAAGGAAGAGGCAGAATGGCAGGTATGTTCCAGGAACCAGGCCTGCAGGGAACAGGTTAGGTGAAGGTAATCAAGTCAAAGTAGAGAGATCAAGAAATGATCTGCTCACTTTAAGGACATGGGCTCTTACTCAACCGATGTCACAAGTGTTTGATTATGACAACATTGTCTCACTAATTTTAATTATGACTTAAACAGAAAATAATAGCAGAATCAATCATTATATCCTGAGGGAAAGGAAAGAGAAAGAACTGTTCTCAAGTGAATATTTCTGTCAGAATCCTTTAAGGTTGTTTGATTATGCTCCCAGGAAACTCTTACTAGAAAATATTAAAAAACCCGCCACTGCCAGCCCACAAACACTGGAAAACCAACAAAGACAATTTTTTTTGGAAAAACGCAGCTAATTCTATTGCATTGACAAAAGTATTTTTTAAATATAGGAACCATGTGGGGAGGCAGAAGAAACCAAGCAAGTTTACAAAAAAAAAAAAAAAAGGTGGGGGAGTGGGGGAGTGGGGGGGGGAATTTTAATTATAAGAGAAACCTCAAACCCCTCAGAAGTCAGCATGGGCCCTGAGGAGAGTTCCTACAGGAGAGTTCCTGCACACAAATGAAACCATCCCGCGGGTATATGAGCCCCACCCTCAGGGACCCCCTCAGACAGCATCTGTCTGCCCGTTACCTTCCAATATTTTTGTAGGTGTCTTTTCCTTGTCAGGATATGGAGCAGCCTCTCAACTAGTGTGCTCAGCTTTCTTCTGTTGCCCCCACCTACCGGCATCTTAAATATTGCTTTTCTCAAAAAGGTCCTCTAACACCCCCAGCGTTCAGCCTGCCAGGCTGGTGACATTATATATATATATATATAGTCTGCCTTCTACAAGGGAGAGGCAACCCACCTGCTTTCTAGCGTCAGGCTCCATGGAGCAGGACTGGAATCCAGCTCTGCTGCCTCCTGCACTTCACTCCGGTGCCTTATCTGCACTGGGAGAATGGGAAGCACCTGCGCCACAGGCTTGTTAGGAGACTACGAGCAAGCTTGTTAGAAGACTCAGTGGAGAAAACCTGCGAAGCGCACGCTCTACCATTCCAGGGAGTGGAGAGACCTTCATGTTTTCTCCCACCTTCCACTGATAGCGCCAAGGCATCCCTTGCTCCAGAAACCTCCTCTCCTCTGCTAGAGGCTACCCCCAACAGTCTCCTCCCTACTCTGTCCTGGAATTATTCTCTAATTTAGATGGATTGAATTCATTGTTCTTCACTTCATTGTCCACTAATTCGCATGGATGAGAAGTCTTCCAGCATAAGTTGCATGAAACATGTAGTTGAATTCTAGGGCAGATCAAGGGGAATTTTTTTTCTCCTTATCAAGGTCTACTCATTCTGTAGGCCTGGCTTTTAGGAGTTTTTGGGGTTTTTTCTCCTATTTTGTTTTGTTTTTTAATAACATGACAGAGAACATGTTTCCATCATTCCCCATATTTCCCAAAGTGGGTTACACCACCCCAGGGTGGGGAGGCGCCCTGAGATCATTTTGTTTCTAAAAGGGGATGTTAGACATTATAAGTTTAAGAATCTCTACTTGCTCTACCAAGGCACAGTAAACAGTTTAAATTTCGACTTAAGTATTCAATAGAATTACCTGAAGACATTGTTTTCTCTGCTTAATAAAGACAAGTAAATCAAAATACCCGAAGGAAGGGACTGTGATAAATTTAAAGTCTTCCATAGGTGGCACTAATATAGAACCAAGGTTAGAAACTACTAAATTGGACAAACGACTACAATCTCAATCTGCTAGCCCCAAGACTAGCACAGAGGAATCATAAAGACCTGCACCTGTAAATTGAACTGCAGGGCACAGTATCTTCTCTCTATTACAGAGGTGTGCCAGCAATCTTCATTGTCCTTCATGAGCCAGCCAGAGCCACAGCTGGTGTGAGCAAGACTCAACACTTAATCCCCAGCAGAGTCAATCAAAGTCTCTTTCTCTGAGAAATCCACACTCGAGATTCAGAGATGAGCATCTGTTCTCGCAGGAACCAACAATATACATGGGTAGATATACCAAAAATTGTGAACTCTGAGCTCAGTTGTGTGAATCTCAAAACAGGGGAAGCCCCAGTATGCAGACACACATTAGTAGATCAAATGCCTAGTGATAAATAAAATGAAACGGGTTGACATCAAAGAAAAGAGGAGTAGTCAATTTTCAGTTACCGGGTCCAAACCCTCATGAGTGTCAGCTACACTTATCTACCAGTTTTAATTGCCAGCCACACTTAGCGTGCATGCATGACGCCAACAGATACCCTTGTGTATCTTTGCAATCACCCTTTTCAAGCTTAAACTAAGTATTGTATGGGGGCAGCTGGGGGAGTCTGTTTCAATAAGCCAAATAGACCTAGACTAAAATTGAACCCATGATTACAAAATGAGTCCCTAAGTAGCCATGACAGAGCCTGCCTCAATGTCTTATTACCATCACTTACTGAACACTTGCCATTATTACCAATATATCCAACAACCCTAAAAATTAGCCATTATCCTGGTCTTTAAGATCAGGAAATTGAGTCTCACAGAAGTAAATTGTCCAAGCTGGTGAGTGCTGGGAAGAAAACCTTGATCACTGACCCCAAAGTCCAGACTCGCCTCTATCCTTCCCCCAGACCCCACTGCTGGGATGGGGCAGTGCTGCCACCAAACCTAGAAAGAAGACATGCCAAGGAAATAAAGTTGTTTCTGTTCGCTTCATGGCTGAAAAGAATTTGGAAATGAAATCTTAACAAGAAAGATAATTCTGATTGGATACTTGCAAGGCGTTATAAGATAGACTACATAATTTTCTGAGGTCAGAGACATAGTATAGGGTTTAAGGCACTTGCCTTGCACAGAGCTGACCCCCATTAGATCTCAGGCACTGCATATGGTTCCCCCAAGCACCGCCAGGACTGCCAGGTGGGGCCGAAAACCTTCATCTCCCCAAAGAAAAATTAAGGGCTATGTAGAACAGGGAGAGCACTGGAATTCCTCACACAAACAAAGGTATGTTCTGCTAGTGACAGGCATTACCCATTACTTTTTTAAATTGTTTTCTCCACAGTCTAATAAAAATGTAATGAAGGTTTTTTATATACAATTTAGTATATATCACAAGCCTTATTTATAACCAATTCAAACTGAAGCATAAGGCACAAAATTTTCCATGTCCCAAAATGCCATTAAGGTGAAAAAAAAATGAACAAACAACAACAACAAAAAAAACCCAAGTCAGAAATCAATTACAGGACAATATCAAATTAAATTAAATTTATTTATGACCTTTGTTGGGTGGGGGCTACCTGACTGTGCTCAGGGTTCACTCCTGGCTCTCTTCCTGGGGACCACTCCTGGTGGGCCTTCGGGGAACCAGACAGGGTGCCAAGGATAGAACTTGGGTCTGGCTGTGCACAACGCAAATGCCTTCTACATTGTACTATCTCTTCAACCCATAAAATTTATTTTGAATTATAAAGTTTTACTCTTTTTTTAAATAACCACTTTTCTTGCACAAATTACTACAATTTCTTACTATCACTCTCTAAATAGGTGGTATTTTAAATGAGTGAAAAAGAAGACCACATATTCACAAAGTTAACATCTAAAAATGTACCGCCCAAAGGGGGGGGAATACAGAAATTTTTTAAGGTATTTATATTTAAGAAAGGGACCGTGGGAAGACAGAGACCCGATTTCCAGCTCTGACATGCAGCCCAAGATCACATAGAAAATCTGGTCTATGTTTTACATTTCTTTAGAAAAATGAATCAAGCAGGATGTTGTTATAATGTATCCTAAGCAAGAAGACCACATCCCAAGGGCTGGCACATTAAGACTTCTTATACATAACAGATGGCCTTTGGAATTTACAATCCAATAGATTGTAGAGGGAAACAAATAGCCTGGATCATTTTATTTCCTTTAATTTTAATGATTCAAAATGTAACTGGCCTTCTAGGCAATACCTACTGAAACATACAGTTTCCTCTCCTCAAAAAACTTAAAGGCATTTGTCATCCAAAGGAATGTGGAGAGCTAAATCCTTGAATAGGATTAGCTACAGAACAACACCTAATAGGATTAGATACATAGCGTCATATAATGACATCATGAAATTCCAATAGATAACATTCTATGTTACAAGTTCGTTTTTTACACAGGTGATTGACTCTAAAACCTAAACACCAGGAATGCGTTTAGACTCCACACCAATGGCAAAGAAAGCAAAGCAAGAAAAAGCCAATGGGATGACATCAAATTAAAAGGCTTCCATACAGCAAAAGGAATTACTGCAAAAAACAAAGGCTATCTGCAAAGTGGGAGAAGATCACTCATTTAACAAGGGGGTAATATCAAAATACAAAAAAGAATTTACAACTTCACAGACAACCCAAAATTTTTTAAAGGCAAAAAAAAAAAAATGAATGGACCCTACCCCCAAAGATGATTTAGAGATGACACACAGACACATGAAAAATGTGCACCATCATTTCTTACTAGAAAAACGCAAACCAAAACCAAACTTTTGGTTTAACTTCAAAGTAGTGTGAATGCCCTATTATCAAAAGGATTGGAAATAATAAGTATTGATGATGAAGAGTGGTGCACTATTGGTTGGATTGCAAATTGATGTAGACTCTATGAAAAATCGTACAGAGATTTCCTTCAAAATTAAAAAATGAATATATCACATGATCCAGGAATACCATATCTAGGCTTTCATCTGAGGTGTATGAAAACACTCATTTAAAAGACCTTTGCACATCTTCATAAGAAGCATCATCTACAAGAGCCAAATTATGGAACCAACCTAAATACCTAAACTGGCAGATGACTGAATATTCAGAATATCCTCAGTGGAATACCTCTATGAGGCTAAAAAAAACTAGAATTGGGACATTCTGGGCTAAATCGATGGAACATAAGGTAATTATGTTAAGTGAAGTAAAGAAGTGAAAGACAATTTCTCATCTTGTTGAAATTATTGTTTCATGCTTCTGTTAAATATAAACAAATAAGGAACTGACAAAAACCAGCAAAATGAATTCCTAGACCAGAGAGAAACTAAGATGGTTACTACAAGAAAGAAGTAGAAAGAACGAGTTTTTTGGTCTTTTGGTAGAGGAACAACACAAATGCTGGGCACAGTGAATCCTACGTGCACATTAAGGTTTTATACTGTTCCCCTGAAATCCTACAATACCATAAGTCAATGACAAATCAAGGAAAAAGAGAAAATGAAAAAACAGATTATTAAGATAAGGAGCCAAGACACACAAAGGAATCTCGGAACCAAGCAGCTCTTGGCAGAAATGCAACCGAACTTCGCATTAGGCCACCTTCGCTGGGCCACCCCAGGTGGGAAAAGGTGTCGTCTCTCTGCCAGTTCCCCGAGGAAGCCTGGCAGTCGCCATCTTCCAAAACTCATTGGAAAATCCAGGTACAGTCCAGCCGGTTCTCAAAGGATAGTGGAGGAGCTGGTCCTTCTCCCCCACCAGGATGGGACCCTGAGATGCCACCCACGAACAAGCCCCAGCCCCCAGCTACGTATTAAGCTCCTTAATGGCCATGATACCAGAGACACACAGATGAATCTCAGAACCGAGTGGCTCTTGGCAGAAATCTCTCCAAACCTAATTATTAAAATTTTAGAATTCCAGGATTGCACGGCCACAAGTGCAACATCATATGCTATTCATAACCAGCAATAGAAAGCAAATTGTCTAATGTTGCCGCTTTGGCAGGTCTGACTGTTGGGGAAAAATTCCAAATAATAATGATGGGACTGGTATTGAAACATTGAATGTAATCAAAGTAGAGAGAGAGAGTAATGTGGAAATTATCTGCCACACAGGCAGGGGCAGGGTTGGGATGGGGGCACACTGGGGTTGGTGGTGGTGGGAAATGTGCACTGGTCAAGGGATGGGTGTTTGATCATTGTGTGACTGAGACTCAAACACGAAAGCTTTGTAACTGTTCTCACAGTGATTCAATAAAGAAATTTTTAAAAAATTAAGTAAGGAGCGAACAACAGGCATAAATCAAAGCAGAAGAAGAGTATATCATTGGAGCTTGAACAGCAAAATCGGGAGGTGGCTAATCTATATAAGCAAAAATACTAGGAATAGAATCAAAGCAGGCAAGGGGCACTATGAGAGGCGCATGTTGATCTTGCACTGAGAACGGAATTAAGTGACAATCCAATAATCACTTAGGTTTCCTCCTTTTGCCACACTTGAAGATAGTTTGATTAATGTGTTGTCCTTCTAGAAGAGGAAAATAAGATAAAAATGTTCTGACTCTTTGGAAAACGTGGTTTGAACATGTGGATTTCTAAAGCCAAACAGCAAGCTCCAGCCGCTGCTGCCTAAACTGCCCTTGGCGATCTTCCAACAACACCAAAGGAGCCTTCAGCAATGACTCTCCAGCAATAACCCAAGTGTATTTGTAAAGGACTTCTAAAAGTACATACTTTCATGTTGATTGTGGCACCACTCAAGCACACTAATAAAACAAGTCAATAGGGGTTATGGAGAAGGCAGCAGCTGACTGCCGCGGGCGCAGGGAAGTCTCCAGTGATTCTAATATCTCAGTACAAATTACTGAGGCCTGCAAACCTCACAAGGACATGAAGATAATTTTCCTCCTGGGCCTGCTTCCCCCCTCCCCCCGCCCTTAACTGAGATGTACCTTACATATACATTTAAGACAACACAATGCGTTGAACTGACAGATTCATTTATTGCAATATAAGAATACTGCAATAATTTTAGCACTATCACTATAGCCTATATGCCTATCATGTATATTTAAAGAACAGTTAAGACCTAGTCTCTTAGCAATTTTAAAGTACATAATACAGTCTTGACTGTAATCACTATGCTAGACATTAGATTCTAGAGCTTTCACCCATCTAAGTTTTTACCCTTAAAAAATATCTCAGAAATCCCACCACCTACCCCTATAGCTTCTGGTAACTAACATTTTTCTCTTTTTTTTTTCTACAAGTTTGGCTTTAGATTCCACATATAGATTATATCATACATTTTTCTCTCTATATCTGACTTATGTCACTAAGCGGAACCCCTTCCAGGTCCATCCATGTTGCCATAGACGGTAAAATGCCCTTCTTTCTCATGGCTGAATAATATTCCATTGTGTGATACAGATCCTCTTTGGCATTTTCAAGCAGGAATAAAGGTTGAATTATGGGTAGGCAGTCTGGCTAACAGATGAAAACTCACAGAATCACATGAATATAGGCCTAAGTCTATCATTAAGTTTGAGGTCTCCCTGGCAATGTTTGGTAGCCCAAGGGGTGCTCCCAGAGAGATAGAGCTCTGCACCATCAGTTAGTTGCTCCAGCAGGACAATGCAGTGGTGCTCAGTGCTACCGGACCCAGCAATATTCCAGCGATCTGGTAGCATGGACATGCAAGTGCACTCCAACCCTCTGTGCTATCTTCCCAGGCACAACTACGTACTCTAAGTCAAATGAATTAAATACATTCAATACTTTGACAGGATTATCCACATGTGGCTAGTGACTCTTACACTGAGCAAAGTAAAAGAAAAAAATTGCATTATCACCAAGTTCTATGGAAGAGCAACAATCTAGAAAGTAGTAAAAGCAAGAGAAATGGAAGAGCTCATGCTGGCAGAAGACAGAAGGTAAAATGAAAACAAGATCAAAGAGATAATGGTTGGGAAAACTAATTTAAGTCCCTGGGAAGAGGGTTCAGCAAAGATCAGAAGAGGAGAACACATTGTGACAAAGTTCTGAGAAGGGAGGAGTCAGTGCTGGTGCTAAGATGAAACTAGACAATTAGCCACTGGGGTTGCAGTCCTTGAACTTCCAGAGCAAGTTCAGTGAATGACAGACGCAAAGGCAAGGCTGGGGAACTAAGGAGAGATAGCCCAATTCCTCCTTTATGAAGGCCCTCATTCCTTCTTCAATGTCACTGAACAGAGGAACATGCCAAAAGCTCCTTTACTTATGTGCTAACCCCCATTATAACACACCTATAGTGGTATAGTTAACTATGATATCTACCTGTAGTGTATATACTGTTCCCATTTATAAAAGAAACAAAACAAAAGAAACAATAAAACTTTGACAAAGTCATACTGCCCTAACCAGAACTTAAAGCTGGCTAACCCCACAGCCAGACTCCATAAAGATTGCATAAACACCTCAGTAACACCCATATCCATTAACACCTCACGCCTCCCATTCTCCAAGTCAAACTGAGCCTGAGCCTCAAATAGTCAAGGACCAAATTGTGTCAATGTGTGTTCCAAATAGGATTAAAGGATGTGCTAATATTTATGAATAAATGAAAACAATGAACTCCCAAAGACTGGCTACGAGACGAGGGCAAAGGGTTATGGGAAAGTTGTGAAGGCGACTGGTTTTGCTTCTGATATTTCTACTAGAATGCAAGGCATCTGAACATGTCAGAGAATGGAGCGTGCCACATCCCTTAGAGAACAAGGCAGGGTCAAGAACAGAGGTAAAAAGGTTTCACCTGATATGCAGGATACCCTTTCAGTAACAGTATTGCAAACACAGGGCCTAAAAGGAAAAAAAAAAATAAAAAGAGAAATGCCACAGAGGCAGGCTGGTGGCAGGAGGGGGAGAAGGGAACTGGGGACACTGGTGAAGGGAAGTGGACGCTGGTGAAGGTATGGCTGCTGGATCGTTAACAACTTTGTCACTTTTTATCTCACGGTGATTCAATTTAGGGGGGAAAAAAAGTTTAACCTGAATTGGAAATCAGACATTCAGACATTCCTAACGTGGATCTTGGTGGTGAAAGGACAAAGGATTGAAAAAATAGTTGCAGATATACTTTACAGTTGCAGTAGACAGAAAGCAAGTTCAAGCAAGTTGCTTTAATTTTCTCTCAGAAGATGTCAAGGTGAACGCTAAAAGTAAAGGGTGACCATTTCTACAATCTTTTAAGTGTGGGCATGAATTGGATGCTTTTCACACACAATCATTAAAGAATACAAAGCATTAGGGGTCTGTAGAGATAGAACAGTAGACACGCAGTCCCCAGAGCATCATCAGGAGTGAATGACTCCGGGGCACAGTGCCGGAAGTAATCCCTGAGAACCGCCAGGCGTGCCCCAAGCTTTCACCCACCCAAAAAATGGATGTTGTGGAACGAAAGGAAAGATCATAAATTTCACTCTGCACACTACACTGTTGGACTTTTTGAGAGGTTTGGATATTACTTTTTTTTTTTTCAATTTAAAAAACTCTTTACAGCAAAAGGGAATCAGGACCATAGAGAAAGTAAACAAAGTGATAAAGATTTGGCCAAAATGCTGTGAAAAGTGAGAAAGGAAGTGACCACAGCACTAAGCTAATTCGAGCCAGACTGACTGTTCCCATACGTCATTCCCTGTTCCCAGCTGTGGCACCTCCAGAAATCCCCCAGAATTCTCTTGCTGCTTCATTTCCATCATGAGCCAACACAAGGGCGATGAGAGAAGTAGGTACTTCACAGCGTTGTGTGAGGATTCCGTGATTAAAATAGTGCCCAGCCCACTGTGAGAGCTGGATAAATGTAGCTATTGTGATGATGATTACTGTCTACCAGCCCTGAAGGACTGAGCTAATCAGTGGACCCATAAATACCCCATGTCTAAGGGCAGAAGTTCACAGCTAGGAGGGGTTTTCACCAGCACGGAGCAGCTCATTTTGGACAGAGATGCCTGTCGAGGTTGCTCCTGGCTTGGAGATCTGAGGCAACGGGACAGAAAGGCCAGAGGTTCTCCTAGTTAATCAAATTCTATCTAATGTGAGGTGTAAAAAGGCAATCAATTTGAAGGTACCCTTGTTCATCAGCCAGTCCAGGGTGACTCTTGCACAGTATGGGCTTAGTGTGGACTTAGTTTGGAGCAAATATGTTCCGCAGGAAACAGAAGGAGGGAAAGGAGAAGCAAGGGACAAGAGGCAAGGGGGTAGAGATGAAACAGAAAGGAGTATACACAGGGAACAAACCTTCTGATGTGTACCCTCTTGCACTGAAGGGCAGGGTCCCTGAACACAATGCAGTTACCAGCAGGAAAGAAGGAATGAGGGGAGGGAGGGAGGGAGGGAGGGAGGGAGGGAGGTGAGAGGCAGAAAAAGATCAAAATGCTGTCAATAACTGAATTTCTGTCACATCTTCTTTACAACAGGTTCGGGAGAGTTCAACACACACACACACACACACACACACACACACACACACACACACACCCCAAAAAGATGAAAATGTGATTTCCCCATTCAAGGACATAAGGGTCCTTGAGAGCAGTATTTGAAAAAAAAAAAGCACTAATAATAGCAGTCATGTGTTAACTGCTAAGCTCTATGTTTGAGGTACTGTGGGAAGCATTACTTCAACTAATGCTTACCACAATCTATAAACACAAAAACTGTAATCACAGCTCTATTTTACAGATAGAGGCACAGATGGCACAGATATTCCTTAAGTTCCCCAAGAATATGCAGCCATATTTCATACAGTTCAAGCCCTGTTCATCCTAGGATGTCAGAGATCTAAAGTGTAAATTCCTGGAGGATCTGAGTTGGAAGGTCCAGTTCACCTGTGATGAGTGACATTATATGTGCCTGCCCACCACCACTGAAATACTTCAATTCAAAGAAATAGTGACATTCAAATTTAAAGTAATCATAACTAGATCAACAGAACAGACAGTATAATGTCAGAGTAATTTGGCAGCCGTGGTTTTTTTTTTTTAAATCATTTAAGCATTCACCTTACCACTATAAATTCCAAACAGTACAAGCAAAAGACAAACTGACTTGCAAAAGCTCACAAATGTATGAGTAAAGTAACTAAAGTAGGTTCATGATAATATATCAATAGGACAAAAACTTCTTCTGAGTATTGAAGAGAGGTCGACTGAGTTAGAACACGGTCATAAATGGAGACCATCACCTTTAATAAAGAAACAGTCATGTTGAATTTCTAAGGCAGATTATGAGCATTCTAGCTTTCATGTTCATTTCTCAGGCTGTCAAATTTTTCATTAGAAATGAACTGTAATTGTCATTATGAATTGCATTCTAAGGCTTTGATAAACAAAAATAGTTTTAATACCACAGTATGATCTAATCTGTAATTAATGTCACCAATATGCAAATCTTACTTAAAAGTTGAATATTACGAAATTTCATTTTATGAAAATTAAATAAACTTGGATTTTCCCAAGCCCATCTTGGGAAAATGCAGTAATTACAGGATAAATTCTCTACTTCCTTCTTAATAAAATTAGCCAAATTGATAAAATATTATGGATTTTATAATTAGACTAGTATCTGTATCTTAGAGTTTCAAGGCATTCTACACATATACCCAAGAAAGATATGTGCATGTTTTTTGGTTGCGTTTTTTGGGGTTTTATGGTATGTGTGGGGAGTGGGGGAGGAGAGGCAGGGAGGAGTCCTGTTCCTTTTCTTCAAAATGACCTAGGATTAAAAATAACTTCCTTGGAGAAAACTGAACAAGTACTCAGTCATCTTCATGAAAGTCTAACCTGCACCACAGCTATCTGGGAATATCCGAAACCCATCAGTACATAGAAAGTCCTTAGGATATATTTACATATTAAATCCTAGTCCCCTCACTTCCTCGTTGGCTTTGCTTGTTTGTTTGTTTTTGTTGTTTTTGTTTTAATTTTTATTAGTGAAAAACCATGAGGTACACTCGTAGACTTACAAATTTTTGTGCTTGGGTTTCAGTTATACAATGATCGAGTACCCATCCCTGCACCAGTGCCCATTCTCCGCCACCAGTAATCCCAGTATCCCTCCCACCCACAATCCCCCCATCCCACCCTGCCTCTGTGGCAAGGCACTACCTTTTCTTCGCTCTCTTCTTTTGGGTGCTGTGCTTTGCAAAAGAGGAATTGAGTGGCAATCATGTTCGGTCTATAGTCTACTTTCAGCATGCTTCTCCCACCCTGGGTGGATCTTCCCAATACCGTTATTTAGTGCTCCCTTCTCTATATGAGCTGCCTTTACCCCTAGAGTGTGCGGCTAGCCTCCAAGCTATGGAGAAAAACTTCCTGTATTTATCTTGGCTATTCTTGGGTGTTAGACTCCTATTTTGTTACTTTATGTTCCCCAGATGAAAGCAATCTTTCTGTCTGTTCCTCTCTTTCTGACTCACTTCGCTTAGCATGATACTTTCCATGTAGTACCACTTGTATGTAAATTTCATGACTTCATCCTTTCTAACAGCAACATAGTACTCCATTGTGTAGATGTACCAAAGTTTCTTTAACCAGTCATCTGTTCTCGGGCACTCAGGTTTTTTCCAGATTCTAGGTATTGTAAACAGTGCTGCAATGCACAAACAAGTGCAGATGTCACTACAACTATTCTTTTTTGCCTCTCCGGGGTATATTCCCAGGAGTGGTATTGCTGGGTCAAATGGGAGCTCAATTTCTAATTTTTAAAGAATCATCCTCAGCACAATGGAGTACTATGTAGCTCTTAGAAAAGATGAAGTCATGAAATTTACATACAAGTGGTACTACATGGAAAGTATCATGCTAAGTGAAATGAGTCAGAAAGGGAGGGTAGATATAGAAAGATTGCATTCATCTGGGAAACATAAAGTAACAAAATGGTAGACTAACACCCAAGAGTGCCAGAGATTAGTACCAGGAATTTTGCTCCATGGCTTGGAGGCTAGCCACACATGCTAGGGGGAAAGGGAGCTCAGATAGAGAAGGGAGCACCAAATAAAGGGTGTTGGAAGGATCTACCCAGGATAGGAGAAACATGCTGAAAGCAGACTATAGACCAAACAAGATTGCCACTCAATGCCTCTTCTGCAAACCAAAACACCCAAAAAGGAGAGAGATAACAAAAGGGAATGCCCTACCATAGAGGCGGGGGGGGGGGGGGGGGGGGGGGGGGATGGTGGATGGGAGGATACTGGGACCCCTGGTGGTGGAAAATGGGCACTAGTGGAGGGATGGGTACTTGATCATTGTACAATTGAAACCCAAGCACAAAAATTTGTAAGTCTACAACTGTACATCATGGTGTTTCACTAATAAAAAGAAAAAGAAAAAAGAAAAGAAAATTTCAAATTTATTCCTAAAAAATAAATAAATAAAATAAACTGACCTGGATGGGGAAGAAGATGAGCACAGCTTGGGGGACGAAGAGGAAGAGGCAGAGGCTCAGGGCTGCTTTTGTCCCAAGGTCCAAGAGGACGCCTGGGGCATTTGCATAGAGAAAGCCATGTCACGGGTTCAAACACTGGTGGATAAACTGACCTGGGTGGGGAAGAAGACCAACACAGCTTGGGGGACGAAAAGCCCTCTTTGGTTTTTAAAATGCATTGTGATGGTCAGAATTGGAGAGACTGAAAAGCTCGAAAGTAGTAATTCCATTCACAAATCGATTTTTAGAGAAAAGAGATAAATATAAATTGGGCAGCTGTAGTATAACATTGGTTTGTCCTTTCTGCCTTGCCACAGGGAGCTTAAGTTTATTGGGCTGCACCCATTCACAGTGTTCCCAAGGCATTCCAATTCCTCTGTGTTTATCTGTAAACTCTTTCTTTGTGTTCTGCTCCCCCAACTGGCCAATCATCTTGATCTCCTAATCAGGCTCTGTTAACCTGTAAAAATATTGCTTTCCTCTTCTCCTTATATCCTTTGCATGGTCAATTCAGGACAATGTCCTTTTTGTGTAGCCACAGGAAGACAGTTAATGCTATGCTTTTGTAACTTGGGAGTTAATTGACTCCGAGTAATATTCAACCCAGGGCATCTATTTTCTTGACTTAAGCCTCAGTTTCCCTTACTTCCTAGCACCCCAAAAGCAGGCTCCCGACGAGGAACTATATGGACCCAGGGCAAGCTGTGAGCTACCCTGGCATTGAAATGGGACTAGCCAAAGAACCATAATACTTAACTATAAGTTAAGAGCCTGGTCATGGACAAATTCTGTCATGATCCAAAAAGTAACAACTAGATTAGGACCCTGATAGGGTTAGGAAAGATTAATCTGGTCTGAGCACTAGTCTGAGATCTATAGTGAGATGTCCCCAGGGGAGTCACCCTACAAGCTTAATGTATCTCTTACTATGTCCATACAAAATAACTAATATTAAAAAGTAAAATCAAAATGAATGTTTAAATGGCCTTGAGTGGATCTCCTGACTAGGTTTTGAAATGTTGATTGTGCTACCTGACCTAGGTGTGGTTGCTACCCCCAATGCTGGGAGGTTGGGAGAGACTAGAGGAGAGACCAAGACTGCGAGTCAGAGTGCAGAGAGAAAAGCAAGGGAGTCAGGAGACGGGAACGAGTGGCTTAGTGAGACTGGAACAGGCGCGTGGGGAAAATGGAATAAACAGCAAACGATCTCCCACCAGCCTGGTCCTTGTTTCCTCCTTCATCTGCCCGTGGCATCGGCCATCCCAGGGAGCGAAGCAGCACGAGACCACCGAATGCAGGCAGCCAGAGAGAGCCATGGGATTCCTAGTTGTTTGGTGATTACACAGTTGGCATCCTTGGGTGGGCCACAGCAAGGCAAGTGCCCACCTCTCCCACCCCACGTTCCTCTGGATGTTATATGGGGGGGGGGGGGGGGGGTGCCCAGCATACGTTATGGGCGTTAGGACAAGGCAAACCTTTGGGTGACCCTTTGTCCTCCTCCAGAGGGCCTCCAATAAAGACCCGCCACAACAATATAAAGACACACCATCTCCAGGACACACGTGAAAAACCCCACTCCAGCAGCGAATAGGACACTTGATCTGTTTGTTCACATCTCCTGAATGCTGAGTGGAACCAACAGACAAGTTAGGGGGTGGGGATGGGAGGGACACACACAGCAAATGACTAAAGGGTGGAAAGTCTTTAAAAAGAATTTTGTGGTGGTGACCAAACCTTGGCTCCGGAAACGTAGTTCGAAACACAGGGAAAGAAGGGCTGCAGTAGTAAAGCCTGGGGCACTAAGCCCCAGTGCTCATCCCAGTGCTAAAGAAAGCGGCATTGAGAGGAGACAAGTCTACAGAGCTCACAGCTGTACTGAGCCCAGGCATCCGTTCAGCCCCAAGAACCCACGGGCATCTCCCACCCAGAGCCAGGACAGGGCCAGGAGTCACAAGGGGAGTTTGGAGAAACAAATTCTAATCACCTAATGGCAATATCCATTATTTCTCCCACACACCAGCACCAGACCTATGACACAGGAACCTCCTCAAAAAAAAAAAAAATCAAAATAGAACGGTTAGTGGGCGAGGAAGATAATGCACACGGCTGGAATGTGTATCTTAGATGTACTTGACCATAGTCTGACTCACAACACTGCACAGTCCCACAAGTCCTGTTGATGCTGGTGGCCCCTGAGCAATGCCTGGGTAACCCTAATAGCCCCCAATATCTATGGGATGAGAAGAACTGCACCGCTGGACCCAAGGCCTGAACCATTGGTCCCACATAGCAGGGCTGAGTATCTATGAAAGTAGCCTCAGAACCTCTGAGTATGTTTGGGAATCTGCCCAAAAAACAGAAGTGTTAAAAGAAAAAGAAGCTCAATAAATCCTTACTGCAAGGAAAAGAACAGTAGAAAACTGGAAAATGGGATTTATGTTTCTTTCATTTCTAAAGTTTATTGATGAGAATTTGGAGTTCTACATATCTCTACTGTATAGCAAAACATATTTTCTAAAGAGTATAAAGAAGAACCCAGAGCCACAATTCAGTGGTTTAGAATGGCCGACTCAAGCATTCGTTCTTAAATTCAAATCTCTCTACTGCCATATATGCCAAGCAATGTTGTGGTATCTCTACCACTGGAACCTGGAGCCAGGATGTCCATAATTTGTGGCACTCTGAGTGATCTTCTGTCACACCACAGCTAGGTATATACCATAAGAAGGGGGTTCAACTCCCAACAAGCATGAACCCTGGTGAACATCTGTATAAGCCCCTAAAGGAATACAAGAAGTACAGTCTTGGGGCACTGGTGTCGAGTGTGTGAGTATGCAAGCATCAAAACCTGACATGTGACCCCCATCAAGTACCACAGTTAAATGTGCACACACCACAACCTGACTTGTGTGTACAACCTGACTTGTGTGTGATGCCTTCCTCCATCCATCCCTGCAAAATCAACTGCAATGAAGGATAAATGAAACAAGAAATGAATACAAGAATGAATACAAGAATGCAAGATAAGCACTAAATATTAAAACAAGAAAAATTTCAAGAGAAATGTTTACCCTTAGAAAGCTATTTAGCTGTGATCTGTTTCAAAGCCCATTGAAAACATCCTTCATGACTGATGTCTTGTTAATCATGTTAAGTTCATCACTAGACAAAGAACTCAAGGCGTAAAACCTTTACCTGGTTCAAACTCTCTTCTAACTTAAATCATCTCTGGCTTCCTCACACTGAGGTCTGCAGAGCCCTTGCAGACTCTTCATATCTAGAATTTCATTTTTGATTTTTGAGGTTTTAGGGGGTTGGGATTGTTTATTTTGGGGGGTATTTTGTTCACTCCTGGCAGTGTTCAGGGAACCACGTGGTCTCAGGACTGGATCTAGGGGATTTCCACAAGCAAAGCTTGTGCTCTGGCCCTCTAAGCTATCTCCTCAGTCCCAGGATCTAGACTTTTGTATTTTTCCAAGATTATCTTAAATATGAGAAGTAAAGAAAGCATATCCTGGACAATCTGAATGGTAACCCCACAAGCATATTCCCCATCAGGCTCTTTCAGTGTTCACACTTGTACATGTGTACTACCAATATGGTATCCAACGAAAGCCAAGCAACACTAATATCCTAACTAATAATAAACATCTTCACAAGCTCTTCCACTTAGGAAGATTAAGTTCCAAAGGCTATTCAGAATTCCAAAGTGACACTGTGTCCCTTCAAAAATGGCTTTTTCTGCTCTTTTCATTCATGTTATGCAATTTTTTTTACATTTTCTAAGGCTATTTCTATTTATCATTAACAAAATGTTGACTATTTCATCCAAAGTCTCAGGTTAAGGCCTACAAAACAGGAATGTGGAGTCATGGATTTCCTGACAGCGTATTGTTGGGTCCTTGGACTCCTCAGCTAACATTCAACTTCCTCAACCAGTGGAACTGCATTACCGTCTAAGAATCAAGCTGACACAAAAAGGGAAGTCACAGAGCAAAAACAGATCTTTCCATTAGTAAATCTAATAACTATGATTTCATGTTTAGCAAACCACTATCATCAATAACAATTCTGTTCTTAAATTTGAATCTTAGTTATTTCATAACCTTGCTTTGAGTTTTGCTTGTAAATCTAATTTTATTTTATAGTTGTGAAACAACCATAAACATAGTTATGATTATACAAACACACATTAAGTAGCATTAATTTTTATCATTCAAGTCCATGCTGGAGAGTACACAAGAACTGTTTTTCTAAGTTTGAAGTTGTTCCCATTGTAATTTTCATTGTGTAAGTTTCATTTGTACACAAGTTTAAAACTTGAAATGAGTCTAATTTTACAAATAAAAGTAATAACACTCAGAAACCATCAGAACCCTGTTTTGACCATTCAGTCATCACAATCAGTATCTGTATCAATCCAATCTGTATCAGTGTGTATCAATCACCAGACATGCCAGAAAAGAACTGAAAACAGAAAGCCTCTCCTCTACCACATCATGAGGAAAGAACCTGGCCCAATTAAGATTTTGTAGTATAAGAAAGGCATTTAAATATTCACTGTAATATCACAAATGCCCTAAAGTCTACACAAGAATTGTACTACTACTATTACTACTAATGATGACCATAATACAAATCTTATAAATGGCAACTATTTGCATTACATTTACTATAAACCAGTACTATTGTAGGCCCATCACATATTAACTTTCAATCTTCCCAACAGCCCTGTTTCACACATTAGGAAAATGAGGTACAGAGAGAGGAAGCTAATAACCTAGCTCATATTAGCTTATAAAACTAATAAGTGATACAGGTAGGATTCAAGTTCTCAAAGTAATATAACCATAACTCATAAATATTACTCACTATGCCTCTTCTACAAAGCCTGTAAGAAAGGATGGAAGTAGATCTTTTGAAGTATAAAAATCAATGAAGAGTATTTCCAGATAGCTTTCATTAATTATCTAGTAAAGTGAATATTCCAGCACCAAAACAACTTGCTAAAGTTCTTAAATTCTCCTCTAAGTTAATAACGATTATTTGATTTTCTATTTGAAAAAATTACTCCCAATGGTAAGGTATTTTAATGCCACCCTGTTGCTATTGAGAGAAAAGTTACCTTTGTAGATCCTGTTCAAAGAAAGCTCATACTTTGATCCTTAATATCCCATGAAGTAAAAGGTTATGTTTAATCTATATTTTATAGATCTAAAAGTCAAATTAGTTTCTGGGATAAACAAGCAGAGTGTGATGGTAAGCATATTCTTTAGTTTTCATTTCATTCCTAATCTAGACAATACTATGTGCTGAGTTAAAGACAATTACATTAGTGTAATACATAGCAGTTTTTTCTTGTATTATTCTGCAAGCATAAACAAGTTATACACATGTTAATTTACAATCTATATAAAAAGCCAATTTTAAATCCAATTTATAAGGCAATAAATACATAAAGATTTGAGGACAAAGCAATAAAGTTATGCCATAAAGTAGAGTTAATTCAAGACAACAATAATAACAGCATGACAAATTTAGCGTTCTACCAACTGCACAAAGGTGTTTCAGGTAACAGCTGTTCAGAAGCAATTGCTACAAGACAGACTAGATGAGATGCAAAGTTTCTTAGTGTAATAAATGTATGTCAGTTAGCTTGCCTCATAATTAAAGACATGAGTTGTGGAGGGGGGGGAAAAGCAATTAAGTCTTGCTCTAAATCTGAGACAATCATCCCTAGTCCAACCCCTTTCACACACAAAGTGCTCCAGAAATAGTAAATACCATATATAATCATTTTTCCTTAGGTCTATATGCTGTCAAAAGCCACTGATGTAATTTGCTTTTTTCTGTAAGCTATCTTTGAACCAAAATATAAGGAGAAAATTTTTTTGCAGAATCAAAGATTAAACCCAAAGCTTCACACATGCAAGGCGCATACTCTACTGCTGAGTCACATCCCAACTCCCATCCAATAAAAGCTTTATTTTCTCTGATAGAAAGAAAAGAAGACCTAAAAAAAAAATACAGAGCAACTTATTTAAATGACTGGCCAAAAATAAAGTGACTTCTACCTTCTAATAGAAGTTTTACTCTCTGAGTGAGTTAGGGGCAATTTTGATCTAAATAAAACTCAAGTGCCAAAGCTTTCAAACTAATTACACAAGTTTCAGTTCTTGACAGTTTAACTCACTCATTGATGCACTCACTCCCTCATAGGAGTTTCTATCCAAGGTGGTTTCCCAAATCTAGAGTGTTTTTCCCATTAGGACTCACATGGGAGTCTGTGCTCAGTCTCGTTCCCCATCCAAAGTTTTGCTGTAGGAAAACATTCATGAAGGGCTGGAGCGATAGCACAGCGGGTAGGGCGTCTGCCTTGCACACAGCCAACATGGCCGACCCGAGTTCGATTCCTCTGCCCCTCTCGGAGAGCCCGGCAAGCTACCGAGAGTATTCGATATGCCAGACACAGTAACAACAAAGTCTCCAATGGAGACGTTACTGGGCCCGCTCGAGCAAATCGACGATCAAAGGGAGGGCCTTTACTTTTACTTACTTTACCCTTCATTTGGCCATCTTGGCTTCCCTCTTCCCTCTTTCAACAGTTCAACTCTAAAAACCTGAAAGCATCACTTAAGTTGTAGATTCAATGGAGAATTGCATATAAGTGGATCAACATGAAGAGTATCATGCTAAATGAAATGAGTCAGAAAGAGAAAGATAGACATAGAAGGACTGCACTCATTTGTGGAATATAAAGCAACAGAATGGGAGACTAGCACTCTAGGACAGTAGAGATAAGGACCAAGAGGATTGCCTCCACAACTTGGAAGCTGGCCTCACATGCTAGGGGGAAAGGCAGCCCAGATAGAGAAGCGGCCACAAGTAAAGGATGCTTGGAGGGCCCGCTATGGAGGGGAATTGTATGCTGAAAGTAGACTATAGACCGAGCATGGTGGCCACTTAACATCTATTTTGCAAACCACAACACGCAAAAGTAGAGAGAGAGTAAAAGGGAATACTCCTGAGAGGCAGGCATAAAGACCACACAAAAATCATCGTCTCTTCCGCAGCTATGAAAGTAATACAGCAGGTCATGATGTATGAATTGTAAATGTCATTCCAGAGAACAAAACTGTAGTTGTCTTTTGCTTTCCTAATCACAAATCTTTCAAAATAAAATGTTAACACACACAAAAAAAAAAAAATTAAATGATTCTGATGGTCCAACTGAAACGTGTATTTCTGATCTATTAAACCAAACCTCCTACTGTGTTGCTTCTCATTGTTATTCCTGCTGTGTTCGTTTGCTATGGTGCCATAACAAATTACCGGAAACCTGAGGGCCGGAACAACAGAGGGCTGGAGTGATAGCACAGCAGGTAGGGCATTTGCTTTGAACACAGCCAACCCTGGGTTCAATCCCCAGCATCCCATATGGTCCCCCAAGCACCGCCAGGAGTAATTCCTGGGCACAGAGCCAGGAGTAACCCGAGTGTCGCTGGGTGTGACCCAAAAAGCAAATATATGGATGTTGTGTGTGTGTGTGTGTGTGTATGTGTCTGTGTGTATTTATGGAGGGGGGCAGAGAAAGAGAGAGAGGGAGGGAGAGGGGGAGGGAGAGAGAGAGAGAGAGAGAGAGAGAGAGAGAGAGAATAGAGAGAAATTTATGTCCTCATTCTTGAAGACCATGAGAATGAAATAGGTTTCATTGGTCTGAAATTAAGATGTCAGCAAGATTATTCATTCACTCGAAACTTCCACTTAAGATCAACTCTTTGCCCCTTCCAACTCCTGATGCCTACCAGCATTCTTTGGTCTATGGCTGCATCACCAGTCTTGGTCATGCTGTCACTTTGTCTCCTTTTCCACAGACAAATCTCCCTCTGTCTTTCTTTATAATAGCCAAAGGCAACAGGATATGAGAACTTGTCTACAGAACAGACCTTATCAGGGGCAGGAAAGGAGGGTGGAGGAGAAACCATTCGGTTTGCCATGATACGGATGCAACTAGAAGATATCAGATTGAGTGAAGTTGGTCAGAAAGTGACAGAAACAGAATGATCTCTCGTATGGGAGACTTAAAGATACACAGAGAGGTCCCAACAAAGGTCCAAAGGCAACACCATGAGAGATATAATCCACAAAACTGAGTTCGAATGGAGAGAAGAGTTGAAAGGGGGAGCATCAGGAATTATGAGGAAAGGAGGTAGGTGGGTACACTGGTGATTGGCGTGGTGTTGAAATTCTGTACATATGAAACCATAATTAACAGTAGTGTAAGCACAATACCTCAATCAATTACAAAAAAGTTTTAAAATTCGTTGGAGGGAAGAGAACACTGAAGGAGGTGAGGAACAAGAACATTATTTAAATGAAACCCTATAATGTATGGTAAATTACAGTATCTCAAATAAAATTTAAATCAAAAAATAAGTAAATCTTCCTTCAGAGACCTATTTAAGTACACATGTGTTTTCAGTCAATTCTTCATGAATAATCCAGAATGACCTCTGCATTATGGTTTTAAGCCCTATTGTCATGACTGAAATATTTTTTGTAATATAAAATGATATTCATAAGGTTTAAAAGACTAGGGGATAGGGGAAGCAGAAAGGGAAGTATCATTATTCAGTTTACCAAAGCAAATAGGCCAAAGCAAATAGGCGAGGGTCAGAGTAAAAGTACAGCAGGTAAGGCATTTGGACATGGCAGACCCAGATTGGGCCGCTGGCACCCAATATGGCCCCTTGAGTGCAGAGTCGGGACTAAGCACTGAGCACCACCAGGTGGGGCCCAATAACAAAACAAAACAAACAAACAAAAAAAAAGCAAAAAAGCAATTAGGCTAGCATACAATAATCTCATGAAACTTGCTCTGATTTCAGCTCAAATTCTCAATACAATGAAGAATAGTTCTCTGGGTATCAAGCTACTTTATCACTGCACAATCTGCCTATAATCAGCAAATTACTAAATCTACATTCATTAAAGGCATTATTAAGTATTGATAATGGTTCCTGACTGAGAAAACAATGAAGATTAAAACTCCTGATGGCATGGGAGAGAAACACAAGACAATGACAAGAAAGTCCACACTAGATAAGTCAGTTTATCTAGTTTTGGTTTTGCTGGTTTGAACCAGCCTCACAAACTGGCAACTATGCGACCCAGTCAACATTGTAATTTCTGTATCTTGCTAGAGTGATAGCACAGCGGATAGGGCATTTGCCTTGCATGCAGCCGACCTGGCTGACCCTGGTTCAATTCCTCTGCCCCTCTTGGAGAGCCCGGCAAGCTACCGAGAGTATCTCGCCTGCATGGTAAACTACCTATGACGAATTGGATATGCCAAACACAGTAATAACAAGTCTCACGATGGATATGTTACTGGGCACACTCAAGCATATCAATGAACAACGGGAGGACAGTGCTAATTTTCCTAGCAATCAATACTAGTTAATACTAGTTAATTGATTGCTTAACTAGTTTTACTAGTTAATCAATTCTGTCTATCTTATAGCTTTTTGTATGGAAAAAGAAAGGCACCTGCTAGGGACAGGACAGGGCTTCACATAAGCAAGGCAAGTGATTACAATGGTACATCCCCTTGAAAGCCTTCCTATAAGAATTAAAGGAGTTAACATTTATTGAACACTTAAAACCATGCTTGACTGGCTCATGAAGGTCAATTGCTATTATTAACAATGCCAGAATACAGTAGACAGATATTATTGAACAAAATGAAAAATCTCTCAATGCCAAAATTGCGGGCACTAAAATGACATACTTAAATAAAAATCAATAATCTATTCTATGAAAGTCATAAGATTAGTTGCGCAATTTACATTAAAGTCCACAAGAATTTTTACAAGCTACCCCTAACTAAAATGAAGAGCGACTGTCAGCTTGGATCACTGAGTTTACCAGTGAGCATCAAAAAGCTGGTCTGGTCCAGTTCTCAAGAATTCTCCCAATAGCGATCACTCTTCCTCTCCCACGAGCAGCTCAAAATGGCACACGATTTGCGTGAGCCAGAAAAATTCTACAACATCATACAAATCAAGAGATTCAAATCTTCAAGATCAATTAAGTACAGTGGATAAACTGTGCAGGACATTAGCAGGAACCTATTTGAAAAGTCACCAAGAATCTGAAGATTGTCACTCTCCAGAAGCCTGCCATTTGGTCAAAGTAACAGTGGCCCTAGTAGGCATTCCCCGGCCAAAAGTGGGGCTGGATGCAGGGTAAGTGGTTCAAAAAGAGTACTAAGTTTTTTACTAAATCAGCTCAAATTTTCAGAAAATAATTCCAAATTTATTGTCAATTCTCTGGTACTTGAGCATATCCAGGAAGACTAAACCCCCAAGATGCACCGTAGAAGTTACAGGGATTTGGATTCACCCGACATGAATTCTCCCTGCCATGTGGAGATGGTCCTTACTGAAAAATAGCACATTATTCCTAAACCTGAAAAGGACATTACACTAAAGGAAAAGAAGAAGGAAAGAGAAGTAGCCACAAAAACTCACAGCCTGAGAATACACTAGTTATAAAATTAAATACAAATAAAAGTTTTAAGTACAAATAAAAGTTGTATGAACGGGGGTATGGTGCCGCCAGCAGGTCAATCTGTACCTGTGAGGCGAGTGCATCAGCAGCCTGATGGAGCCTTCAGACTTCCAGATACCCCAAAATTGCTGCTGTGCCTTTGGCCAGACCCCAAAACCTTGGGGCATAGTTTACCAAGAAAGTAAGCGGCCAAAAGTTAAGTATGTAGGAAACACACCCACAAACCACCTCCGGCTCAGCTATATAATTGGAGGCATGACCTCTCTGATTCCTGATTGAACTGCTTAATGGCCATGATCCCAGAGACTCAGAAACAAATCTCAAAACCCAGTGGCTTTTCGCAGAAGTGTAACCAGACCCCGCAGTAGGTTACTATCGCCGGGCCACCCCAGGGGGAAAGGGTGCTGTCCCTTTGCCTGCCCCCACTTGGTGGCTGGGTGGCCGCCATCCTCCAGAGACCATTGGACAGTCAGGCTTGGGCACGCAGTGACAAAACATGTTGAGCCTCACAGGATGGGGGTGGAACCGGTCCTATCCTCCCCACCCCAACGAGACCCCAATTCATAGCCCACGAATGCCTCTCTGGCTCCTGATCAAGCTGCTTAACGGCCATGATCCCAGAGACTCAGGAGCAAATCTCGGAACACAGCAGTTTTTGGCAGAAATCCCTCCAGATTTAAGTGTAAAAATTTCGGAATTTCAAAATCACACGGCCACTACTGCAGCCACGGGACATCATATGTTATTCATAACCAGCAATAGAAAACAGATTGTCTACTGTTGCCTTTTCAGCAGTATTGGGGTAAAATCTCAAATAATAATGGTAGGTCTGGTGTCAAAATATTGAATGTGATCAAAGTAGAAAGAGAGTAATGTGGAAATCATCTGCCCCACAGGTAGGAGAGGGTGTGGGATGGGGCTATATTGGGGTTGATGGGGTGGAAAATGGGCACTGGTGAAGGTGCAGGTGTTTCATTGTATGACCAAGACTTAGACCCGAAAGCTTTGTAACTGCTCTCACAGTGATTCAATAAATAAAATTATAAAAAATGGAAAAAAAAAAGTAAGGTGGAGTTCATGCACAATTCAATCAGGTAATCAGTGGTTGAATAAATAGCAGTACTCCTACGTTAAAAAAAAAAAAGTTGTACGAAGTTTAGTCTTTTAAAAAAAAATTGGCCCACATCCTAGAAAGAGACTTCTCCAGAAGCCAAGTGCACCACTCTCACTCAGAATATGATGGCCACCAGGGTGTATTATGTTTCTTAAAAAAGGGAGAGTTAGGTATTAAGTACCAGTGGAGTCAGGGATATGGCTCAATGGCTGATCACATCCCTTATAGGTGTGAGGCTTTGAGTTAGATCCTCAGCACTGCTCCAGAACACCAAGTCCCTTGCACCACCACCACAGGAAGGAAGGAAGGAAGGAAGGAAGGAAGGAAGGAAGGAAGGAAGGAAGGAAACAAACTACAATGTAAGCAACATAAATTATTTTCAGATATTACAGGGGTTCCAAGTTCCTTCTAAGTTATGAAATTTACAAATTATGAAACAAAACGAATTTACATGATTAACCTAAAAGTAGATTGTTTATTTTTTTTTTCCTTTCTACTTTGTTTGCTTGGTTTTTGAGCCACACACATGATGCTTAATGCTTACCCCCACTGTACTCAAAGATCACTCCTGGCAGCTGAAATGCAAGATGAAAGCCCTACCCAATGTACAATCCTTCTGGCCCAACCAAAAGTAGATTGTACAAACAAAAAGAGCAACTGCCTTAATGAAATTTTTCATGTTAAATAGAATCCTTCATTTCCAAGTTAGCACTATTCTGATTGTTTTTCAGTTCTACAAAGAAACATTTAAAAAATACACATCTTGGGACTGGAGAGATAGCACAGCGGGTAGGGCGTTGGCTTTGCACGCAGCCAACCTGGGTTCAATTCCCAGCATCCCATATGGTCCCTTGAGCACCGCCAGGAGTAACTCCTGAGTTCAGAGCCAGGAGTGACCCCTGTGCATCGCCAGGTGTGACCCAAAAAGCAAAAAAACAAAAAAATAAAATAAAAAATACACATCTGATCCTCCTCGCACTCATGAGCAGATACTTGATTTAGCATAATCCATGCTATCCCTCATCGTCAACTTTGCTCTCAATTTCATTCAACTTTCATTTTTATAAGATTTTATTAATGAATCATTGTGAAAGTCAACTATAATTTTATCTTATATTTACAACTTACTATTCATCAAGTTTTTATTCCCTTAATGCATATCTCTTAATTTATAAACTCTTAATGTTTATTGTTCACGGAAGCAGCATGTTGGAATATAAAATCTGACATATAACTAAAAAAATAATTTCCCAGGCCAAGGAGTTTGATAAAGGGCTCCTGTACTTTGCTTTGCATGAAGTAGGTCCAACTTAGATTACAGTACCACAGGAGCAAAACCAGCAAAGCACCTGCCAGAATGGCCCAAAAACAAAAACAAAAAAAAAATATTAAATTTTCAATGTGTGGGACTCACCCAAAACTTGTCAACCCTATTTTTGTTTTTTTTTTTTTTTATTTACACGCACACCAATCATTGCCCATTCTTTTTGCTGTTCTGTTTTTGTTTTTGCTTGGGGGCCACACCTGGCAAAGCTGGGGGGGGAGGGGGAGGAAGGGGGCGGGGTGTCATTGAAAGCAGGGAAGGTGGAATCCAGGTCAGCTGTGTGCCAGTCAAACGCTCTATAAACGCTTCTGTGCTATCATTCAGACCGCATCACTACCCATCCTTACATCAAATAATTAATGCCAACTTTTAAAACTAGAGAAGTGTAAAAATTGCGATACTACAACAAGTTGGGCGTTTGCCTGGCACGCTGTAGATCAGGGTTTAATCCCGGGTACCCCAGATGGTCTCCCCTACCCCCAGGCTGCCAAGAGTAATCCCTGAGAGCTGAGCCAGGAGCAAGCCCTGAGCACTTCTGGGTGTGGACCAAAAACCAAAAAGAATAAAAAAAAATTATAGGAAGCTATTTCGTAACACTTCCCTTGGATGTGAAGAGGAATGAGAAACATGCAGAATAGCAAGCTCCAAACACTCAGACTTCTTTCCAGTCCAAATGAAACATTTCTTAGCAGTGATCTCAGGCCCCGCCAAATTTTAAACCGAGTTTGACTTTGAAAAGTGTATCCATTTTTTTTTTAAGTTTCTCTTCGATTGACATAGTAAACAGGAAAAGAAACCCCAGCAGCTAAAAAAATTCTTTGTCTTGTGACCCTAACAATTCAGGATAGGGAGTAGAAGTTCAATTTAAAAAAAAAAAAAAAAAAAAAAAAAAGCAATAGCCACCTACATGACGTCAACACATTGACATCTGGGCGCACCAAGTCTTAAAACTGGGGGCAACACAAACACAAATTCGGGGTCTTTCCAAGGCTTAAGCCTTCCTAAAATCTATGAAGCGAGTGGCGATCATCTCAAACAAAATTCAGCCCTCCTAAGGGTGGACCCACCCTCTGCTGTCACTCAAGTCCGAGTTAGTTAATAAAAAGGAAAGATCAGGGTGGGGAAGCTGAGCACAGCTGCAGGGCGGGAGGAGCCTCAGCCAGGTTCCAAGCAAAACTTACAAATTTCGGGCGCTTCTCCCCAGGTTCCTCCGGGCCTCCGGGGGGCGGCGGGTACGGGGGGCCCTTCCGGCGCTGCGTCTTGCTCTGCCGGCAGCTGCGGAGCGAGACCGAGGAGGGCTGGGGGACCCCGGCAGAGGCGCCCGGGGTGGCGGGGTGCAGCCGCGGCCGGTGCCGATCCATCGTCGCCGCTCCCCGGAGCAGAAAGAAGGGTCTTGCTCTGCAGCTCACACGCGGGGTGCTCCGAGATGCCGCCGTGGACGCCCCTTCCCGGTTCCGCTCACCGGTCTCGGCCCAACCGCTGCGACCAGGGAAGGAGCCAGCACATCCGAAAACTCCCGCCACCGCCGAGCGCTCGGAAGCCGCCAATCCGGAGCCGCCTGGGAATCGGACACACCCAGGAGCCGCCTCTTCCGGTCAGGGCAGAAATGTGATTGGCTGTGCCGTCCGCCCTTTTCTCCGCCCCACCTTCCCGCGGTGCAGACCGCTCCCCTTTAAGGGCGCAATCCGGAGCTCTCTTGCAGAAACGCGGGGATGCGAGTCACCTAGATGCGAGTCACCTGGCGGGGTGTTTTGGAGTTTGGTTAACTCATTCCCTGCCAGCGTGGAAGGCTGGAGAATCCACTCTGCTCCATCAGTTGAACAGGGGCTGGAATGTGAATTCACTGGCTTATCCTCTGCCTGCCTCTGGAGCCCAGCGTGCACAGTGCACTTGGAGAAGTACTTTTAGGATCCTATCCTAGCTGCCTTCTCCCCAGCTCATGGATGTTCGACCACTGTGTGACTGAAACTCAAACATGAAAGCTTTGTAACTGTATCTCACGGTGATTCCATAAAAAAATTAAATTTAAAAATAAATTTAGGATCTATTCTTCAAAAGGGTTTGGAGGCTGGAGAGTATTATTGCAGTCACCTGCAATTCCCAGGGAATGTTTTCCCTAGATAGAACCACTGAGCTCCCCTGCTGGAGTAGCAGAGAGGTCCACCCAAACTAGACCTTGGTTTTACCTTTAAGGGACTCACAGTTTAGTGGGGTTTGCACTCCTTTAGACAAATTGGTGTAAAAGTCATAGCATAACAGGTGTTTATACAAATAGCAAAGTAGTATAAATGTTATCACATAGCACTTACATTTAAAGTTAGCTGAGAACCAGGAATTTTGCTCCATGACTTGGAGGCCAGCCACACGTGCTAGGGGAAAAGGAAGCTCAGATAGAGAAGGGATCACCAAATAAAGGGTGTTGAGAGGGTCCTCCCAGGATGGGAGAAGGATGCTGAAAGTAGACTATAGACCAAACATGATTGCCACTTAATACCTCTCTTGCAAACCACAGAACCCAAAAGGAGAGAGAGAGAGAACAAAAGGGAATGACCTGCCACAGAGGCAGGGTGGGATGGGGGAATGGGGGGTGGGAGGGATGCTGGGACCCATGGTGGTGGAGGATGGGCGCTGGTGGAGGGATGGGTACTTGATCATTGTATAACAGAAATCCAAGCACAAAAATTTGTAAGTCTATAACTGTACCTCGTGGTGTTTAATTAAAAAATAAATAAATAAATAAATAAAATAAAAATACTTTTTTCCAGAAAAAAATAAATAAAGTTAGCTGAGAGAGTGGGGTGGGGGTGGTGGGAGTGATTGTGAGGACATTGGTGGTGGAAAATGCATGCTGTTGGAAGTATGGGTGTTTGATCATTGTATGACTGAAACTCAATCATGAAAGCTTTGTAACTATCATAGTGATTCAATAAAAAAAAATAACGTTAGCTGAGAATAAGGGAGGGAGATAATTTGCAGAAGAGGATCTGAAAAGGAAAGTTGCAGGGGAAGAAAGTATTTCATTGGGTGGAAAAATAACATAGCAGGATGTTCTTGGAAGGGATATGGCAAAGAGCGATCAAGAACACAGAGATGAAAAACTTCAAAACACATGTGACGCAGGGCCTTGGCCTAGGGCCATGCAAGAGTTTTTTGTGTGTTCCCAGGGTCAAGCTACAAAGATCCAGCAGTTTTTGTATACCTTAGTGTGGCAGCCCTTTAAAAATCATCTTTTGGGAACAATCACTGAGCATATGCTCTGCATGCAGGAGGCAGGGGTGGCATCTCCATACACCAAATTGTTTCTCCAGCCCCACCAGGTGCTACAAATGAGCAACATGCAGAACTAAACCAGAACAGGAAATAGCTCTAAGAAGTGTGGAAAGCTTTGCTCAGAAATAGTTCTGAGAGAGTTTATGCTCAGCCATTTTTTTTTAATGCTTACTTACTTGCTTTCCCTATACCAGACAGAAGTTTATCTTCAAACAGCAGTAATCTTTCAGAGGCAGAATACTGGACAATAGAAAGATCAGGAGACCTGCAAATGCTTTCTCAAACCCTGAAGACTATTAGCCCCAGATGCAAATTTCATTCCAGTTATTTGGGGTAAGGGCATACTGGAGGTGTCTGATTTTTTTCCTTTTTTTTTTTTTTGGTTTCTTCATCTGCAAAAAGGGAGGTGATAATAATACCTATCAAGTGGGTGTTTGTCAGGCTTCAATGACAAGGCTTGTACAAAGCTTTCAGAAATGTCTATCAAAGCCTCTTGCGCCAAAGACATGCAGTGAAGTTTATTTCTCATAGGAGTGAGACATGTATTATAAGATCTAGGAGATTTATTAGTAAGAGAGCGTTAGAAAGCTTTTGACAGACTTGGACTTTGGCTGGATGATTTGGAGACGGCCCCTCAGGAACAGAGTGGGGAGGGTTTCTCTGGATTTGGGGGGATAGTGAACTGTAAGGAACTGAAAATAAGGGATGAGGAGATAGTATAATAAGGCACCAATCAGGTTCAATTCCTGGCATCACAGCATACCAGGAGCATTGCTGAGTGTGGTTCTGGAGGGCACCCTGAGGACTAGTGGGGTGATCTGATGTCTCCCTACAATACAGAGTCTGAGCAGCATGGCATCTTAAGCCCTTGCATTGAACCAATGGCCTGTTTGTCCAAAAATCGCCATGTTTTCTGAGTACTGTTTAGAAGAATCAAATAAAGAAAAGAAGAGTCAGAAAAACTCAATAATTGAGCATCTTCAAGATTATTAGAATAGTGGGGCTGGAGCAATAGCACAGCGGGTAGGGCGTTTGCCTTGCACGCAGGCCGACCCAGGTTCGATTCCCAGCATCCCATATGGTCCCCCGAGCACCGCCAGGAGTGATTCCTGAGTGCATGAGCCAGAAGTAATCCCTGTGCAATGCCGGGTGTGACCCAAAAGCAAAAGCAAAAAAAAAAAAAAAACAAGATTATTAAAATAGTAACCAACTAGAGTGAAGTTAAAATTTCTAACTAGCCAAGCAGCAGTCATTCAGAGTGCTCAAGAGAGACAAATGTTAGTGTTTAATGATTTGAACACTGACTTTGTGACCTGTGCTTTTTGAAAGATCAAAAGTGGCAGGGGGAGGAGTAGGACAGGGTGGGGGCGGGGGAGTATACTGTGAACATTGGTGTAGGAAAATGTACACTGGTGGAGGGATGGATGTTTGATCATTGAATGACTGAAACTAAAACACGAAAGTTTTGTAAATGTCAGCAGAGCCTGGCAAGCTACCCGTGATGTATTCAGTATGCCAAACACAGTAACAATAAGTCTCACTATGGAGACGTTACTGGGCCCGCTCAAGCAAATCGATGAACAACAGGAGGACGGTGACTGTGACTTTGTAAATGTAGCTCAAGGTGATTCAATTAAAAAAAAAAAGAAGGAAAGAAAGCAAAAAAATAAATTCAGAAACAGAAAAAAACATTCTTTAAAAGTTTTAAAGGTTGTTATGATACAGACTTTTTAAAGAAATTTTGAAAATTGAGAAAATACCTATAAACTACTACCTCCTGTTCAATTCCTGGTATATATTGGTACATTTCCTCCCTTTTTCTTCATAAGCATATTTTTGCAAATGTGCAATTATAGGAGTATCCCACCTGCACAGAAGAGCCTGGAAAGTTCCCCTGATGTATTCAATATGCCAAAAATAGTAACAACAAGTCTCACAATGGAGACGTTACTGGTGCCCACTCAAGAAAATCAATGAACAACGGGAGGACAGTGTTACAGTGCTATAGTGAGTGCAATTATAGTGCATACATAAGTGTATCCTGCTTTTTTTAGTATTATATAAAAAGATGTACCTTTTAAGTATTTAATTAATTAATAAAGATTAAAAGTGATCTGGAGTTGTCTCTCATCCTCACAGTCACATGATGACCTTATATGAAATACTGGTGTTCTGTGATTCTATTTGTAATCACCAGGAGAGCAACCTGGCCTAACTATGAATATCGGGTTAGCTTCAAACTCCTGGCTAACATCTGCCTCTGAGTGGAGAACCAGTTCCTTAATGTCAAGGGCAGTTTTTTTTTCCCCCTCATGTCCTTCACACTAAGAAGGTCCTAAGTATTAATTAATGGGTACTCCTGTAATCAGTTTTCAAGCTCTACACAGAACATATGAAAATTTCTTCAGAAATTCTTTGTGACTGCAATACAATAGTGAAAATAATATCTTCGTATGTTTTACATATTTGAAGTTTTTTATTTTGTTATATTTAGTTATTGAATCACTGTGGGAAAAGTTACAAAGCTTTCAGGTTTAAGTCTCGGTCAAACAATGGTCAAACACCTTTCCCTTCACCAGTACTCATTTTTCACCACCAACAACCCCAATATACCATCCTCCTGTCCCTCCCAATGCCTGTGAGGCAGATGATTTCTACTTAACTCTCTATCTATTTTGTTTATATTCATTATTTCGACAAAAGATGCGCCATTATTGTTTAGAGTTTCCACCCAACAATCAGAACTTCTGAAAAAGCATTGTGAAATGATTTGTTTTCTATAGCTGGTTATGAGAACCATATGATGTTGCGCGGCCACTATTGTGGCCGTGTGATTTCGATTTCTGATATTTTACTAATTAAGTCTGGAGGGATTTCTGCCAAGAGTCAGACAATTACGAGATTTGTTTCTGTGCCTATGAAGCCATGGCCGTGCCGGAGAGCTGCTCATGGGGGGCAACTTGTGACCTCAGTAGGGTGTGAAGTACAAGCTGGTACCACGCCCTCTTCCCATGAGGCTGCAGTTGCCCCCTCACCGCCAGTTCATACCTGGCTTTCCAAATGAGCTCTGAGGTGGAGGCCAACTTGCTGCGGGGTGGGGCGAGAGGAGGGAAGGGCAGAAGGGAGCGAAACCATTTCCCTCCCAGAGAGGCACGGTGCCAGTGCCGTAGTTTAACACATAGTCCATTCACTTTTCTGCAGCAAGCTGCCAGGTTCTGCACTGAGTCTTTGTGCCTCGAGAGCATGGCCATGCAAGAGAGCCACTCATGGGGGGCAACTCGTGACCTCGGTAAGGAGTGAAGGACAAGTTAAAGTATTTTTATATGTGTGACTACTATTTGAACTTCACAATAACATGCATTTACCCTCATTCTGATTCCCCAGTAAGATGTAGCTGATACCCCCCAATGAGCCAACAATTTTGGAATTTCTACCTTGTGTAGGGTTGGTGTACAGGACTGGGACAAACCTGAAGGAGAGAAAAGGCAGGCCTGGATAAACCTGGAGTCTACAGTTATGTTTCTTTTCCTTACAATTTCTGTTTGATCTCGACATCCAATTACTAATCCAATCTTTTGAGGGTACACTCTTTGGGACGGGGGTAGATATTTTTGAACCAGCCACTCAGTGAAGCTCAGTGACTATTCCTAATACCACTCCTGGTGGTGCTCAGGGAACCATATCTGATGCCCAGCATTCTGTGGATTAACTGTATGCAAGTCTTTAGTTCCGTACTATCTCTCTGACACCCTGAAGTTTCACCCTAATCTAAGAATGAGATAGATCATCCCCTGTATTTTATAAGTCTTCAATATGTAATTTTACTCTGACCAGAATAGAAAACATTAAAAAGGTCAATGTTGCTAAGTTGGTTTTTTTTTTAATTTTATTGAATCACTGTGAGATAGTTAGAAGCTTTCATATTTGGGTTACAATCACACAATGATCAAACACCCATCCCTCCACGAGTGCACATTCCCCACCACCAATGTCCCCAGTATACCCGCCCTTCCCCACCCTCCCCCTGCCTCCATAGCAGACCCATACTCTCTCTCTACTTTTGGGCATTATTTGCAATACTGGACAACACTGAAAGGTTATCATGTTTGGTCCTTTCTCTACTCTCTGCACATATCTCCCATCCCGACCAGTTCCTCAAGCCATCATTTTCTTAGTGATCCCTTCTCTATTCCAGCTGCCTTCTACCCTTTGCTCACGAGGCAGGAGTCCAGTTACAGAGCAATCTCCCTGTCCCATATATCTACTATCTTTAGGTGTCAGCCTCATGTTATGTTATTCTATACTCCACAAATGAGTGCAGTCCTTCTACGTCTGTCCCTCTCTTTCTGACTCATTTTATTTAGCATGATACTCTCCATGTCTATCCATTTATAAGCAAAGCTCATGAATGTCACCAAGTTTTTGTCAAGATATAGTAAAGCACTTCCTACAGAAACAATAGAAATATAGTATGATATGACCCACATTGAACAGTATCTTGGTAGTACCCAGAAAAATGAAGATCCATGAGCCTTGAAATACAATTTCTGACTGTCTCCCTAAAGGAGCTAAAGGTAAACATATAAAAATACCTTTTTGAACACCTTCTAATAACAAAACAGGTACACTAACATCTTATATCTAGCCACATTAGTGTTGTGAAAGGTATCTCACTGTGATTTTGACCTGCTGTTTATTTTTATATAGGAAAGTTGCTAGAATACAGGTAGGCCCAATATTTTACCTATTATCATGGTTGTATGTGATCCACAATTGTAGAAGTGAAGAGTTGGAATAACAATTGTATACTCTGCACAGTCTCAAAATGCTTGCTTATCTGAAAATGTTTGCTTTACAGAAAATGTTTTCTGGCACTTACAAAATGATCACCTTCTTGGTACATTGCAATTAAGTTTTTTTCAGTGAGGGTAGTATTGTTGCAAGAAGAAAATACTGACTTTGAATAAAATTCATGACGGAGCCAAGTACGTTCCTTTGTTACATAGAAAACATGTAGGTTTTAATACAGTTTTTTCATTTGATATCAAGGTCAAGAAAATGCTGGCACATAATATAGAGAACAGATTTGATAGAGAACAGAGTTCACTACAGAGAACAGAGCTGATTTAAGGTACATTTGAAAAGAAAAATTATTATATGAATAGTTGATTCTTCTTAAAACACATTTAAGCATTTTGTGCTCTGATAAGTTTTCTCCAAGGTCTTAATGCTGTAAATTCAGATAGAAGTTCTTCATGGGGATTGTAATTAGTATAACACAGTTTAATGTCATGCTTAATAGTTTCCCAGAATGTTTTGATTAGAAAATTAATCTGCCCATGTTTGTATATGATAGAGCCATTTAAGGGAGAACAGGAATATTCCTGTTAGTGTGAGACACTAAAATAAGGTTCAATTGAAGTATTAGATGTCACTACCAGATCTCACTCCTTTGTAATAAATAGCAACAAGGAATTAAATAGTTATTAATGATGTCGTAAGATTACATCTTTAATTCCTTCAAGTTAAAACACAAATACTAAAACCCAGATGTAATTTATGGAGTCATTAGATAATAATTTATCTGACAATAGGAAATAGTAGCAATGTCTCCCAAAGCTAAAAATAAGGTAAAGATAAAGGTAAAGGCCCTCCCGTTGATCCTCGATTTGCTCGAGCGGGCCCAGTAACGTCTCCATTGGAGACTTTGTTGTTACTGTGTCTGGCATATCGAATACTCTTGGTAGCTTGCCGGGCTCTCTGAGAGGGGCGGAGGAATCGAACTCGGGTCGGCCATGTTAGCCGCTTGTAAGGCGAACGCCCTACCCGCTGTGCTATCGCTCCAGCCTCTAAAGCTAAAAATACACATGTAAAATAAGCTAGGGGAATTCCTTAGTGCCCAATAGAGACTTCCAAGATTTTTGGTTTTTTTTTTTTTTTGCTATTTGGGTCACACCCAGCAATACTAAGGGGTTACTCCTGGCTCTGCACTCAGGAATTACTCCTGGCAGTGCTTGGGGGACCATATGGAATGCTGGGAATCAAACCCAGATCAGCTGCGTGCAAGGCAAATGCCCTACCCGCTATTGCACCAGCCCCTCCAAGTTTTTTCTTTCTCTTTCATCTATGTTTCTCTCTTGTCACCACTTACGGTTTTTCTCTTGTATACAACCTTAGAGGAATTGCTAAATTCTGGGCATTAAGTAAAATCAAAGGTACATTCAGTCTGTCATATTGAAGTCTCTCCTGAAGGCATCTATGTATGGGCATTATTTGTGTGTGTGTGTGTGTATGTGTGTGTGTGTGTGTGTGTGTGTGTGTTCTAATTTTTCACTGAACCATAGATCAGAATTTATTTTGTTAATTTTCTCTGATTAATATATTGATACTTCTATCTGGTCACAAAAGGGTAGCCTTTAGCTGAAGTAGTTAACAAAGTTAGCAACCTTATCATTTTTCCAAAGTCATCTGAAATACTTACAGTTTTCTGTGAAAATCAAGCTCTTCTTACACTGTGTCCTGACACTGTGAACTGAAGTCACCAGGGAATTTTATACTGTCAGATTATCTTTCCAAAACCTTAATAACTTTCTATTTTCTGTGTTTGATTGCAGTATTCTTCTTGAATGTCTTTCACACATCTTTTGTCATATCTCTACGTCTTTCCCTGACCTCCATGCTAATTTTGCTTTTTCTTCATCAGCCCTAATGGCAAGGTCAATCCAATATCAAGGAGGGCCCCAAAGTGGATCCCAATTGACTCCACTGTGTTTGTAATCTCCAAATACTGAAATGAAGAAAGAAATCTTGTTATGTGTTTGCCTCAAATTACTCATTTGCCAAATGAAGAGGTTACATCTTGTTCTTCAAATAACCAAATTCAAGTAATATCTTGAGTACTTCAGTACTCAAAGGTATCAGTACTTCAGGAACCACTACAGAAGGTAAGGGAAAAGTCACAGATAGTATGATTCTGGAACCTCTGCAAGGTATTATTTGGGAACAGGGTGGGGAGTTGGGAGATAGATTCAGTAGCGCTTCAGATTACTGTTGGCTCCATGTTAGGTGTCTTTCCCAGAGGTGCTGTGGGTGGTGGGAGGGTAGGGACTATGCAGTGCTGAGGATTGAACCCAGGGCTCCTGTATGTAAAGCAGAAGTCCCAATGCTTTGAGCCATCTCCTCATCCATCTCCTTGGTGAGATTTAAATCAGCATTACTCTTATCTCTTGTCTGGTTTATAGTTTGTGTGTTCACTGAGATGAACACACAAAAATAATTCTATATAAAAAAAGAAAGAAAAATGGACTGGAACAAAGCAAAAAAAATCTGCAAAACATGCCTTGCATGCAGAAGCTTCTTGTTTGATACCAGCAACACATGGAGCCCCAGAACTGCTAGAAACAACCACCAAACACTGGCCTGGATGCTGTCCCTGAGCACCATGGGGTATGGTCCAAAAAACAAAATAAACACTAAAAAGAATGGACAAATTTATCAAATGACATGGAAACTAAATCCTTTTTTTCATAGTATTTTAGAGTATTTTTTAGACTTTTTTTCCTAATTGCCTTATTGTGAATTGTAATCTGCTGAATATGTTTATGTATTGCATGTGTGTGTGTTTCATATAAAAAATTGGTATTCATACTTCTGGTTTGGAGTATACCAAGTGTTATCACTACCCTACCATGTGTTGGAAAGTTCACTAAATAGCTGAGGGACTTTAAGCTACTTATTTTCTGAGATTCTTTATTGTCCTTAATAAATAGGAAGAATAAGATACAATCACATTATCAAGGTTAATTGAGGCAACACATGTATGAATGGGTTTTAGACAGTGCTTTGAACTTCTTACATGTTTCACAAGTGTCAATTTTCTTTCACCTTGAAAGTCCCATCAAGTTTGACAATCTGCAAACCTGATATTCTACTTGAATATTCTCCATTTAAGCATAAAAAAGGAACCTCTTGTAAAACCACTCCCAGTTGCCAGCTTTGCCGCTAATATTAAGTATTTCAGGCAGAAATCCGGAGCATTCTCTTTAATGTTCCCTATTCTGACAAATTATACACAAGTGAAAATAGTATAGCATGAATAGCAAATGTCAAAATCTGGAAAAGAAGAACAAAATTAGGTTGCCCCACCCCCCACCTCAGAGTTAAAATAAATTAACAAATTGTACATTTTGGGGTAGCTATTTTTTTTATGGATTAAAGGCTTGTTAATTTAAACTTCAAAACTATGCTAATTCCTATAAAAATAGTCTTCAGCAGTGCCATGGTCAAAATTGGAAAGGCAACATAATGACTCTAGAAATAGAAAGACATAGTTCAAATGTGAGCTCAACATCATTCTCTCTGCATCTGCTTCTCACCTCAGTGAGTAGCCACACAGACTCCCCAGTTTCTTAATCAAGACTCAGACTTGAAATCCTACCATTACCCTTTTCATAATACTGCTCAAATCTATTCTGTCTTTTATTTTCATAATTTTTTTATTGAGTTACCCTGAGATACAGTTACAAGCTTTGATGTTTGAGTTACAATCATACAATGATCAAACACCCATCCCTCCACCAGTACAAATTCCCCATCACCAATCTCCCCAGTATACCCCCCCTTTCCCACCCTCCCCCTGCCTCCATGGCAGACAATTTCCCCCATACTCTCTACTTTGGGGCATTATGGTTTGCAATACAGATACTGAGAGGTTATCATGTTTGGTTCTTCATCTACTTTCTGCACACATTTCTCATCCCAACCAATTCCTCCAATGACCATTTTTTTTTTTTTTAGATTTACAGACTTACTCTACTCTGTCTTATCCACACCGTTGCCCCTGTCTCCAATGGTGCTCTGCCTTGGAATTCCCTCACTGAAGAATCAGCCTTTGGCTGCCTTTTCAGAGATCCCTCCAAAGCATTCTTCAGGCCACTGACAAAAAACTCTCATTGAAAAACACACCTAAGTGCCTAGTTTCATATTCAGCTACTCCACCTTCACATCCTTCCATTTCCTTGCAAAGAATGATAGGGGGAAATTGTGAAAAACAAATTTATGTGGCAATATTGCCTTGACTATAGAATGGGCAGTCACAACCTCCTCACTCATTGTTTGATGTCAAGGAACTTCTATGTTCCACTGACCCTGAAAACTCCCCCTTGTGCCAAATCTAGGGAATTAAGTAATTCCTGCGTATTGACAGATTTTCATACATATCACCAACAGAGATTTTTAGATGTTTACTGTTTCTTCCTGGATATGAAGAGGATATTTGTATTTTAGTAGATAGTAAATTGGAGTGATAGTACAGTGGATAGGGAGCTTGTCTTGCCCCCTCACCACATATGGTCCTCTACCAGAATGATCCACAGAGCCAGGAGTAAGCCCTGCGCACTGCTGGGTATGGCCAAAATAAATAAATAAAATTTTTAATTTGAAAATTCAATTGAGCGTCAAACTACTTGTTGTTTTTATAAGTAATGTATTGCAGACTCTGTTCAATTTCTCCATTCTATTCTAATTTTCATAGAATCGGGAAGCCTTTTCTTCATTTTTCAAGTTTTAATCCTGCTATATAGTATCTTCAAAATTCTGCAATTTAGATCTATGTTTCCTTCTTTCTTTCTTCTCTTTTCCAATAAATCTTAATAAGTTTCCAAGTTTTTTTTCCTTTTCTTAAAGGCAAATACTTGAGACTAATTATCATCTCACCATATGGTTTCTTGTCTCCTCTTTATTCCTCAAAACTATCACGCAGTTCTTCTGCAATTGCTATCGAAATTCATCTGACCTCTTCCCATTATATTTGTACACCTCTAAACTTGCCATCTGTTGTTGTCCTTCAGATGGTTACTAAATCCTGAATTCATTTTAAGGTCTTGCCATTTCTATAACTCTATTTCTCACCTCTCTCAGTTATGTGATTCCCTAAACTCAATTTCCACTTCTTACTAACAGGAGGGAGTGAACTGTTGTAAACAAAATAAAACATTCTCTCTTCATTTACACTATGACAAGGAAGAATTGCACCTTACCCACTTCCTTGATATTGGTCTTGAGCAAGGACAAATTACTCTGGCAAAGGAAGAAATCAGGAGAATGCTAGAGGATGCTAAACAGATGATACTGGTACACCATAAGCCAGTAGAAGTACTCTGAGAAGATGAATGTCTAGGAGACTTTAGTCCAAAATTTTTTTGACAGATCCACAAGACTATGGAAATAGATAAGCCCTCTAGCAAGTCTATTTTACCCTTTAATGTTCATATCAGGTTTATTTACTTGAATAATCATGCCTTCCTCTTTTACTAATGCATTTGCTCAAAGGTTTATTTTATTAGCCAGTACCACTAGTTTGACCTAACTTTGTAAACCGAGGCTTCAGAAAGAGAACTTCATAATGATCTTTTTAGATTATGAAGTTCATGTTGTAGTTCATTAAATGATGCATATTATTTATACTTTTAACTCTAGGTTCCCATAGTCCTTATTCTTTCCAGTAAAATAATTCCCAGGTCAGAGAGATAGTATAGGGGTAAAAGTGCTTTTTCTTGCATGCACTCAACACTGGTTCCATCCCTGTACAAAATATGGTCTCTGGTCCCTGCCAAGAGTAAGCACTGAGCACCACCAGAAAGAAAACTTTACTGGCTTTGACTTCTAACTTGTTATAACAGCAACCAATCCCTTTAGTTATTTTAGTTGTTGGATTTTTTTTACTTTCTGTCTGTTTATTAGCGTATGATAACCAGTATCATAAACTCAGTTTTGGGTGTAGATAAACCTAGATTTTCTATGTCAGTGAGATACTATTTTCATTTTTCCCTAAAACATTCAAACACAGAAATGTACACATTACCAGTTAAATGTTTCTATTTATCAATGGCCCAATAATTCTATTGAAAGTGGAGAACTAATACATTTTACATAAAAGCACTTGATAATCTGAAAATTACTCTAGAAACAAACTACCATTTTCCCCAACAGGCATTTGGTACATGCAATATACTTAGCAGCAATATATAATTAACATATTTAAATATATTAACATATAATATTAATATAAAACACATAGGTTTCTTAGAAGTTGTTAGTATTTTTCATTCTTTGGACGATCTAATTGATATTGTGAAGTTAGCTGAAAGCATGACAGATGGCAGGAAAACAACATTTAGTGTTAAAACCATGTCATAAATCATTCATAAGTGAATAATTTATCCTTCACAGATAATCAGGGGTTGATGGTATTAAAACCTAAGAACTGACAGAAAGTACAGGTTCTGAGAAATGTTTGTCAGAACTGTTTCCACTAAGAGTCACAAATCTCAAACTAGTCTAAACAGAGGCGGACAATTTATTTTCCCACAAAGCAGAAAAAAACTATTAGGGAAATTCACAGAACAGAATAAATTATATCTCAGAAACTATACCTGGAAATGAGGACTTGTTACACAATTTACAAAATGGAAAAACACCTCCTTAAAGAAATTTGCTGGGATAACCCCAGGCCTCCCAAGCACCTCTGGGTGAGGCACCTATTAAAAAATTTAGTAAGAATGTCAAGAAAGCTACAGCATGCATGAAACCTTCCATGAAAAACCCTTCCAAGGGTAAAACCCTCTGGTACTATAGGTTGCACACCAGGAATATTTTTCCTGCTGATACACGTCTTAGCTTTTCTCTCTCTCTTTCTGATACTCTCTTATACATGTTTTCTTGTTTTTTTTCCATGTTCTCATTATTTCATATTAGGGTGACTTTAATGAGTCTCTTTACCAAGACAAGCAAACAAAATCTCAAAAAGAGCTGAAATTGGTCAAAACTCAGTGAAATGCCTAGGTTTGTTGAGGAGAAACAAATAGGAAGAAAGGAAATTACCCAAATTGGATAAGGGGATGGATGGATACACCCAAATCATAAGGAATTGTCCTGGAGTTGCTCAAAGAAAATTGGACTGCTCTTACCTAAATAATAATGATAATAATAATAGCAGCACTGCATTGTTCTGCGCTGTCCTCCTGTGTTCATCGATTTACTTGAGCCAGCACCAGTAATGTCTCACAACAAATTGTGAGACTTGTTACTGTTTTTGTCATATCGAATACACCATGGGGAGCTTGCCAGGCTTTGCCATGCGGGCGAGATACTCTTGGTAGCTTGCTGGGTTTTCTAAGAGGGGTGGAGGAATTGAACCTAGGTCAGCCGCATGCAAGGCAAACACTCTACCCGCTGTGCTATTGGTCCATAATAATAAACAGTAGGAACATTTTTTTAAATTACTGCATAAAACCCACTGGATTTGAGTGGTTCACTGAAGATCATAGTTTGTTTTCTTAATTGTGTGAGGGGCATGACAGAGGCTGGGGGTACAGGGCACATCAAGGCTTCACTCCAGAGTGCTCGATGAGCCCAGGGTGCCAGAGATCAAACAGAAACACGGGCATGCAATGAAAGTGTTCCAATCCATGGCCTCTGTCCCTCTGGCTTCACTAATGTCTGTGGTTTTTAAATCTTTCTGATCCACAGTTGCTTAAGATTAAGAAGACTGACACCACACCATATATGGCTATTCAATATATGTTAGTTTTTAAACATTTTATAAATGTTAGCGTGGACTTCAGGGCCACACTGTCACACTCAATGTCATCCCGTTGATCATTGAGTTACTCGAGCAGGAGCCAGTAATGTCTCTACTCCTCCCAGCCCTGAGATTTTAGCAGCCTCTTCCTACTCATCTTTTCCCAGTGATTGGAGGCTCTTTTAGGGTCAGGGGAATTGAGACCTATTGTCGTTACAGTATTTGGCATATCGAATACACCACAAGGAGCTTGCCAGGCTCTGCCCATGTGGGCGAGATACTCTCAATAGCTTGCCAGGCTCTCCAGGAGGCATATATTTATACATTTTTCTCTATGATTTGTTGCTTACTGTCCAAACACCATCAAATATGGTGTAGTAATTGTGGGAAATGGGTAGGAAGTGTCTTATAATGTGTCACGCAGCCTCCATATGGTCCAGAAAGTGGCCTGAGTGTGGCGGTGGTTGAGCAGTGGAGGTTGACTGCTGGGACTGGATCCTGTGGGGTTGGGAGGGCTCTCACCTGCTCCACAGCCTGGCGTGGAGTCCTGGGCTTCAGGGTAGAAGATATTTTGTCTTTGAATTGTAATACTGGTAGAATTTTCAACTTTATATAACAGAGAATATGCATTGTGATTCTGGCTGACTTTTCTGAAAAATCCCACATATAATATAATGATAGAAAGCTAGAGAACAAATAACAAGGACTGGTGACAAGAGGCTTATGTTTACCATATGAAAACCGAATTTTTCCAGTCCAATTTTTCCCCAGTACAGTCTACATTATTTATCAAGATTTGATCTGCCCTTATTTCCCTTCAGTACAGATTACTGCTTATCTGCAATGATAAACAGTGTTCTTCTGAAGATTGGAAAATAACAGAAGGAATTTTCAAAATTAAAATGAGAATTCTAGGGCAAGTCATCTATACATGTTCCCAACTACCTAGCCCCTACTCTGGTAGTCTTTTATTTCTGTGTTTTTCACATTCAACTTCCCACACACATATCAGAGCATCCTTTCTTTACACGTGAGTATACAGAGCCCATGTATTATTGAAAGTTAATCAAAGAATAGAGGAAGGCTCTCAACCCAAGAGAGAAAGGAATTACGTTGAATTTTTAGAAGGAGCTGCCTAGGGATTTACTATACACTACAGAATTGATAAAAGAAAAACGTAGAGTCAAATTAGCATTTTGCTTTCATTATACTGGCAAAGTCATCTGACAAATGCCACATCACCAATATAGACTGTAGCACTGTAGCACTATCCTCCCGTTGTTCATCGATTTGCTCGAGCGGGCCCAGTAACGTATCCATTGTGAGACTTCTTGTTACTGTGTTTGGCATATCGAATATGTCATGAGTAGCTTGCCAGGCTTTTCCGTGCTTGGTAGCTTGCCGGGCTCTCCAAGAGGGGTGGAAGAATTGAACCCGGGTCAGCCAGACCAGCTGCATGCAAAGCAAATACCCTACGCTGTGCTATCGCTCCAGCATATTAAATTTTTTGAAAATTAGCTACTTCAATTCTTTTTCTCTGAGTTTTGTTAACACAAATTATACCTTCAAAACTAAATTGAGGAGTAAAAATAATTTTAATCAGAGTAGATGACTAGTAGATTTTCGTTTGGTAGTTATAAAAATATAGTAGCACTGTAGCACTGTTATCCCGTTGTTTATTGATTTGCTCGAGCGAGCACCAGTCACGTCTCAATTGTGAGACTTGTTGTTACTGTTTTTGGCATGTCGAATACACCAAGGAGAGCTTGCCAGGCTCTGCCGCGCAGGCGGGATCCTCTCGATAGCTTGCCGGACTTTCCGAGAGGGTCAGAGTAATTAAACCCAGGTTGGCCACGTGCAAGGCAAACGCCCTACCCGCCAGGCTATCGCTCCAGTCCATAAAAATATAGTACAAGTTTAAATTGTATTAATGAAGTTTTTGTGTGCACAGTTTCATGATACCTCCTTCATATTCATTTTTAAATGAGGTATGTAATACACAATGTAGTAATATTAATGTTTGCATCACATCCTCCATCAGAGTGCCAATATCTGTCACATTGTCTCCCTCATCGCTTCTCTCCAGCTCCCTGCCCTGTATAGGTCTCTTTGTGTACAGGGGCTGGGAAGCAGGGTTTTCCAAGGAGCACTGAGCAGCCCAGAGGACAAAGCCGTGATTCTTGTTCAACCCGGGCTGCCAGATCAGTCAGTACTAGTGATTCGGTACTGTCAGGCCCAGTGGTTTGGGGCCAGTAGGGTTACAACTTTCTGCAGCGCTCAATGAACCAAGAAGAACCAGGGAAAAACATGGGTTCAGTCCATGAAAGGCATTTACTCCTGACCTCTGAATTGCCTCTCCAGGCTCAACTTAATCCCTAATTTTTTCATAAAAGAAGCATGCGAAGAGTTAAATATGTTATTCTTTTCCCCTTTTCCCCTTCCTCTCATGGCTTTTTCCCTTCTGAGAAATCCAAACATTTGTAATAATCCTGAAAAAGCAACTAGACACAAGAACAATGTTCATGTGCATTCAGAGATAGCTGGCATCGGATAATCTAGTTGCCTTGATTACCATGTATAAGAAGGGACAACAGATGTTCTCTTACATGTGGTTCGCTAATTTATTACATTCGTTCTATCTACATGAGCCATTCTGAAAATTAGTATTGAGAAAGCGTAATCAAATCTTCTGCTTCTCTTGGTAAGCAAAATCTAATTTCTCACATTAATGTCATCTTTCAATATAAAAACTTAGATAAATAACTATTGTTTTAGATAAATAACTTCACATCATGCACAATTAAAAACTAACACCATTCTTTGTTTCCATACAAAAACACAAGATGCACTCTTCTAAGAGCAGTAAAAGAAACAAACACAGTTCTTATCAGACTTCATGTTCTCTCAGGTTTGTCATAACTATTAAAGTTTGTCTTATCTTTACTCATAAATCCTGGCAAGCTCAATCACTCCCCCTACTTTCCCATGTTCATATTATGTTCACACAGTCTCAGGAAGTCTAGAAATTTGCATATGAATATAGTTAAAGTCATGATTTAAATGTGACCAGTTTTGAAAGAAAGAAGTGACTTCTATTAAAATTATTCAAGATTAAGCATATTCTAGAGAATATTTTGGATAGAATCCATTTTTCTATTATGTTTGCCTAAGACTGGTAATGCTCAAGTGCCTTTATCCACTTAAGGAGGAAACTGACTTAGTTTTCCATTATATAGTACAGCTGACCAAGAATATTTAAATTGGTTTCAAATTTTAGGTTAATGTTCTTACTGCTGTCCTGCTACTTACCTTAATTCATCTTAGTATTTTATGGTGTTAGACATTACTGTCTGCATAATGATCACAGAGTTTTCAACTTAGTGCCTACTTCTCATTAATGCCTCTACTAAACTTGACTTCTTAAGGAAAAATGATCATTTTATATGGATTTTTTAAAAAAGGGTAATTATACTGTTGAAGGATACTATACAGTGTGGCACTTTCATTCTTGTATTACTTGATTGTAAACACCCAGAGAATATGTGCTAAGTTTATCTTTTTCAATTATAAAAATAAAATAAATATGTGATAAAAATTCAATACTATAAGATTGTAAAATACTAAATAAAAATCTCCCATTTCATACTAATTTTTCTATTTAGCAGCATTAATCACATATATGCTTTATTTCAAGTCTGGTCATTACCTCCTTAATATTGAATATTGTACTTATGTCTTATCTTTTCAATTTATTGGAACTCAACAGTAGCAAGTGAAGTCATTATGGAAATAAAGAGAAAATTAACTTTCTTCTTATTCCTGCTGTCTTCTCCTCCCAATTTTTGCTAATTAATTTTATTTCTCTTCAATTAGTGTTAACTTTATTTTTATTCACATGAATAGACTCAAATCTATTACAGTTTTCATAAGTACATAAATATGTTAATATAGCATTTGTTTTGTCTTTTAGAAATTTCATTGAACTAAAATTGGTTTATATAATGTTATAGTTTTTAAGTATACAGTATTATAAATCAGCATCTATACATACTACATTATATCTGTTACCAGTGCCTTTTCCTTTTCTCAATGATTGAAAAATTTAAAATAGCATTTCTATATTGAAAAGAGTACAATTATACAATGTTATAGTTTTTAAGTATACAGTATTATAAATCAGCATCTATACATACTACATTATATCTGTTACCAGTGCCTTTTCCTTTTCTCAATGATCGAAAAATTTAAAATAGCATTTCTATATTGAAAAGAGTACAATTTTATAACAGTGTGTGTCGAAGCTTTACCATATACCACCAGACTTCTAGTTCAAAATTCATTCTTATCTCTCCCAGTATTTAGTATAATGCAGTTTTATTTCTTTATGAGTTTTTTCACTCCCCTTGCTCAATTCTGAACCAGCTTCCCAATCCATTAAATGAGTATTTGTGACATAATAAGACTCTTTGAATATTACATCATGGTTATATAATCTTGTAAAACATACACATTGCTTAGTGGGTATAGAATATCAGCTTACCAAGAAGACAAAATTCTGGAGATTTACTTTGGGACAATGTGAATACATTTAGCACTAAATTTTTTTTTTTTTTTTTTTTTTTTTTTTTTTTTTTTGCTTTTTGGGTCATACCCAGCATTGCACAAGGGTTACTTCTGGCTTTGCACTCAGGAATTACTCCTGGCGGTGCTCAAGGAACCATATGGGATGCTGGGAATTGAACCTGGATCGGCCGTGTGCAAGGCAAACGCCCTACCTGCTGTGCTATCACTTCAGCCCCAAAATAAATATTTCAAAAGGACTAAAAATGGTAACTTTTATGTTACATGCTTTTACTACAAGTTATCAAAATACATGATTATGTAATCATACACACGTGTTCATATACAGGAAATACTTTGCACAGTTCCTATGTAAATAAATTTCACTCACCACAGCTCTGGTAAATAACACCTAAATAATTATAAATACTACTAGTTAAATAACACCAGTACCCCAATAGTATGGTCTAAATTATTATTGCATTGGTATTAACTTCAAATGACCACATAAAGGACAAATTTAGCTTCCATCTTGCCAGTCTACAAATCACTATATGATTAATAAATGGACATCATGAACAGTAACTGATTATAAAAATGTTGGTGATGGGACACTGAGCAATATTTATTCAACTCAGGCACAAATAGCTAAGTATATAGTAATGTTTCAGCAGTTCCTGGTAAAATAAACATGGTAGTTACAAAAATAAGCAAAGAAAATGGAAATAGATGTCCACTTCCACCACAATTGATTACTCATTATGGCATTAAAAGTCTAGCCACAACAGTCAGGCAAGAAAAAAAATAATATAGGGATCAAATTGCCAAAAATAAAGTAAGATATTACTATTTGCAGATGACATACTATACAAAGAAAACCTTACAGACCATACCAACAAATTATATGACCTCTGAGCTCTGAGCCTGGAGAATCCCTTGAGCACCACAGAATGTGAACCAAATTTTTTTGTGCTCATTAATAGAGCACTAATAGCACTATTAATAGTGCTCATTAATAGAGCACTAAGCTTAAATGTATATATATATATATACATATATATATATATTTGAGGTCATGGCCTTTTCAGTTCCTGGCACTGAAAAAAATATTATGGAGCTAGTACAATATCATTGAAAGTACATTTCATTTTCATTTCATTTCATCATCCTGTTATTCGTCGATTGCCTCGAGCAGGCCCCAGTAACGTCTCTTTCATCCTAGCCCTGAGATTATATTCAAGGCTATTTAGGAGAATGAGACCCATCATTGTTACTGGTATTTGGCATATTTGGTAGGCCACGGGGAGTTTGCCAGACTCTGCCCTGTGGGCAGGCTACATTCGATAGCCTGCAAGTTTGTCCAAAATAGGAATGAGACAATAAGATGTCATTAAAAAAAATTTGATAAGATGTTCCGGGATCTGGATTTTATAGTCTCTGAGTCTTGGCCGCTGATGGGATTACACGGCGCCAGGGGGCCACGTGGTGGGTGTGACCCCTGCCTACTGGAATTTGGAGGATCTGGGTGGAAGATGCTCGACTCCAATTCGAGTAGGCTTGGAGGTCTCGGCCCCGGAACCCGCGTGGCTTTGTCCCTCTGCCAGTACCTTCATGTGTGCGGAGAGTGGTCTCAGCATGGTGGTGGCTGGTCCTGGAGGTCTTCGGCTGCCGGGGCCCTGGTCGGGGCGGGGAGGAAAGCTCAATCTGCTCCCCTCCAAGGGGCTCCGGGAAGGAACACCCAGGCGCAGGGGCAGAAGGCTGCACTGTTCTCGTCCGGGATCTGGATTTTATAGTCTCTGAGTCTTGGCCGCTGATGGGATTACACGGCGCCAGGGGGCCAGGTGGTGGGTGTGACCCCTGCCTACTGGAATTTGAAGGATCTGGGTGGAAGATGCTCGACTCCAATTTGAGTAGGCTTGGAGGTCTCGGCCCCGGAACCCGCGTGGCTTTGTCCCTCTGCCAGTACCTTCATGTGTGCGGAGAGTGGTCTCAGCATGGTGGTGGCTGGTCCTGGAGGTCTTCGGCTGCCGGGGCCCCGGTCGGGGCGGGGAGGAAAGCTCAACCCGCTCCCTTCCAAGGGGCTCCGGGAAGGAACACCCAGGCGCGGGGGCAGAAGACTGCATTGAAAGTACTAACAATATCAAATGAATTAAACTTATATAGATGCATGATTATTCATCACAGCAGCGATGATACTTGATTTGAAGTATAAGTTATTCAATTTGGATTAAAGCACTACTCATTCAACTATTCTTAATGTTTACTTCCATAATTTCAAAGAAAAACTAAAGTACTTTAACTTTTAATGTTCCCAAAGTTTTAACATAGTGTAGCACTGTAGCACTGTCCTCCTGTTGTTCATTGATTTGCTCGAGCGGGCCCAGTAACGTCTCCATCGTGAGACTTGTTACTGTGTTTGGCATATTGAATATGTCACGGATAGTTTGCTAGGCTTTGCCATGTGGGCAAGGTACTCTCAGTAGCTTGCCAGGCTCTCTGAGAGGGGCAGAGGAATTGAACCCAGCTCAGCTGGGCCGGCTGCACGCAAGGCAAATGCCCTAACGCTGTGCTATCGCTCTAGCCCAACATAGTGTAATAAATAAATAGTAGTTTATAATGAATTTCTCTAAGTGAAATTAGTTGATGTTAGAGTTGATGTTATAATGAAATTAGTTGATGTTATTATTATTATTAGTGAAATTAGTTGATGTTATAATGAATTTAACTAAGTGAAATTAGTTGATGTTAGAGTAACAAAGATTTTAAGCTTTGACTAAAAATTTTAAAGTTTCATAAAACTTATTTTCTCCATTATTAAAATAAATTTTTAGGGATTCTGCATACTATGTTTTGGGTGGGTGAGGTGTGGGTCGCAGCAGCAGTACTTGGGATTGCTCACTGTCTTCCTCAGGAAATCATGTGCTTCCAGGGATTGAACATGCAGAGTATACACTCAAGTTCTTTGAGCCATCTGCCATATGCAGTAATTTTTATGTTTCTATTCTATATGCAAAGAATGATGTCTGCATAACTTTTGGGTCATTGTTTATTGTACAAAACAAATTATTTTCCTGACCTTTTCTGAACTTTCTTCTCCTTAACAACCACACAAAAATTTTTCTAAATTAATTGGTGCAATTTTAATGAATTCTTTTTAAATAGTTGCAATTTTATTATCTGATCTACGTGAGCTATAATTTATTGGACTGTTCTTTTTGTTGTTGTTGTTGTTAGTTTTGTTTTGTGTTGGGGTCACACTCAGAGATTGCTTCTGGCTCTACCCTCAGGAATCATTTCTGGCAGTGCTTCAGGGACTGAATGAAATGCCAGATATCAAACCTGGGCCAGAGGAGTGCAATGCAAACACCCTAGCCCTCTGGTTATTCCTATTCTAATGAATAATGACTATTCCTGTTCTAATGAACGTGAAAAATGTTTTTCCTTTTGTGCCATGATTATCATCGTTTCAATAAATTATCATTGTACAAATATTCTAATATAGTTGTCTGTTAATTTTTATCATATAGGTTCCCAGCAGTAAGATTTCTTAAACATACAGGTTTTTTTAAATTTCTCTTAGATTAGTTAGATTTCTCTAAGAGATCTAATTTCTCTTAGATTCAGTTAGATTCCTAAGGCTGTGGCAATGCATATTTCAGTTTCTTGTCAATAAGGTAAATTTAAAGTAAGACTAGAGAAAGTTCCTATTCCTTGCATCCACACCAGTAATACATGTTAAAATTTCTAAAGTTTTACAGTCAGATAGGTTAAGATTATATTTTATTAGTAATTGGTTGGGTTGGAGCTATAGCACAGCGGGTAGGGCATTTGCCTTGCACGTGACCAACTCAGGTTCGATTCCTCCACCCCTCTCAAAGAGCCCGGCAAGCTACCAAGAGTATCTCGCCCACACGACAAAGCCTGGCAAGCTACCCATGACATATTCGATATGCCAAACACAGTAACAAGTGTCACAATGGAGACGATACTGGGCCCACTGGAGCACATCAATGAACAACGGGAGGACAGTGAAGTGTATTAATTGGTTATTACTGTCTATTCGGTAGGTTGGACAGTTTTATATGTTTTTCATTTATATTTTATTTTTAAGTAAATTTTGGTGTTTTTGCTCATTTTTTAAATTGAGCTGTCCATTTCTTTTCTATCTTGAGCTCTTTGTACAATATAGATTGAATAGTCAATAAATGTAGAAAAGAAAATCAATTTGGATGGAGTGAGGACTTGCTTTGCTACTTAAAAAGAGCATGAATTCATCAAATTAGTAACATACTAAACTGATTCAGAAAAAGAGAAATGGATCAGTAGAAGAATATTCTTCAGAAATGAAACTAGGTATATATGACACGTTAAGTTATTTTATTTATCTATGTAAGGGAGAAAATTATAGGTTATTTAATACATTCTGCAGGTAAAAGTTAATGGTCATATGGGAAAATTCAAACTTGACCCAGTTTTAAATAAAGATACATAATAAATTTAATACAGATTAAAGTTATAAAATTTAAAAATTCTTATACAAAAATCTAGAATATTCTGTAATCCATGTAAACAGAAAAACAAATAGGTAAGATTACTAAAATTTCTTCAAGTAGGTATAATTGACGATCAAAAGTTAAAAACTCTACTCAACAAATTTTCTTGACAAAGCCAATGGGAAATTTTAAATTTTAAATGTACACATCAAAGAAATATGTAGACAGTTTTATATATATATATGTATATGTGTTATCACTGCTTAATAAAGCACCTATGTCATAAATACAGGATCAAAAAATAAATGTAACAAGTTTACGTTTTTACTGTTTCTTTGGCAGGAATCTGGGTGTGAATTTCTGACTCCAGATTTCTCATAAGGCTGAGGTCAGACTATCAGTCAGTGGCTCAGTCTCACCCTTTAGATAACTCATCAGGAAGCTGGGAAAAGGTCACATGCTGATTTTTTCCACAAGATTGTCTCAAACCCGGCAGCTAAGCAATCCCAGAAAGCAAAGCATTCATTCTGGAAGTCACTGCCTTTAATATATATAGTCTAATCCAATTTCTGTTGTAGAACATTTCTTAGAAGTAAGTCAATAAACGTAGCTCACAGTCAAGATGATAAGTCTACAGAAACACGAGTTCGGAACACAGAGATCTTTTGAGAGACTTTTTTTGAATCATGGTATGTTGAATACACAATTTTAGGTATGCACATACTTACATGCTTCATGGTTGAATATCTATATAAGATGTCTCATCTTTATTTTTTTTTTTTTTTTTTTTTAAATTTATTTATTGAATCACTGTGGGAAAGGTTACAAAGCTTTCAGGTTTATGTCTCAGTCATGCAAATATCAAACACATTTCCCTTTACCAATACTTATTTTTTACCATGAAGAACCCCAATAAAACCCCACCCCCCACCCCTCCCCGTCCCTGTGAAGCAGATGAATTCTAGTTAACACTCTATCTGCTTTGATTAGATTCATTGTTTCAATAAAAGATTCACCACTATTATTTAGAGTTTACCCCCCCCCCCCCCCAAATCAGACATGCTGAAAAAGCATTGTGAAGTGATTTGCTTTCTACGGCTGGGTTCAAGAATTGAATGTTGGTTTTGGATTTCTGCTCTTTTACCTATTGACCTTGGAAGTATTTCTACTGAAAGTCAGATAGTTAAGAGATTGGTTTCTGTGTTCTGGAGTCCTGGCCGTGCTGGAGAGCCGCTCGCGGGGGGCAACCGGTGGCCTCGGTAGGGCGTGAAGGGCGGACCGAAACGCCCCCCTTCCCATGAGGTTTTAGTCGCCCCCACACTCCCGGCTCATACCTGCTGTCCACAAGGCTCCCATGTGGCCGCCATCTTTCTTTCCAAAGAGGAGAGGGCGAATGGGGCAACACCCTTTCCCCTCCGGCAGACTTGATGGCCTGGATCAATGCAGAGTCCGTTCACTTTTCTGCTCCAAGCTGCTGGGTTCTGCATTAAGTCCTTGTGCTTCTGGGGCCGTGGCCGTGCTGGAGAGCCGCTCGCGGGGGGCAACTGGTGACCTCGGTAGGGCGTGAAGGACGGACCAGAACGCCCCCCTTCCCATGAGGTTTTAGTCGCCCCCACACCCCCGGCTCATACCTGCTGTCCACAAGGCTCCCATGCGGCCGCCATCTTTCTTTCCAGAGGGAGGAGGGCGGAAGGGAGCAACACCCTTTCCTCTCTGGGCAGAAATGATTGCCTGGATCAACGCATAGTCCTTTCACTTTTCTGCTCCAAGCTGCTGGGTTCTGCATTAGGTCATTGTGCTTCTGGGGCTGTGGCCGTGCTGGAGAGCCGCTCTGGGGGGCAACTGGTGGCCTCGGTAGGGCGTGAAGGGCGGACCGAAACGCCCCCCTTCCCATGAGGTTTTAGTCGCCCCCACACTCCCGGCTCATACCTGCTGTCCACAAGGCTCCCATGTGGCCGCCATCTTTCTTTCCAGAGAGGAGAGGGCGAATGGGGCAACACCCTTTCCCCTCCGGCAGACTTGATGGCCTGGATCAATGCAGAGTCCGTTCACTTTTCTGCTCCAAGCTGCTGGGTTCTGCATTAAGTCCTTGTGCTTCTGGGGCCGTGGCTGTGCTGGAGAGCCGCTCGTGGGGGGCAACTGGTGACCTCGGTAGGGCGTGAAGGACGGACCAGAACGCCCCCCTTCCCATGAGGTTTTAGTCGCCCCCACACCCCCGGCTCATATCTGCTGTCCACAAGGCCCCCATGTGGCCGCCATCTTTCTTTCCAGAGGGAGGAGGGCGGAAGGGAGCAACACCCTTTCCCCTCTGGGCAGAAATGATTGCCTGGATTAACGCATAGTCCTTTCACTTTTCTGCTCCAAGCTGCTGGGTTCTGCATTAAGCCCTTGTGCTTCTGGGGCTGTGGCCGTGCTGGAGAGCCGTTCGTGGGGGGCAACTGGTGACCTCGGTAGGGCGTGAAGGACGGACCGGAACGCCCCCCTTCCCATGAGGTTTTAGTCGCCCCCACACTCCCGGCTCATACCTGCTGTCCACAAGGCTCCCATGTGGCCGCCATCTTTCTTTCCAGAGAGGAGAGGGCGAATGGGGCAACACCCTTTCCCCTCCAGCAGACTTGATGGGCTGGATCAACGCATAGTCCGTTCACTTTTCTGCTCCAAGCTGCTGGGTTCTGCATTAAGTCCTTGTGCTTCTGGGGCCGTGGCCGTGCTGGAGAGCCGCTCGTGAGGGGTGACTGGTGACCTCGGTAGGGCGTGAAGGACGGACTGGAACGCCCCCCTTCCCATGAGGTTTTAGTCGCCCCCACACCCCCGGCTCATACCTGCTGTCCACAAGGCTCCCATGCGGCCGCCATCCTTCTTTCCAGAGAAGAGAGGGCGAATGGGGCAACACCCTTTCCCCTCCGGCAGACTTGATGGCCTGGATTAACGCATAGTCCTTTCACTTTTCTGCTCCAAGCTGCTGGGTTCTGCATTAAGTCCTTGTGCTTCTGGGACTGTGGCCGTGCTGGGGAGCCGCTCGTGGGGGGCAACTGGTGACCTCGGTAGGGCGTGAAGGACGGACCAGAACGCCCCTCTTCCCATGAGGTTTTAGTCGCCCCCACACCCCTGGCTCATACCTGCTGTCCACAAGGCTCCCATGTGGCCGCCATCTTTCTTTCCAGAGGGAGGAGGGCGGAAGGGAGCAACACCCTTTCCCCTCTGGGCAGAAATGATTGCCTGGATTAACGCATAGTCCTTTCACTTTTCTGCTCCAAGCTGCTGGGTTCTGCATTAAGCCCTTGTGCTTCTGGGGCTGTGGCCGTGCTGGAGAGCCGCTCGTGGGGGGCAACTGGTGACCTCGGTAGGGCGTGAAGGACGGACCGGAACGCCCCCCTTCCCATGAGGTTTTAGTCGCCCCCACACCCCCGGCTCATACCTGCTGTCCACAAGGCTCCCATGCGGCTGCCATCCTTCTTTCCAGAGAAGAGAGGGCGAATGGGGCAACACCCTTTTCCCCTCTGGGCAGAAATGATGGCCTGGGTTAACGCATCGTCCGTTCACTTTTCTGCTCTAAGCTGCTGGTTTCTGCATTAAGTCCTTGTGTTTCTGGGGCTGTGGCCATGCTCCAAACTTAACTCTGATTTTCAGGGAGAAAGATTGGGTGGTTTACTTCTCATTGATCACTTTGTATATAGAGAGATGTCGCGCGGCCGCGTAAGCGGCCGCGCGGTTTTGAGAAAAAGTCCTCGTTCCCGCATACTCGAGCTGTGTTTGTAGAGGCTTCTGGTCACCAGGGTTCCATCTGGGGGAGGCGGGATGCGGCGCCTACTCCATCTGGAACTTCCCGGTGCTCTCGGCTCTTTTTGGAACCTGTTTTTTCTTTTTTCTTTTCCTCCGGGATCCCGCACCCTCCATGTGTTCCTTCTCTTATTCTGAACGTTTCAAAGATGGCGCTGGGGGGCGGGCTGTGGGCATGACTTCCGGGATCAGAGGTTACCTGGGAGGTGTAGTCCGGCAGATTTGAGAAAAAGTCCTCGTTCCCGCATACTCGAGCTGTGTTTGTAGAGGCTTCTGGTCACCAGGGTTCCATCTGGGGGAGGCGGGATGCGGCGCCTACTCCATCTGGAACTTCCCGGTGCTCTCGGCTCTTTTTGGAACCTGTTTTTTCTTTTTTCTTTTCCTCCGGGATCCCGCACCCTCCATGTGTTCCTTCTCTTATTCTGAACGTTTCAAAGATGGCGCTGGGGGGCGGGCTGTGGGCATGACTTCCGGGATCAGAGGTTACCTGGGAGGTGTAGTCCGGCAGATTTGAGAAAAAGTCCTCGTTCCCGCATACTCGAGCTGTGTTTGTAGAGGCTTCTGGTCACCAGGGTTCCATCTGGGGGAGGCGGGATGCGGCGCCTACTCCATCTGGAACTTCCCGGTGCTCTCGGCTCTTTTTGGAACCTGTTTTTTCTTTTTTCTTTTCCTCCGGGATCCCGCACCCTCCATGTGTTCCTTCTCTTATTCTGAACGTTTCCAAGATGTCTCATCTTTAACTGAAAATGAAAATGAGTATCTCACCTCTCTGCTGGCAACTCAGTTAAGTTACTGTGTTCATGCCAGCGACATTCATAACACGTATCTGAAAATTAACTCTTTCTGTACATGAAGGGAATAGGCAGGAAGTCATTTTTCCCCAACTTTTCAGCTGAGATAGAATTATTCTGGTAGATAGCTCCAGACCTTGCCTCTTCTCTGGTAGATTATTCTACTTATTTTTACTTTGTGGCCATAGCTAGAGGCACCCAGAGACTAGTCCCTGCATAGCGCTTGGGAGTTGCTCCTAGTGGTGCTCTTGGGACGTTGGGGGACTGGGATCAAACCTGGCACTCCTATATGCAAAACACATACTCTGCCCTTCTTGCATTTGTTTATTTATTTTTCATGGATGGGGGAGGGGCATGCACACATACCCAGCAATGCTCAGGGCTTTCTCCTGACTCTGTGCTCAGGGATCATTCATGGCAGTGCTCTGGAGACTCTATGTAGTGTTGGTGATTGAACTAGGGTCAGCAGCATGTAAGACAAGCACCTTAAGTTCTGCACTATCTTTGATTCCACGATCTATTTATGAGGATGCAGGTAAGGAATTACTATAGCTGATCCATAGACAGTGCCTCACATTATCTCTCTGATTTCTTTCTTTCTTACTTCTTAATTTCTGCTTCAAAATTTCCAGCACAGAATTTGAGATTCACGACTGCCTTGGCAATCCACAGGCATACTAATGGCTACTGAACTCTTCTCAGCAGAGGGTGTGTTCTTTAGATTCTTTCATTTCAGGTTATAGTCATCATTTCTTATCTAGTACCCATCTATCTTTTCTATTTTTATAAATCTGGCAATAAAAGTATCTCTTAGCTTGTGTGAAAAAGTGGTTTGTAAAAAATATATATGATGTTTATCAGTGGGAAAAGAGGGTAAGAGGAATGGGCAGAGGGAATAAATTTGATAGTAGAACGGTATTAGATCTTTGGTGTTGGGGGGGAGGGTGAAGCATATATGCATAATGAAACAGTCCTGAAACTACACTCTTGAAAATATATAGTACATGATAAAATGATGAAAGGAAGGAAAGAAGGGAAAGAAGGAAGGAAGAAAGGGAAGAAAAACAACTTTCAAAATGGGTCCCAGTAGGCTACAATTAAGCTATCACAAAAGAGTCAAATTTCTTTCCTGAGGCTCTGAGAGAGAATTCACTTCTATTCCCACGCAAGTAGGAAGAATGTATTTCTTTGTCACTGACTGAGATTATCCCTGCTGGCTGTAAGGTTCTAGAGAGCCTTCTCAGTTCCTGACTCCTGGCTCTCATCTTCCATTCAACCCCAGCTTCATTGTCAGCTCCAAACCCAGCCTGAGCCCATCTTCAAACAGATCAAGCATGTCTCATGCTTCAAATTGTGCCTGTCTCTTCACACTCATCAAATCTAATTTACCAATCTTTCCCTTCTGCTTTTAAGGGCCCACCTTGACAATTAAATAAAATCTCCCCCATTTTTAATTTTTTTCCTGCTTTTTGGGTCACATTCAGCAATGCACAGGGGTTACTCCTGGCTCCTGTACTCAGGAATTACTCCTGGCGGTGCTCTGGGGACCATATAGGATGTTGGGAATTGAACCTGGGTTGGCTGCGTGCAAGGCAAATGCCCTACCTACAGTGCTATTGCTCCAGCCCCAAAATCTCCCCATTTTAAGATCATTTGATGAGCAACTTTCAAGTGACTTAAGGGTACAATTTCTCTTTGCCTTTAATGCTCCTTTGATTTTGAAAGTTGCATACTTACAGACTTCAGGAACTAGGACATGGACATATTTAGGGAGCCTTTATTCTCCCTTCCACAATGATAAACATTCATTGCAAAAGCAAGTCTTTGCATCTGTTTATTTGGAAAATGAGTATAGATGTGTATCAGGACCTTATGAAGACTCTGAAGATGGAGATATATAAGCGAGAAATGAAAGGTAAAATATAGAAAGTGAAAAATAAAATGTGAAACATAAATATAAATATCTGGGGCTCAAATGGCCTACATCTCACAACATTCTACTTAAAAGTAATTAAAATATTCTTATAACAGAAGATGGAAATTTGTCTTATATAATTATAAGTGTAGGCAGATGGTCAAACTGAATGAAATGTATATTACTGGGACTAAAAATAGGCCTTGGAAAAAATTTGATATAATTTGCGAAGATATTTCTGAAATGAAATCAAAGATATTTGCAACAGAACTACAATGAAACCTGAGGTTTAAAAAAATGTTTCTGCAGAAAGTCAGCATATTTTTGAAGATAATAAAAATAACAGTTTGCTGTATATATAAAAATGGATGGTTTTGCTCTACCAAATTTAATGATATCTAAAACGTTCAGAACAAAATCATTCAGAAAATCCTTCTTTCCACATTTGCAGCTTGACAAAGCCAACTGCCATGCTATGTAAATTAGTTATATTGTTTTCTACAGCACAAAGAAAAAGATGTTTTTCATAGAATGGCATCCCAATTAACAAAGTTTGAGAACTTCATTACCAATGTATATTGCTTAGAATAAAAGAAAACTTGACAAGTGAAAAAAGTAGATTTTTCATAAAGATCTGTAGATGACTCTAAATTTCATGTGAGTGGGAAAAATGTGCTTCTAAAACTTATTATCCATTTGCTGTTAAACTGTCCTTTGTGTGATTAATATATTTGTTTTAGAATATACACTTTTAGTGTAGCTTTCCAATTTTGCATAAACTATATGCCTAATTGATGCTTCTGATATTTTAGATAATATAAAGCTAAGGAGAAAGTTTGGTCTTTTATTTAAAGACTTATTATCTTAATGTTTCTGTACCATGAAGGTTAAAAGGTAATAATTTTTCAGATGAACATATACAGATTACAATTCATCCACAGCTGCCAAGTTGACTAGTAATAGGGTCTATTAAGGTATCATATTGCCAAGAAGTGTAACTTTAACATGTTTTAATATACATATAAACATTGAAATCTGTTTTGAATCTAAATGTGCTAGTACATCCTACAATTACAGAACTCAAGTTATGATTAAAAGTCAAATGTAATTCACCAGGTTTAAATATGAACTCAATGTTCGTATTTATAGCTCACAATCATAAAACTTACTCAGCAGATTTCAAGCGTCCTTAGGAATACTAATTTTATTTAATAAAATTCTTCTAATTTCTTGTTCAAAATGAAATTTATAGATATCATTCTTAATGACTACATTATCTTTCTGACATCAAATGATGACTGTGATTTTATGAGCATTTTTATAATATCAGAATTTTAATTTTTTAATTGTGAATGCTCAATAACATGAATTCATTCTTCTGTGATAACTCTGACATCTTTTCCTTTACAACAGAAAATGAGTAGAATTAAGCAGTAAAATTAAACAGAGTAGAATCTATATTTATTCTCTTAAAATTACCATTTGTTTCATTTTCTGCATCTTATGATTAGTTCTAGATAAATTGAGGAATCTTGACTTGGTATAGAACTTTATCAGAAAGAGAAAAATGACCAAATCTATTCTTTTTTTCTAATTATGAATTTAAAATATCTTTTTCATACAATCTAAAAATACAGAAAAACCAAATTCTATAAAAAATCCCTTCCAGTTTTTATGTTTTACAATCTTGTTTTTTCATCTATAGTAGGTACTATATTATTTGCAAATATCAATTCCTAAACATCACTTCCCCCACACACACATCTACAGCCTTAAAATGATCAATGAGTCACTAAACAAAAAGATTTTGTATATATGTTATTTTATTTAACACTATATAGGGTGATAGAAAAGTGGATACAAGATAGCACTTATTTATTATAAGACCTATTTTCTCCATAAGGGACAATTACTTTGAACTACAAAGAGCTAAAACCAGCAACTCAGCAAATTTACAAATTACTATGTGACATAACATTGTATCCATCTAACATATAAACATTTCACATTCTCATAAACCAACATTACCTCAATAAAAGAAAAACAAAAATTACTAATGACCTTAAAGTTATTAGTACTTAATTAAAACTGGAAAAGTCAATTGAAAATAATGTTAGGTATATTTTCCCAATGTAAAATTTATGACTATTAGTGGTAAAGGTAAAGGTAAAGTTAAAGGCCCTCCCGTTGATCGTCGATTTGCTTGAGCGGGCCCAGTAACGTCTCCATTGGAGACTTTGTTGTTACTGTGTCTGGCATATCGAATACTCTCGGTAGCTTGCCAGGCTCTCCGAGAGGGGCGGAGGAATCGAACTCGGGTCGGCCATGTTGGCCGCTTGTAAGGCGAACGCCCTACCCGCTGTGTTATACTTCTAAATTTTGAACAGAAAGCAAGGGAAAGGGGAAGAAATTCAGTAGGAGATGTCAAAAAAAAATCTCAGAAATTTGAACCAGCAATTGAAAGATAGCTGAATAATACTGTCTATCAGAAAAATCCTGGAGTCTTCTAGGGATTAAAATGCTTCCATATCTGTCCTCCTAAATTTTATCTTTCCATAAACCAAAAGAAATGCTATGTTAAGACCTTTTGTTTTGGTTTTGGGGTATTTTTTGGGAAGGGGGGTCTCTAACACCTACTGGTATTACTCAGGGGTTACTCCGGCTCTGCACTCAGAAATTACTCCTGGAAGTGCACAGGGGACCATATAGGATACTTGGACTCAAACCCAGGTCGGTAGCTTGCACAGCAAAAACCCTACCAGCTGTACTATCGCTCCAGCCCAGAACCTTTTGGACTATATCTCTGGGGCAACTATAGCAAACTGAAAAGCCATCAAGAGATTATCAAGCAGGAGAATCCAATCCTACCATTATATTAGTGGACTTTAGCATTTAAAGTCTGAAAGAAGATCTAGGTTTATAGTTAGCTTACCAATTTCTGTTTGTTTGTGTTAAGTCTGTGATTATTACTCTTGTTTATATCTTCTCTGACTCGTTCATAACTTCCACGGGGTTTAATCTACCCTAAATTTTGACTTTGCTCTCAAGACCACTGCACATAGGATATTTATTTTATGGTTATTGGCTGATTGTCCATGTTAACATCTTTTGGTGGTAGTGGTGATGGTGGTGCTTGCCAGGGCTCACACAGATAGTTATTATGCTCAAACACTTAGTAGCAGCACACACTGGGTTCACATACTTGAGTTGCGGTGCAGAGAATCATACATAATAATGCCAAGAGATTCATACTCAGCACCAACGTGATATTGGGGATGGAATTAGTAGATACATATCTGTAGAGCAGGGGCTTTGCCCCTGAACCAATCAATACTCAGATCTGTGTTAAGAAATATATCTATACGGATGATAGAAAATATTAACATATGATACTTGTGGTACCATGAGACCTGAATAGTATAATAACTCATAAAAAATCATTCCAATTCTGAGTGTTCAAGAGAAAACGTGCATTAAAATTAAGAAGTATGATGAAAGAATTCAGTCTAAGATATTTTCATAAAATCCCAGCCTATATATTAAGTTTTCCAGGAAATGGAGCTCTATAGAAAAAGTGACTTGACTGTATGAAGTTAAAAGACTTTATGACAAATTAAAGCTGTGTCAAAAATCAGAGGGTGATAAGGAAACCAATATATATATGATGAGGAGACTCAAGTTTAGCTGAAAAGACTTGTTCTTGCAAGTAGCAGTGATCAGTAGGGTGTTAACAACTATATCATAGAAAGGAGACTTTTAAAATGTTTTCTAATAAATGAGGACAAGCATAAAATTAATTATGTGCCTTCAATGCCTATAACATTAAAGCTGCTTTAAAAATCTTTAACAAGAAAAATGAAAAGAAATTTGTGCAATTTAGAAACATAAACGATCTTGCCAATGTAGTAATTGATAACAAATATCATAAGGCAGTTAGGGATTTTGAACACACATAAATCAGCAGCTGAAAATGACAAACTGTTCAAAGAAGAAAAGCCATTAGACAGAAGAGTTCCTGAGTTCCTTGAAAATTTCATTGTTAAAAGTTTCTGTATACCTTTAGAAAACATTTGTTGAAGACCTTTTGCGCTGCCGAAGATAAAGGTCAAGGAACCTAAGTGGAGGAAAAGACCATTTGGGAGATATATTTTTAACTATTAGTAGAATTGTGGTTTCACCACAACAGGAGAAAAATGGTATACATCAGGAAAAAATAATTTCAAGAAAAAAGTCTATTATCATGATAAAAATACTATTCAGAATTATCTTTTTACAAAATTATTTAGAAAATACCTGGTATTTCAACATTAATATTATTTCTCTGCAGCCTCCCTGAACTTTTATTGGACAAAATTGAATTTGATTTAGATAGAATGTGGTCAAGAGGAATCAAAACTTTATGAATGACTATATTAAAGATTAAAAGATGAAAATATATCAGATTATTTTTTTATATAAGCTACTTGAATTTATCAGGGGAAGAAAACATAGTACCTACAGCTTCAACTTTTTACCAATCTCTTTCAGCAAAATCAAATTAGATATTTCTAGCATTCCAGCTATTGTGACATTTAGAAATATTAAGAATAATATTTTGAGTCATAGATTTTTTTTAAAAAAATGCATTGGATTACTTCCATTTCCAGTGTAACAATTATTGAATATAATTGTCAGATGGAAGAAAGTTATGTTTCACAGGTAGAAGGGAAAAAGTTAAACAAATGTGAATTTTAAATTTATTTTAATTATTCTTAGTGACAGTATAGTTTTTCTTAGTTATTTTAAGAGTATCCATTTAAATTATTTGGAAAATAATTTTAATAGTCTTTACTTAGAGAATTATTTATTACTATCAGTTCATCAATAATGTCTTTGAAGGAGTTATGAATACTTGAAAAACATTCCCTATTACAATGCTTCCATAAGAAAATGCAATTATATTCACCATCACCCTCTTTCACCCCTTTCTCTCCCCATGTATGCTCGAGAGTACTAAGTCCAGTAATGTACCATAGAAATAAAACATCAAAGCCAGGACAACGGGAATCTAAAATAATATATGAGAATACTAAATACCGTTTTACTTTGTTAATCCATAAAATGCTTATTTAATTACCAGTTAATAGCCTAACTAAACTGACGTTTTAGTCAAAATGCTTGATTTGGGGGCGGGAGCAATAGCACACTGATAGGGCGTTTCCTTTGCATGCGGCCAACCCAGGTTCAATTCCCAGCATCCCATATGGTCCCCTGAGCACCGCCAGAAGTAATTCCTGAGTACATGAGCCAGGAGTAAGCTCTGTGCATCGTTGGGTATGACCCAAAAAAGAAAAAAAAAAAGCTTGATTTGGTGGTCTATAAATCAGTCACCATCCCAGTACCCAGGAAATTTCTTCTGACAGGAGTCAGAAGACCTGTGATTGAAAATCAATGCTTTAGAGGATGTGGTTTCCTTCAGAGACACAAGATATATACCCATCTAGCGAAGCCAATTAACAGCTCAGTACATTCAGATATTCATTATAATTTGCTAAACATTGACTTTTACTTTACATGTTTTCCATAGACGCTAAACCAATTTACATACCCACTAACAATGTATGAACAATGTATGAATGTTTCATGTTCTCCAGCTCCTTGTGTTCATCCTTGTTCCTGTCCTTTGTGATAACAGCACTGAAGTTACACTTTATTATTGTTTTACACTTTCCTGACAACGATAATGCATATTTTCTCCCCATGTACATGTTGATCATTTGAGTTTCCTGGTAAAGTATTTGCTTTTCTCTTGTTTTTAATGGAGTTTCTGTTCAGCTTTTTATATTCTTCATAGATCTTAAATACTGGCTTTTGTCAAATTATCATGTGCTAATATTTTGTCCCATTCTGTAAACTACCCATTAAAGTGATAACTCTTCATGGTCAGTAGGATATTCACCACTGGAGGGAGCGAGGGAGAGGTCAGAAAGGAATAATATGCAGAGAAGTGGATGCCTTTGGAGGAGAATGGGGCACTGAAGGGAGGTGTAAGGGATGTATATGATATCCTATCAGTAATAGCTTTGTAAACCAAAGTGCCTTAAAAGAAAAAAGTGCCTGCCATAGACGCAGGCAGGGAGTTAGAGGGAAACGGGGCCATGGATGGATGGAAGTAGGCACTGGTGAAGTGAAGTGATTGGTATTGGAACAATGTATTCCTGAAATTCACTCATGAATTACTTTGTAATCCACAGTGATTCAATTAAAACTAAAAAAAAAATAATATAATAGTGATAGTTTTTATCGCTGTGTACAAGCTTTTTAGTTTTATATACTACTGTTTATTTTTGCTCCTGGGCTGGAGCGATAGCACAGCGGGTAGGGCGTTCGCCTTACAAGCGGCCAACATGGCCGACCCGAGTTCGATTCCTCCGCCCCTCTCGGAGAGCCTGGCAAGCTACCGAGAGTATTCGATATGCCAGACACAGTAACAACAAAGTCTCCAATGGAGACGTTACTGGGCCCGCTCGAGCAAATCGACGATCAACGGGAGGGCCTTTACCTTTTACCTTTATTTTTGCTCCTGTTTTTCTTTTCTTTTTTTTGTTTTGTTTTGTTTTGGGTCCAAACCTGATGATGCTCAGAGTTTACCCCTGGCTCTGCACACAGGAATTACTCTGGTCTTGCTTGGAGGGGATGCTGTAGATTGAAGCTGCACTGTACATGGGCAAGACAAGCACCCTACCAGCTGTACTATCTCTCTAGTTCCTGCTTTTGTTTTTCTTATTGTTAAATTAAAATATTCAAAACTGTCACTGAAATCAACACCATAATGGGAAATTTTGCCTTTGTTTTCTTCAAAGTATTTTATGGGTTGAGACTAACATTCAAATCTTAGATCCATTTGAGTTAACTTTTATCCATGGTGTGACATGGTGACCCAATTGCTTTCGTTTGCATGTTGCAATCAAGTTTTTTGAACATTATTTGCTGAAGAGACTTTCCTTTCTTCATAAATTGAGTTTGCGCCCTTTGTTGAGACTTCATATGTGAGGACTTATATCAGGGCTCTCAATTTCACCCACTGGTCTAGAAATCTGTTTTACCATTACCATAAAGTAAAGGTAAAGGTAAAGGCCCTCCCGTTGATCGTCGATTTGCCCGAGCGGGCCCAGTAACGTCTCCATTGGAGACTTTGTTGTTACTGTGTCTGGCATATCGAATACTCTCGGTAGCTTGCTGGGCTCTCCGAGAGGGGCGGAGGAATCGAACTCGGGTCGGCCATGTTGGCCGCATGTAAGGCGAATGCCCTACCCGCTGTGCTATTGCTCCAGCCCATTACCATAATGCTTTTTTAAGTTAACATAGTTTTGTAGTATATTTTAAAGTAGTGATTATTACCATATTATTGTTCTATTTCTTTCAGGATGGCTTTAATTATTCAATGATTTTGGTTCCATGAAATTTTCAGTAGTGTTTGTTCAGTTTTCTCATATACTGCCAGTGGTATTTCATAGGGAGTATATTGAATTTACATAATGATTTAGGCACTATTGTCATTTTTAACTTTTCTAATCCATGAGCATAGAATATCTTTTCATTTTTTTGTGTCTCCTATATCTTTATAATGTGGCAGAGCTTTCAGTGTACTACAGACAAACAAAGGTCTTTTGGAGAAAAAAATTCCTTTTTCTCCTTTAGTTGGTACTTAGGATTTTAATGATTTTCAATGTAAATATAAATGGAATTGTTTTATCAATTTCTTTTTCTTCCAATTCATTACTTGTTTATAGAAAAGCAACATACAGAAATTACTTTGCATGTATAGCCAAATATTGAATTTTTAGCCTGCTATTTTACTGTTTTGGTCCAGGGTTTCTAATAGATTTTTTAAATAGACACTTTAAGATTTTCTGTGTATATTATTATCATGTTATCTGCCAATAGTGATAGTTATGCTTTTTTTCCAAATTATATCCCTTTCATGTCCTTTTATTGCCTAATCACTATTTTATTTCTGGTTAGACTTTTGAACATACAGTTTTTATCTTTCCTTTTGTTCATGTAATATATTGAATTAATTGATTTGCAGATGTTGAGTTAACCTTGCATCCTTGGAATAAGATCTTTTTGATCAAGGTGTATGACACTCAACTCCAATATACAGAGAAATAAAAGCAAGAATAAATGAATGGCACTGCATCAAAGTAAAATGCCTTTAGACTGAAAAAGAAACAGCTGCAAAACTAAAAAAAGTCCTACACATTGGGAAAACATAGTTCCATTTCATACATGCGACAAAGAGCATTTAACTAAAGTATATAACCCAACAACTCAGTAACAAAGAAACAAGGAAAAGAATTAGAAATGAACAAAAGAATATGACCAAATATTTATCCAACGAAGACAAAGATGCTTCTTAGACACATGGGAAAATAAAAAGTTTAACATACTTATCTTCAAGAAAATGCAAACCAAACTCACAATGTGATGTTACAGCACATAGCAAAAAAATTGGCAAAAATGTGGGGGATGAGGAGGAAACACTGGTGCCCTATTGGAGGGAATGTAGATTGGCAGAGCTACTATGAGAAATAATATGGAGATTCCATTAAAAAGTAAATTAAAATAAAAAGCCTGGGGATGTGGCTCTGTGGTAGAGCACCTGCTTTATGAGAATGAGGCTAAAAGTTTGGTCTCCAGCACCAGCCACTTTGCCAAATGTGACTCCAACAGCACGGCTATCTTGATGCCTGCAACTGCAACAAGAACTTCACTTCTGGTGAACAATAGTTAAGTGTGCCAGGACATTGCAACCAAGCGTACAAGCACTGCAGCCAGTGTACAGACATCGGACAACAACAACAATAGCATGTAATGAAGCAAATGAAAGGCAATTATCAGATGATTTCACTCATATGGGATATAAATAATTAAACAAACAACCTGGCAAAAATCAACAAAGCTGGGGCTGAAGATACAGTGCTAGCAGGTTGAGTGCTTGCCTTGTATGAATCCCACCAGGGTTTAATCCCCGACATCCCTATTGGTCCCTCAAGCATCACCAGAATTAGTTCTCAAATGCAGAGCCAGGAGTAACCCCTGAACAGCACAGCACAGGATATGACCAAAAAAAAAAAAACAGTTAAAAAGAAAATAAAAAGCAAAACTAAATTATGAACTTGATGAAACTATGTAATTACTAGAGGCAAATCGTGGAGCAGAGCATAGAAAGCATGAGCTGAGAAGGTTTGGTTGTGAGAATGATGAAAATTATGCACACACAGAAGTTTGAAACAAAATCCCTGAAATCTCACTGTCACTGTCACTGTCCTCCAGTTGTTCATCAATTTTTTTCTTGATACTGATATTTTTTTCTGATAGGCCCAGTGACGCCTCCATTGTGAGAGTTTGTTAAAACCCATGCTAACTTTTCAAAAATCAGCAATGGGCAAAGGATTTAACCCCGAATTTCTACCCAAATTATTCAAAACCCTTGTTCATTAACTGAAAATCTCTCTAGATAAAGAGGAGGAAAAAAGAGAAAATTCCTCAAAATGATACGACTTTGTGAAATTATGAGTAACTAGAAAAACATTCGGTTGACTGAGTCCACAAAAAATGGTCAGATTTTTTTTCTTACTAATGGTTAATCTTAAAAATAAATTCAAACCAGGTGTCTTATGACAGATGAGTGGATAATGAAGGTGAGATATATTTACAATGAAATAAATACAACACAGCTACAAGAAATGATGAAATCTTACAATTCACTGCAACCTGGATGAAATTGGAAGAGATCTCATGAAAGTGAGATCTACCTACTGTGGCCTACCTACTGTGGCCTACCTACTGTGCTCTATCTCTGCCCCTCTCTCTTCTGATGTTCTCTGATTCACTTAGACTCAGAGTTCTGCTGGGGCAAGCCTTCAAGTATACCGGTATCTGATAACATGTTAAGTGAAGAAAGACAGAAGAAGGACAAATAGCACTTGATCTCACTTAATAATAACACAAGGGAATGCAATGTATCAAAGGTGGGAAAATCCTTGGACCTAAATTACAGAATTGAAAAGTTCAGGGAACTAGGAAAATTGAGAGGGGAAACAAGAAGAGGAAGATAGGAAGTAAAAGGGTCAAGGGTCAGGGGTCTGGAGCACATCATCGGTATAGAGCTGTGCATATAAATATATATATATAGACATATACATATGTCAATACCACAGAGGCTATAAGAACAGGACCCAGACTACAATAATCAAACTTAAAAACTTTGCCTGCTAAGGAGGCAGTCTAGAGGTGAAACGGTACTTGGGAACACTGGTGGTGGGATTGTTATTGGAACATAGTACACCTGAAACTCAGCTATAAAAAACTTTGTAAATGCATTAAGGCAAATAAATAAAATTAAAAGTAAAAAAACTAAGAAAGGAGCATTTTTATATGATAGTAAATGCTTTGAAATATCTAATAATCTATTTTTAATGTGACAAATATATATAATCGTATATGGAGAAGCCACATTATGCAATATATTATCTACTTTTGTTCTGTTTTTAAAATGTTATGTATTTGTTGTCAAAAATGCTTATAAAAATGAAACTGCAAACATAATGCTCTTTGAGTGATTGGCAGATGAGTGCTTTGGGAGTTTATTTTTCTTTTTTTTATTTACTCAATTTTAGATCTATATGATTGTTTATACAGGCATGTATTATTTATTTATATTCAATTTAAAAAATTTTATTATTTTAAAAATTTTATTTATTTATTTATTTATTTTTTATTTTTTAATGAATCATCATAAGGTTACAGTTACAGACTTACAAACTTTCATGCTTACATTTGTATTATTTAAATAAGCAACAAAAGTAGAAAAATTTTCTCCCTTTTATAAAAAGTTATGGAAAAAATACCATTATTTATTTTAGACAGTGAGGTGGTCTGTAAAGAAAAATGGTCAGTAAAATGAGATAAAACACCAGTTTTCAGTTTTCTCATCATGTGATCTTAGGCAAGCCATTACAATTTCTTATCTTCATCCAAAAACTGGAGATAATAACCAACTAACTTGCCTCAGAGTGATGCCACACAGAATGTGTTGTGCCTAGCAGTCAAAGAATTATCAGTTTTTAAATTTTGATTTGGTTTTCTTTTGGGAGGTGGTAGTATTTGGGACTCACCCAACGTTGCTCTGGCTCCTGGTGATGTTTGAGGTGTTAAATGCCAGGAATCAAGTCTTTATCTCCCATGTGTTAAGCATGTTCTCTAGTGTTCTTTTTTTTACTCTCCTAGCCCCCATATGATATCTAATCCTCAAAATAACTTGATGTACTGCTATTGTCCATGTATTACACAAAATTAAATACTCTACATTCTGGAACTTAAAAAAAAAACCCCATAAACCTAAGCTCTTCCTGCAATATGACCAAGAAGAAATGTTGAAGTGTTCAGTGGATATATAAGAGCAACTTAAAGGTTCTTTAAATGATATGTAGATAAATTATTTTCTTAGTATGAAGATCAGGCTCCTCTGAGACAGTCACAGTTTGAAGAGAGATCCATGAGTTCTGTCTGAAAAGAACCTCTTTAAAACCAGACATCTCGGTGGTATTCCTTCCTACCTGCTGCTAGGACACTTGATTAATGCTTTGCCTCTGATAAATAGATCATTGAATAAAAGTCTTAATAATAAGCCTGTATTTACCGACAATAAGCAAGATGTTTTCCATAGCTAGTTTGTGTTTGTAAATACATAAACATATATACATGTATATATAAACATATGTTATGTTCAGTACTTAGCTATATACAAACTTAGCTACATATTATCAGGTACAGTACTTAACTATTAGAGCTAACATTGGTGAAAATGTGATGTGATAATTTTTAAATATAGCAGAGGAAATTAGGATCAGGAAAACAGGTCAATATAATGCCTTATAAAGTAAATATGTCTAGAATAATTCCATATAATCTAAGTAGAAAAACTACTGTTACACATTTACAGTCCCTTATAGAAAATTTTAAAGGAAGAAGTATTTTAGAATGAGAAATTCTGAGTTTCAGAAAGGTTATTTAATGTATCTTATGAAACATACTGATATATCCTATATCATACCCAACAGGTTTGTTGTAATCAAGCACATTATTACTTCTGTAAGATGATAAATGAAAATTCATACCAAGTAGGATAGATAAATACTTTTAAATAGTCTTATATCGGTTCAGGTTTTGCTGCCTTATTAGTTTGCTTCAAACTTTGGGGAAACTTTTGGTTCCATTAAACTCTGTAATGAGAAATGAGGTGTTTCCATTTCTTCAAGTTGTTTTCAGGTTTTCATTTTCCTACTCTTGCTGATGTGTCGAGAAGGGCTTGCACTTGTAGAAAGAGATAACACGAAGGCACAGTGTTGACTCTTATCGAAAGCTTCATGGTGATAAGAAAGTTGTGTATAGAGAGGAAAGTGTACTCCCTAGATGAATAAAACATATCCATGTCACTGGATGTAAAGAGTTGAAAGACAGTTTCCTCTGTTAAAGGTTTTTGAAGCTTTTAGTTTGTATAAAAATATAACTCTTGGCCTCTGTTCTCTGGGCTTATTAGTAGCAATGCATATTATGTACTTCAAGTTCTGATGACCCAGTAGCAATTATTTGTTATGTTAATGTACTTAGGACTGTAGGTACTTTTCTAATTAAATGATTATGTGTGTGAGGTGAGTCTAGGGTAGATTTCTCCTGGACTTTGGGAAAAATAGTCCTATTAGCAATAGGTCAAACACTCATGGGGACTTCCATTGGGTAAAAGCTTCAAAGCAGTGACTCATACATTTTTCTCCTTCAAAAAGAAGCAGATGGCTAAGGGTTGATACCAATACTTAAGACAAATAATAGATAGGATAGCCTCGAAGAACAAAATAATGTACAGAAATAGTCTTTATTCCCTCCTCTCCAAATATTCCAGTTATACTGTTAATCAAGATCCAACTATGATTAAAGAGAAAAGTCTTGCTGTATTTATCAGCCTAAGAAGCCTCCTTCCTGCAGATTAATGAAGAAAAGTGAATCTCGAAAAATTTTGGTGGACTTAGCACTTAGTGTTTTCCTGGTTCTTTCCCATTTTACACAGTCACAGCACTTCAGGACTTTTGTAGGCTTTCCTTCCCTTCACTTGGGGTAATATTTTTCAGTGAATGAGCAAGGTTGATAAAATGGCTGGGCCGCAGAAAGGCCAAGGTCGGATCCTTGATGAGTCTACTCTGTTCTGTGCTTTTATCAGACCTCTAAACAGTTAATTTATTCTTGCAACATCTGCTTAAAGGACTTGTATAAAAGTTTGATAGTACCTCTAAACAACTGCAAAGGAAATAGCTGTCCTATGGAGAATACGAAAACTTTGGGCAACAATCATATATACATACGCAAATACAGCAGAACCTGCAAATTTACCCTGTTCACAAAAGTGAAATGAGAATGATAGCTTAGGGGAAAGGTGGAGAATTGGAACTTAATATATTACCCAGCTTTTAGCAATAGCAATACTTAGTTAGATTGTACATGTAGATACTACTCTCTGGGTATGCTCTTTGAAGGAATTAGATTTGTTGAAAGAATGGTAGTATACCATCAGGAGAAATAAGAGAAAGAGGAAAAGAAAACACATACATGATTGAAACAAAGTAAAAATTTCTCCACTGCAATAGTCATGACATTTTGTCTATTTGCCTGCTACAAGACATTTCATAACTGTGTGCATATACATTTAATGTGACAAGAGAATAGGAGATACAAATTTAACAATGGCAGTTTTAAATAACAGTACAAAAAGCTAGGCAAAATTTTCTACACTAACCAATTCAAACTACTTTCTTGAGGCTGACTTTAACAGTGATTTGGTTCTTAATCTCTTCTAGCAAAATAATGCACCTTTGTATCTATGTGTTTTCTTTCTTGCCAACTTCTTTCTAACACAAACTCACTCACTGACACCCATCCAGCCTCACACACTCACATAACTCCTACAATTTTTATGTGGAATAAAACTTCTCCAGATATAATCACAATATATTTATAATGGATGCCCAAACACTGTAATAGACCTGTAGGGAATATTTTAGATTAAAACTTGGCTCTTATACTAACTCATCTATTAAAAACATTTTCTTTTTAAATTTTGGGTTTTGGGTCACACCTTGTGGTGCTCAGGAAATATTCTTGACTTGGTATTCTGGGAATCATGAGATGTTAGAGACAGAACCCAAGTCTTCTACATACAAAGCATGCACCCCTGTCCTTTGAGTTATCTCCCCAACCCTATTTCAGTTCCTGCTTGAACAATTGACAATATAAAGCGGCGTTTCTCAACAAGGGGGGATATGACTAGTCCAAGGATCTTCCAAGGACAACATATGTGAAAACTACACAAATAGCCCTTGCATGAGACTAGGGGACAACTATTAGCACAGACAGGAAAAGAGGTTAGATGGAGACCACTGTTGGAAAAACAGTGAGAGACATTGAGAGACATTGCTATAGAGGACTCATCAAGTCCCCTCATTAACATGAAGGAAATTAACTTTTGAACGCAATTAGTGGGTAAATTGATTTACCGGCTAGAGAGATAGCTCAAAGGACTGGAGCCCATGCTTTGCAGTGAGGGAGGCTGGGATTTAATACCCAGCAGGGCAAGTTCCCCTGAGCACTTCTGGAGAGTGACCTTTGAGCACTGAGTCAGGAATAGCCCTCCAAGTATGGTGTAGCCAAGTATGCCTCCGCCACTGCCTCCCCCACCCAAGCCAGCAAGAAGTTGTTTGATTACCATTTTGAGGTCTTCCAAGGGTTAAAAACAATGTCATGGTCTTCAATAAGGCAAACTCAGTTGAAAAAGCCTCCCTCTCAGCAGGAGTTCAGAGGAATGGCAAAACCACTGGACTTGATAAAATGCCTAGCTCAATGTAGTAACAATAAACAAATATTCAAGAAAATACGTTTGTTTTATGTTGGTTTGAGCATCAAGAAATATGGTTGTTTTTAATTAAATTTGACCTCCTCTTCTCTTTTTGAACATGGAACAATTTTATATGCCAACAGGATAAAATTGTAGGAAATGTTTATGAAATAAAATGTTTTTAAAGTCTGACTTATACTCCAGATATTTAAAATATGTGACTATGTCTAGATGATGAAAAATTAACTAGATTATAATATAAGATCTGAAGGTCATTTTAGAACAGTAATTTTAAAAACTGATAAGAAAAACACTGAAGCCCCAATATGAAAGTGGGCAAAGGATATGAACAAATCAGCAAAGATAATTAGCAAGCAAACATATGGGGAAGTGTTTAACCTTGATAGTTATTAAATAAATGAAAGCTAAAATAACATCATGTTAAAACCATACCATTCAAATGTATAAAAGAAATTATATATGGGTGAATTTTAGTAAATGTTTAAATGAGAATTAGGACCAACCCTCTGCAAACTCTTTCAAAAAAATAGAAGAGAAGATATTTACCAACTTATTTTAAGTCTTCAATATTACCTTGATACCAAAACTAGCTGGTCATAAAAAAAAAATCACAAAAATACTCGTACCTAAAAGAAGTATTTGTTTGCTTCTTATAAAGATAGAAGTAAAAATACTCAACAAAACACTAGTAAACCAAATCCTGCAACATAGAAAAAAGATTATACACAAATTAAATAGGTTTTTATCTCAGCAATGTATGCATTATTTAACAGACAAAAAAATCAATGTAATATCTCACATTAATAAAGGGAAAAATTCAAGATGCAGGATAAGCACTTGAGAAAACTCAATATTTCTTTTATGAACAAAAGACAATTAAAAACAACAAGTTCAGTCCAGAGAGATGGTACATGGGTTAAGAGACTTCCTTTTTTGTATTCAAACTCAGTTCAGTTCCCAGAGATGGTCCCCCATAAAATACTAGGAGCAACTATGAGCACAAAACCCAGAGTTAGCCATGAGCACCACTAGCTATGGCCTAAAATTAAATATATATATATAAAGTTTAAAATTAAAAGAATAAAAATAGAAGTGAAGTCCCTCAACTCAATAAAACTTGCCTTCCAAACCTAAGCTAATACCATACTTAATGGTGAAAGATGACAACCCCTCATGATTAGAAATAAAGCAAAAATATTTGTTAACATAATTCTATTATACTTGTAGTACTAATTAGGACATATAGGTAAAAAAATACAAATTTAAAAACATTTTTTAACTTTAAAAAGAAAGTTAAATAAAGAAATCCTGGAAAGGAAGAAGTAAAGCTCAATTTATAATGAAACTACTTCTCTCTATATATATATGTACATATTATTACATGTAGAAACATAAAAGGGAATTAACACTAAAACACCTATTAAAAACAGTAATTGAATTTTTAAAGTTTTCAGGATAAAAAATAATCAGCATAAAGAAATCAGTTTTTAAAAATAGATCATTGTTGGGCTGTAGTGATAGCACAGCGGATAGGTCATTCACAGTGCAAGCGGCCAACATGGTCGACCCGAGTTCAATTCCTCCACCTCTCTCGGAGAGCCCAACAAGCTACTGAGAGTATCCTGCCCGCTCGGCAAAGCCTGGCAAGCTCCCCGTGACATATTCGATATGCCAAACACAGTAACAATTGTTACAATGGAGACGTTACTGGGCCCACTTGAGCAAATGGATGAAAAACGGGAGGACAGTGACAGAGTGACAGTGACAGATCATTGTTGAAATAAACCATTGCTAAAACAAACAAACAAACAAACAAAAAAAGACACTCGAAGAACTGACTTGGGTTTTTTCATATGTAATTTCATCATGAGTGCATGAGTGTGTGTGAAGCTTTCCATACCTTAATCACTTAATCACTTAACTTCCCGTTAGTCGTCGATTTGCTCGAGCGGGCGCCAGTAACGTCTCCATTTGTCCCTGTCGCGTGCTAGTGTAGCCCAATGGCATCTCTTCGCTCCGGGAACATGGAGGGCCTCAAACCGATCGTTCATGACCTTGACAAAGAAGTCTGACCATCTGGTAGGTGGGCGGCCACGCGGTCTCTTGACATCCCGTGGAATCCAATCAGTAACAGCTCTAGTCCAACGGTCGTCTTTAAATCTCATTACGTGACCAGCCCATCTGATTTTCGACAACTTGGCAAATGAGACAGCGTCCCTGATTCTTGATCGTCTACGGATGTCAGAACTCCGGATTCGTTCTCTCATTTGAGTGAAACGTGATATTCCAAGCATAGCTCTTTCTATTCTTCTTTGGGAGACCTGAATGGCGTTCTCATCTTGTTTGCGTAGGGCCCAGGTCTCTGAGGCATATGTTAATGCAGGAAGAACAGTGGAATCAAAGAGATGTGCCCGGAGCCAGAGGTTCTTCGTCCTCTTAGCTATTTCTTCGACGTTCTTGAAGGCGTTCCAAGCCGCTCTCTTCCTCCTGCGCAGCTCGGGTGCCAGGTCATTTGTCATGTTGACCTCTCGACCTAGGTACACATAGCTGTTGCATTCGGAGATGGTCGTTCCATTGAGAGCGAATGGGGCGTCAGGAACAAGGCTGTTTCTCATAAACATTGTCTTCGTAAGATTCAGCTGTAGTCCTACCTTTCCACACTCGCGGTCAAAGTCGGCCAGCATTTGTGCCGCTTGGCTGATGTTTGGTGTTATTAAAACAATGTCATCAGCAAAGCGGAGGTGGTGTAGTTGCCGACCATCTATCTTCACTCCCATTCCTTCCCATTCCAGTCGTCGCATGATGTTCTCGAGGGTGGCACTGAAGAGTTTTGGTGAAATGGTATCACCCTGCCGCACCCCTCTCTTGACATCAACGATCACTTCTTTGTAGAATGGTGAGATCCTGGTAGTGAATCCGCAATACAGCTCACGGAGGATCCTGATGTATTGGGCTTGAATGCCCTGATTGGCTAGGGCTTCAATGACCGCTTCCGTCTCAACAGAATCAAAGGCCTTCTTTAAATCAATGAACGTTAAGCAGAGCGGCATCTTGAACTCCCGAGAAACCTCAATGAGTTTGGTTATCGTGTGGATATGGTACTTCCACTACCCAGCCGTCGCCACACTCCAGGACGCTTTCCGGACCCGCGCGGCAGCTCCGGCTGAGACCCACGCACAACTGAAGACCCACAGAACAAGGTAAGCGGAACTCTCTGAGACCTTGGACTCCAGGCTCAGCGGACCCAGGGACAGAGCTTCTCTGCTTGCTCCCACCACCACAGGTGACAAAGGGATTCTAATCAGGAGCCCCACCCTACCCTGCCCTGTCTGCTTTCATCAACCACCCAGGGATCGAATTGTGCACAGGAGACCCACCCTACCCAGATAAATACCCCACTGGCAGACTTCCACTCTCCACACTACTTCCACTACCCAGCCGTCGCCACACTCCAGGACGCTTTCCGGACCCGCGCGGCCGCAAGCGGCCGCGCGACACATCATGAAACACTAAATACCCGTCCTCTGGAATTGTCGTACCATATTTGATAAGGTTCAAATATGGTAACACCTACAAGGGTGATTAGAGGTCACCCCAAAAGCCTCTATACCTCTCGGAAAGACTGGCAAGCTACCGAGAGTATTCCGCCCGCACGGAAGAGCCTGGCAAGCTATCCGCTGTGTATTCGATATGCCAAAACCAGTAACTACAACTGGTCTCATTCACCTGACCCTGAAGGCTTCACCGACATGGCAGCACTGAGAAGGATGAGAAAGGAGAGGCCGACAAAATCTCAAGGCCGACCTAGGCTGCCACAACGAAGGAAGACAAAAATGATCGTCTGTACTTTCAATGCACGTACGCTAGCATCAGATGCATCCATCGAGGACCTGATGGTACAAGCGCGAATGATCAAGTACGACATCATTGGTCTGACCGAGACAAGAAGACACGAATCTCACCATGCCGTTTTCGACACTGGAGAAGAATTGTTCCTCGGAACATGCGATAAAAGAGGTGTTGGAGGCGTCGGTGTCCTTATCAACACAAACTTGGCCAAGAGCATTGATTCATTCGAATGCCTAACAACCCGAATCGGACGTTTACATTTGAATAGATGTGGCTCACTGCCTGCAGTTTCTATCTTCGTTGTCTACGCACCAACATCTCATTATGATGAAAGAGAAATCGAGAAGTTCTACATGGAGCTAGAGAAGTTCTATAAAGAAGACCACACCTTCTACAAGATCATTGTGGGTGATTTTAATGCCAAGATAGGACCGAGAAGATCAGCTGAAGAACTTCACATCGGAACCCATGGCCTAGAATGGAACGAACAGGGTGAGAGACTATCTGAGTTCATCATGTCGACCAAGACCATTCATGGTAACTCACAGTTCCAGAAGGCAGAATCTAAACGATGGACATGGGAGTCTCCCGGTGGACGATTCCACAACGAAATAGACCACATCATATTCAATCGACGGTTTTGCCTGACTGATGTCGCTGTTGTCCCAAAATTTCGAACGGGATCGGACCACCGTCTCCTTCGTGCAAAATTCTACTTCACAGAGCGGGGAGAAAGGGCTGCAAAGTTCAAAAAGAGAACTCCCAGAACGACCACCAACTGGGAACTCTTTGGTACTATTGCGGCAACATGGGAAGATGCCATTGTTGACAACATTGACGAGGAATACGATCGACTGGTTCAGCACCTCCATGAACGTGCGAGGAACGCCAAGAGAGAGATAGCCACAAAAAGTCGCCTATCTTCGAAAACTCTTGAGCTAATTCGCCAGCGAGGTTTGGCGCATGCCTCAGGCAACCGGAAGCTAACGTCCGAGCTTGCAAAGCAGTGCAGAGATGCGATCAAGGAAGACCTCAAAGAGAGAAGAGCAGAAGTACTGGTAGATGCGGCAGAAGCCGGGAAAAGTATTCGTAACGCCCGCCTGTCCTTCGCCAACTATAAGACCAAGATGACTGCCCTCCGACGTCCTGATGGATCCATCACATCCTCCAGAACGGCAATGGAGAAGATTATCCATGACTTCTACTCAAATCTCTTCGATAGCCATGTCCACTTGCCGACATACCAAATTCCACAGGATGGGTATGTCGTTCCCAACGTTCTCCCTTCCGAAATCCGACACGCCATTTCGTCAGTAAAGAAACAAACAGCACCCGGCCCAGACCAGGTCAGACCTGAACACCTGAAGAACCTGCCGTCAGTACTCATCAATACATTGGCTCGGCTCTTCACTCGCTACCTGTCTGAATGCAAGGTTCCATCTCAATGGAAAACCAGCAGGACCGTACTACTGTTCAAGAAGGGAGACATCCATGACATTGGCAACTATCGCCCGATCTGCCTATTGTCTGTCATCTACAAGTTGTTCACTCGAGTCATCCTGAATAGGATTGGCAGAACACTAGATGAAGGACAACCATGTGAGCAAGCAGGGTTCCGCAAAGGATTCAGCACCATCGACCATTCCATACCTACCAGCAATTTTTTTTTCCTCTCATACCAGTGGTCCTGGGCTGGGCTGGAACGATATGATAGCACAGCAGGTAGGGCATTTGCCTTGCACATGGCCAACCCAGGTTCGATTCCTCCGCACCTCTCAGAGAGCTGGGCAAGCTACCAAGAGCATCCCACCCGCACAGCAGAGCCTGGCAAGCTCCCCGTGGCGTTTTCAATATGCCAAAAATAGTAACAAGAAGTCTCACAATGGAGACGTTACTGGTGCTCGCTCAAGCAAATTGATGAACAATGGGATGACAGTGTATAGGGCTACCAGTGGTCCTTAGGGATTACTCGTGGCTCTGAGCTCAGGGATAACTCCTGGCTCCAGGAACCAAATGTAGTGTAGGGGACCCAACCTGGGATCAAAGTTTGCAAACACCCTACCTGCTCTACTGCTTTGATCCCACTAACCACCAATTCTTGAACAATACGGCGCCAAGGGTTCAACTCAGTTCTCACACAATTTGCTTGGAGACAGTATCCGATTCTATAGATTACAAGCTCAGTCTCCAGAATCATCTTCCATTCCAGACGCCAGGTTCAAGGCCCTGTTATTTTTTGTGTTTCTGATTAATTGGCTACAGATTGCAAGGTCCTCTCATCCCTTCCTCAGGCTTAATTAATTTGCTATGGGGGTTCAGAGAACTCGGGAAACCATTTACTATTTCAAAGATTTATTATAAAGGATGTAAATCAACAGTCAAATCAAGAGAAACTTAGGCCATGTCCTAAGAAAAGTGAGATGAAAACATGGCTAAGTGCTGTATGGTCCTGTGTGAAGCGAAAAAAATAAATTCAGAAAAAAATAAATTCACTGGCACAATTCTCTGCCGAGCAACCTGCTTCATCTTGCTTTTAGGACAAAACCATCAACGAAGTAACGAAAGAGCTTTCTCTTACTCTCCCACCTGCAAATTGGCCAACTCACAAACATACACAGCTTAAATTTCATTGAGGAAGGGGGTACTCATTTCTTTCTTGAACACATGTTCTCTATTTTTTTTATAAATAGACTTTGTTGTTGTTACTGTTGGGTGATGTTTTACTTTTTATCTTATTTTTCTAAACATGCTTCCAAATTCTTTCTTAAGCAAGTGAATCCAGAGAAACTGAGTCAGAGGCCTCAACCCTCAACTTTATTCCCACCTGGGCCCATCTCTTTGCAACTGAAGGAATTCAGTCCTCATAGACAAACCCTGGTTCCATAACCTGGAAGGTCTCTAAATCCTACCTTCTTGAAAATTTTTTTCAGGGGCTCCCAAGCAAAGCTCATGAGTCCCTGATCCCTACTTGTAATTGATTCTTGGTCAACTAGGTCAAGGTCAAAAAGAGAGTGGAAGATCTGCCCCTTCATTCTTGTGCCTGGGAGTATGTGCGTCACCCTGGTGGTGCTCAAGGGCCTCAAAGGCCATATTCAGTGATGCTCAGAGATCTCCAGAGTAATGCTTGAAATGCCAGAAATCAAACTGGGGTCAACTAAATACAAGGCATGTGCCTTGACCCCTGGACACCTCTGCTGCCTCATCTTCCTGAACTTTTAAGCAGGCTTCATAATTTACACATGGTTGACTAAATTATTGGCCTTTGGCACTGTCACTGTCACTGTCCTCCTGTTGTTCAAAATCGAGCGGGCCCAGTAACGTCTCCATTGGAGACTTTGTTGTTACTGTGTACGGGGAGCTTGCCAGGCTCTGCCATGCAGGCGAGATACTCTCGGTAGCTTGCCAGGTTCTCCGAGAGCGGCGGAGGAATTGAACTCCGGTAGGCCATGTTGGCTGCATGCAAGGCAAATGCCCTACCGCTGTGCTATGGGTGAAGTCTATTCAGACTCCCTCCCCTGGGCAATAGGGAAAGGACTGAAAGGTCCAACTCTAATCATCACTGGGATGGTTTCCTGGCAACTGGCTCTTCCCTCAGGTTCTTTCAAACAACACCTCATTCACACAAGGAGATAGCCCTTTATCACTCTCTATTTAGAAATGCCTAGGCTTTGGGGAGCTGTGAATCAGGAACCATGGATAAAGATCTGATAAATAAGAGAAAAATATTTGAGTTATCTGAATGACCAAATATATCTATTTCTTAAAAGTCAAAACCTCACAACCACCTGAATTTAAAAATGAAGTGTTCTGATGCTCTTGTTCATGATTGGAAGACAATATTATTAACATAGCAATACACCCTAAATTAATCTGCAGATTAACCCATTCTTACTAAAATATGAGCTTCCTTTGATTTGGTAAAAAATTGACAAGTCGGATTGTGTAAATCATGTGAAGTGGCAGGAAGAACAGTTCAAGCCTCTTAGCACACAAGGTTCTAGTGGGAGGTCTAGATTCATGCATGGTCCCCCAGTACAGAGCTGAGGGGAGCCCCTGAGCACCATCAAGCGTAGTCCACAAAAAAAAGTAAACAAAAATGATACACCTTTGCTTTAAAAACTTTACACGAAAATTCATAAACAACATGCAGTCAAAACAATCTGGTAAATAATAAAATTGGAAAACCACAATTCTTTATTTCAAAATGTATTGCAAATGGTAATCAACACAGTGTGCTATTTGTGTGAGGACAGAACTACAGACAAATGATCTTAAACTGCACACTTACATATAAATTATTACACTTGGTCAGTCTGTTAGCAACAAGAATGACAAGATGATTCAAAGAGGAAACAGCATTTCAACAAGTAGTAACAAAACAACTACATAAGTAACATGTAAAAGAATTAATTGGGTCATGCTTTACCTGGTTCACAAACCTAAATGTAAGAGGTCAGACAGAGGTGTAAATCTTTGTGATTAAAAATGTTTTTAAAACTATGACATAAATATAAGTGACAAAAAAGAAAGAAAATTGGAGTTTAAGTATGTGTGCTTCAAAAGACACCATTATTAGGAATGGGAGAAAATATTTACCGATCACGTATATCCAGTCCCAAATAAGAGGCTTGTATTCAGAGTATATAAAGTATCTTTGCAACTCCAGTAATAGGATACATAATCTGGGCTAGAGAGATAATTCAGAGGTAAAGTTTCTTGTCTTGAATGCAACTGAGCCTAGTTCAATACCTGTCATTGCATATAGTCCCCCAGCCCAGGAGTGATCTCTGAGCACAAAACCAGGAGTATGTCCTAAGTTGGATAAGATCCATTTCCCCACCCAGTGATAAATAATCCAATAAAAATGACAATAATATAAATAAAACAGCCCTCCAAAGAAGACATATAATAATGATCAATAATTGGAAATGATGCTCAATAACAGATATTTAAGGAAATGTAAATTAAATGGAATACTACTTAACATGCACTAGTATAGTTATAATAAAAAACAATAGACATTATAATAATAAGTGTCATCTAGGATGTGAAAAATTAAATTAAAAAATTAATCCTCATGCATTGCCTATGAGAATGTAACATGATATATACAGAACTGTAGCACTGTAGGACTGTCCTCCCATTGTTCAATGATTTGCTCGAGTGGGCACCAGTGACATCTCACAACAAATTGTTGAGACTTGTTGTTACTGTTTTTGGCATATCGAATACATTACAGGGAGCTTGCCAGGCTTTGCCATGCGGGTGAGATACTCTTGGTAGCTTGCGGGGCTCTCCAAGAAGGGTGGAGGAATCAAACCCAGGTCGGCCATGTTGGCCACGTGCAAGGCCTTACCTGCTGTGCTATACACAGAACATTTATACAAAAAATTCATAGAAATATTATTTATAATAACCTAAAAGTAAAAAAAAATCCAATTACCAATCAACAAGTGATTCAAGTACAAGGTTTACATGTACAATGGAATACTATTTGCCCAGTAAGAGGAATGGAATACTGGTTCATGCATCATATGGCTAAACTTATTTAAATATAATATAAAGATATTAGACCCCATGAAAGAAACCACACAGAGGAACTGGAGAGATGCAGTAAGAGTGAAAGCATGGGAGTGCTAGCTGGCTCTGGGTTGATATCAACTCAGAGCAGATACTCCTGCCAAAGGCAAGTATTACCTGACTCCTGATACTGTACATTAGATTTATTTTTTTTGAATTTGATAAATATGGAATTACCCATCACATAGCCTTTTGAATTTCCCCTTCTCTTGCTCAACACTATGTCTGGGAGATTCATCAACAATGGGCAGGTGAGATAGTACAAAGGTTAAAGCATTTACCTTGCTTGAGGTAGCAGCAGCAACAGGCGTTTGTAATCCCAGCACCTGACAGCCCCTGAACACCACTGAGTGTGGCTCAAACCATATAAGCATAAATTCAAGCTTTTCCATTGCTGCATTGTATTTCTGTGGGTTTTGTGATTCTTATACTTATGCTTGCTGCAAAATATAGAAACATCTCTCTCTCTCTCATTTTGGGTGCTGTGGTTTAAAAGGAATTGAATGGCAGTCATGTTCGATCTATAGTCTACTTTCAGCATGCATCTCCCATCCTGGGCAGATCCTCCCAACACCCTTTATTTGGTGCGCCCTTCTCTATCTGAGCTGCCTTTACCCCTAGAGTGTGCGGCTGGCCTCCAAGCCATGGAGTAAACCTCCTGGTATTTATCTCGGCTATTCGTGGGTGTTCAGCAGGGTGGGATGGGGAGATGGGGGGTAGGAGGGATACTGGGATTAGTGGTGGTGAATGGGCACTGGTGGAGGGATGGGTACTCGATCATTGTATAACTGAAACCCAAGCACAAAAATTTGTAAGTCTACAACTGTACCTCATGGTGTTTCACTAATAAAAATTTAAAAAGAAAAAAAAAGAATATAGAAAGATCAACAAATCTTTTTTTAGTCCAAGTGGTAAAACAAGGGAAATATTATTAGCCCAGAGATTTTGCAGGAGCACACAGCACTAATGCAGCCCTTTGGACTTTTGGGTTTGGGGTACATGCAAGGTGATTACAGTGGCCTGCTTGGTTCTACCATAAAGGTATCTGCTTAAGGTAAATCAAGGTAAGCGCAAGCTGGAGTTAGAGGGAAGAGCTTTCATCTAAGTCTTAAATGCGAGCAAATTACTCTTCTCAGGTTCTAGGCTCAGAAGACTGCAGAAGGCTTTGATAAGAAAAGGTACATCATTTTCGAAAAACATTTTCTTTGCAGTGTTTGGTCTTGGGAAAGTATCAGAAGTTACTTAGGTTAAATAATAGCAGTAATGTTAGTAGTTTTAAGTAATGTTAGTAGTTTTATTCTTAGCCAATTGGGAGGCCTTGGGGCAGGTGTTTTCTGAATTTATAGCTAGTAATGTTCTAATGATTTTTTTCTCCCTTTCTGCCTTGTCATCGCGCTCTTAAAGACTGGTGTGCCAAATCTTTATTTTCTACAAAAGTAAGGTAACTACTAACTAGCTAATCTATAGAAGCCAGCACGCTTTCTGTGATTTGCTTGCAAATCACATTTTCTATTGACAGAAAAATTGTTTGTTATAACAAAGCGTACTAAAATGTATGGAACATATCTTGAACAGTTAAATTATTTCACATTCTCCTTAATTAAGGTAAAGTAAAATTATGTTCTAGTGTAAGTTAGCAGTCTGTCACTAAGATGTGTGTAACCCTGGGGAAATTACATTTTGGAGTCTTGAGTTTCCTCAACTGTAAAACTATGAGCATGAATTAAGAGATCTCTAAGGCGCATTTCAAAATGCTAATATAATTTATTTTTGATTCAAGACATGGGGAGAATCTAAAATTTAAAAATAAATGTTCGCTTTTGCTGTTATGTTTAGCCTTACATTAGTAGTAATTCCAGTTGCCACACATTTTAGAAGGACAGCAAGTCTTGATGCTACAGTTGGAAATCACGATGCATGCAACTGAGACTGCAGGTAAGCTGTAGGAGGCAAAACAGCAATTATTTCTTGAAAAAGAGTGATGAGACCTTGACCAAAGAGGGGTCTTTCTTGTTTAGACAGAGAAAGTGCCAAATGTCAGATAACATTAGATTAATTCGGGATCCGGCGAACGTTTAGGTCAGGCTAACAAATTTATCTTTATTTGAGTTTGTAGCAACCTGTGTGCCAGGTGTTTATTACTCTTGGACAAGCGCCTTCTGCTTATCGGGGAAGAACTCATTGAGACATGAGTCTCCATTATATAGTTGTGACATTAAGTGATAGGAAATTGGAACACCAAGCCTATCGTGTAAGGGTCATATTTTATGATGAGGAAAAGTCCATGATTAAGATTTTCTTAGACCAAATGTAGATAAGATTCATGTTTAAATAATCCTTATAAGATGAACCTCAGAGAAGTTGTGGTCAACCTCCACAGAACTGTGCTTATTTCAAAGAAAATAATTCCTGATGTCATCCTTCCTTTTTGGTGTCCAATATAAACAATATCCAACTGTCAAGTGTTGATGCAAGGCATGGAAATTCCATTTTTCTTTTCTTCTACAGAAAACACAAAGATCCTCCTGTGTAATCTTCTAGGCTATTGTCATACAGCATGATTTATGTATTTCTTGTATGTTTCTTTCTTTTTAAATCTGAAGTATATTCTTTGGTTTTATTGGGCTATTTATTCTCTTGACATCCTTGGGAGTGAGTTAATGGAACCATGATAAAAGGATAGAGAAGTATAACAAACATGCCTGATGGTATAGATTCAGTACTGCCTGACAGATTAGGGAGGGCAAGAAGAGCAACAAAAGATAAAATAACCTGATTCATGTATACAGGGATGGTGCAAATAAACCAATGCTTGAAGATTTCTCCATGCTGTGACTCAAAGATTGGGTTATGATTATAGATACTAAGATGGAAGATTGGGTTATGATTATAGAGACTAAGAAAATTTGTTTCTGTAAAAAATCTATTTTGATACACAAATATGAATACTTAGTCTAAGACCCTAGCATGTTGCTTTGCACTGAATTAGCATTTAATAGATATTTGTTAAATAAAGTCAGAAAAAAGAAGTTAATGGATATAATGACAAGGTTAAGGAATGGACAGACATCTATTATTTTGCTTCCCGGAAGTGCACTCAAACATCTCTGATCATGCTGCATCCGTGGGACTAAGGATAGAAGCTGGCCCACCTTCCTGCAGATTCTGTCTCTAATGGTAGAAGGGTGAAAATCAAAATAAAATAATCTAAGTGTCTTTTCTCCATTGTGATTGACCCAGATAAGAACATTGAACAGAAACTGAAACATCATACACTGAATCAATTAATTGGAGAACTTCCTCAAGATTTTTTTCAAATTGGAATTATGGAAAGTCAGGATAAAGCTATATATAATAGAATAAGCTTGAAAACCATTGGTGATTATTATTCCATTGCAGGAGGAAATAGCTTTGATATGGCAAAGTCATCCTACAGATTGTGACAAGAGAGGTATAGAAATACTGACCTCAGCTGTCCCCAGGGCTATTTTTATTCTTCCTCTTATGAGATTTGGTTCTTGAGCCAATTTTGAATTATCATTAAAACAATAACACGGTGGACAAGCTATTGGAAATACAATTCAAATTAAATTATATAGAATAAACCCAATTTACAACAGGCTAATTTATATAAAAGTTAAGTTCCTATGGCATATTTGAGGTGACAAATGGTATCACTAAACTTTTAAAGACTCTCCCAATATGTCTAATATTAAGTAATAACATGCATTTATTTGTTTTCCAAATTAAGGTCAAGAGCGTTCAGAGCTTATTTCTGTGCCTCAGGGTCCAAGATGGGACCCAGTACAAGACAGGATGCCCGTCTATTAAAAGGAACATTTGGTTAAGCAGCCACATTCCCTTAAACCGAGACAACTGAGATACACTAATGAACCTATTATGCATATCTTTGGGATGTGGAAGAAAACAAAAGTATCTGGAGACAACTCATATAAACCTGGGGAGAATTTGAGAAATCCTCACAGTGGGGCCAGCCGGGAGTCAATTATTATTATTATTTTTTTGCTTTTTTATTTTGGGTCATATTTGGCGATGCTCAGGGGTTTACTCCTGGCTCTGCACTCAGGTATTACACCTGGCAGTGCTCAAGGGACCATCTGGGATGCTGGGAATCGAACCCGGGTCAGCCATGTGCAAGGCAAACACCCTGCCTTCTGTACTATTGCTCCAGCCCCTGGGAGTCAATTCTTTTGCCTCTCAATAAAATTACAAAAGAAAATTGATATTGAGCAAAGTGAGTGACTTGAGGATATCCTCTAAAAGGAATGATTAAAATATAAATATAATTGGATTGATTTGGGAGTAATCAAAATTTAAGCAATTGGACCAAACATGGTGACCCAAACATGGTGGCCTCTCAGTATCTGTGTGTAAACCATAATGCCCTAAAGTTGAGAGAAAGAAGCAAACTTCCTGCCATAGAGGCAGGGGATGGGGTGGAGTGGAGGTGGCGGGAGGGATACTGGAGACGTTGGTTGGTGGTGGGGAAGCTACACTGGTGGAGTGATAGGTGTTTGATCATTGTATGACTGAAACGTAAATATGAATGCTTTGTAACTGTACCTCATGGTGATTCAATAAAAAAATAAAAATAAAAGAATTTAAGGAAACTTAGGCCAAGATATTATGTATTTTATCCTCATAAATGATGGTGCACAAAATAGTAATTGTTACATTGTAGAAAGCCAATGATTTAGTAATAACAAAACATAGGAAATATCCTGATGGCTAATGGCTAATGGCTAAAGATTCAATAGTAAGCTGAAACAAAGGCAGTACTTCTTTTGAGAAACTTCATCCAGTAGAGAGCACAGGTAAGATATATAGTACAAATAACTAAAGTGGTACTTTTGGATAGGTAAATATATATCAATTTGGATTCTGAAGTGACCAGCATACAAATGAGCTAATTTTTTAAGAATAAATTTTATTGTAATCATTAATACTTTTTATTTAATATTATTAAATTTTTATTATTGTAGGCTACTTCACAGCAGAATGCAGCCGAACTACAAGATTCATAAATTAGAGAGCTATTGTCTACCCAAGAAGTATTCTTCTGACTACTTTATCTTTTTCCAAAATGTGATTTTCTCTCCCCAGTCTGAGTGCTATTATAAAACTGGTTACAGATTCTAAGTACAAACCTATCTGAAGAAGATAATTATATTGGCCAGAATTCATCCAAGGAGAAATACCTAGTCTGGAAGTAATACTTTGAAAGCTGATTGGTTTATTGGATAAGCCCCAGGGGATGATCGAATTGCAAAGGATGATTAAACTGCTATGATTAGAACAAGGAGAATGAGTGTGATCAAGGTGCAAGAATGAGTTAGAAAGGGAAAAAAAGGAGCAAAAAGACTGAAAGACTTCTACCCTTCATCTCATTTCCAGTAGAGACAACAAAAATTGTAAGATATTTGGAACGATCCGATATGGATGAGAACTGATTTTATTCTTCAACTATTCAGTACAAGAGTAGGTGAGGAGCAGAGGTAGCTGTGTTATACCACCTAAAGGCCCATTCAGTTCGATAACCTGCCTTATTATCTTGGTCAATATTATCCTGCCCCGCGCCTGCCTGTCCTCACCGGGTCCCCTTGGAGGAGGGTGGGTTGAGTTTCCCTCTCCGCCCCCAGCAGAGCCCTGACAGCGGAAGACTCCAGGACCCAGCCAAAGCCATGCTGAGACCACTCCACATGTTTGGATGAGGAACCGGCAGAGGAACCCAGGTGTACGGGACCCGGGGCTGGTATCTCCAAGCCTGCTCGGTTCGGTACTGGGCCTCCGCCACCCAGCTCCCCCACCTTCCAGTAGCTAGACAGTTACACCCACCAACTGTCGTGTGACCCCATCAACGGCCATCCAAAGACTATAAAACCAAGCTCTCAGAAGCGCACGGCCACGAATGCAAGAATAAGAATGACCTCTTATTCTCTAGTTCTCACTCTCAGAGAGCCCGTCAGGCTACTGAGAGTATCATACCCGCCTATATGCCTGAGTAGTAACTCCTGTAAAGTTGATTACAGGCTGCCCCATCCATTTCTGAGAGCCCGGCAAGCTACCAAGAGTATCCTGCCCACAAGACAGAGCCTGACAAGCTACCCGTGGCGTACTTGATATGTCAAAAACAGTAACAATGAATGGTCCTCATTCTCCTGACCCTGAAGGAGCCCCCAATATGTCATCAGGCTATACTTCCACTTGACAGGGACGAATGGAGACGTTACTGGGCCCGGTCGAACGAATTGAAGAACAACAGGGTGATAGTGATAGTGATAGTGATTATCTAGATTATAGATTCAAACTGCCAAAGAGGAATTTTGACTGAACCCGTGATTGGTATGCTATAAGAAAGTGAGATCATCTGTATAAATTGGATCTTGGAACCACGCTTATGGGCATGGAAGGGATAGATAAGGGGCTTTTTGATGAGTTGAACAGATAGTCTAAAAAGGATTTGATATAGTGAAGAAATTATTTCCAGGGAACATATAGATGAGGTATCTGATCTAAGGTAGATATTCTTTGAATGAGTGTGGGAACTGTCCCGTCACTGTCCTCCTGTTGTTCATCAATTTGCTCGAGTGGGCCCATTAAAATCATGAGACTTGTTTCTGTGTTTGGCATATCGAATACGTCACGGGTAGCTTGCCATAAATTTTGGGGGGGATGGTTTGACCAAAGCTTTGAAATATATATACAAGGAAGGCAAAGCCCTGATGGAGTTGTCACTAATGAAGGATACCTGGGGAGACCTGAACTGATACAGTTTGTGTGAACGTCTGCCTGATATGAACACTGAGATGCTGCCAGCCTCTCGAAGGCAGCCATCAAACTGCTCGTGAGTTCCACTTAATCTACTTGGACTTATTCCTAACCATGCAGATGGAGGTGGGAATTGGGCTCCCAAACTGCTCAGAAGTCTCCCAATGGTTCTTTCCTGGTGATTCTTCATAGAAATTCATAGTGTTTCTATGTAAGAGCCTGAGGATTTGATGGTGCTTGGGCACTGGATGCCAGGAGTTACTTGTGCTGCCCTGACTGTACTCAAAAGCTTCCAGGGCTAGACTTGGTAATGCTCAGAGGGTCATGTGGCACTGAGGATCAAAGTTGTGCCTCCTGTTGTACTAACTCTCTGGCCCTCGAAGAAAATAATTTAAGAAGATAGACAATAAAGCAAAAATACATTATATTGAGGAATATTAAAGGAGACACTTGGCAGGCAAATTCAAGAAGTTGCCCTGAGAATAATGGGGATTTGGGGATTTTAAGGGGTTTCTCTAGGCCCAGGAATGCTTATTTATGAGAAAGTAAAATTATTCCAAGAAGAGTTGGGTCCCTTAGCTGGAGATTTCTTGAGATCAGTGCATCCTCCCTTTTTATATTGCATACAGTATTTTCAAAACTTTTCTGAAGTCAGGCTTGGGGGAGGGCTGTGATAATTTCATTACAATCATATTACAGTAACATGTAGGTCACAATTTCTCTGCCACCTTTTGTCTTCTCCAATTCCTACCAGCTCATTCACATAACTTGTGAGGTTCTTGATAGAGAGGGATATCAGAAGTGAGCAAAAGATGGTATCAATGGACTCAGAGGGAAGTATCATAACCTTACTAGTCTACTTTATTGTCAGGATTTTGAAAAGCTTTGAAAGCTTTGTAAGAAGAGTCACTGGTGACAGAAGAATTAGAAGCTAAGATAGAGAAACACAAAGACTATTGATAAATTTAGGGTAAATAATAAGATACAAGTTTTTCTTGTTTTTTTTAAAGAAGAGAATATTCCTATAAAACTTTCATAATGACATGGTGTAAAGAAATAATTATTATCAATGTATATAACATTTAACAGCATTTTTGGCCACCCCATCTCCAAATAACCTATGAAAATCCAGAGGAATAGTGCCATAGCACTTAGACCATTAGCTTTGCCAGTTTGTGGTCATGAGTTCAAGTCCCCAGTGTCCCACAGGCACAATCTTGGCAGCTCCGCAGGCTGTGATCCCATGTGCCGCAAGCAACTTCTAGCCTCATCATATCTAGATGTTTGCAAGCGTCCCAGAAAAAGGTGCTAACCTTGCTGAGCAAAACACCTAGAAAGATGGGTGTACCTCATGACCAGGAAGTGCAGACTGTAGAGTGTGTGTGTGTGTGTGTGTGTGTGTGTGTGTATGTGTGTGTGTGAACACTGTGGTGAACCTGGGCAACCATCACAACCATAACTTGTGTGTCTCACTAAAGAGTGCTGTGTTAGCTAGCACATATGCAAGCACTGCAACAACTAAATGGACCTCTTGTTGAACACTGTAGCAAGCACTGTAAAACATAATGCATGACCCCTGGCAAGCAACACAAGAAAAATGTGGAGGCACCACAATCAAATAACTGTGGACCTTGGTCATTGCAACAGCAACATCAACAATATTGAAGGAAGGAGGAGAGTGAAGGGAATCATAAATTATTTTTTATCTATCAAATAATACATAAATCACAAAATAAAACCAACGTATAGTATACACAAAAGCAATGTGATAAATACACAGTTTGGATGAAGTAATACTGAGAAAGGAACTTGGCAGTTTAATGGCTTATTGTAAAACAAACACTAGATGCTATTTTTGCTTTCCCTCTTTTGTTATAAAAGCAAAGTTTCAGTTAACAAGTACAAGAACAAACGTAAATATTTTTTCAAAACTGAAGTGGCATACCTTGAATATTTGGAAAGTAGAAATATCTGCGTTACCATGCCAAGTGGTGTGGTAGTTTTATTCCAGCTCTCTTTGAGGTCTGACTTTGGGAACAAAGTTTATCCATGTAGCTGGTGGCTTAGTGCTGAATTTTTTCCTGGTTTCCTTTACTTGCTTACTTCTTACTTCATTATTCTTACAAACGATTGCCCTAACTTCAATGCCCTAAGTATGCTCCTGATCGTGAAATTTGGAAGAGCTTTATAACAAAACCCAGAATAAAGAAAAGTGAGCAGAATTCAGGCCAGTACTGCAGTTTTGAGAGTTAACTGCTTTCCTTCTGCTGCTGATCCTTTCTCTTAATCTGTTTCCATTTCATCTTCACTTCTATTATTTCCTATAATCCTTTGTCTCTCAGCTTCCAAATGAATAACCCCTAAGTTATCCATCATTTGCTTTTCCTTTTCTGTCTGGCCAAGCATAATTATGATGGTCGCTAGATTGTTCATTATTTCATATAGAGTTTGTTGCTTAAGTCATACAATAAAGTTTTATTAGATACAGAATTTTTTTGCAGCATGTTTGAAAATGGAAAGTAGTCCAGTGCATAGTGAATGATCTGAACTAAGACCCCAAGTAGCCTCCTATTTTAAAAAAAAGGGCAGTTGCCCTTCATCTTTTATTGTCTCTCAGTCCCTGTACCTTTGTGGTTATACTGTCCCCTTTTCCTTGGACTGTAGAACATTTAGTCCTCGAACCCCTGGTTCCCACTGCCTGCATTTGTTTCCTTTTTCTATCATTTAGTAACTATGGGCTTTGGAAGCATCATGTGATCCCCCTCTAAATTTTAATGTCATATTCTAGGAGCTAATATAGTTCTCTTCCTTATTATTGTAATAAGATATGAATAATCTGAGGATAACCCACGGGCCTATAGAAATACCCTTCATAGTAGATCAGATCAGAAGCCTGATCTTGCTCACCCTCAAGACAGACCGTTTTCTTTTGTCATCCTGTAAAAAAAACCTTTTCAACTTTTGAGACAGGAAAATAACAAAAGAAGAGAATGAAGAAAATAGAAGAGAATAATGGCAGACACTAGAACATCTATGAGATGTTATTTGGAGATGGTTTCGGATACTACTTTACTACTCTCATTCTCTTATTCTCTCTTCCTCCCTCCCTCCCTCCCTCCCTCCCTCCTTCACTTCCTACCTCCCTCCCTCCCTCCCTCCCTCCCTTCCTCCTTCCTCCCTTCCTCCTTCCCTCCCTCCCTTCCTTCCTTCTTCCCTCCCTCCCTCCCTCCCTCCCTCCCTCCCTCCCTCCCTCTCTCTTTCTCCTTCCTTCCTTCCTTCCTTCCTTCCTTCCTTCCTTCCTTCCTTCCTTCCTTCCTTCCTTCCTTCCTTCCTCTTTCTTTCTGAGTTGGACTGATTTGAATGCACATAATGACAAAGCACACTTGTTCTTTCGAACTACTTCTCTGGCTCCACCTCCCCACCAGATGTTTGGCAAACCTCTCAATGTCTTCTTTCCTGATCCCTGTCATTCATTCTAGGTTCCTCTGGATTACTAGATTGGGAGGTGGGGAAGAGGTGTGGAGAATGATTTAAACCTGACTTAGATAAAGACAAAGGAGGAGACCAATATGCAAGAATTATAAGCTAAAATTCCTCCCCATATACGTGACTTTTTAATAAAAACTCAGGTTAGTTATCTCATTGCACTTGTGAATAGAAAATTTATCAGGCTGCATTTTGAAAATTCCCTTTTTTGTGGAACTAGTGTGAGTCTTCCAGAACCATGTTCATATCCATAATAATGGAACTAGATAAGGGTGCAGGACTCAGATTCTGCACATCAAAACAAACCATCCAAGCACCATGTGAAAAGGTTTGATAAGGCCCTATGAAGATAGTTTATGCAGTCATTTGTCATTGAATATGGTTTCATCCTTAGCACTACAGTTTTAAACAACTTGAATTTTAAAAAATCAATAGTCCTTGTGTAAGAAATATATCAGAACAACAATCTTGAACTTTGTATTGAGAATTTTTTTCAAATCTTCTTTAGCTTCACAACTGGCTTGTATCATAGTCTAATTTCGACAGTGACTTTCGAATGCTTATAGATTAATTCTTTCTTTTATCATGGAGCACAAGTTCAGTCTTTTACTGGTGGTTTTCAGAGTTGATTTTTTGAGCAAAGGATGTTCTTATCGAATAAATCTTACTCAAAACTCAACGGCAGAGTACAATTGCTTAGGAAGTATTTCCTGTGGGGAAGATCATTGCCCTAAACCAAAAATGGTTCTTTTTGACTGGAAGGTTTCACAGCCAGAATACAAAAGCAATAAAAATATAATTTGCTAAAAGAATAGCAATTCATTAAAAAGAACATAAATAGAAAATAATACTATGTAAAAATTGACATTGTTTATGGAGCCATGTTTTTCCTTTCCCCAACTGTATTTTGATGTGAGAAAATTGTATATATTCAAATTACACAAAATGAAGGTTAATACTCATATACAACTTGAAATGATGATTATTGCTACTCTTTTAATTAATTTCAAGAAAATATTACCATGGGCCAGAGTGATAACACAGTGGGTAGGACGCTTGCCTTATGCATGTTCCACCTGGGTTTGATCCCTGTCATTCTATATGATTCCCCCAGCCTGCCAGGAGTGATCCCTGAGTGTAGAGCCAGGAATAAGCCCTGAGCACCACCAGATGTGACCCCAAAATGAAAACAAACAAAAAGAATATGCAACTTTATGCATATTTATAAATATATAAATATAGTAGGTATTTTTATAGTTTGTATAACATATATACATAAATATATATATACCATGCATATATGTGTGTGTATTTATGTTTGGACCACACCCAGCAGTGCTCAGGGACTACTTCTGAAGTATTACTCTGCTCTGGGACCATGCAGAACCTGGGATGGATGTGGGCCCCCTGCACCCAAATCATCTATCCATCATATTTATCTATTTCTCTGGCCCCTACAATACAGTATCATTATGTCACCACGTTGTATATTATAATCTTAGAACTGATTCAACTTATGTATGAAAATTTGTATCCTTTATCCAACATTGGCCTGCTTCCCTATCTCAAAACCTAAACAATCAGCATTCTACTCTATTTCTAATGAATTTAACTGCTTTTTTAAAAACCCCATTTAAAAGAGAGATCAAAGATTCTTAGTTTTTCTTTATCTGGTGTATACTGAGTAACATAATAACCTCCATGTTCTGCCAGGTTTCTACAAACAACAGAATTTCTTTTTCATTGCTTAATATTGGTATTCAGTATCTTGTGTGCTTAAGATTACCAATATAATATTACATATATTTAATAGTCCATCACATATGTATTTATCAATATCACATATTCTTTTTCAGTTTATTTTTTAGCAGACAATTGGATTATTTTACACGGAGGGATTAGAATACAACCCAATTTCTAGAAAGACTCAGTCAGAATATTAATTAGCTCATCTTGGATGCCATTGTGGAAAAATATGCTTCCAACAGTACTCAAGATAGCCATTCACCAGCGCAACTACATCAAAAGAATACTGGGTTTCCTTATTCGGCTTTGAAAATCTGACAAGGGATGGATACTACTCCCTAAAAGACTTGTTCTATTGGCACAATTGTTCAGAAAACAAATTAAACTCACGCCAAAAAAAAAAAAAAACCTCTGGAAATATTATTTTTGTTTTTTTTTTTCTGGATTCATTTTCTAAAAAAAAAAAAGGATATAGATAACCATAACAGAAAATCAGTAACTGTTAATGGCTTATCATGTTATCCCTGTACAGACCCTATAAATATTTTGCTTTTGTAGAGGGGTAGTTCTAGGGTTTTTTCACCTGACTCACTCGCTCATCCCCAAAATTTGACTACTAACTGCCTTCTTTTATTTTTTTTTAATTTAAAAAAAAATTTTATTAGTGAAACACCATGAGGTATAGTTGTAGACTTACAAATTTTTGTGCTTGGGTTTCAGTTATACAATGATCGAGTACCCATCCCTCCACCAGTGCCCATTCTCCACCACCACTGATTCCAGTATCCCTCCCACCTCCCATCACCCCCATCCCACCCTGCCTCTGTGGCAGGGTATTCCCTTTTGTTCTCTCTCTCCTTTTGGGTGCTGTGGTTTGCAAAAGAAACATTGAGTGGCAATCATGTTTGGTCTTTAGTCTACTTTTAGCATGTATCTCCCATCCTGGGAAGATCCTCCCAACACCCTTTATTTGGTACTCCCTTCTATATCTGAGCTCCCTTTTCCCCTAGCATGTGTGGCTGGCCTCCAAGCCATGGAGCCAAACTCCTGGTACTAAACTAGGCCATTCTTGGGTGTTAGTCTTCTATTTTGTTACTTTATGTTCCCCAGATGAATGCAATCTTTCTATGTCTGTCCCTCTCTTTCGGACTCATTTCGCTTAGCATGATACTTTCCATGCAGTACCACTTGTATGTAAATTTCATGACTTCATCTTTTCTAACAGCTACATAGTACTCCATTGTGTAACTGCCTTCTTTTAATCAAAAGCCTTAGGAATAATACAAACATATCAAACACGTATTTTGTGTGTACTGCATTTTTATGATAAAGAGCAGTAGAAAAATTTAAAGTTGTTAAAAATTATAAGGAAGATAAAATATAATTGTAGTATCATATGGTATTTATTGGGAAAAGATCTGCATAGGAATGAGATGTACATGGTTCAAATCTGGGTTGTTAATGATTCAATTGTATATTCATGATTTAATTGCCAGATTATACTTACTAGAGATAGAAATGGTTCGGGTTTAAGAATGCATTGCCCATTTTCCTCTAAGTGAGATGGGGAAGAGCCTCGGGGCAACACACAATCAGTTGGCTCTTTTCTTTTCTTTTCTTTTCTTTTCTTTTTTCTTTTTCTTCTCTTCTCTTTTCTCTTCTATTCTTTTATTTTCTTCCTTTTTTTAATTGAATCACCATGGGATAGAGCATTACAAAATTGTTCATGATTGCATTTCAGTCAATGTTCCAACACCCATCCCTCCACCATTATAATTTCCCAGCACAAGTGTTCCCAGTTTCCCTCACACTTCTTCAAGCCACCCCCAATCCAGTCTACCTCTATGACAGGAACCTCTCGTCTCTCTCTTTTTCGTTTTAGGCATTATGGTTTGCAATACAGATGATGAACGGTTATCATGTATATCCCTTTACCTGCTTTCAACACTCAGTTCTTGTCCAGAGTGATCATTTCCAAGAGTTGGCTTTCTTAACTCTTTTATAAATGAGTCTCTACCTAATCATCAGAATTTGCAGACATGAAAATCCCTTTCAATTTTTAGTGACTGATAGAAACAATGAAAATCTGGGTTGACAATATGACCATTTGATAATAAGACACCTGATGTAGAAATCGTTTGAAGATATTAATTTAAATTGCTCTGACTTTGATAAGAAGGAACAGAAAGAAAATTTCTCACAATCCAGGGATGCTAATTTTTTTGGGGGGGGTCACATCCGGTGATGCACAGGGGTTACTCCTGGCTCTTCACTCAGGAATTCCTCCTGGTGGTGCTTGGGGGACCATATGGGATGCTGGGAATCGAACCTGGGTAGGCCACAGGCAAGGCAAATGCCCAACCCACTGTGCTATCGCTCCAGCCCTCTTTTTTTTTTTGCTTGAAGATTTAATCCTTAATACATTACTCTTTAAATAATAGCACCCATATTATTTTTGAGATGAATCATTTTATAATGAGTCCTCATTTTCAAGTTCTAGTATGGAATCCTTGAAATTTCTAAATATTGAAAGAGAAAAAAATCAAAAAACAATCAAATGCCTAAACAAAGTTATACTGCTTAGCACTGGAGTATGTCTGATCCAATAGCACAGGCCTTACTAATATATAACACAAACTTAAAAAAAGTCATGATATTTTTACTTTTGTACACTTGCATCGAAAAAGCTTTCTTTCCCAGGTTTCCCAGTTTCTTAGTCACCGTTCCTTTAGTGCTGAAGCATCCTGTAGAGCTTCTGCTAGTTCAAGAAATATGTATTGCACTTCAGATCTGTCTCTGCACAACCTTCTCTTTTCCACTAAGATGAGTAAAGAGCAGTAGTGGATTGGAATTGCATTGCATAGACTCATTCAAGTTGGTCATTCAATTTTCAGAAACTTTACAAATTTATTTAAAATAAAATTGTGCAAAATTCTAACTTAGTAAATGCATTTCTTTAAAAAATTACTCAAGGGGGTATGGTGCTGCCAGCAGGTCTGTCTGTACCTGTGAGGCGAGTGCATCAGCAGCCTGATGGTGCCTTCAAACTTCCAGATACCCCAAAATTGCTGCTGTGCCATTGGCCAGACCCCAAAAACTTGGGGCAAAGTTTACCAAGAAAGTAAACAGCCAAAAGTTAGGTATGTAGCAGACATACCCACAAACCACTCCGGCTCAGCTATATAATTAGAGGCAAGGCCTCTCTGGTTCCTGATTGACTGTTTAACGTCCATGATCTCAGAGACTCAGAGATAAATCTCGGAACCCAGCGGATTTTGGCAGAGATGTGTCCGGTCCCCGCAATGGGTTACCAGTGCCAGACCACCCCAGGGGCGAAAGGATGTTGTCCCTCTGCCTGCTCTCCCTTGGCAACTCAGTGGCCGCCACCTTCCAGAGGCCATTGGACAGTTAGATTTAGGCCCAAAGTGATGAGACACATAGGGCCTCATGGGATGGGGGTGGAGCCGACCCTTTCCTCCCCGCCCCAAGAAGACCCCTGAGTCGCCGCCCACGAATGTCCTCTCTGGTTCCTGATCAAGCTGCATAAAAGCCATGATCCCAGAGACTCAGAAACAAATCTCAGAACCCAGAGGCTTTTGGCAGAATTGCATCCGGTCCCTGCAGTAGGTTACTGATACCTGGCCACCCAAGGTTTCGTGCCTTAGCTGTTTCCCCTGGCGGCTTGGTGGCTGCCAACCTCCAGAGGCCATTGGACAGTCAGGTTTGGGCCCGCAGTGATGAGATACGTGGGGTCTCACCGGATTGAGGTGGAATCAGCCCTTTCATCCCCACCCCAATGAGACCCTGAGTCACTGCCCACAAACAACCTCTCTGGCTCTTGATCAAGCTGCTTAATGGCCATTCCCAGAAACAAATCTCAGAACCAAGTGGCTTTTGGCAGAAATGCATCCGGACCCCGCATTAGGTTACTGTCGCCATGCCACCCCATGGGGAAAGGGTGCGTTCCCTCCGCCTGCTCCCCCTTGGCGACTTGGTGACCACCATCCTCCACAGGTCATTGGACAGTCAGGATTGGGCCCGCAGTGATGAGACACGCAGGGCCTCACATGATGGGGATGGAGCTGGCCCTTTCCTCCCCGCCCCAATGAGATCCCAAGTCGCTGCCACAAATGGCCTCTCTGCCTCCTGATCAAGATGCTTAACAGCCATGATCCAAGAGACTCAGGAACAAATCTTGGAACGCAGCAGGTTTTGGCAGAAATCCCTCCAGACTTAATTGTTAAAATTTCAGAATTCCAAAATCGCGCAGCCACTATTGTGGCTGCACAACATCATATGTTATTCATAACAGCATAGAAAACAAAGTGTCTACTGTTGCCTTTTTGGCAGATCTGAGTGTTGGGGTAAAATCCCAAATAATAGTGGGGTGGATCTGGTGTCAAAATATTGAATGTAATCAAAGTAGAGAGAGAGAGTAATGTGGAAAACATCGGCCTCACAAGTAGGGGGAGGGTGTGGCATAGGGGGTATACTGGGGTTTTTGGTGGTGGAAAATGGGCACTGGTGAAGGGACGGGTGTTTCATTGTATGACTGAGACTTAAACTCAAAAGCTTTGTAACTGCTTTCATGGTGATTCAATAAATAAAATTATAAAAAAAGTAAGGTGGAGTTCATGCCCAATTCAATCAGCCTAATCAATGGCTGAATAAATAGCAATATTCCTACATAAAAAAATTTATAAAAAAAATAAAAAATTGAAGAGGTCCCATTCTACATTCAGTGATGTCAGGTTGGCAGCTTGGAATCAATCATGTTAAAAGTATTTGTACTGTGGCAACTAGTAAACACATACAAAGCAGCACTTTATGTTTTCTGGAGAACTAGTTGTTAAATGTTTCCCATCACACCACTGGCAAAAAGTATGAATAGATTCTATTACTCTTCCAATACCTGACAAAACAATTATTTAAGTTTACATGACAGGCTAGTGGAACTTTTCACCATCAATGAGCTATTTTTATAATGTTGTGAACTCTGATACTTATGAGTGGATTCCTATATTCTCTTTTTATCACCAGTGAAAATTGTAAATCAGAACAATAAAGAATTAAGTTAGGTTTCAGCAAGAAATAAAAAAATATGCCCATCAACTATGTGGGTAGCTCTTTATACTGTTAGAAATGAAACTCATCAATCTATTATATGAATATATCATACAGATATGGAAAAAACCTATCACAAGAAAAGAGCATAACTTGTGCTATGTGAAATGAGAGAAATGCACTAAACCAGGGAAATGTACAACCATGTACTGCATGGAATCATAATTTGATAAAAAAAAAAAGTACTAGCTGATTATCAAGAATCTGGGTTATTTTTGCTGGGCAGTAATTAGTCTGTCTCCAATTAAAAGAAGATTTTATTGAAAATATAATGGTCTCAGGTTACCACTAATAAGTAAGTCATTAGTTAGCATCTATGAGGTCTCACCATGAATATTCACATTTAAGGCCAGGTCCATCTGTGGTAAGAAAGAAGTCCCTTGGAGGCATCTTTTTCAATATCATCCTTTATAGGATATTATTGAAGATTCTTGCTTGCCTAGAATCCAGACCCATCACACTCTTCAGACTCAGTCATATCATCCCTACGTAAGTCCTTCATCTTCAGTGATTGTTCTTTTGGTAGATTAATCATAAAGACATTTTCACTGTTTGAACAGATTATGTGTTGCAAACACTTAGGATTAAAGTGAGGAAGTGGGACACTTGTATCTGTGCAAAATTCAATGAGCACTGTTATATTTTATATTTGAGATAAATAATTTTTGTTTTTTTAAGATAAATAATTTTTGAATAAAATATTTTTAGAAATAAATGCAGGCATCTTATTATCTCATTCTTACTTTGGACAACCTGGCAGGCTACCGAATGTAACCTGCCCACACGGCATAGTCTGGCAAATTCCCCGTGGCGTACCCAATATGCCAAATACCAGTAACAATGATGGGTCTCATTCTCCTAACCCTGAAAGAGCCTTGAATGTGGCACTTTTTAAAATCTCGGGGCTAGGACGAAGAAGATGTTACTGGTGCCTGCTCGAGGCAATCAACGAACAACAGGATGGTCGTAATCGTGATTGTGAAATGCAGAAAATCAACAGTTTGTGAGAACATCAATTTTTTATGACAGGATTAGAATTTAGTAAAAAAGTGTTAGCATTTTCATGTGCAAATCAATCTTGCAAATGAATATACTTGACTTTTTTTCCTGTGAGAGTGGTTTCTGTTATTTTCTTTCTCCTATATTTTTAGTTTCTTCTTAAAGAATTCTTTTCCCAAGTGACTAGAGAAAGCACAGAGGTTAAGGCATTTTGTTTGCCTTGCACATTACTCTTCGATCTCCAGCACCACATGTGGGCCCCAGAGACAGGAGTGATCCCTGAGCACAGAGCCAGGAGTAAGAACTGAGCATTGGCAGGTTGGGTCCAACCCTCCCACCCCCCCCCAAAAAAGAAATTTCCCCCTAAAATTTGAGTCCATAAAGTACTAAAAATTTCACCACCTAAAATACAAAACAAATGAACTTCTCCAAATTGCCTGGATTATTTGCCAATCCTTAGATTATTTGCCAAAATTGACTAATTGCTAGCTATCCCCATTATCATATCTTCCCTTCATATTAATGTTTCTTGAAAATAATTCCGTGTTCAAAGTTTTTGTGTTCTCATTTCTCCTTCTGTATTTCTTCACTGGAAAGCATTATCATTTTCTTCTTGAGCAATCTCTTTTTTATTGCCTCTCAATATACCACATTCCTATCATTTCTTCTCCAACATACATATATTCTTTCTTGGTCTTGTTTCCAGTCTCATTTCCACTCTTTCTTAAAATATTAATGGTTATCAAGTTCTTACCAAATTCTCTTTTTCACTCACCCTTCTCTCAATGACATGTTGCTTCACATATTAAGTGAATACAAATAAGCACACAATTATCCTTTCCAGCTGCAACATTTCCATTGAACTATAGATTCCTGTATAAGCCATTTGTTGGCAATCTCCTCTTAGCTCACCTTAACCTCCCAAACTCAATATATATAAATTGCAATAATCTGTCACCTGCCCAGTTTTATTTTCCTATGCTATACACTGGGCTGGAGCAATAGCACAATGGGTAGGGCTTTGCCTTGCACATGGCCAACCCGGGTTCAATTCCTCTGTCCCTCTTAGGGAGTCCGGCAAGCTACTGAGAGGATCCCACCCACATGGCAGAGACTGGCAAGCTCCCCATGGCGTATTTGATATGCCAAAACCAGTAACAACAAGTCTCACAATGGCGATGTTACTGGTGCCCACTCGAGCAAATCAATGAACAATGGAAGGACAGTGCTATAGTGCTTCAGTGCTATATTCTGATTGCGTGACATTTTGGAAAACAATAAGGAGACTGAAGTCATTCTTTTTCTTTTAACAAAAATATTGAGATGTGAGTGATATATATTATATATACAACATGGAGTTTACATATTTATATAAAACTAGTAAAAAGATCACCAGGAATAAGTTTAGTTAACATTTATTAATACACAATTATATATTTTTGTGCTGAGAACTTTAAAGATCTATTTTCTTAGCAACTTTTCATATTCTATATATTTTAAAGAATGTAACCATAACCCCCCCCCCGAGAACTTATTTATTTTATAACTGGAAATTCATATCTTTTGACCCTCCTTAATCTATTTTCCACAATCCTCACCCTCTATCTCTGATAACCATTATTCTGATCTATGTGGTTCATTTAGATTTACCATATAATTAAGATCCTATAGTATTTGTCTTCTTTTTTGTTGCATAGCTTAATATCCTCAACATCCATCCATATTGTCACAAATGGCAGGATTTTCTTTTTCATAGCTCAATAATATTCCATTGCATGATAACACATCAAGTGTATGATGGTGGCTCTAATAGGCTACACCATATAGCTTCAATTTGCAGTAGGCAATATCATGTAGGTTTGTGTAATTGTGCAGTGGTGTCTATATATTGATCAAGTTACTTAATGATGCTTTTTTTCCTGCTTTTTGGGTCATATCCGGCTATGATGCACAGGGGTTACTCCTGGCTGTGCTCAGGGGACCATATAGGATGTTGGGAATCAAACCTGGGTTGGCCGCATGGAAGGCAAATGCCCTACCTACTGTGTTATCACTCCAGCCCCAATGATGTATTTCCTTTTTTTTTTTTGCCCGTAGCATTTTATTTTTATTTATTTATTTATTACTTTTTTTTATTAGTGAAACACCATGAGGTACAGTTATAGACTTACAGATTTTTGTGCTTGGGTTTCAGTTATAGAATGATCAAGTGCCCATCCCTCCACCAGCGCCCAACCTCCACCACCACAGGTCCTAGCATCCCTCCCACCCCCCATCTCCCCATCCCACCCTGCCTCTGTGGCAGGGCATTACCCCTTGTTCTCTCTCTCTTCTTTTGGGTCCTGTGTTTCACAAGAGAGGCATTGAGTGGCAGTCATGTTTGGTCTATAGTCTACTTTCAGCATGCTTCTCCCACCCTGGGAGGATCCTCCCAACACCCTTTATTTGGTGCTCCCTTCTCTGTCTGAGCTTTCTTTTCCCCTAGCACGTGTGGCTGGCCTCCAAGTTATGGAGCAAAATTCCTGGTACTAATCTCAGCCACTCCTGGGTGTTAGTCTCCCATTTTGTTACTTTATGTTCCCCAGGTGAATGCAATCTTTCTACATATGTCCCTCTCTTTCTGACTCATTTCCCTTAACATGATACTTTTCATGTAGTACCACTTGTATGTAAATTTCATGACTTCCTCTTTAAGAGAGGTCCTGAGATACACTGTCTCAATGATCTACTCTGTGCTCTTGCTGTCAGCAAGGTTGCTAGTAAAGACATCAGAACTCCCTTTCAACAGTCACAAAGGAACTGTAAGCCACAGCTACTCATCCTTCCAGGTAATTGAATGTGGGGGGGAGGGTGTCACAAAAATAAATGACAGTAGTAAAATGTATCTGAATGTGTGTGCACTGACCAAAAATTAATTCAAAATCCACCATGTAATGGGGTATCTTTTTATTTTTTTGGTGGGGGGAGGCACAACTGATTGTGCCCAGGGCTTCCTCCTGGCTCTAAACTTAAGAGATACTATTAGCCAACATGGGGGACTAAACCGGGGTTGGCTTTGTGCAGTCCAAGCACCCTATCCACTGTGCTATTTCTCGACCCCCCAGTGGAGGTATCTCTTGCAGTACTCAGAGTGGTACATTTATCAGAGACAATAAAACACTGCAAATGCAAAAGTTTGAGAAGCCCTGCTGCAGGACAGCTGTATGCCTGCATAAACCCATCCACTGGAATCTGTGCAAGACCATACCATCACATTCTTTTTGACATCAGGAAACCTCTCTCATCACTGATTCTCCTAGCACCACAAATACTCACTTTTTAATTTTCTTTGTTTAAAAAACCTAGTCCTTTGTTTATCCATTAGTCACCCCAACTTTCTTCCTTCAATGTTCGGCCCATAGGAAAAGGTATCACAGAGACCTTCCCAAGCATAAAATCAGCAACATACTTTCTTCTATTCGCCAGCACCCCTGTTCCACTTGATTTTTCTTTATAGTGTACCTACCTGACATATAAGCTGATTTCTCTATGTTATTGTCTCTTTTTCTTTAGAATGTAATTCTCCTAAGAGCAAAGCCTGTTTTGCTAACCAGATCTTTATCATCTAGAATAGTGATTGACATTTAATGGCTGCACATTCAATATTAAATACGGTAGGTGAGAGAATTGATTTTTGTCCTATCTACATTAACAGTGTCATATTTATTAGTTCCTTCTTTCTCATATTTGGTGAATTTTTACTCAGCCTCCATTTAACCTTGCATTGAGATGGGTGCATTATGTTCTACTACTCCAGATCCTATAGTCATTAGCTTAAATGCTTGCCTTTGTTCCTTATTTGATCTCCTTTTATCTGCTCATTCTGTTATTACTTGACTAATAATGTAGCACTGTAGCACTGTCCTCCCGATGTTCATCGATTTGTTCGAGTGGGCCCAGTAGCGCCTCCATTGTGTGACTAATAATGCTTTCTAATTTATTATTCTAATAATAATAACTTCTAATTTTTGGTAAAGGTAAAGGTAAAGGCCCTCCCGTTGATCGTCGATTTGCTCGAGCGGGCCCAGTAACGTCTCCATTGGAAACTTTTGTTGTTACTGTGTCTGGCATATCGAATACTCTCGGTAGCTTGCCGGGCTCTCCGAGAGGGGCGGAGGAATCGAACTCGGGTTGGCCATGTTGGCTGCTATGTAAGGTGAACGCCCTACCCGCTGTGCTAGCGCTCCAGCCCAATTTTTGATATTTACTTTTACTTTTTGTTTGTTTGTTTGTTTTTGCTTTTTGGGTCACACCCGGCGATGCACAGGGGTTTACTCCTGGCTCATGCACTCAGGAATTATTCCTGGCAGTACTTGGGGGACCGTATGTGATGCTGGGAATCGAACCTGGGTCAGCCTCGTGCAAGGCAAACACCCTACCCGCTGTGCTATCACTCCAGCCCTGATGGTTTACTTTTTTTCAGTCCCTTTTATTTTTTGTTTTTGGCCACAGCCAACTGTGCTCTTGGTTTATTCATGCCTCTACACTCAAGAATTACCATTGGCGGTGCTGGGCGGTGAGGTCGGGTGGGGTAGGGTATAGGGGAATGACAAGGGATTGAACGGGTGTCAGGCACACACACACACAAGGCAAGCATCTCACCTGCTGTGCTATTGCTCTGGCCCCTCTTTCTCAACAATTTTAGCAGAAATTCTTGGCCTGCCCTGGGCCTCAGTATACATACCTTGTGAAGATGGCTCTCCTGGCACATAATTTTGTGAAGAATGCTTGCACTATGTTAACACAGACTTACACATCGGTTCCAAGTTGTTTGACTGCAAAGTCCACTGAAGTCTTTTATTTATTTTACCCTCATTGTGCCAAAGCTCTCAAAACACTTGGTAAATACTTGTTAAGTGAACAGCACATTCAATGAATTATATGTCTTTATGCCAAAAGTCTAAACACTTATCCTCAAGTCATAGCCAGTTTTTCTGACTTTTAAGGAAGTATTTGACTATACCTCTCTATATAATAAGTAAAAAGTAGCTAGTCTTATCTTCCTCTAACAGAGGTGGATCAGAGTTATATGTTTTTATTAAGATTAGTTTGCACCCAAGTCTGGATGATAACATCAAGCCTAGTGTGCAGATTATTAAAATAGATGCCAAGGGATTAGCAAGGAGAAGTAGAAATGTTCTCTGCCTCAAGAATCATACCTTGTCTAAAGGAGAAGAAGATTAATGCAAAGAAAATTAAAGTTTATGGAACTCTTTAATAACTCTAAATTATGTTTCTTTCCTTCTTTTTTTCTTTTCTCCTCCCTTCCTCCCTCCCTTCCTCTCTTTCTCCCTTCCTCGATTCCCCTTCCCTCCCTCCCTCCCTCCCTCTTTCCCTGCCTTCCTTCCCCTGAGCTTTACATACACAAGACGAGTACTGTTGTACTCTGCTGCTGAACTACATCCCAGAAACAATCTCAAAATGAAACCACCCAAATATTGAGACAAATATCCTGACTGCCGCTCTACCTAGGGAGTTGTACAGGAGACAAGTTGCCTCTTCCAGGAGTCCTGAGCTCCAAAATGGCTTTTTCTTTGTTTGTAGCAGAATCACAGCATCCCAACAGCTCATATCTGGCCATCACTTTGTGATACGTCCAGAGGGAACAGACTGGACCAGTATGCCTGGGGAAAGAATGATGATTTCTAATGACTGTTAATAATCCTTGTTAAGTCAATAGGTAGAAAATTCCTTTTGGAATGAAGTGGCTAAAAAAGACCAGGGCCATGTTTCTAAAACAATCAAAACATTGTCAGTTAATTCAATTCAAAAAATGTGATATTCTAGAGCTGAAGAGATAGATTAACATGATTAACATGAGAATTGGTCCTCAGTAGGAAACTTGCTGGAGCAAGAGCTGGGGATAGGACAGGGAGGAGATCACTACAACAATGGTGGAGGAAAGTGGTGAGTGGAGTGGGGGGGGGGGGTCCTCATTTAGGTGCTTAAATGTTATGTATGAAACCTTATCAGTAACAGAATTGTAAACCACAGTGCCGAAAATTGCCCAAGGGTTACTCCTGGCTCTGTGTTCAGAAATCACTTCTGGTGCTCCTCAGGGGAACATAAGGGACATCGGGGATCAAACCCTGGTCAGGTGCATGCAAGGCAAGTACCTGTTGTGCTGAAATGTGTTTGTTATATGCCTGCCAAGGGAGCAGGCTGTGGGGTGGGAGAGAACTTGGGGACATTGGTGGAAGGAAGGGAATATTGGTAGTGGGATTGGTGTTAGAACATTGTGTGTCTAAAATGAGTCTGTTGCAAACAACTGTTTAATTAAGCAATCTTAATAAAGATAGAAATTTAATTTAAAAATAATAACTAAAATTTAAAAGGGCTAAGATCATACCTTGCAAGCAAGAGATAGGGGTTCAATTCTCAACATATCATGGCCCCTGAGTATAGCTGGAAGTGACCTTTGAGCACCATTAGGTGTAGCACAACGCACTTTCCTTTGCCTCCTTCTCTCCCTCCCCTCTTTCCTTCCCTTCCTCCCTTCTTCTCTTCCTTCCTCCCCTTCCTCTCCTTCCTGTCCTTCCTTCCTTCCTTCCTTCCTTCCTTCCTTCCTTCCTTCCTTCCTTCCTTCCTTCCTTCCCATATATTTTTCTTATTTGGCCCCTTGTAAGTATTTGTTATGTGTTTGTATTGTAAGTATTTGTATTTGTTACATGCCTCTTTTTTTTTCCTGTTTTTTTTACTTTTTTTTTGTCACACCTGGCAGTACTTGGGCTTACTTCACCCCTATAGTCAGGGATCACTCTTGGTGGGACTCAAGGACCTTATGTGGTTCCCAGGATCAAACCTTGATTGGCCACAAGCGCCCTACCTCCTGTACTATCCCTCTTTTCAATGCCACTGATTTGCTAAACTAAGAGTGATAGAATGTGCCACATTCTGTTTTAATCAGATTACATCGTTATCACGTCATTTAACTTTATCTTATATTCACCCTATTTCCTTAAAATTGTAAGACATTTTAAAACAGGGCTTGTCAAACATTTCATACAAATGTTCAGAGAATAAATATTTTAGCCTTGATGGATTATGACCACTCAACTCTGCCACTATAGCAAAAAAAAAAAGAAAAAAAAGGCAGTCACAGATAATATGTAAATGAATGGATCTGGCTGTGTTTCAGTAAAATTTATTTACAAACACTAGAGATACAGTGTGGTTTAGGGCAAAGAAGTAATATATGTAGAGCTGGATACAAGTGGGAATATCATGTTCTAAGGAGCAAAAGTAAATCAATGTTATGGTGGATAGGATAGAGTGAAAGAAAATCCTTTGTCCCTCAATTACATTACCAGGGAAATCAGCTCCTTCCTCCAAGTTTTTCGCTCAGCAAATCAGAAAATTCACCCTTATTTTGACCCCCTATGAGACAACCACAATATACAAAGGTTCAACACTCACATTAATTTTAAGTTATGATCACTTGTGTGTGTATGGGGGCTGGAGCTATAGTACAGTGACGAGGGCATTTGCCTTGCACGCGGCTGACCTGGGACTGATTTCCAGCATCACATATGGTCCCTTGAGCCCTCCAGGAAAGATTCTTGAGAGCAGAGCTAGGAGTAAGCCCTGAGCACTGCCAAAGGTAAAATGTATATATTTATGGATTAATCTCCTGAAACATGGGTGACAAGTTTACATTTCTGCACCAAATACTTACTAAGCAATTACTGTGTGCATGGTATTGAGGCCATGATGATATAAATAAATAAATAAATAAATAAATAAATAAATAAAATTAAAAGGCAGAAATGCTCTCTCAGGGCATTTAATACCTTATATTCTAACAAGAAGAGGAAGACATTAAGGAAACAGTCAGAGTAAATGCAGGCATCCCCGAGAAAGCTTTCTTCCTTTCGAATTTCAATCTGCCTATAATCATTTTGGAGAGTCCTGTGCTCCCACATCCTAGTGAAATTTTCTCTCAGTCATACTCCCATTATTAGAAAGATTTCTGGCTGACTGTCCTCAGTCCTTACCCGTTAACAGCCCTCTCTGCTTTTCCTATCTGTTCTACATACTGCCAGGGACTTACTTCAGTCAAAGAATTGGTCTCTCCAGCATTTCAAATTCTATGCAGACAGTGTTTATCTCTTTTCTTTATCTGTTGGGATCTCTTGCATGGGTTTCTCTCCTGAGATTCAGATAACATTGCTCCAAGGCACCAAAACATCATAGCCCAGAAACATCCTTGAACTAGTCACTCAAAGGATCAAGTTGCTGAAGAAATGAAAAGGAGACCACCAGATAAACACAGAGAGACATGTAAATAGCACAGAAAAGGGTCAGTGGTCTGGTACTGACTATACCTCTGGTACTGACTTTACCTCTTTTTTGCATTTTTTTTTTTTTTGCCACAGCCAGCAATGCTCAGGGATTACCCCTGGCTCTGAACTCAGGAAATGCTTCTGGCAGTCCTAAGGATACCATGTGGGATGCCAGGGATTGAACTCAGTTTGGCCTCTGTGCAAGATAAGCGCCCTACCCTCTGAAGAGATAATCTCTATCTCTTCAGAACCCCTTTTTTCCACTCTTTTTCCCCTGTCATGCTGCTCATTGCCTCTTCGAGACATCTCTGGCATCTTTATTTAGTTATTTTTTTTTTTTTTTTGCTTTTTGGGTCACACCCAGTGATGTTCAGGGGTTACTCCTGCACTCAGGAAGTACTCCTGGTGGTGCTTGGGGGACTGCAAAAAAACTATGCACGCTGAAGGCTGTGTGTTTGTGGGCTCTCTGGACGGCTGTTGGCCAAGGGCAGATGAAGGAAGAGATGAGGGCCAGGCCGGTTGATCTTAATGGCAGTTTATTACAAGGACGTTTATCCCATAGAAGAACCTTATGTTATGGAGGGCCTAGGTTCTCCCAAGCACACGTTCCCCTTTCTAGTCTCTCCGTAGTCCATCTTTCAGCCCTGCTCTCTCCTTCTCCAGCTCCCTTCTAGTCTGGGCTGACACTCCACCCAGTCAGGTAGCCAGATCAACATAAGAAAGCCCTTCCTGACTGCTCAAGGGCAAGATACCTCTTAAGGTGTTTTTCTCTTTTCCTCAGTCCAATAAACCATCAACTATTCCTGAGCTTATGCAGGAAGGACAGAACAGTGTTATCCTACAGGGGACCAAATGGAATGCTGGGAATTGAATCCGGGTTGGCCGCATGCAAGGCAAACGCCCTACATGCAGTACTATCGCTCCAACCCCTCTGGCTTAATTTCAAAGCAAATTTTTAAAAAATCTGCTTTCCTTTCTATGTTACTGTAAGAAGTGGAAATCAGTTTGCTTGTTTTTTTTTTTCCCCAAGATAAAGTCCCTATCAGATGGGATCACTTGATAACAAACTTCCCAAACTAGCTGCTTCTTATACTCCCTTCAAACAGTCACCCTTGTCATTCACTGACTCTTTTTTTCTGAAATGGTTTATCTATGTTTAGAACTTGACCCAGAAGATAAACATCAGTTCCAGTGTTAAGTGGGCCTGGCTGCATTTTCCTGGAAATCCAGCACAATGAGTTCATCTTCTACTCTCCTCCTTCAGCTCCCAGAGTTCAAGTTACTATGATGTTGATCAGATCTTATCTGTCATATTGCGAAGCTCAGCTTTGCAGAACTGCGTCCTCCACCAGATCTTAATGAATTCTTGCATAATTATGACTTCTTGTTCTTTGTGTCTCTAGTGCTTTTCTGTATCTGTCACATAATGGGTGCTGAGTAAAGGTTTTATTATTATCATTATTATTATTATTATTCTATTCTTCAATTTGGGGGCCATAGCTGGTGAAGCTGAAGGGCTCCTCCTGGCTCTGTGTTTGTAAATCACTTCTCTCTAGAAAATCATGTGATACTAGAGATCAAACCCTGGCCTCCTACATGCCCAATTACTGTCTCTCCAGTCCTATGCTGATTAAAACATAAATGATTTTACTAACTGTACTTTTTCTCATAGGAAAATTAAGCACAGATACAAAAAAAAGAACAACCTAGAGATTCCTTACATTTGATAAATGAATTCTAATTTTTTGCAATGGAATGATAAGTTTCCTCCCCTAAAATTCAGAATGGGGACTGAATAAAATGGTCAACTTATTTTGTATTTTCAAAAGTTTCACTCTATCAGTCTACTGTTTGCGTGAACCCCAATGTCTTAGAATTGCAATTAGCAGGTGGCTTACAGGATGAGTCAAGATCTTTCTCTAGTTTTAGGAGTCAAATGTCAACAATAATTTAGATCTCCTTAAATTGAATATTATCCATTCAACTACTCTATGAATTAGACCTTTCAGTTAACATTAACTGCTTCTTATACTCCCTTCAAACACTCAATCACCCTTGTTTTTCACTGATTATTCAGTTAACATCCTAAAGTTAAAGAAATAATCCTGATGAGAGAGCGTAAAAAGAAAAGAAAAAGTCCAATATGTTACATTGATAATATGCTAACACCAAAATAAAAATTTTTCACTTTTGTTTCATTATTTGACATCCCAGGATTGTAAACAATGCCAGTGATGTATAAAAAAGTTTAAAAATAAAAAAAACTGGTTCCAGAAGCAAATAAGGAAAATAAACAGCTAAAGATCAGACTGTTAATATGGGCACAGATTATGCTGTGGTGTTCTGTGGTCATGACAGCTTTTGCTCTTTTGAAAGTTGTGTGTGTGTCTGGTGTTCATTTTCCCTGTAATGATTTCTGAAACTGGGTGACTTGAGGAATTTACTTTAAAAAATGCAGCGAGTGTTTAATCGTTCAGGGTGTGAGTAACCACATTCTGTTCAAGTATGTTTCCGGCCCTCACTTTTCTCCTTATCAGTGACAATGCTCCAAACACTTGTCTCAATTTTCAGATCGAAGCTGATGAAAAATAGACCTTTAAAGGGTTGAATAGCTTTCAGCATTCTGTGTGTGTGTGTGTGTGTGTGTGTGTGTGTGTGTGTGTGTGTGTGTGTATCCAAAGAAAATACCTATACCACTTGAAAAGGTTGGAATTTTTTTCTGTGTCTCATCTTCGAATTGAGAATTCTGCTTTGCTTTTTGGCTTTGCTTATTATATTCTGTCAATGTTATATGCTTCATGAAATGTATCTTTTAATGAATTGTTCTTGTCTCAAATTTTCCACTGTGGCTCACTGTCAGGGCAAGAATTCATTTTAGTAGAATACAATCTGCAACTAAATGGAAGTATCTAGAATTATTTCAATGTGGAATTAACCTCATTTAGCCAGTAATCACCTTAATTGATTTTCCAGTTAAATCTCTTTGTTGTTTATATTTTCTTTGAAGTTATATGCAGCATGGCTTTTTTTATAAAGAACATAAATTCAGTAGCTTGAAACATTAAATGATGTTTCATGTTCGAGAGGGGCCAAAAAATCTTGTTGAAAAGCATTTGGAGAGGATTCTAATTCTAAAGCTAGAAACCAGATCAACAGCTCAACAATAACAACTCCATTCATATTGTACATTATAGAGGAAGACTAAAAAATCTCCCCCAAACACATTTTTGTTTGTTAATTTTTTTGCTTATTTATTTATTTATTTATTGTGGCCATATCCTGCAGTGCTCAGGAATCAGTCCTGGCTTTAAGTTCAGGCATCACTGCCAGGACTTGAGGAATCACATGTGACGCTGGGGATTGAACTTAGGTCATCCATGTGCAAAGCAAGCACCCTTCCAACTGTACTATTGGCGATTTGGCACCCAAATATATTTTAAAATCTGGTGGATTCATGAAGATTTCACATAATTTTTCCAGTATCCATATTAAAATAATGGAGAAAAGCTCAAACATGTGGGAAAATCTTATGAGTTTGCAATTCAACCTTTAAAAACAATGATACATATTCAAAGTTAAGATATTTATAAGAAAAATAGAACTAAACTTTCCTATGCTTGAAAGAAGCATGATTTAGTTCATTTGGGAAATCAAGGGTTGAACAATTACACATATTCACTCATACACTCTTTAATTCTTTAGAAGTGAATGTGTATACTTTACATGTTAGGATACTGTGATATTGTAATAGTAATTAAGACCAGCTGCACACTGAACTACAGCTATAATTATGAGAAATTAATTGGATGGAGATGGAGCAGAGAGAGGCATTCAGGAACTTTAAGTCCTTTGACCTTGATGAGTCCAAGGGTGTGTGACAGGAGGGAGGTTGTCATAACCGGAAACCATAGACAGGAAACAAATTATGGAGTAGTGTTTACATTATAGTAGAAAGTTTGGACTTTATGTATCCAGGGATTCTCAAATTTTTATATACAGTAGAATTATTTCAGAAGCTTGTTAAAACACATGTCTGCCCTTAGTGGTGGCATCAAAATCTCCAGTGGCAAAACCAGGACATTAATATTCTTGACAGGTTCTTCAGGTGCTTCCAAAGTACCTAAAAGTTTGAAAACAACTGGTATTGCCAAAGGGAAGTCACTGAAGAATTTGAAGTAAGGGAATAACACTTGGCTTATATTTTGGAAAGATCTCCTTTAGCATGAACTAAGGGAGTGTGAGCTTAGAGACAGACAAACTGATTAAAAGACTATTTTCCCTGTGTTCCACAATCCAGCATCCTCTCTTGGGTATATGTCTGAGAAAAATTCTTAACATACATACCTCAAGAGACAAGCATAACAATGTTTACACCTGTGAAATGCAAAAGTCAGAAACAATCCAAATATTAACTAACAGGAGCAGGGACAAATTGCAGTATCTACCCCAAACAGAATATTCTACAACAACAAGAATGACTGAGTTAAATGTAAGTGCAGCTGAATATAAGTGAATCTTCCAAAGAGGGTTTTGAGAGTGGAAGAGCAAATAAGGGAAGACCACATCTTATAAGAGACCAGTCAGATACTTTAAAAATGAGCAAAATTAAACACCTTGTACACACACATGATTTTTAACAGAGGAAGAGAATAAAATCCCACAATTCAGGATAGCATTCACCACTTGAAAAGTGCGAGGGGTGTTGTTGATATTTTACATCATAAGGGTTGGTGGATATGATTTGATTATACATCATTACTTATCGCTAACCAGTTGGCAAAATGAAATCTTCAATGTACTTTACTTTCCAGCACTTCACTTGATCACTTGATCACTTGACTTCCCGTTAATCATCGGTTTGCTCGAGCGGGCACCAGCAACGTCTCCATTTGTCCCTGTCACATGCTAGTATAGCCCAATGGCATCTGTTCTTTCTAGGAACACAAAGAGCCTCAAACCGATCATTCAGAGTCTTGACGAAGAAGTCTGACCATCTCATAGGTGGGTGGCTGTGTAAACTCAAAGTGGGGGGCACGGCACCCACAGTAGCGGTGGCTCTATCTCTCCCGCCACCCGCGTTCGGTAGTCTCACCCTTCTCCCACCCCGGAGAGGTCGATGGCGATGGTCAGGCAGAGGAAGGAACGAGGGCCAGGCTGGTAGGTATTAGTCGTAGTTTATTCTGATTCTCTCCTCATCTCTCCTTCTGTCTCTGCCCCCATGCTACTTCATTCTCCTTCTCCATTCCCCTTCATCCTCCTCTTCCTTCTGATCCTCTCTGAACTCTCTTCTTCCTTCTGCCCCCAGCCCGCTCCTACAGTACAGTTAAATCCTCTCTCCATGAGGAATTGGGGAAACAATTACACATAGGTGTGGTCACAATCAATAGGGGTGGAGATCAACAGGGGTAGAAATCTTAGCCTCAGGGAAGACCGCTTCCTCAGCAGGAGGACTCACCCTAGAGCATAATCTCATGGGCGTGCCTCTCCTCCCCTTGTCCGACAAGCATACAAGAATATAATATAAATCATTTTGTATGGATACAGTAAGAAATATCTTAAACTTATAGAATTGCTCTCCTAGGGCCATCTTGATCTCAGACTACGGTGCTCAGGCCAGATAGTCTTTCCCACCCCTAGCAGGATCCTAGTCTTGTCGTTACTTTGGATCATGACAGCATTTGTCTATGATCAAACTCTTAACTTATAGTTAAGAATCGTGGCACTTTGGCCTGGCCCATTTCGCTGCCAGGGTAGCTCACCGTTTGCCCTGGGTCCATTCAGTCCCTCGTCGGAACCCTGCTTTTGGGATGTTAGGAACTAAGGGCAACTGAGGCTTAAGTCGAGAAAGATGCACGGGAGTGAATAATATTCAAGGCCAATCAAATCCTAAGTTACAAAGCATAATGTTAACAGTCTTCCTGTATCTATACAAAAAGGATATTACTTTAAAGTAAACTGTTCATAAGGCATAAGGAGAGGAAAAAGGCAATATTTCACTCACACATATAAAATCATAGATGTCTGGGAAACTGATCTTACAAATTAACAAAGTCTGATTAAGGGGAAAGCTGATTAACTGGGTGGAAAGGAGAGCATAGGGAAGACTGTTTACATGTTTACATGTAAACACAATGGAAGTGGAAGTGCTTCAGGAGCACTGTGATGGGTGTAACCAGATTGATGGGTGTAACCAGATAAACCTAAGCTTCTTGTGGAAGGACAAAGCAATGTTACCCAACAGGTGGCCATGCAATCTTTTGACATCCTGTGGAATCCAGTCGGTAAAGGCTTTAGTCCAGCAGTCATCTCCAAATCTCATTACATATCCAGCCCATTTGATTTTCGACGCCTTGGGAAACAAGACAGCATCCCTGATTCTTGACCATTGATCGAGGTCGGAACTCCGGATTCTTTCTCTCATTTGAGTGAAACATGATAATCCAAGCATAGCTCTTTTAATACCTCTTTGGGAGACACGAATAGCGTTCTCATCCTGTTTTCGTAGGGCTCAGGTCTCTGAGGCATATGTTAATGCAGGAAGAACAGTGGAATCGAAGAGATGTGCCCAGAGCCGGAGGTTCTTATTTTTCTTAGCTATTTCTTCGACGCTCTTGAAGGCGTTCCAAGCTGCTCTCTTCCTCCTGCGCAACTCAGGTGCCAAGTCATTCATCATGTTGACTTCTCGACCTAGGTACACATAACTTTTGCATTCGGAGATGGTGGTTCCATTGAGAGTGAATGGAACATCAGGAATGAGACCGTTTCTCATGAACATTGTCTTTGTGAGATTCAGCTGTAGTCTGACCTTTCCACACTCACGGTCGAAGTCAACCAGCATTTGTGACACTGGGCTAATGTTTGGTGTTATTAGAACGATGTCATCGGCAAAGCGGAGGTGGTGTAGTTGCCGACCGTCTATCTTCACTCCCATTCCTTCCCATTCCAGTCATCACATAATGTTCTCGAGGGTGGCACTGAAGAGTTTTGGTGAAATGTTATCACCCTGCCGAACCCCTCTCTTGACATGGATGATCACTTCTTTGTAGAATGGTGAGATCCTGGTAGTGAATCTGTAATACAGCTCATGGAGGATCCTGATGTATTGAGTTTGAATACCCTGATTGGCTAGGGCTTCGATGACTGCTTTCGTCTCAACAGAATCAAAGGCCTTCTTTAAATCAATGAATGTTAGACAGAGTGGCATCTTGAACTCCTGAGAAATCTCAATGAGCTTGGTTATCGTGTGGCTATGGTCGATCATGCTGAATCCTTTGCAGAACGTGGCTTGCTCGCATGGTTGTCCTTCATCTAGTGTTCTACCAATCCTATTCAGGATGACTTGAGTGAACAACTTGTAGATGACGGACAATAGGCAGATTGGGGCGATAGTTGCCAATGTCATGGATGTCTCCCTTCTTATATAGTAGTACAGTCCTGCTCGTTTTCCACTGGGACGAAACCTTGCATTTGGACAGGTAGGTGTGAAGAGCCGAGCCAGTATATTGATGAGTACTGACAGCAGGTTCTTCAGGTGTTCGGGTCTGACCTTGTCTGGGCCAGGTGCTGTTCATTTCTTTATTGACGAAATGGCATGTCGAATTTTGGAAGGGAGAACCTTGGGAACGACATGTCCACCTGCAGAATTTGGTATGTGGGCAGGTAGACGTGGCTATCAAAGAGGTCCGAGTAGAAGTCATGGATAATCTTCTCCATTGCCCTTCTGGAAGATGTGATAGATCCATCAGGACGTTGGAGGGCAGTCATCTTGGTCTTGTAGTTGGTGAAGGACAGGCGGCATTACGAATGCTTTTCCCAGCTTTTGCTGCATCTACCAGTACTGCTGCTCTTCTCTCTTTGAGGTCTTCCTTTATCGCATCTCTGCACTGCTTTGCGAGCTTGGACATTCACTTGTGGTTGCCTGAGGTATGCGCCAAACCACGCTGGCGAATAAGCTCAAGAATTTTCAAAGACAGGTTTTTTTTTTTGTGTGTGTGTGTGGCTATCTCTCTCTTGGTGTTCCTCGCACAATCATGGAGGTGCTGAACCAGTCAATCGTATTCCTCGTCAATCTTCTCAACAATGGCATCTACCTATGTTGCAGCAATAGTGCCAAAGAGCTCCCAGTTGGTTACCACCAACCCAGTTGGTTCTGGGAGTTCTCTTCTTAAACTTTGCAACCATTTCTCCCCACTCTGTGAAGTAGAATTTTTCACGAAGGAGACGGTGGTCTGATCCCATTTGGAATTTTGGGACAACAGTGACATCGGTCAGGCAAAACCGTCGATTGAAAATGATGTGGTCAATTTCATTGTGGGACCATCCACCGGGAGACTCCCATGTCCAGTGTTTAGATTTGGCCTTCTGAAATTGTGAGTTACCATGGATGGTCTTGATTGACATGATGAACTCAGACAGTCTCTCACTCTGTTCATTCCATTCTAGGCCATCGGTCCCGATGTGCAGTTCTTCGGCTGATCTCGGTCCTATCTTGGCATTAAAATCACCAACAATGATCTTGTAGAAGGTGTGGTCTTTATAGAACTTCTCCAGCTCCATTTAGAATTTCTCAATTTCTCCTTCATCATAATTGGATGTTGGTGCATAGACAACGAAGATAGAAACTGTCAGCATTGAGCCACATCTATTCAAGTGTAATTGTCCAATTTGGGTTGTTAGGCATTTGAATGAATCAATGCTCATGGCCAAGTTCGTATTGACAAGGACACCGACGCCTCTGACGCCTCTATTGTCACATGTTCTGAGGAACAATTCTTCTCCAGTGTCAAAAATGGCGTGATGTCATTGATGCCTTCTTGTCTCGGTCAGACCAATGATGTCATACTTGATCTTTCGAGCTTGTACCATCAGGTCCTCGATGGATGCATCTGATGCCAGAGTACATGTATTGAAAGTACAGACAATCATTTTTGTCTTTCTTCATTTTGGCAGCCTAGTTCAGCCTTGAGATTTTATCAGCCTCTCCTTCCACATCCTTCTCAACACTGCCGTATTGTGACTCCTTCAGGGTCAGGGGAATGAGACCCATTGTATTTACTGGTTTTGACATATTGAACATGCCACAGATAGCTTGCCAGGCTCTTCCTTGCGGGCGGAATACTCTCGGTAGCTTGCCAGGCTCTCCAAGAGGGATAGAGACTTTTGGGGCGGCCTCTAATCACCCTTGTAGGTGTTCCCATGGTTAAAACCATATTTGAACCCTACCAAATATGGTGCGGCAATCCTGAATGATGGGTATTAAGTCCTGGAGTGTCGCGGTGGCTGGGTATTAGAGGTAGTGGAGGTAGTGGAGGTCTGCTGGTGAGGTATTTATCTGGTACCGGTAGGGTGGGTCTTCTGTGCGTAATCCAATTCCTGGTTCCCAGCACTTCATACTTTTAAACTCCCCTCCCACGTTAAACCTACAGTGAAGAATACATGTGTATGTACATATCTTTGTGTTTATATATATATATATTTGCAAAGAAGTTTTATACATATGAACATATGTAATGAAGAAGTCACTATGTCTATCCCTCGTAACTGAGGCTGTACGTGACTGCAGGCCCAACCTCCATCTTACTGCTACTATTTGAGAAACCCCAAGTGAGACTGCCCTGCTGAGCTCAGTTAATCCTTAGACTGGAAGGAGAAAGCTGTTTTAAGTCACTGTTTGAAGCATTTCATTATGCAATAGATAAACAGAACCCCTATGAGTGTTTCTTATAGTCTTTTGTATGTACCAAGTAGTGCAATTATCTTTAAAAACATGATTACTAAAATAATTTTCAGAATAAGACAGTTTGGACTTCAGTTTCTGGCTTGCTGCTCATAGACCATCGTCCCAATTGAGTCACTTTACCTCTGTCAGTTCTTTCATCTGAAAAATGAAGAAAATAATAGCTTCTAATTCATAGGGGGGTTGAAAGGCTTGAGAAATATAGAATCTATATATTTCTATCAAGGCAGAGGTTAAGGATCTGATAAATTATTGGGAATAGTACAAACTACACAAACTTCCTTGCTCTGGATCTCAGAAAGAAAAATGCTTTAGGAGAAGAATAATGTGTATTATAGTTCAAGAACTGTGAATATCAGTGCTGAACAGGATTTCAGCTGGAACAAGGGACTTTATAAAGTATTTCCCCACTCTGCAGTTTTATGAAGCTCCATTGACTTCCTGTGGCTGAATTCACATTTCCCAGGAACATGATTCCTTGGGCTAGGATGAAGGAGACGTTACTGGGGTCTGCTCGAGGCAATCAACGATTCTTTGGTTATTTCTCTATTTTTACCATTTTATCCATCCTTGCATCCTACTCCATGACACTCTCTATATTGAGTCTAATGTCATGTGACAGCAAGAAACAAAGGGATAGTTCAGTCTACTGATTAACTGGTTGATACATCTTGGAGGAAGATGGTGTAAGAAGAAGTAGAGGAAGCCTAAGATGAACGTCACCATCAAAAAAGTTTGGGAAGAGGAACTGGGCACTTCAGGAAGCTTCCCCTCCCCCCCCCATTTTGAAACCCCATCAAGCAGTGCTCAGGGAGGACACCTGGCTCTGTGATCCCCCACAGGTCTTGGGGGATCACATAGTGTGCTGGGTGATCAAACCTGGGTTGGCCACTTTCAAGGCAAACCACCTGCCTGCTGTACTGTAACTCTGGCCCCTCAGGAAGTAATCTTATTTGAAAGATGATTAGACGCTGGAGAAGCGTGAAATCTGACCATTGGTCATCCCAACGAGTGGCTCAAAATACAATAATCAAAGGCAGCTTTCACCTGTTCCCATTGAGCATGGTCTCTAATTGGCACAATTCTGTAGGATTAACACTACAGATTGGAATGTAAGCAGTGTTGTCCTGAGAGCTTTTTGTTTGCAGAGCTTGTAAACCAGCAATTGTCCACACTGACAGCAGCTGGATGAGATCTGCAGGGAATCAGGCATGCATGATTGCAGCCTGCATCGACCTGTAGAGGGTGACTCTCTATCTGCAGATGAACTCATGGGATCCTGAGTACGGCATCCATCTGGGGCTATAACCCACGTGGAGATATTTGGGTTTGATGAGCTCCAGGGGTCTCTTTACAGTTTAATTCAATGAATATGCCATCCTTAGCTCTGAGAAGAGTCTGTAGACTATAAACATTTTAGTGCTTTCCTGAAAAAACTATATACTAATAAAATATTTGTTGAAACTATGTAAATTTTGTTCCTGAAAAACAATATTTTTAATTTGGTGGTAGGGGACTCCTGGAGGTGTTAAAGGACAACTCCTGGCTCTGTGCTGAATGTGATGCCTGGTGGTGCTTGGGGTTAGTATATCTGGTACTGGCATCACCTCTGTACTTTCTCTCTGACCCAATAAAATAATTTTTTTCTTTTCCTTTTTTTTGGTTTTGGGACCACATCTGGAAATGCTCAGGGATTACTCTAGGCTCTATATTTAGGGAAAATTCTTAATTACAGTTAAAAGTTAAGAATTGCCATATGACTGAAACCCAATCATGAACCACTTTGTAACTGTCTCACTGTGATTCAATTTAAAAAAATTAAAATAAAATAAAATATCAATAAAAAAGAATTGCTAAAGAGGAGTCAGAGGTAGTTCTGAGATTAAGTCAAGTCCCATGCTTTACATACAATCAACTCCTATTAAATCTCCTCCTCACGAGCAAGTTTCTGCAGCATCAAGCATTACTGGGGAGGCCTGGATAATTTTCAAGACTCTATACCCCAGCAGTGCAGCATCCTTGAACCCTTGCATTGAACTGCAAGTTTAGCTGGCCAAGAATCACTGGGTGAGGATCCTAGTCTCCTTAAAAAACATTTGGGAGAGGGGCTGGAGCGATAGCATAGCGGGTAGGGCATTTGCCTTATACATGGCTGATCCGGGTTTGATTCCCAGCATCCCATATTGTCCCCGAGCACTGTCAGGAGTAATTCCTGAGTGCATGAACTAGGAGTAATGCCTGTGCAATGCCAGGTGATCACAGATCACAGATCATCCTGTTATACGTCGATTGCCTCGAGCAGGCCCCAGTAACGTCTCCTTCATCCTAGCCCTGAGAGTATATTCAAGGCTCTTTAGGAGAATGAGACCCATCATTGTTACTGGTATTTGGCATATTGGGTATGACACAGGGAGTTTGCCAGACTCTGCCATGTGGGCAGGTTACATTCGGGAGCCTGCCAGTTTGTCAAAGTAGGAATGAGATGTCATAATAAAATGTCGCGCGGCCGCAAATGCCAGGTGTGACCCAAAAAACAAAAAACAAACAACATTTGGGAGCATTCTCCAATCACCGAGCCCTCCCCCACCCCATAGAAATAGCTAAAGAACAACTACAGAACTTTGAGCTTTATGTACATAAGTATCTTTTACTTCAGACATGCCTTGCTTCTTCCTCTAAAATTTGGAAACACGGAGAGAGAGAGAGAAATTTGGAGAGAGAGCACAGCGGGTAGGGCGTTTGCCTTGCACATGCCCGACCCAGATTTGATTCCCAGCATCCCATAAGGTTCCCTGAGCACCACCAATAGTAACTCCTGAGTGCAAAGCCAGGAGTAGCGACTGTGCGTCGCAGGGTGTGACCCCCAAAAAAGCAAAAAAAAAAAAAAATTGGAAACAAATAAAGTCACTTCATTTATAAGAAGTCCCTCTGCTCTCAGCAGTCTTAAAAGTCAGACAGCAAGGTAAGACTAGTGGCTGGAATTTCAAGGTTGTATCTACACAATTCTTACATTGTTTGGTCAGATATTGTATCTAAGCTTTGTTAATTTTGCTTGTCTTTTGTGAGGAAATTACAACTAAGCCTTACTGAGATTTTCTAATAAATTACAAATGTATCAAAACATTTTTGAGTCCTTTCAAACTTAAAATTTACAAATAGAGTATACATTATTTTCAGTTTTTAAATGAAGAGGCCATCCCTAGCAGTACTGGGGGCCACCAGGACTGTACCTGAATTCTCTGGAAGTGTTCTAGAAAAAAAATTACACTTCTCCTAGGGGAGAAATACTTGTAATTCTGAGCTACAAAATGCCTCAGTCATATAAAAATCTCAGAAGTAAAAATTATATAACATTATAAAGTATACATAAATTGGACAACAAAATTATTGATCACTTTTTCATAAATAACGTCAACATCAAGTCTAAAGAAAAGCCTCACAGGGGCTGGAGCGATAGCACAGCAGGTAGGGTGTTTGCCTTGCACGCGGCGGACCCAGGTTCGATTCCCAGCATCCCATACAGTCCCCTGAGCACCGCCAGGGGTAATTCCTGAGTGAAGAGCTAGGAGTAACCCCTGTGCATTGCCGGGTGTGACCCAAAAAACAAACAAACAAAGAAGAAAAGGGTTTTTGTTTTGTTTTGTTTTGGAGCCACCTATGGAGGTACTCAGGGATTATACCTATCTCTGTACTCAGTGATTACTCTTGGAAAGCTCAGGGGTGGGGTGCAGGACATAGAACCTGGTTGGCCATGTGCAAGGCTAGTGCACTACCTGCTCTACTATCTTTCCAACCATTAGAGTAGGATTCATTTATTTTTTGATTCTGAAGTACATATTCTGATATGGTGGTGGGAAATTTGTCATTTATTTGGAGAACAAGTCCAGTGTACAGATTGTATACCACCTAGGAAAACCAAGGCCAGATCTGATATATTAGGTATGTATTTTATGAGCTCCTCATCCAAACTTTGGTTTTCTACCTTGGTTGGATGCAGATTCTCATTACCTCAGGAGCTTTTCTAAAACACCGGCTACATAATACACCAGAAAGACCACTTGAAACAAACCTCTAGGGGAGTTTGCTACCAAATGGAGAACTGTGAAACTAATTTTACATCTTTGCAGCTGCCTAAAATTCTATTCTAGCAATTGCTTTCTTTAAGTAATTCAATTTTGTTTTTCTTCATTTAAAATATAAGTAGTATCCAAAGACTTGGCTCTCATGATTCTAAAAATGTAGCACTAAATGAACTTTGCATACTTTAACTTAAGAAACAAGGATGGCAATTCTATATGTGAGTAAGCTGTATTTGTAATGCACCCAGTCCCTTTGGCTGGCTTGTGTACAAATGACTAGCTCTCTTAAGGTGATCTTGTGGGAAACCAGGGAGAACTCTGTCATTAGGATGATCTCAAGGGGAAACTTACAGACAGATCTTGACTTCCTGAAAACAAGAGCAACTTGGGAAGCATTAATATTAAACACAAGGCTCATTAACTATCTGATTGTAAGCAAGTTACTTCCTAGTATCTCAATTTACTTATTCATGACAACGGAGCTAATAATTATTGTAGGAGATTATTGTAAAAATTAATTCATATCATATAATTAACATTCTTTGTGGCTACCTGACAAATTTAATGGTTGCCTTTAAATAAGAATTAGTTACTTCTTCTAACCAGTACCACATTTAATAAGGAATCTGAACCTAGTTGAAAATTGGCTTAAACTTGCTTTTTGAGTGGTATGCATATAATATACTTATTATTGTTCATTATTTAATACTACACAAAATTTGAAAAAAAAAGATCATGCATTTATTAAGAAAAATGGACAAAGGAAGAGCATGTTAACATTAAATTTTAAAAACTTAAATTACTGTCAGGATGAAATATGGGGCCCCAGGTGTATGCAGGGACCTCAGATTCAATCCCCCATACCACATGGAGTACTAAGCTCTACCAGCTACAGTATTGGTGGTCCCTAGAGCCATGAGGGAATCCCAAAGCAAGTAAAAACAAATAAATTAGTATCTAGTTGTTCAAATTGTATTGGAGTGATAGACCAATTCATAATGACAAATAATCTTATCATTTATTAATATACCAGAAATAAAACTGATGTTAGAATATGAGGTAGCTATGGGAGATAATAAACATAGGTCACTATCATTAGATGTAAATTAGTATAAAATTACATATTTATTTTACCTGACACATGTGAAGAGATTCAACTTACTTAGTGACAGTTTGAAATAATAGACAAGGCTTCTCAGAAATAAGCTCAGAATTATGTAGTCTGAGGCATGTACAATTTCCTGTAGTGCCAGGGAAAATGAATATGAAGTACATCCTTAATAAACTGAAACATAAACTGATAACCCTTTCAAAGAGAGAATTCTCTTAAGCTTATATATATGTCTATGTATGAGAAAAATCTATCAACACAATTCCTTTCTTTAAGGGATATTGATGGTTTAAGCAAACCACATTTATGTAGTCATCAATTCTCTTTATTAAGATCTTCAATGGGGAAATTTTAGCACTTGTTAATCAGTTCCAAGACATGGTCCATTGAAGGAGTTAGCACTGATGCCTAGACTAGGCTACAGGTTGCATGGGTGGAGAGAATATCTAATTTGCTTACAGCTAGTTAATTAGGAATCCAATAACAATTATGTTAGGGATTTAGTAACTCGGAATTGATATAATATAGGATGCAAGCAATATTACAGGGAAAAATTTTTTAAAGTTTAATAAACTGAAGAGATATCAAATATATTGAAGTAGACCCAGTAGCCTTTGTGAGATAGCATTTAACCTGAGTCTTAAAAGTGTTCGGAGAGAGGCCCAGTGATAATACAGCAGGTAGGTTGTTTGCCTTGACATGGCCAATCCAGGTTCAATCCCCAGGGCCCCATATGATTCCCCAATGCCTGCCAAAAGTGATCCCTGAAAGCAGAGCTAGAAACAACCCTGAGTACTGCGGGGTATGTCCCCCAAGCAAATAAGTAAGTTAAAAAGGTCAGATAGATGAAAGTAGAGGAGAGAGAAGAAGGAATTCTAGCCAATGCAATATGTCGATTTAAACATAGAGGTGGAAATAAGCCTGGAATGTATGAGAAAAGCATTACTAAGTTATTATTTAATAACCCACCTCCCAATAGAAGACCAAAGATAATTTTCAATTGTCCATGTTTCCAAGGTTGACTGGGTCTATCTCAGTCCAGCTGGGTTTCAGTCAGCTACAAAGTCAAATGGGGGTTGACAGACTTAGCATAATTCACTTTGTAAACTCACTGGCTGGTGGCTGACTGGTTGTTGGTTCAAGTGCCTCAGCTCATTGGCCCATAATCTCTGATGATGCAGTTGCCTGGTCTGTGGTTCTCACATGATCACAATATAAGAAAGAATGAAAGCAGGTCAACATTTCTTGAGACTTACTCTTGTACATACATCATTATTTTTGTCTCAGTCACTTGACCATTGTATATCACAAAGTAAGCCCAAATTCAAGTGGTAGGTAATTAAATTCTACTTTTTAACAGGAAAACTCTAAAATTCCACGGGAAAGGGAGCAGCCATTAGGCAAACAGCTTCCGACATGGGGTAGCCTCAGTGAAGTACAGTAGTTGTGGGAAGGTAAGAAAATAGAATATCTTTTAGAAAGATTATCTTGGAGAGAGCTCATACTCAAATCTGAGAAGTCATGATAGAGATCACAGGTGTTGGGGAAGTTGTATCAGTGTTCTTGGTAAGTGGTATAAGGGTTATATCTTAGTATTTTTCTTCTGTCATAACAAAACAGCACAGACAGAAGGACTTTGAAATATTAGCCTTTTCTTGCTCACAGATCTGAAAGTGAGAAAGCCCAAGACCAAAGCACCAGCGTGATAAAGAGCCTCTTTTGGGTTCAGAGCTTGTGTCCTCACATGGCTGTAGAGATCAGAGAGCTCTCTGCTGGCTCTTGTACTAGGATGGATCCTATCGACCTAAGCACTTCCCAAAGACCCCACCTTCCAAATCATTACTTTGAGGATAAGAATTGCAACATGGGAGTGGTAGGGCACAGTACCATTTGGACCGCAGTAGGTCAGGTAAAAGATAAAGACAATATCGTAAAAATTTTTGTTTAGTTAAAAGTCACCACCAAATAAATAGTTTCATCACTTTAAAAGCATTTGGGGGCTTTGAAAGTATCCTTTGATGCTCACTTTAAAAATGGCTAAAAGCTTTCTGTCTCCAGACTGAATTTTGCTGTCCACGTTTTTGGGCCGTGGCCTGTTCTTGGATGCTGGTGGGCCACGAGCACACTTTGTTGTGCTGACTTCCCCAAACAGCAGCATACCCAGGAAATCTGCTGCTGTGAGCACTTTGGGTGCACATTCATCAGCATTCAGCTGTTCGACAACCGAAAGATTTTTTTTTTTAATGGTGTTTGCCCTCTCTTGAGCTGACAGAGTTTCCTGGTAGATTTGAAACAAATTCCAAGCTTGGTTTCTCAGATCCTATTTGTAACCTCAAGTATGTTTATTTTGAAACTGGATCTGTTAAGGACCTTGTGTCATTTGTCTATTGATGGGAACATCCTAATATGATATAGTAGACTATGATCTACCAAACATCATTCTATTACAACCCCCAACTCTGCTTAGAACAAAACATAGTGGCATTATTGCTAACAATGATTCAATATTCTCCAAAATGTGTATTTATAAAAATTCTGAGACTCAAATGACAGTTCAATTCCATGAGAATTCTACAAAATAGAGCAAAACACTGCACTCATTTTTTAAAGTACTTTATTTCTTTAAGAAGTTTGAGAGGAAAAATGAATTGGGTTAGGTCTTGAAGAAAAGTTATGAGGTCAGCCCGAGAATGCTTGTCTTAGGAGAGAAAAATCATTTAATACCAAGTAAAGATTTCAGATACTCATCATACTTCCCAAATTGATTAAAAAATTTATTACTTTAATAACTCAAAGTTCAATTGTTATTGCCTACCCTGATATTCTTTTCAAATGACCACACTGTTTTGTTCTAATGACTCTGCTTTCCCAAAGACTTGTAAATCTTCTATGCAAAGATTTAATTGCTTCCTATGAAGGAAGGAGAAGAGGATGAAAATGCCTGGTGTGGAGCTCCAGAAAAACAAAGCATTTATCTCTATTTCTGTCTGTTGAGATGTTTTAAGGTTAATAATTGGGAATTGCTCATTTTAAAGCCTCGTTGCATTAAAAAAGACACATGCTTCCTGCTGATAGGATTTGCAGACTGCCTAGAATTTATTATAGTTTTATGAGAGAAAAAAAACTTAATAGCTTAGTGATCAAATACATTATAAAATAATTTTAGAAAACCTAAGTATTTATAATTTTTCTAATTGTTCCTTGTAAATTTCACTTTCTCTCTTGTACAGCTATGCTATCAGGATTTGGAATTTTAAATTGCAGCTTTCATTCATTTTACAACAGTATGATGAACATTTTATCTTCCCTGGGAATTATTATTTCCAGAGGTAATAAGAATAGTCATCTGTTATATAGTCTGCATTTCTTGAGTTGTTTTCTTGTGCTTGTTGTTGTCAGCCTCACAAAATTAATTAGATTAATTCTCAAAATTCTAGAGAATATTAGTAGATATCAATTAAACATTTAGAAATTGTTATTTTATATAGTTTATAGGCTAATTTTAAGAGAAAGTAAACCCATCTAGATTAATATATTTTAATACCTAGTTTTCATAAAACAACCTAATACCTACTATCATTATTTTATTAGGAATCTAGTAAAAAAATAATTTAGATATATTTTGAATAACATATTAGCTGATCTTAAGTATTAATTTTGTTTAGTTCTACATTTTCGAATATGTCTACTCACTGGTATATGCTTAAAAGCAAAAAAAGAATATATCACTAAACTCAGAGAGAGTCACATTCTCCAGATTGGTTGCGAGTTCGAAAATCCTAACTGGATGCTCATTAATCTCTTTCTCCTCCTCCTCTGATAAAATCAAAGCCTTCCCACACACAAGGCATGTACTCTACTGCTGAATCATCTCCTCAGCCCCTTTATGTTTATTTAAAAAATAAAATTAAAATAAACACTTTCAAAAAGTCCAACAGCATACAATTTACCCATCAAGCATAATATACAGTAATTCTCTGTACCACTTATTTTCAGTTTTCAGTCCTATTCAAAATCAGACATTTAAAATCGTTTGGTTGGGTTCAGGAAGATAGTACAGGGATAATGTGCTTGCTTTTACCCTGGGTTTGATCCCCAGCACCACACAGGGTTTGCAGAGTCCTGCTGGGCATGATCCCTAAGCACCCGAGCACAATTGTCCTAAACCCTCCCCTCCTCCCTTCCAAAATAGTAATAATAAAAACTGGTTGATAGTGATTCCTGGCTGCCAGATTGCTCAGATTAGCGTTGTGAAGGGATACAGACAAAAGTGATGCAAACCACTTCCTTTCCTATCAAAAGTCTCCAGTGTACTCTTCTCAAACTTCTCACTGATTGAAGATGACTCCAGGACTTTGAAGAGGGGGTCCTTGAATCACTGTTTGGAGAGTCACTCATAGAGTTGCTATTGGATTGATATGTAAATGATAATCTTACTTTGTCAAAACACTATAATTTGACTGGGGATATGGCTTAAGTGGTGGATCACATGCCTAGCATAAATAAGGCCTGAATTTTGTCCTCTCCCCTTCAGAGTCCCTTCCACAAGAATGGGTGTAGCTTTGGTGCTCCTCAGGGCTTGGTTGCAGTGCACTAGGGAATCACAAGTGCAGTGCTGCTGGGATTACACTGGACATATGGGATCAAGTAAGTGGACTCACTCATGCAAGGCACGTGTTTTACCACTGAGGCACATCCTTCCCTTTTTTTTTTTTTTGTTTTATTTTTATTTTTAGGTCACACCTGGTTATGCACAGGGGTTACTCCTGGCTCATGCACTCAGGAATTACTCCTGGCAGTGCTCAGGGGACCATATGGGATGCTGGGAATCGAATCAGGTTGGCCGTGTGCAAGGCAAACACTCTACCCGCTGTGCTATCGCTCTAGCCCCTCCTTCCCTTCATAATTGAGTTTTAAAACATATTTTCGTTCAAGACTTTTAATGCCTTTAAATGTGCACTCTTTTTTTTTCCCTTTATTTTATTATATTTTTTTTAAAGTTGTAGATTTACAATTTTTTGTGCTTTGGTTTCAATTATACAATGATCAGATACCCATCCCTCCACCAGTGCCCATTTTCCACCACCATGGATAATATCCCTCCCACCCCCTTCCCCCCATCCCCCCTGTCTCTGTGGCAGGGCAATCCCCTGTGTTCTCTCTCTCCTTTTGGGTGTTGTGGTCTGCAAAAGAGGCATTGAGTGGCAAACATGTTCAGTCCATAGTCTACTTTCGACATGCATCTCCCCTCCTGGGAGGATCCTCCAAACATCCTTTATTTGGTGCTCCCTTCTCTATCTGAACTGCCCTTTCCTCTAGGATACCCGGCTAGCCTCTAAGTTATGGAGTAATCCTCCTGGTGCTGATCTCAGCTATTCTTGGGTATTAATCTCATACTTTGTTACTTTATATCCCCCAGATGAATGCAATCTTTCTATGTCTATCTCTCTCTTTCTGACTCATTTCGCTTAGCATGATACTTTCCATATTGTACCACTTGTATGTAAAGTTCATGACTTCATCTTTTCTAAGAGCTACATAGTACTCCATTGTGTAGATGTACCAAAGTTTCTTTAACCAGTCATCTGTTCTTGGGCATTCAGGTTTCTTCCAGTTTCTGGCTATTGTAAAGAGTGCTGCAATGAACAAACAAGTGCAGATGTCACTTCGACTATACATTTTTGCCTCTCTGGGATATATTCCCAGGAGTGGTATTGCTGGGTCAAATGGGATCTCAATTTCTAATTTTTTGAGAATCGTCCATACTGTTTTCCAGAAGGGCTGAACCAGTGGACATTCCCACCAACAGTGAAGGAGTGTCCCTTTCTCGCCACATCCACGCCAGCATCGGTTGCTTTTGTTCTTTTGAATGTGGGCCAGTCTCTGAGGTGTGAGATGGTATCTCATTGTGGTTTTGATCTGCATCTCCCTGATGATTAATGATGTAGAGCATTTTCTCATGTGCTTTTTTGCCATTCGGATTTCTTCTTTGAGAAAGTTTCTGTTCATTTCATTGCCCCATTTTTGGATGGGGTTGGATGTTTTCTTCTTGTGGAGTTTAACCAGTATTTTGTATATCCTGGATATCAACCCCTTGTCAGATGTGTATTCGGCGAATATCCTTTCCCATTCTGTAGACTGTCTTTGTATTTTGGTCACTGTTTCTTTGGAGGTGCAGAAGCTTCTTAGTTTAAGATAGTCCCATTTATCTATCTCTGTTTTCACTTGCTCGGCCAGTGGTGTGGCAACTTTGAAGATACCATTAGCTTCAATGTCATGGAGGGTTTTGCCAACTTTATCTTCAATGTACCTTATGGTTTCTGGTCTGATGTTGAGGTCTTTAATCCATTTTGATCTTACTTTTGTACATGGTGTTAGGCAGAGTTCTGAGCCTATTTTTTTGCATGTAGCCGTCCAGTGATGCCAACACAATTTATTAAAGAGGCTTTCCTTACTCCACTTCACATTACTTGCACCTTTATCAAAGATTAGATGAGCATATGATTGAGGAGAGATGTCAGTGTATTCAACCCTGTTCCATTGGTCTGCAGTTCTGCCTTTGTTCCAGTACCATGCTGTTTTAATTATTACTGCTTTGTAGTACAGTTTGAAGTTCGGGAGGTTGATTCCTCCCATTTTCTTTTTCCCAAGAATTGCTTTAGCTATTCGTGGGGGCTTATTGTTCCATATAAATTTCAAGAGTGTTTGCTCCATTTCTTTGAAGAATGTCATGGGTATCCTTATAGGGATTGCATTGAATTTATACAATGCTTTCGGTAGTATTGCCATTTTGACAATGTTAAGTCTCCCGACCCATGAGCAGGGGATATCTTTCCATTTCCTCATGTCCTCTTTTATTTCCTGAAGTAGCCGTTTTGTAGTTTTCTTTGTACAGGTCCTTTACTTCCTTAGTTAAGCTGATTCCTAGGTACTTGATTTTCTGGGGCACAATTGTGAATGGGATTGTTTTTTTCATGTTGCTTTCTTCTCTCTCACTGTTTGCGTATAGGAAAGCCATGGACTTTTGGGTATTGATTTTATAACCTGCAACTTTACTATACGAGTCTATTGTTTCTAGGAGTTTTTTGGTGGAAGTTATTGGGTTCTCTAAGTAGAGTATCATATCATCTGTGAATAGTGAGAGCTTGATTTCTTCCTTTCCTACCTGAATGCCCTTAATATCTTTTTCCTGCCTAATCGCTATTGCAAGTACTTCCAGTACTATATTGAACAGCAGTGGAGAGAGTGGGCATCCCTGTCTCGTCCCTGATCTTAGAGGGAAGGCTCTCAGTTTTTCCCCATTGAGGATGATGCTTGCTGTAGGCTTGTGGTAGATGGCTTTAATTATGTTGAGGAAGGTCCCCTCTATACCCATTTTGGCTAGGGTTTTCATCATAAAGGGGTGCTGGATCTTATCAAATGCTTTCTCTGCATCTATTGATATGATCATATGCTTTTTATCTTTTCTTTTGTTCATATGGTGGATTATGTTGATTGATTTCCGAATGTTAAACCATCCTTGCATCCCTGGGATGAATCCTACTTGGTCATGGTGTATGATCTTTTTGATGAGTAGTTGGATTCTATTTGCTAGTAGTTTGTTGAGGATCTTTGCATCTGTGTAAATGTGCACTCTTGCTTTTTAATTTTCTTTTCCTTTATTTGCTCTTCAGTTTCCTTTTTTTGATTACATTCTATATATATTTTTTTAATTTTAGTGAAACACTATGAGGTACAGTTGTATATTTACAATTTTTTTCTGCTTGGGTTTCGATTATACAATGATCAAATATCCATCCCTCCACCAGTGCCCATTTTCCACCACCATGGATAATATCCCTCCCGCTCTTCAGTTTCTTTCTGGAAATCTTTTTATGTATGTGAGGATACTTTGGCCTATTCAATTGATTTTCTTAGGTTTTCTCTATCCTGAATCATATTATTATTTTTATTAATTATTATTATTTTTTAAATTTATTTATTGAATCGCTGTGGGAAAAGCTACAAAGCCTCCAGGTTTAGGTCTCGGTCATGCAAATATCAATCACATTTCCCTTTACCAATACTTGGTTTTCACCACGAAGAACCCCATTAAACCCCCCCCCCCCAATGTCTGTGGGGCAGATGAATTCTAGTTAACACTCTGTCTACTTTGACTAGCTTCATTGTTTCGATAAAAGTTGCACCATTATTATTTAGACTTTACCCCTCTCCCCAAATCAGCCATGCTGAAAAAGCATTGTGAAATGATTTGCTTTCTACAGCTGGGTTCAAGAATTAAATGATGTGCAGCCGCTATCATGGCCGCGCAATTTTGGATTTCTGCTATTTTATTTATTAACCCTGGAACTATTTCTACTGAGAATCAGATAATTAAGAGATTGGTTTCTGTGCTTCTGGGGCCGTGGCCATGACGGAGAGCCGCTCATGGGGGGCAACTGGTGACCTCGGTAGGGCATGAAGAATGGGCCGGAACGCCCCCCCATCCCATGAGGTATCAATCGCATCCCCCACCCCCGGCTCAGACCTGCTCTCCACAAGGCTCCCATGCGGCCGCCATCCTTTTATTAATTATTATTATTATTATTTGGTTTAACTATCTCTATTGTCTTTCTCAAACACTCTGTAGGCTACTTCTGCCAACATGTTTTAATTGCCCAACAACTATTCTTTTTTTAAAAAAAAAATTCAATCACCATGAGATGCACAGTTGCAAAGTTGTTCATGACTGGGTCTCAGTCATACAATGTTCCAACACCATTTCTTCACCAGTGTACATTTCCCACCACCAATGCCCCCAGTTTACCCCCACCCCCTGCCATATTGCCTCTATGACAGGTACCTCTCCCCAATACTCTTACTCTTACTCTTGTTCTAGATCTCTCTCTTTTTCCATTCTGGACATTATGGTTTGCAATACAGCTACTGAAAGATTATCACGCATATTCCTTTACCTACTTTCAGCACTCAACTATTCTTTACTGCTATTTTCACTCACCCCTTTTCATGAACACAGTGTAAAATACCCTTTTTATTTTCTTTGACAAATAACTCCATTATATTTCTATAATAAATTTTTTCTATAATTTTTTCTCTTTTTTTTAAGTCTCCTCTGCCAGAAATTAATACACCTACCTCAGCTTTCTGTTGTTTGGAGTGTATACTGCATTGCATTGCATAATAACAGCAGATTTTATGCCAATATTTTTTTCAGTATGTCGTGCAACTATTATGTGAGACCTTTTATTCCAATTGTGCAGGTATTGCCTAAGAAGTGAGATTATGATGCAGCAATATATGACATTTAATTTGACCATTAAGTCTCAAAGTGATTATTTATATAGTTAGATTAAACATATCTATCTATCTATCTATCTATCTATCTATCTATTCACACATTCTCTTCTATTTGGGAGAGGATGCTGGTCCTTTGATTGTTTCTATTTGTTGATTGGTTGATTTTTGTATTGGTAAATACCAAGCAGTGCTCAAAGGATATCCCTGGGTCTGTGCTCAGGAGTGACTCCTGAATGGCTCAGGGCATCATATGCAATGCCTGTGACTATAACTGGAATCCGCTGCATACAAAACAAGTGCTTTATCTTGTGTACTATTTCTCTGACCCCAATGTTTTTTGTTTTTCACCCTTATTTTTTCTCCTATTTTCTTTCATACTTATTCTTCCACATGTTGTTTGTTTTATGATTCTCTTTTCTCTCTTAATACCTTAATTGTACATGTTTTACTTTTTTTAGTGCCCTACATAAGTTTACAATAAACATTTATTGATCATCTAAAAGCAATTTAAAAAATTATAGTACTTCCTGATAGTGTCAGTATCATAAAATAACTAAACAATATAAATAATTCCCCATATCCTATATTTTCTCAGTCATTCAATTCGTAGCATGTAGCACTGCACTGCAGCACTGTCCTCCCATTGTTCATCGATTTGCTTGAGCGGGCACCAGTAACATCTCCATTGTGAGATTTGTTGTTACTATTTTTGGCATATCGAATACACCATGGGGAGCTTTCCAGGCTCTGCCGTGTGGTGGGATACTCTTGGAAGCTTGCCAGGCTCTCTGAGAGGGACACAGGAATTGAACCTGGGTCGGTTACATGAAAGGCAAATGCCCTACCCGCTGTGCTATTGCTCCTTCGTTTTTTGTAGCATGTATAATACAATATGGGCTGGAGCAATAGCACAGCGGGTAGTGCATCTGTCTTGCATGTGGCAGACCCGGGTTCAATTCCTCTGCCCCTCAAAGAGCCCGACAAGCTACCCGTGACATATTCAATATGCCAAAAACAGTAATAACAAGTCTCACAATTTGTTGTGAGACATTACTGGTGCCCGCTCAAGCAAATCAATGAACAATCGGAGGACAGTGACAGTGACTGTAATAATACAATATGTATTTATATAAATACACATAATTGAAGACTGTTAGTATTACTATTAACTGTTATGGTTAGAGAAATTTTAAATAAAACTTTAAATTTTACCTGCACTTTAAATTTTACCTTTTTCAATGCCCTACCTTTATGTAATCAGTTTCAGTTTATATTATTTTACTTCTCTCTAAGGAATTTCTTTTACAATTTCTTGCAAGATAGGTATACTGGTAACAAAGTCCCTCAAGTCTTGTCTGAAAAACTATTTCTCCCTCACTCCTTAATTATTTTGTACAGTACAGAATTGTAGATTGTTGTGATTTTTCTCAACATTTTAAATATTGCACATACCTTTTATTTCTTAATTGCATGCTTTTGGAAGTGAAATTAGACATAATTCTTATTTCTGTTGCACTGTAGTTACAGTGTCCCCCCCCCCCCTTAACTTCTTTCAGGATTTTTTTGTTTATCTTTAATTTTTTTTCTAACTTGAAAATTTGTTGTAATTTTGGGAGTCATTTTTCCAGTTTGATGTTGTTTGAACTTCTTGTATCTGTGGTTTGTTGTATAAAACAAATTTGTTGTATGAAACAAATTTCATAGCCATTGCTGTTTTAATTATTTGTTCTATTGCTTTTCCCACTTTTGGGGATTCTAGTAAGAACGTATGTGACATCTTTTGTGGTTGTCCTTGGTTTAGTTTTTGTTCTCTTTGCTTTTCAGTTTGTGAAGTTTCTATTGAGATAAGCACAACTTCAGAGTTCCCCCCCGCCCCCCCCCCCCCCCAGTCTTCTCTACTCTTGTAAAACCATCAAAGGCTTTGTTTATTTTGGGGGGGTGGCAACACCTACTAGTGCCCAGGACTTACTTCTTCTGTGCTCTTGGATCACTCCTGGGGAACACTAGGGGCCATATGGAATGTCGGTGACCAAACATTAGTGGACACCATTCAAGAAAATTGCCCTTCTTAAGTGTGTTATTGCTCTGTCCCTTCAAAATTTTTTTTTAATCTGTTACAATTTCTTTTTCGTGGCCAGCATATCTTTTCAATACTTTTTTTAGAATATTCATCTTTCTGTCACCTGTTATTGCATGCTGTATACATTATCATTTCATATGGTCCCCTGAGCACTTCCAGACATCACCCCTGGAAATAGAGTCAGGAATAGTGCCACTCCAAAACTCAAAGATAAAAGCAACATGAATAATACTTGAGATGAAGGGCTCAGTATTTTGACTAGCTGAATGTTCACATCCTTATTGTGATACCTCATCACTGAGCCTACTTACTACCATCTGCCTTAAACTATGATGATGCAGAGATGATGTCATGAGGAACTGTATGGGTTTCTATTGCCTCCTGGTCATTACTTTTACTTTGTATTCTTTAGACCTTTTATATAGTTCAAATTGCCCTGCCATTTTTCTGCCATACCATATTGCTTTCTCTAACAATGTGCCACTGTTTCCGTATGTAAGCAGCTTAAAAGCAGTGTGAATTCTAAGGGTGGGCTAGAGATATATCTATAGCTTAGTCAATACTGGCTTATTAAATATTACTATACATAGACATATGAGGGGATGCGGATAGAAATAGAGGTGCTAAACTCTCTCAAGCCATCTAAACACCACCTGTTTCGAATTAAGCTGCAATGCAAAGAATATGTTGATATAGTATTATTATATTAATTTACAACAAAGAATATTTTAATATAGGCATGAGGTTATCTTCGACATTGGAAAAATGAAAGGCATAGTTAATAAATTTGCTAATTTCACCCTTACTACTGGCATAAGGTACATATCTATATTCACCTTAAAGCATAATCTGTCACCTCTGAGTTCCACTTATCCTTGTATAAGACTCAAGTATCAAATTTGACTTTTTTAAATGTTCATTTGAAAAACAGCAGCGATAAGATTCAAGGATGCTTGCTCTCAGAGAAGGATTATTTATTATGGGAAAAACTTGTCCTTTGAAAATTATTATCATAATTATCACTAAGAACCCAATTCTAGATTTCTTATTAAGGCAAAATCCCTATTGAGGCTCACACAAGAGGGATGTTGATTGCTGTCGGATATCTGTCTGAATAGAGCTAAGTAATCAGCTTTGAAATGTCACTCAAAGGACGAGTGGGGCAGAGGCTATTTTCTGACAGGTCACATCCCATTTTTTTTTAATTTTCAAGGTTATTATATCATCTTTTCATAGATAATTATTCTGTATATCTGCAGAATAATATTTAGAACTTGTAAAAGCATATACCATAATGGAGGAAGATGTCATGGAAATACAAGAGGGACTTATCAATTCACTGAATATTAGAGTTATTGAATCATACTATCAGAGTTATAGTCATTTGATCCAAACTCACACCAGTGAGTAATTCTACTCTGCAGTCACCTTGCTAGAATGTTTTTCTGTCTCATGCCAGGAAAATTGGAGTCCTACACAGACAGTCCACTTCAGTCTCTGTGTGCTGAGTTCTCTGTCTTTTTTTTTTTTTTGGTAGGCCTTGATCTTATTCCTTGGGGTGATGTGGGACTGTTCTCTTTTTTAAAACATTTGTCTTGTTTTCATAAATAATAAGAAAACAATTTGTTTTAAATCATTTGAAAAATTAAAAACATACCTCAATACAATAGGCACTTGACATTTTGAAAGGTCACATTTAAAATTTTTCAACACCCTCCTCAACATGAAAATATTGCTGGAGATCATAATCTCTTCCCTAAAATGTATCAGTCATCAACTAGCAAGTGACAGCTACCACGACTGAATTTTCAGATCCTGAGCAACTGGCTACTTTCAGTGATTTACCAAAAATTTTGCAGCAAATATCACTTCTGTAATTGCCCTCAGCTCATTCATTTATTCTTACTTCCTTCATTCTACAAGTATTTGTTGAAGGGTTAGCATCTGACAGGGTACTTGAGACAGTAAAACAAACACAGTCTCTGCTTTTAGGCTGTTAGCAGAAGGGCCTTTGTAGATTGGGTAGAGGGACAGTTAATAGACAAGTGAACACAAAAAGATAAAATGTAAATTATAATCAGTGCTTTGAAGAAAACAAAGAGGATAAAGTGACACACTGTGCATTGTAGCAGGGAGTCTTTGGAGATCATTTTTCTCTTTGGATGACTAAGACAGAATACCTGTGTATGTGGTATATGTCTATGTATATGTAGTCAGACATAGCCTGTGGGACTTAAAGCACATTTACTTCCCACTCCCCTTACTGTTCTAGAGGCCAGGATAGTCAAGGTTATGGAGGACTCTGTGTCTAGTAAGGGTCTGCTCCTTGAATTACCAATGGTCATCTTGAACAGCCTCTGATTTCCATTCATTAAAGACACTAGTCTCATTTGTAAAGGATCCACCCTGTGGATTAACTATCTTTCAAGTATCCCATCTCCTAGTACCGTCAGAGCTAGAATTTCAACATATGAATTGGGGTGACACATGATATTCAGTGCAAAATATAATAAGAAGTTTAGAGATTATTTGCCTATAATCAGAAGCCACTGATTTTCAGATACTAGTACAAAGTTAAAATGTTTATAGGGTAGGTCATACTTGTGGCAGACCAAACTAGCAATTTTTCAGTAAATATGACCTGTTAGCTAATTCTTAGGAAAGGTGGCTGGTAACAATTTATAACATTTTAAAATTACTTGGGGATGGTGAGAGACAGTGCAACAATTGAAGCTCATGTTTCACATGCAGGAGACGTGGGTTTGATCTCCAGCACCTCAGAGTCTATTATATACTGCCTGGAATGACCTTGGAGCATAGGGTTTAGTCTCTGAGGCCTATAGCCTCTGAGTACTACTTGGTATTCCTAAAAACCAAAGATTGATTAAATTAAACCTTTTTTTAATATTATAAAACTGGATACAGGAGACAGAAAAGTCAGTAGCCCACAGGGAAACTAACAAGTATGTCTGTGTAACATGGTACCTAACACTAGAATGATAATGATAGACGTGAAGAATAGTGAAAGGACTTAACATCTTCAGTGTAAAAGTGATGTTATACTGTGTTAATACTGGGTAGACATTGAGTTAGCTGCTAAAGTAAAGTACAGTGGAGGTGGTGGTAATTGCATTGAGAGTGTAGTTTTGCATGAGATGCTTTTGCAAGGAGAGGGCAGGTAAACTGGAACTCAGAGGAAAGATTTTGAGGTATAAATTTTTCATGAAGAGAATAGAGATGGGATGTAAAGCCTTGAGAAAAAAGAACTTACTTAGAGTGTTGATAAGTCAAAAAGAAGAGGACTCAGAACTAGAGATAGTTCTGGTTCTGAGTCAAAGAAACAATTTGAGGTTAAAGAAAGAAACTCATGAATAAAGTACCCAAACTCAGATTATCAAAGTAAAATGGAGGTTACCAGATGACAAGTTGCCATGGGGCGAACAAACAGTCAAAGGGTCAAGTGTATGGTGACAGACAATAGACTTTTACTGGATATGATAATGTTCCATACAAAGATATAAAACAACAGTTCTGTATACTCCCAGTCTGACTAATATCAGTTAATGATCCTTCAATAAAGTTTTGGCTAATAAAAAAGGACTTGTAAATGGGTCTGGTGAATTGGCAAAGAGGTTGAAGAATGACCAAACAGCATGGGCATTTAAGCAGAGTTGAGGGGCAACAAGAAAGAGAAGAATGATGCATCTATTGTGTTGAATGCTGATGAAAGAATAACAACAGTCTTCAAAAGGCATAAATATTAAACAAAAATTACATTTGTTTATTAACTTAGTTACTTTGCTTGCATTTTAAATACTAGCATGTTTTTTCTTCTCACCTATAGAAATGACAACTGCCATCTGAGTCACACACACTGTCAAATTACAGACATACTTTAAAGAAAATTAATCTCTCCTCACAATTTTGATTCTCCTTGAATTCTCCAAATAAGTTCTACCATTGTCTCCTTTTTTGCTATCATATACAGAATCTATAATCTTCAAAAGTCTCCACTTGCCAAATATAGGACTATTCTTGATATAGTTTATTATCTTTTTTGAAAATTATCCATGTTCATTTAAAAACATATTAGCTCTTCACCTTCAATGTATTTGAATTGTCATTTGTAGAAGCCTTGGAATATTAAGCTTATTGAAAAGTTAGGACAAGTTTTCCCTAGAGGGCAGACAGTAGTTTTAAATTCAAAGTGGAAAAAATTCCATATCTTAAAATAGAAGCAAAGTTTTTTCTCTGTTTCACATTCTCTCAAGATATCTGCAATCCTTTTTCAACTCTCTATTTATTATTAAATACAAGCAATTTAGCTTCTTTGTAAGGCTATGCAAATAGCTCATCCAGAATTAGCATTTAACATGCAGTTCTTATATCCACACAAATGTTTTGTATAAAGTTGTTTTAAAAAGATTCAAATCTTTATAATTAGGAAGGGAAAATATATTAATAGGAATAAAGGGATACTCTGCTAATCTCCCATATGTAAATTAGCTTATAATTTCCATCATTTACTTTAGAAGCAACAGAACAATGGAACTTTTATTCTTCAATATTGCTGTCTATCTCTTGCTCTTGCTAGACAGTATGTGCTTATATGTATATATCTAAAGAAAAATGACAAGAAATGTTAAATACTTTAGTTTTGTGGGAACGAGACCATTGATAACTTGTGAGTGGGACTGAAATTGATACCATGCTTTGGCAGCCTATGAGAATGACTACAATGCAGGTCTCATTGTATTCTTATTTCCAATGTTTATTTATCTTCGTCCTTCTTTCCAAGGCACTGAATCCACCCTTGCCTATCTGAATACTTTTGCACAGTCTCTTCCTTCTCCCCAAGTTTTACATAGAGGACATTACTATAGAATGCACAGAAAAAATGTTCACTTCCCTGAAGGACTTTTACTTCAGTCTTTAGCCTGGCCTCTAGGGGAAGGGATCACGCAGGTGCAGTAGAAATTGATTAACAGTACAGTGTGGCTAAATTCTTCTATCTCCCTTAATTTTTTGGAGCTTGACTTTTCTTCCCCAAGATTCCTGAAGTGCCATTCACTTTAGGTGTTAGCATAATTAGATGAACTCAGTGAATGAAGGATTCAAACCCAAGTTGGACATAGAATGATCAAAACGATTAGGTTATTGAAAGAGAAAGCAGAACTCTAATGACTTTAAATGCAGAACAGGTTTAAATAAGTGTCCTAGCATGGCCATGTGGTAGAAATAGAAAAATGGATGAAACCACAGAAGGGATGCTATTTTATCTTTCAAAAAACATTTAGGAAATGACTATGTAACAGAAGTGGCAGACAGGACACAAAATGAAAGTATGCATTTGTTCACTTAGGAAAGTTATAGTTCTATGGGATAATAAACATGCAAGCATTTCTAAAAGGCCATGATAACTGCAGCTCTGGAGTAAATATTTGCACTAAGAGAGGAGAGGAAAGCACTCCTAAGAGAAGAGAGGAAAGCACTGCTCTCTACCTGGGGTGACTTGAATAAGTCAGCTTTCTCCGTCTCCACTGCCATCCCATGCTCCATTATCTCCCACTTAGACTTTTGCAGTATCTCAGGGCTGCCCTTCTGGGCCCACTTTGCTACTTCTTCTCTTTCATTCACATTGAAACCACAGTAATTTTGCAAAAAGGAAACCTGATCAGGTCATTTCCCCTCTTAAAAGCCTCCAATGACTTTTCATTGCCACATAATAAAATTTAAACCCTCAACCTGACTTATTAGGTATAACTGGCCCCTCTGCTTCCAGCTCTAATACTTTTTCTTATTTATGGCTTTCTACCTTAGCTCCAGTTTCAGTGACCTACTTGTCATTTTCCTGAGTTACTATTTCTTTCTGCCCCTCCCACAGGACCACTGAATAAGTACTCAGAATAAAACTGCTCTGCTGACAAAATCCACAAGATACAGCTACACATACATACACACACACACACACACACACACACACACACACACAAAACCTATAAACTTGTAAACACTGCCTAAGCTTTAACTTATATTCTCCACCCTTGTTTAATGCAAAGACCCAGTACTTTTTACCTAGCATACTGTGAATGCACCTAATTGCTAAATTGATTAGGTTATATTATTCCTGTATTGCCATAATCCTCCTCCTCCTCCTCCTCCCCCTCCTCCTCCTCCTCCAATACATCACGTATCTCCAGATGCTATGTAAGTCCAAGGACATTGTAGATGGTGACAATATTATTTATTACATTTGGGAAGGTTAGGGGCCACACCTAAGAGTGATCTGGGTTACCCCATGCTCTGTACTCAGGAATTACTCCTGGTGGTCCTCAGGGAACCATATATGGTGCTGAGTGTTGAACTCAGGCCAGGTATGGACAAGGCAAGTGCCCTACCTGCTGTACTATCTATCTAGCTCAATCTCTCTCTCTATCTCACTCTTTCTATATTTAACTATATGACTGAATAAATATACCTTGAACAATGCAATTCCCAAATATAATAGGACAAGATCCCCATCATAGCTTGAGATATGTGTTATGTATCTCAGTGGAAGTTTGACATTTTCTAATAGACTGCATGATACATGGGCCCGAGAGATAGTACAGGGTTGTAAGGCACTTGCCTTGCATGTAGGCAATCCTCAATTTAATGCATGGCAAGAAATATGGTCCTCCAACCACCACCAGGAGTAATACTGAGTACAGAACCAGGAATAAGCCCTAAACTCCACTGGATGTAGCTCAGTTTTCTTATCCCCAAGATTATGATGCTACAAATATTTGAAACTTTTAAGAAAGGTAAAGATGTAAGTGAATAATCTATAAGCTATTTCTTACCAGGGGCAGCAATAACTAGGCTTCTTCCAATTTTCTGAGTTGGGCCAAATTCTAAATTTAGGCTGAAAGTTCCTGCAGTTGTAAAGCAAAATATTCTTCCACAGCAAAAATAGTCAAGTCTAGCATTCTTGAAGCAGGCTGGGCAGAACGCTGAAACATAAGTGCCCCCTTGCTTCATTTAAGGAGAATCTAGTCTTGTTTATCTCTCTCATGTCTTATAAAAATATTTTAAAAAATTGCAGCATCCTTATAGCACATCCTGTCTTTCCTCAATCCTATCTCCTTGGCTTTACTGCTCTTGTGGTTTCCAACTGGGTGCACCTGCAATTGTTAATTTCACACTTTCTCCTGTTGGCAGAGCATGTTTTGTAGACTAACAGGTAGGCTGCAAAGACCAAGGAATCAACTCCCCTTTTCGGTCCTCAAATAAAGACTGACCAAACTGAGATATGACTACACCTCATTTGGAAAGAGTTTAAGGCATGAGAACTTCTCGACTCCTGAAGTTTTCTTGGTGGGCTCTGGCCTCAGCTGCCTGTATGCAAACTGAATCAAGCACCTTTTCTAATTTCTATTTTTCCCCCTAAAATACCTATATTTCTTTCTTCCTTGCCTTCATGCTTTCTGAGGATGATAATTAAACAGATAAAAGTACTTGGCTCAAGATTTTTTTTAAGGAGATCCTCAAACAACTGACAATAAACACATATCATCTCATTATGGAGCGTGAACCTATCAGAAAAATCTGATTCAGATGGGAATGACTGGGGGTAGGAGCAGGGGTTGTCTCTTTATTCAAAAAAGGTTTAGATGAAATACATGAGAGATTCAAGGCTCAAAGGACCAGATATACTAAAAGAGTTAACTATGGGTACTGGGAGCCAAATTCCACCTGGAGAACACTGTGACCCATGATTTTATATTATCCTACCTATATGAATGACAAGAGACATTCATATTCCAAACCCGGTCAGTCGTTGCTTGACTGATGAATGGGCTGCTTTTATTGCTCACCAAAGAGTTATCTCATTTCTTGCACAAATACATCAGGCACATTTGATTAGGTCAATGTTTTATAGAATCCGAGTAAACCGTGGCTCAATATCTACACATAGATTCATAACCTTAGAAATTATCACATGGTAATTAAAGCAAACAATTGTAAAGCTCTCATTTGAAAACTGTTCCTTTCCATCCCTGAGCTTGTCCCATAGAGAACAGAGCTCTAACTTGTGGAGGTGTCAGTCACATCAGAGACTTCAGCTTTTAGAATTGGAGTCTCGTTATTCATCCAGTCCCAAATTTTAGTCTATGAGGAATCAGGCCCAGAGGAGTGAAGTGAGGCTTAGTTATAATATGCTCTCCATTCTTAACACAGGGTCGCATTTCATACCACAAGTCACCACCTCATATTCAGGATTAGCTGAGTTCATAGGAATTTTACGTCTACCCTCTTGACTATATTTGAGGCTAGACTCCCTCTTGAGAACAAATTACTGAAGGAGGAAATGCTGGTTGCTGCAAATCTGTAGAGCCAATTCCTGAAAAAAGATGTTCTCATTTTGAAGTCATTCTATCTTGCTCACATAACCAGAAAACGGAGACTCCAGATGTGCTTTTAACTAGGAAAAAAAAAAATACACCAGGTCTCACAGGTCCAGAGGATAAGTCTAGAACTAGCATTTTCCCCTAACCTGAAGGTGATAATTACTCTGGATATCCTTACTTCTTTTCTCTAAAGTTGGAAATTATAAACACAGAAACCTATAGATGCCTTATTGGCAACCCCCAAAATGATTCTATTTATGGGGTTTATTACTGGTGGATTCCCAACACTGCGTATGATGCCCTTAGCTCCACCAGGAGTGTCTTCTGAGTACCAGTGGGTGTGGCCCCCAAACCAAACTAAACTAAACCAACCCCTGCTCCGTCCCCCCATTGCTCTTTAGACAAAAAAAAAAAATTCTGCAGCAACTACACATATACAAATCTGCATATATGTCTGCAAGTGTTGCCAGTCATATAATCTCAAGAATTCTTAATGAGTTCTATTAAGGAATGGAAGCTCTCTAAACTACCATCACTCCCCTTTTGTTTTCACTGTGCAATAACAAACCCGCTCAGATAATCTCTATTAACAAGAAGTTTACAGTGGGAGTGTGTGTGTGTGTGTGTGTGTGTGTGTGTGTGTGTGTGTGTGTGTAACTAAAGATAGCAATCAGGTCAGGGAATTAGGAAAAATCTTGCCTGGAAATGGTCTTCATTCTGATATTTTTATAATCAACACAAGTTATCTTCTCTCCGCTATTTCTGAGATTTTTCATTGTATATGCTCCTTCTCTACTTTATGAATCTGGAATTATTAGAGCTTCTGCTCATTTGTAACCTTTCCTGCTCTGTGGTCTTTGTGAACAGCCTTCTCTGTGAATTCTTTCACCTTCTACCCTTCTGATAATTGCTTGACTGTGGTTTTGATTGTTTTTTATTTTCTTTCACTTTCAAATTTCTGAGAGGGAAAAACACATCACTGCCCTGCCTAATCAATATCATCCCTTTCTGCACAAAGCTGTTGTGTCAAGCTACCCCAGAAACCTCTGAGAGCCTGTGTATTTACTAGTCTTTCATTGTCTGCTAGGAGAAGGTGTGTCCTAGAAAATGCTGTATATAATGCTTAATTTATCATCTTGATCTGCCTTCCTTCACCAGTGGCTGTGCGGGGAGCTTGCTGAGAGAGACAGTGAACTTTGACTGATACAATTCTGTCCCAGAGGGAGGTCTGAGCATCCCTCCCTCTTGTTAAGACACTTCACTCTCATGGCCTCACAGTTATGCACAGTACAGAGGACACTCATGGTTTCCAGGCAAATAAAAACTATGTTGTTTCTCCTGACTGCCCCCAAAGTGATTCCAGTTCCCAGTTGAAAGAAATTGGAGTAGGATTAAAAAGGGACATTTTTACATTCCTAGATGGCCAAATGTGTTCCCTGTGGAATCCAAGAAAATGACCCTAGGCTTCTCTGAACCAAACTTCAAGGCATTTGTAAGTGATACAGTTTCAGAAAAAGTGATTATTGGGGGAAAATCCCCCCAAAATCCTATCTCATGATAATTTAGATATTAAAAAGATGCACTTGTGTTTTAGCTATCTTTTTGAACAAAGGTGCTCCGCGTTATGGATGATTTATTTCTCACTGTACAAAGCATTTGACATTATTAAATGAAGTTTAAATTGTAGAGACACTATACATTACACATGGAAAAAATTTGCATTTTAACATCACCAGAATGCCATTAAATATCTCAGAAAGATCCATAAAGGAAAGTGTGTCCTAGAGCTTGAAATAGAAAGTGATTGGAAAAAGTAGAAATAGAGTTCCTATTTTTCAGAAAGGAGCTATACCATCCCATAAATCTTTGAAAAGAAGTTTTCTTGGGCTTTGCTCTAAGCATTCAAATGCTTCCCAGGAGCACCTTGACCTTAAATTAACATTTATAGAGTTTAGCTGACATCAAGATTTTCAGTTTAATGCAAGGTTTAAAGTTGAAGAAAGTAAGTAGTCTAAATTGGTATTGTATATTAAGTTCTGAATAAGAATGCATTTCTACAACTACCACCATTTTCATTTATTTCCCCCTCTAGAACAATAATAACAATTGGCAAAATATATGAAAATGCATTTTGTTTCATGAATAATACATTTTTATGTTAACCTCATGAAAACAGGAATAGTTCAACTATCATAGCAACATTAATGCTGTCTTTTTAAGGAAAGGTGTATGTAACAATATCTGCACATATGACCTTTATAATGTTATTTTCTGTAGTGATAGTATAGGTTGAAGAAGTCTTGCCCAAGTGTTAAAATAATAAAGAGGTACCTTTTAAAATAAAGAAAAGAATAAATAGTGTTTCCTATAGATTTTATTAAATAAAAATGAGATACATTCCATTATGTTCGAACCAGAAGTACATTATAAGTGGAATATGAGTATCAGGAGAGTAATATGTAAAGCATGAAGATGGTGTTTTAATACTGATAATCAGTTGCCCCTTGGTTGTATTGTAGATAAAAGCAGGCTTCCAATATAAATAATAATATGGCAAGACAAAAATCCAATTTATAAATACTTTTTAAACAGAGAGAGAAGTACTTGGCATTAGCACACAAAGGAGAAGTCTTTCTTAGTAAACGCATAATCTGGGAACAAAAGTTATTTGGTCTCTAGAAAAGAAGCTTTTGAAGAAGGTGACTGGGAGGCAGGTTCTCTCTTTGGCCATGTTTGTAGAGATCTGGGTCCTCCCTGGGCCAATGCTTACCCCAGTTCCTGCCTCCACCATTCTCCTTTTACTTTGGAGCATCTTGGCTTGAAGTTCTAAGTTCTCTCGTGGCAGGAACCAGCCAGAGCAGCAGTACTACTCCATAGGTTACCCTGACTCAGATCACTGCTACCTGGGGCCATTGCTATTCAGACTGAGGGAAGCTCATTTAATCCTCTCTACATTTCTCACAGTATGAAGTCAGCCAGATGCCCTTCAGAACACCTAGACTAACATCACCAGGGCTGTCCTAGGATTTTGTGACCAGGTGCCAGTTCATTATGGGTGGCTTGTTGAGCAAATCACTCTTTTTAGATGTTCAGTATTTATTTTACTGGTTTTTTTGTTTGTTTTGTATTGGTTTATATGATCAAAACCATCTCATGCATGCAAGGCATGCATTATACTTGCTGTATAATATAATATAATATAATATAATATAATATAATATGCCTTCCCACAGTACTTCTTTTAAAGAGTTGTATGGCTCATCAGAAAGGTGCTAGAAAGATTTTTTTAGCAATCAAATTGCTTATATAAACAGTAGGTGTGTAACCAAGTATTTGTGTACCATCCCCTGATGTTAAGGTAAGGGAAGTCCTGTGGATAGATTTAGTAAACAACAAGGATTAAATCCTATCTAGATTAAAAGAAAATAAGAAAAAAAATTTCCTTTCTCCTAAATTGACAATTTATAGCACTTACACACCCTAAGAAGTAAAACAATCTAGTAGTAGGATGCCTGCTAAAGAAAACTGATGAAATTAGAAAATATAAACCAGAAAACATTGACAGAAACTTCCTTACGAAAGAAAGCTAAGTATCTTTTGTAGAAAACTTCCTTGCTTAAAGTCTGCCTGAGGTTTTTGTCTCTATCAGATTCTCCTTGAGCCTTGGCCCTTATGATGGCCTTTGCTACCGTGAATAGGCTTGTGCAATCTCCGCATAAGTATATACCGAAAGTACCACTTTTCTCATCTTTCTAGGGCTCCTTGTGTTGAAGTGTTTGACACCTATGGCCTTGGGTATGAATAGGAATGAATTAATTCCCTATGGGCAAATTTCAACTAAAGGATATCCAAAGGAGATCTTAAAACCAATGGAGAAATTCACCTCCCTATATACTATTCTATTTGCCACTCAGAATATACCAACAAAGTAGATCTCCAGCCCTCAGTGCTGAGCACTCAACAACACACACTTCATTTGCTTTCTGTTCCTTGGTTTCACTATCCCAGTTCCTTAACTCTTGTTCCCTGGCATCGCTTGTATCACTTGTCATCCCATTTATCATCGATTTGCTCGAGCAGGCATCAGTAACGTCTCCATTCGCCCCTGTCCCATGTTAGTGTAGCCCAGTGGCATCACTCCAGGAACATGAAGAGCCTCCAACCATTTGTTCAGGGTTTTGACGAAGAAGTCTGACCATCTCATAGGTGGGTGGCCATGAGTCTTTTTGATGTCCCGTGGAATCCAGTCGGTAACAGCTCTAGTCCAGCGGTTGTCTCTAAATCACATTACATGTCCGGTCCATCTGATTTTCAACGCCTTGGCAAATAAGGCAGCATCCCTGATCTTCGATCAATGATCGTCGACGGAGATCAGAACTCCGGATTCCTTCTCTCAATTGAGTGAAGTGTGATACTCCAAGCATAGCTCTTTCGATTCCTCTTTGAGTGATCCAAATAGTGTTCTCATCCTATTTTCATAGGGCCCAGGTCTCTGAGGCATATGTTGTATTGCCCTAGCATCACTTTTCAAAATTAACTACTGGTCTCAGACTTTGCTTTCTTGGGAGGAACTTAGGCTAAGACTATATACTATTGCCAAAGGTATCTAATTATTTCCCTAACTTACATATGGCCTTACAACTAACACTATCTATCACTTAAGCTTGGCTCAATGTATCATAGAGTGACTCTCTGTAGTTGTCTGGATTACAAATAGATTATAAATGTACTTGTAAGTTTATATGTGGAGCGATAGCACAGCGGGTAGGGTATTTGCCTTGCACGCAGCCAACATGGCCGACCCGAGTTCCATTCCTCTGCCCCTCTCAGAGAGCCCAGCAAGCTACCGAGAGTATCTTGCCCACATGGCAAAGTCTGGCAAGCTACCTGTGTATTCGATATGCCAAACACAGTAACAACAAGTCTCATGATGGAGACATTACTGGGCCCGCTCAAGCAAATCAATGAACAATGGGTGGGCAGTGACAGAAATTTTTGTTATAAATACATTTGTAAAAGTATTGCTAAATACAAAGTTTATCACATTGACATAAAGCATAAAGCATGAGATTATTCCATCATGCTGTGGTAGAGATGATTGGTTAATAAAGCAGGGTTGTTTTTGTTTGCTTGTTTGTTTATTTTGTCTATTGCTCTTTCACGGAACTCTGTGCCAGGCTGTGGGGCGGGTGAGAGCCCTCCCCACCCCAAGGGACCTAGCCCCAGCAGCCGACCTCCACTGCCCAAACACCGACACACTCCAGACTGCTTTCTGGACCACATAGACGCTTTGCAGCCACGCAACACATTATAAATCACTTCCTACCCATTTATGCCTCTCAGAGAGCCTGGCAAGCTACTGAGAGTATTCCGCCTGCATGAGCAGAGCCTGGCAAGCTCCCTGTGGCAAGTTCTATTCTATATGCCAAATACAGTAATGACAATAGGTCTTATTCCCCTGACCCTGAAAGAGCCTCCGATCGTTGGGAAAAGACGAGTAAGAAGAGGCTACCAAAATCTTGGGGTTGAGAGGAATAGAATGTTACTGACACCCCTCGAGTAAATCAAAGATCAATGGAATGACAGTGATACAGTGATAACAGTGGTAGCTCCTTCACATTCCTGCATGATCCACCACATCATTCAGAACCTAGTTCTGTATTCAGAACCTAGTTCATATGTTGGACACTTGATAACATGAAGACTTATCACTTAATCACTTAATCACTTAATCCCCGTTATTCATCGATTTATTCGAGCGGGTGCCAGTAACGTCTCCATTCATCCCGGTTGCGTGCTAGCGTAGCCCAATGGTATCTGTTCATTTTAGGAACATGTAGAGCCTCAAACCGATCATTTAGGGTCTTGACGAAGAAGTCTGACCATCTTATAGGTGGGCGTCCACGTGATCTTTTGATGTCTCGTGGAATCCAATCAGTAATGGCTCTAGTCCAGCGGTTGTCTGTAAACCTCATTATGTGTCCAGCCCATCTGATTTTTGATGTCTTGGCAAATGAGACAGCGTCCCTGATTCTTGAGCGTTGACGAAGATCAGAACTCCGGATTCTATCTCTCATTTGAGTGAATCGTGATATTCCAAGCATAGTTCTTTCGATTCCTCTTTGAGAGACCCGAATAGTGTTCTCATCCTGTTTTCGTAGGGTCCAGGTCTCTGAGGCATATGTTAATGCAGGAAGAATAGTGGAATCAAAGAGATGTGCTCGTAGCTGGAGGTTCTTTGTCCTTTTAGTTATTTCTTCAATGTTCTTGAAGGCATCCAAGCCGCTCTCTTCCTCCTGCGCAACTCAGGTGCTAGGTCATTCATCATGTTGATTTCTCGACCTAGGTATATATAACTGTTGCATTCGGAGATGGTGGTTCCGTTGAGAGCGAATGGAGCGTCAGGAACAAGGCTGTTTCTCATAAACATTGTCTTCGTAAGATTCAGCTGTAGTCCGACCTTTCCACATTCACAGTCAAAGTCGTTCAGCATTTGTGCCGCTTGGTTGATGTTTGGTGTTATTAGAACGATGTCATCAGCAAAGCGGAGGTGGTGTAGTTGCCGACCATCTATCTTCACTCCCATATTTTCCCATTCCAGTCATCGCATGATGTTCTCGAGGGTGGCACTGAAGAGTTTTGGTGAAATGGTATCACCCTGCCGAACCCCTCTCTTGATATGGATGATTACTTCTTTGTAGAATGGTGAGATCTTGGTAGTGAATCCGCAATAGAGCTCATGAAGGATCCTGATGTATTGAGTTTGTACGCCCTGATTGACTAGGGCTTCTATGACCGCTTCCGTCTCAACAGAATCAAAGGCCTTCTTTAAATCAATGAACGTTAGACAGAGTGGCATCTTGAACTCCCGAGATACCTCAATGAGCTTGGTTATTGTGTGGATATGGTCGATGGTACTGAATCCTTTTCGGAATCCAGCTTGTTCACATGGTTGTCCTTCATCTAGTGTTCTGCTAATCCTATTCAGGATGACTCGAGTGAATAGTTTGTAGATGACAGACAATAGGCAGATTGGGCGATAGTTGCCAATGTCGTGGATGTCTCCTTTCTTGTATAGTAGTACAGTCTTGCTGATTTTCCATTGGGATGGAACCTTGCATTCAGACAGGTAGCGTGTGAAGAGTCGAGCCAATGTATTGATGAGTACTGATGGTAAGTTCTTCAGGTGTTCAGGTCTGATCTTGTCTGGGCCAGGTGCTCTTTGTTTCTTTACCGACGAGATGGCATGTTGGATTTCGGAAGGGAGAACATTGGGAACGACATATCCATCATGTGGTATGTGGTATGTGGGCAAGTGGATGTGGCTATTAAAGAGATCTGAGTAGAAGTCATGAATAATCTTCTCCATTGCCCTTCTGGAAGATGTGATAGATCCATCATGATGTCGGAGGGCAGTCATCTTGGTTTTGTAGTTGGTGAAGGACAGGCGGGCATTACGAATGTTTTTCCCAGCTTCTGCTGCATCTATCAGTACTGCTGCTCTCCTGTTTTTGAGGTCATCCTTGATGGCTTCTCTGCACTGTTTTGCCAGTTCGGACGTTTGCTTGTGGTTGCCTGAGGCACGTGCCAAGCCACGTTGGCGAATAAGTTCAAGAGTGTTCGAAGAAAGACGGTTTTTTGTGGTTATCTCTCTCTTGGCATTCCTTGCACAATCATGGAGGTGCTGAATCATTCGATCGTATTCCTCATCAATGTTGTCAATGACGGCATCTTCCCATGTTGCCGCAACATAGCCAAAGAGTTCCCAGTTGGTGGTTGTTCTGGGAGTCCTCTTCTTAAACCTTGCATTCTTTTCTCCTCGTTCTGTGAGGTAGAATTTTGCACAAAGAAGACGGTGGTCTGATCCCGTTTGGAATTTTGGGACAACAGCAACATCGGTTAGGCAAAACCGCCAATTGAATATGATGTGGTCTATTTCATTGTGGAACCGTCCATCGGGAGACTCCCATGTCCAACGTTTAGATTCAGCCTTTTGGAATTGTGAGTTACCATGGAAGGTTTTGGTTGACATGATGAACTCAGATAGTCTGTCACCCTGTTCGTTACATTCCAGGCCATGGGTTCCGATGTGGAGTTCATCGACTGATCTTCTTGGTCCTATCTTGGCATTAAAATCACCGACAATGATCTTGTAGAAGGTGTGATCTTCTTTATAGAATTTCTCCAGCTCCATGTAGAATTTCTCAGTTTCTCTTTCACCATAACTGGATGCATAGACAACAAAGATAGAAACTGCCGGTAGTGAGCCACATTTATTCAAGTGTAATCGTCCGATTCGGGTTGTTAGGCATTCAAATGAATCAATGCTCGTGACTAAGTTTGTGTTGACAAGAATACCAACACCACCGACGCCTCTTTTATCACATGTTCCAAGGAACAGTTCTTCACCAGTGTCGAAAACAGCATGATGGGATTGATGTCTTCTCGTTTCGGTCAGACCAATGATGTCGTACTTGATCTTTCGTGCTTGTACCATAAGGTCTTCAATGGATGCAGCAGATGCCAGCGTACGAGCATTAAAAGTACAGACAATCATTTTTGTTTTTCTGCGTTTTGGCAGCCTATGTCTGCCTTGGTGTTTTATCAGCCTCTCCTTCCATATCCTTCTCGACTCTGCATATTCAGGGTTAGGGAAATGAGATCCATTTATTACTGGATTTGGCATATCAATTTGGTCTATTTGGCATAGACCACGGATAGCTTGCCAGGCTCTGCCGTGCGGGTTGAATATGTGACTATAACATGAAGACAGTGACTATAAAATTAGTTCTATTAACTGTAAATCTCACTCCTCAGATGAAAGAAACGTTTTTTCTTTAGCATGATTATTATGAATAAAAATGTACTATATTTTATAATACGTCTAATTTATAAGGATGCACGCATTTTTCCTCAATTCACATAAAATGTCTTTGAAATTGGTATAAAATCATGAGTTGCTATGTTTGTATGGAATAAAATGATTGTCAGAATATTGAGAAAATCTCAACATTCTTAGGATTCTGTTTTATAGAAAGCACTTATAGTTGTGGCATAGAGTAATTTAGATCACTGTTTCTCAACCTTTTGCCTACTGTGACTCCCTTCTGACTTTTTTTTATTTTGCCTGTAGCCTTCCTCTGTGCCAGTTGATCCTCTGGTACAATGTTGTGGCACCCCATAAAGCAATTATCACCTATATCTACTTTGCATTATCCTGGGGGCCTCAAGGGGTATCTTATGCCCCCAGTTGAGAAATGCTGATTAATATTAGCCAAAAGTTTTAAGTTTGTTTCATAGAATATACATAGGAAGCTGGAAAACTATTTGTTAAGAATAAACAAGCAGAAATAGAATAGCATAAGTTCTACACAGTCACTTTCATGCTCACACATGATCAATTAGGCCAGCAGCAATTTCCCATAGGGAAAAAGGAATGATTAAAGTGTTTCTCTTGGACAGGCATCGTTGCTCTTTAAAAAGGAGAAAACTCTAGCTAACATCTGGTTGAGATGCATTATTGAAATGCATTTCAGACATTGCTTCTTTTGGTCAAACAGCTGGAATCTCTTTTAAAAAATTTTTTTAATCTGCCTAATCTTCAACTTTCTCTGGTGGAGAAAAAAGGAAGTATGAATGGGAAAGAAATATGCCTGTCTTATGAGTACTTATTGTGTTCCAGCCATGTAAAGAAAGTAAACTTCTCCATGTGCTATTTTTGGTATGATCACTAAGAAGTACATGGCTGATATGTATGAAAAGGTATAATCAACACATCTGTTTGAATTCTGCTATTATGTCTTATATATTTATATTGTTATCACATATCCATTATCATTTTATTGTTATAACATATCTATGCTCTAATCAGGAAAATAAAAGATAAAGGAGGTATTGTAAGCAGAGTTTTTTATAAATTAACTTGTTAATACAGAAACTTAAAGTTGGAAAGAAACTTCTGAAGTTGTCCAAATAGGTCTCTTCCCCTACTATCTGAAAGGAAAATGTTCCTACATGAGATGACTTGGTAGTTCCTATTGGAGGATCTGGTAATATTTAAAACCTTCCAAAAGGACGAGGATGAGTACAGGATAACTAAATATGGAGAATCTCTATTTATTTTCTCTGTGATAACAGAATATCTGAACTAAAATTTGATTTGAGCAACACAGAAACCAACCTGAAATTCAGGCCACTTGAATTTCCATGATCAGGAACATTGACAACAAGACAGCTTTTGGATAGATAGCAAAATGAAAGACACCCTCACAAGAAAGAAACTCCACGACAACAAGGGCAACAAGCTACAATCAGGAAGATATTCCTAAAGAGAATAACATGAATCTGAGAAACAGAGGTTATGCTGAACATTAGAACCCCAAAGCAATGCTCTTCTATCACTGAAACAGGAGACAAAATAACTCCAGGGTATAAGCTGGGGTCAGAGTTGCTACATTTCTTGATTAGATGCTGATACTGCTATCAGTAGTAGCTGACTAGTAGTAGATAATCAGTCAGTACTAGTAGAGGTGACATATCAGAATTCACACTCCATGCAAACAAATCCTAGGGTAAATTCCAGAGACAGCCATATAGCAAATAGTTCAACAGCCCCACCTGATTGCTAGGTAGCAAGTTGCATCCTTTAAGGAACAAGTTTTCAGTAGACATCCCCAAACATAGACACAGACAGCTTGCAAGTTTTCTGTGTTGCCTTTTATCCTCTTTCATGACCATGAGTCAATCTTGGCTCCCCTGTGTGCCAAGAGCATACTCTGTCATCATCTGGGACTGAGGACACAGTCTTCTTTCAGAACTGCTACACACCCAGGTCGGTTTGACAACAAGACCTTTTAGCTGGGAGGCATCTGTCACCTTGATGCTAAGCTATGTCATTCACTTGTGACCAGACACACTGGTCAATGCCTAGTGTTGTAGCATTTAAATGTTTGATGCTTGCTCAGGTTGTTGTGGCGCATCTGATATAATGAAGAGACAGAGGAAATTGCCTGCAGTGATGGCCCAAGACAAGAGGATGATGATAATTCCAAACACTATAAAGTAATATGGAATGGAGAGAGCTCAACAGGTAGGGTTTTTGCCTTGCATACAGCTGACCCAGAATCAGTTCCCAGCATCCCATATTGTGCAGCCCTGTGCACTACTAGGAGTAAGTTCTGAGTGAAGATCAGAAGTTACCCCTGAGCATCACTGGGTGTGGCAATAAATAAGTAAATAAATAAATAAAAATAAAGTTGTACGAGCTTCCTGAAGAAGACTTTAAAGCAGTAATCACTCAAGGAGATAAATAGAAGAGAACTTCAACAAAGACAGAAACATATAAAAGAGAAACTATGAAAAAAATCCAAACAGAAATCATAGAGTTAAAAAAAATTATGTGCACCTTAACTAAACTAAGTAAAAGTAAAGTAAAGGCCCTCCCGTTGATCATCGATTTGCTCGAGCAGGCCCAGTAACGTCTCCATTGGAGACTTTGTTGTTACTGTGTCTGGCATATCGAATACTCTCAGTAGCTTGCCGGGCTCTCCAAGAGGGGTGGAGGAATCGAACTCGGGTCGGCCATGTTGGCTGCGTGCAAGGCAAACGCCCTCCCCACTGTGCTATCGCTCCAGCCCTATGTGCCCTTTGATAGCTCGGTTGGTAGAGCGGAGGACTGTAGACAGCAGTACTGTGAACTAAACTATCCAATAAAAATATCTCCTAGGTAAATAACACAAGCCAGAGAACTAATCAGTATTCTTGAGGATGAGGAAGAAGAAACCACCAGAATACTAAAGCTAAAAGAGGAAATATTCAATTCATTTATTTTTCCTTTAGTGGTGTTAGGAATCAAACCTAGGGCTTCATACTACTTATAAGGTATGGACTTGAACTCTGATTCCGACCCTGACCCTGGAAAACAAATTTTGAAAAATGAGGATAAATAAAACCATGTGAAAAAATACCAAGATAAATAATATGCACATGATATGAGTTCCCAAAGTAGAGAGAGAGGCCAAAATTCTAGTTTGTGTTACTAGGCTAGACTTCCCCAAGCCAAGGAAGGAGACACACTCAGATGAAGGGTGCTCGAAGAGATCCAAACAAAAAATCTCCAAACAGATGCATTCCAATGAAGTCAAGAGCAGTTACTTTGAAAGGTTAAACAAAACTGACTACTGTGGATTAGGCAAAGACAGAGAAAACTGTTAAAAGCCACTTGTGAGGCAGGCCTAATCAAAAAGGCCAGAAACAACCTTAGGTGGTGGCAATATGGTGAAGTAGGAACTTTAGTACTGTATTTTGGGAGTATAACATTGATCCAGTCTCTACAGAAAACAGCAGGAAGTTTTCTGAAAAAAAAAAAAAAAAGTAAATAAATAAACATATACCATTTGATCTACCAGCTATTTCACTTAAAGATATTTGTAAGATGAACAGGAAACCACACATTCTGAAAGGCACATGCACACCTATGTTGATTGCAGGGGTACTTGCTATAGCCAAGGTCTAAAAACTTTTCAAGTGCTCAATGATAGATGAATGAATAAGGAAGATATGAGATATATATGTAATATATATAACATGTATATATATATATATCACAATGAAATACTCCCCAGTTATAATAAAAGATAAAATCTTGTCTTTTCTTACCACCTGAATAGAACTGGACAGAGTCACACTAAATGAAATGTCAAGGGAAAGACAAATACCAGATGATCTTACTCATATGTGGGATATAAAGGAACAAATCATTGTCATAGTTGGAAATGATCACTCAGGACAAGAACTGAGTGCTGAAAAAAGGTAAAGTGATATGCCTGATACCCTTTCAGTAGCAATATTGCAAATCACAGTGCCCAAAAGAAAAACAAAAGGAAAATAAGAGCAGGGGAGAGAGAAGAAAAGGGTCTGCCATAGAGGCAGGGTATGGGGGTGGAGGCGAGGGGCAGGAGGGACACTGGGGACATTGGTGCCAGAAAACGTGCACTGGTAGGGGGGTTGTGGGTTGGGACATTGTATGATTGAAACTCAATCATGAACAACTTTGTAGCTGTGTATCTCATGGTGGTTCAATACAAATTAAAAAAATAAATAAAAAGAAAGCAAATTAAAGAAACAGATAAGGTCTAATGAAGACTAACCTTTGGTCTCTGGCTGCAGAACTTGATGTTTCCAAAGGGGAATTCAGAGTGTCCAAATGCTTAAGGGTGTCCAGTGAGGCATGGTGAAGGAATATTTGTACTTGGATTTTGAGAGTAGTGTGGTAACCTTCATTTTGAAGTGTTGTGAAATTGTAAACATAAAGTCTTGTAAGTCAATATTACCTCTATTAAAAAGAAAAAAACCCATGAAAATTAGTAGTGATATATTCAATATTAAGCTGCCATATGATACCAAATAAGAATGGTATATCTGGATAGTGAGAGATCCTGAGCCATTATCTTGAAGAGCACCAATCTTTTCGAGGGGAAGAAAAGAGAAGTGAAAAGTTCATCCAAACCTACGCTCTCAGAGAGGGTTCTACTTCACCCACAGCTCTCATTATTTTCTTAGGCAGATGGAATGTGTGCGGCAGAGAATGTCAAGAGCTCCCGGAAGTTAGAGTATTGGCTATGTAGGAGCTGTAGAGTAAGACAGAAACTCCTTTCTCCCTTCTCTTTTCCTATTTTTTTTTGGTGCTTCCATTAGATAACTGAAGATAAACTGCAAGGGAGCCTGGGAAGCAGTACATTCTGTTTAATTTTTTTACACTTTTACATTTACATTTTACATTTACATTTACATTTAAGTTTTAAAATATACTTTTTATTATTGTCATGCTTGTGTTTAAAATTTTTACACAATAAGGAAACTTGACTTTAAAACTCTAGAGTTGTATAACTTGGAGCTTAGTGATCATAAGAAATCCAGGCTGTATTCAGATCCTAATTTAATTAGCAATATTCCTAAAGTATTAGTGATATCCCTAAAATATCTTAAAAAAAAAAAGCCCAACAAGAAGCAAGGGCTGGGAGGACTGGTCCATGGTTGGAAACTTACCAAAAGTGAAACTTACCAAAAGCAGTGTGGTGTGGGAGAAGGGCAATTAGGATAGAGAAAATCATTATGGCAATGGTACTTGGAAATGAATACGCTGGACTAGAAATGAGTTCTGAAAGTAGGTAAAGGGACAAACATGTTGCAAAGTGTAATGACCAAGAGCAGAGAGAGAGAGAGAGAGAGAAATTGCCTATCATTAGAGGGAGGGGTCATTGGTGGTAGGAAAAGAAAAGTACAGATGAAGGGATGGGTGCTGGAATATTGTAGGTCTGAAACCCAATCATGAACAAATTTGTAACAAATTAAAATTAAAAGTAGAATTAAAAAAACATTACAATATCATAAGCTGGAAATATTGTATTATTTCATTAATTCATTTGCTCACACTTTAAGTATTTCTAAGCAGTTTTCATATGATAAATTATATGGAAAACTAGAAGCATTTCTGCTGACTTCAAATATAAGATGCTAAAAATATTTAAAGGTATGTCAGTTTTCCAATTCCACACACATGGAGACATTGTTCAAACTCTATTTGGGACAGAACCAGGTTGACTATGAACAAGGCAAGAGCTTTTCCTGCTTTCATGGAGTCAGAGAGATAGTGTTGGGATCAAAGCAGTTCAGCTGATCCTGGTTTGACCCCTGGCATATGCTCTCCTGAGCACTACTAGAGGTGATACTTGAGCACAGAGCCAGAAGTGATCCGTGAGCAATATCAGTTGTGAAAATAACAATTATCAAAATTACCAACAAAAATCTATCTTCAACCAAACATAGTTGAAACCAACTTCCTACACAACCAGAATGAACTTGCATCCTTTATTGGATCTATATTAGTAATATGTAGTAATATGGGGCGGGGGGGGGGGTGGTGGTGTTGCATATCCAGAGGTTCTCAGTGCTTACTCTGTGTTCTAGCAAGGTTCAGGGGATCATATGTGGTGCTGGGCAATGTGATATTTGGAATAGAACCGGGTTGGCCATGAGCAAGGCAAGTGCTTTTCCTGCTATATTATACATGGCAACCATTCGTAACCATCCTTCAATTTGTTATTCAATAGTTTCTTCTCTAAGACTTCAAAAATATTATTTTTCATTTATTGTACTTTTATACATAAAGTATTATTTACTGACTCTAACTAAGAAAACACCCAGAATTTGATGTACAAATGCTGTTTTCCTGATGTTTGTGAAGTTTAGGAGAAAATTTTTTGAAAAGAAATCACAGTACTGAAAATGTGGTTGATCATCATCACTTGGGATCTGTAATTCTGCTTCTGAAAATTGGCTATTGAGGGGCTGGAACAATAGTACAGTGGGTAGGGCACTTACCTTGCACACAGCCAGGGTTTGATCCTCACCATCTCATATGCTTAAAATAGATCACTGACAAGAGTAATTCCTAAATTCAGGACCAGGAGTAAGCCCGAGCACTACTGAGGGTGGCTCCCTCAAACAAACAAAAACTCCAAACCCAAACCCCAAACTGGGCTATTTGTTCATTGTCAAGTATTTAGTATTAATTTGGATTTTTCCAAATACTGCAATAACTATTATTAAAAATAAAGCAAAAATGAAAGAACACAATCAATACCCTAATGATCAGATGAGAAATCTAATACAACATCTTGTGACTATTTTTAATAAATGTTTCAAAATAGGGTATCAAATATTCTGAATAGTATGTTCCGAATTTTTTTTTTATCTTGACAACTGGGTTTTTTGTTGACTCCTCAAGTTTTGTACCTATTAAGGGCATGAAAATACAGAACCCAAGGCCCTAGGGTTGTCTTGGTGAAAAAAAAAAAGTGCATAACCAGATCCCTCTGATTCCTTTTCCTTGAGCGAGTTCGAGAGTCACTACTGTCCTTGCCCCAGGAAACAGTAGAGAGAGAGTTTGGGCTTGGGCACTGTGTGGAAAAGGAAAGTCCTGGGGGCATGTCGGTGGGCACATTCAGATGTGGACTCTCCAGGTCTTCTGTGTGAGCTCTTGGCCATACCCGCTGTAGGCAAAACTGAGAGAACTTCCCACGGCTTGGAGGCCAGCCACACGTGCTAGGGGAAAAGGGAGCTCAGACAGAGAAGGGAGCACCAAATAAAGGGTGTTGGGAGGATCCGTCCAAAAGCATGCTGAAAGTAGACTATAGACCAAACATGATTGCCACTCAATGCCTCTTTTGCAAACCACAACACCCGAAAGGAGAGAGAAAACAAAAGGAATGCCCTACCACAGAGGCAGGGTGGGATGGGGGTGATGGGGGGGTGGGAGGGATACTGGGACCCGTGGTGGTGGAAAATGGGCACTGGTGGAGGGATGGGAACTTGATCATTGTATAACTGAAACCCAAGCACAAAAATTTGTAAGTCTACAACTGTACCTCATGGTGTTTCACTAATAAAAAATTAAAAAAACAAAAAACTAAAAATTGGAGAACCATTTTCTTCAGGATTAGGTGAGACATCTACCCTTTGGATGTCTCGCTGATCAAGTGTGACACATAATGGGAGCGAGAGGTATTCCTTCCTCTCCTGTGACAAATATGGTAAAATGCCAATGCTAAGTCTTCAAGGAATACAACAATCTCCTGCAAGGACCCTTTTGCAGCTTTGGAGGCCCTGGGAGATTGCTCCTTCTCAGGGAGGGTGCTGGCGCCCTCAAGTGGATCAGAGGCACGTACGGCTTGAGACTAGAAAAGGGCTATGCAGTGGAGAGATGCAGATTGATATAATCCGGTGGGTGGGTTTTCAGGAGACCAGGTTCTGAAATATGCTGGTGAGGGTAAAGAGATGAGTGATTGGCTAACTTTACTAGGAGCCATAAATTAGAAAGAAAAAAAAGACAACTTAGGTCAATCTAAGAATCTATTCTGCACTAAGAGATAGCAGATAAACAGTGCATAAATGAATGCACTTACTCTCCAACAAATACTAATTACATAAATACATGAATTTTGAGTTCGAACACTTTAATGGTATCACATTAATATTCTTCTATACATGAACAAAGAAAGTACCCAGAAACAACTACTGCTTATTCTAGCCCTAAACCAGTGATTAAGTCTCCGCAGCTTAGTTATGTTGAAGAACTGACACAGTTTTATCATTTCCAAAATTGCATTGATAACAGATATGTCTCATTTGGTGTCCTATCCTGCAAAATTGTTATTGTGCTTAATAAAATGCAAATTCCTTCAAAGTTATATTGTTAGCTTTATATCCATCTTCATTTTCTCTTTTCAAACATGCTAAGTGAATCATGAATTCCACAGGTCAGTCTGTGTGTGTGTGTGTGTGTACTTACATAGGAATATACTGAATGCATGCATTTTGTGTATATTTTTAAAAGAAAATGATTGGTTTAAAGTTGTAGGTTATAGCATCTGTGTTTATTAATCATATTTATCACATAAGAACAAACCAATTATAGCTTTGTTCATATGATTAAAAATATTCTAAGTGTTAAAAGTAGGACTTAGAATTTAGTCCTCTACTCTTTTCCTTGGGCCCAATCCTCTCTGCCACTTTAACTTGGCAGACAAAAAAGTAAACTCTAAGAAAGCAAACTATTTTAACTATGAAAGGTGACCTAAAGAAAAATCATTTTAAGACCAGGTTGGTTGCAGCAAAATTCATTAGCCTCCTCCAGGATGAAAGCTGGTGTCTGGGTGACATTCCAAGGTTACTAATGCTTGTCAGTCCAACAACTTGCAGACTGTACATGATGGGGAATCTTTGGGGTTTGGCATCAAAGGAGAAAGGATGTAAAAATGGCCCTGATGGATGTTCTGAGGTTGTTTGATCTAAATCCAGAGAAAATAGCAGCTATCACCGCTGATGGAGTACCCGCTATGACTGGGAAGATGAATAGTAGGGAAGAAAAAAAAATTAAAGTCAGAAAAGCTTGTGCCAGACATTTTATCATATCTTTTTTATTTTATTTTTTACAAACCAAGCTTGACAACTTGGAAATCCCTTTGTGCAGTTTATAAAATAATGAATTCTAAATGAAGGCCTGGATTCACCAACAGACCAAGCAATTATGTAAACAATCTCTGTTCCCCAATATGGCTCCTTGTCAGTGCATTTTCAAGTCAAATCACTTCCATGAGGTGGAACAGTAATACATATGATGCCTATCTGTGAAGCACTCACTATCAGACATGGTAGGATGCCAGTTACCCGACGTGCCAATGACAAGAAGCGTGTCCTGTGTTATGTTTCCACTTCTGATTTACAGTCATGGAAGAGTCAACTGAAAGACAAAAGTGCCACAGGACGATTTGTATTCTTCTATCATTTCTCCTGTGCTCAGGGGCGTTTATTCTCTGATTCATTACCAGCTCTTTCTTAAGTTTAGAAAGTGCATTTTCTTTTATGCATTTTTCTTTTATGTGCATGTGCACACACACAGACACACACACACAGACACACACACACGCACAAAGCCCTTTAAGGTTGCAATTAATGATATGCATTAAAAGTATTTCCCTGTGTTAGTGCCTGTCATTCCATCAGTTTCCAAGCTCCTGGAGAACAAGTACTGCGTGTGTTATGCCCTTCTTGTTCTCCCCACACAGTGAGTGTTCAATAAATACTATTGACTGACTGACACGTCTCCCTCCTTTTCTCTTTGTCTCTGACACCTCTGCTTTCTTTTAGAAATGGTATTTTTAAGTGACAATGTTTCCCCACTCTGGACTTATAAAAAAGCTCTTCTCAGCCTTCAACTTTTTCTTTATGTAAGATTTTCCAACAATAGACAAAATGCAGGCAAAAGGAAACCAATATTCCACGACTCCTTAACAATAAATCGGTTTTTAATTGGAGTGTGACGAGTACTTACAAGTTTGAAAGTGGTATTCTTTTGTTCCCTCAAAGAACAATGTGAGCGTGAGCATCTCTGTTGAAGTAGCCATTAAAAAATAATAATACCTCCTGCCTGTCTTGTCCTCTCCAACCACTCCTGAATTCAGAGCAGAGTATTAATGGACAGTCCCCGCTTTATTTTTCTTTTGCTATACAATGGGTCATAGACACTGTCTGCATTCAGTGTCTCTGTTGTTCTGTTACTGAACTTAAATAGCAGTTTGTTCTCCTTTTGAAATAGAAGCCTAAACCACAATTATTTTTTTAACCTCTCCTTAGGAAATGTCTTGGTAGTTCAGCAATATCCAGAAATATGGACTTTTCAGGAGATATGAAAGCATACCCTCTATCAACCTGACCATTGTTTGATCTCACAGAGGAAAGATAATGTGCTTTTATTATGGCTGGCTTTCTCTATGACAGCTATTAGGGGTTGTGCGGTTGTGGTGGATGATTGTTACAGGGAGATTGCTCTCATGTCACATCTTCCCATTCGCATCGCCTCCTGAAAAAGGTGCCAGTGAGAAAATCTCAACCCCATGTGGCACCTGCTCTTCACAGCCTCTCTCTACATTCACAGCAATTATGGTATAAAGCCACCTTTTCTTTGGAACTATTTCTGTTTCTTTCCCCCTAATACTCCTAGTTGAAAGCCTTTTGGAACAAAAGAATATTTGCACAGAAGAGGAGATCATAAGGAAAATTGGCATAAGACATCGATGTTGATGGCCAATTCTCACCTGGCTGCCAGGGGCCTGCCTTGGGGGAGTGTACGATAGGCGGGGGGCGGAGAGTGAAATCTTGGGAATTTAATTTGGGTTACTTTAGAAGATCTAGATTGAGACAAGAATCTCAATGCACATTATTTCTTTCAGAGATGATCCCAGGAAATCTAGGAGATGACTCCGTGTGACCTCAGAAGCCCTTCGCTTTCCACTGCTAGGGGTAGAGGAGAGAAAGAGTATGTGCACAGCAGGATGGATGCAGTTCCTGCAGAGTGCTAGTACCACTCATTCCCTATGCTCGGAAACAGCACCTCTTGGGGGAAGGCAGAGCAAGGAAAGGGAGTGGGGCCAAGAGATGCCTGCAACTCTGGTCTCTGCCCCAGCTAGAGAAAGGCCCTGTGAGGACATCTTCCCTGGGCCACGTTCCACTGGCCCACAGCTCCCAGTGTGAAGTTCAAGCCACAGGTTCACAATTTAGGAGAGCAACTTAGGAGAGATGAACTGAGGCCAGCACAACTGATGGAGTCTGAAGTTGTGCCAGACTTTCTAGGGCAGGGAGGTAACAGTATGAGGTACCGGTGTAGAGTGCATGCTGGGCCAGGCTCTGACCAGGAAGGGAGCCCCATTTTCCACTCAGGACAGCCATGGGTCCCAGCCACACAGTTGTTTGGGAGCAGAGCTGGGACTGAAACACCAGCCGCTCTCCCCCAGATCTCTCCTAGTCACAGAAGACAATTCCTGTGTGCGTGCATGGGGAAAGATCTATTCACATTTGGGTGGAATTCTTTTTTTTTTCTTTTTTTGGGTCACACCTGGCTTTGCACTCAGGAATTACTCCTGGCAGTGCTCGGGGGACCATATGAGATGCTGGGAATTGAACCCGGATCGGCAAATGCCCTACCTGCTGTGCTATTGCTCCAGCCCCTAGATTTATTCACATTTGGGCTCTTCTGGACTTTCTCTTATTTTCCCTGTCTACAAGAGGAAACAGTGTTGTTCCATAAAGGAACTCACAGGCCTTCCTTTGTGGAGATTTCTGGACTTAGGCTTTAGGTCTGGGGCCTCAGTGTACAATTCTTTACATGTTCTTCACTTACTGATCTCCATAATAAAATATGATTTACTAAAAGAAATAGGCTAGGAACAGATTTTTTTTCCTCGATCCACTGCCATCCCGAGATTGCTGTCACTGTGCTGAGTGGGGATGGCGTGCACTTGGTTGTGGTACTCCCTCTAGGGCTGTACTCCTGGCTACAGTTGCCTGCTCGGCTTCAGATGAGATGTTCTCCGGGAGTGTGCACACTCCAGTTTGGGCACTCACAGCTGCACACTGAGATCACACATGCTGCTGTGGGATCAGGAGTGATTCATGCCATAGAATTGCCAGGATGATGCTTTGCACATGCAAGGAGCAACATAGATCAAACTCATGACCTCATGCTCACAAGGCAGATGCTTATAGCCATTGAGCCATCCCTGTTCCAGAATAAGATTCTTAGCTTATAGCAAAAGACCTTGTGCTTGTTCTTATAAACTCATCATCTATTCATTGCTCTACCTTACCTTATAGTCCTATTCCTACATTAATTTGCCTATTTTCACCATTCAAATGATTTGAATCAAAGAAGTTGAAACCGTTGTTCTGTCCAAGGAAAAAAAAAGATGCTAAAACTTAAGAGAAAACCAGCAATCACAACCCTTTAATATATCTGTTGGGAAAATATGCTGACTGTGATAATTATTCAGGTAATTTTTTTCTCCCCAGAGGACAGGCAGTTATTTTGACAGCTTATTTCACTGTTACAGATAAAGTTTACATTGTCAATTAACGGGTATACACCAGGTAATAGTCATGAGTTCTCAGGGGATCATCTCAAAGCCATTTCCAAATGTCCTTTATGGAAGCATATGGTCATATCCTCCACTTCATCACCAGGTCAATCAGCAGTTGCTCTTTAATATGGTATGTTCTTCATGCACCAGTGCGATTTCCAAGCTCCATCACATTTGTTTTTTCCCCCATGGTGCTTGAAAGTTGCTTAAGCCTCTGATTATTGCCTTGCCATGAGCTCTGATCACTCTTCTGGATAGTAGGCATTCAGATGTCATCTTTAATTTGCGATATTAATATTGAACTCTCTCACCGTTCAGTGGTTTTAGTGAAAGTATTTACATATAGACTAGCAAAGTGTTTGAGCAGTGCATTGAAAACTGTCCATTCCTAATTGGAGCCGTAAAGTTTACCACAGCATCTGCATGGCACGGATGTGATTTCTGGTTATAAAACGGCCTTGGAGGTTTGCTTTCAAAAACAAATGAGATGTGTTTTCGCAGCTCCTTTCCAAGCATCAGTGATTGGTGGTGACAGTGCTCTGGGAACTGTGTTTTACAACCTCACACACTTTTAAGAAAGATTAACTATCTCAAAGAGTTTTTACTGAAAATCATTTAAAATTAATGAACTAATTAGTTAAGAAATGTATTACCTTTTTATGGAAAGAGAAACCTTGCTCCATAATGACAGTATGAAATGCATGAAATGTCCTTTTGTTTTATGACAGTAGAGGAAGGTGGACTTGTTAAGGAACATTTGGATGGCTATTATTAATTATCTGATTAGAACATCACCTCACCCCATGAGAAAGATGGATATCAATCAATTCTTGAGAGACTCCAAAGGAGGAAAGGAAAAAAAAAAAGGAAAAAGAGCAAAGAGAACATCTTCCTAGTCATGTTGTTAGATGACCTTGTGCCCTAGTATGTTTAAATTGCTTACTTCCTATAACTCTATAAACTTGTGTTTTCATTTGCTGGATTAGATTGAAGTGTCAACTATATTTGATGAATGATATTGGTAATATATGTTCATGTTCGTCTTTGCTCTTTCTGCTTTTATTTATATAGAGTCAGTATAATTTATTTCTCCTGAAAAAGCTTTCAGCAAAAAAGATTTTTTAAAGTACAAATACTTTTTAACAGGGCTCTGGGGTTTGTGATGATCAAATCACTCATCTTTCTTTCCTTCTTCTTTCTAGACTTTTTTTTTCTTACTTTTCTTTTCAACCTAGCAACTGAAAAAGAACAGAGAAAAGCTGTTTGGTTATACGTAAGCACAATGGGAAGTTAGCATTTGTAGACAAGCTTTTAACTTGGTCTGTGCATATGTTAGTGTAATGATATAAAGAATTGCACAATTATCCGTATGATTTAATTTTAAAACACCACTTTGCAGCCTTTCCTTTTCAAATACGTTATTCTCTCACACAGGAAGCCAAGCACGAAGCAGATTTTTTGTAGCTTTTCCTGATGAGAGAGAATCTCTTCCTTACTTAGGAGATGATAGAAAGAAATTCCTAGTAATTTTGAGATTCTCATGAAGTATGCTGCTAATTGTATAATCAACTACTTAGTTTATATTTTACCTTGATCAAAGTATTATGTTTCAGCTAATAGGCATATCATATCCAGGTCAAAGGACTAATATAAAAACAGACCCAAAAGGCGAGGGGAAGGAGAGAAAATGGAGGTACCCAAAGTCACTCTTGTCAGTCTCGGAAACTGTATTACACAATAGTGAATAGAGAGATGCAGGGAGAAAACCGGGGCATCTATAGTAAATACAATATAGATTTGGGGACATTAATTCCTTTCTTTTTCCTTCTCTTTCTTTCCTTCCTTCTTTCACAATCCCTTCCTCCCTGTGTTCTCTTCTCCCCCTCTTTCCTTTCTTCCTTCTCTTTGTTTACTTTTTTATTATTCTATCCATATCCTGAACTGAAGCTTCCCCTCATTTTCTCTTGTTATTCTTTTGTCATCCAAGACTTTGTGCTGCTAATTGAAATCCAAGGTCTTTTTATTGCTTACTTTGAGGGTGTTGAAATAAATGATGTATGAGATAAAATGCTGAGTTAAACCAATGCAATCACAGAAATAGTGACATGCATATAACTGTATTTCTGCTTCAAATACCCACTTATCGCTGATCCAGTCTTGATAATTAGAATGACCTGAGGCCATCCAGCCTATGTTCTGCATGCCCCAGACTCAGATTCTGATTTCTCTGGGCCTCTATGAAATGAGAGAGGATGACACTGCGCTTTTGGAAGACTGTAGATACATTTGTTCGGAACGAAGACCCAAAGAAGCTAAACATTAACAAATGAAGACAACATAAGAGTAGTAAATTACAGTTCTGTATGACTGAATCGGATACAAGCTTATGAAAAAAATTTTTTAAAGTAGCCCAATTTTTTCCCATGTGTTTATGTAGAGAAAGTATAGTCAGTACTTCTAAATGTTTACGCTACCAACAACAAAGATGACTTTGAAGTAAACATTAGAATAAAAGAATTGTTTTTAATTCAATGGCTTACGTGCTTTCTATACAGATAGCTTGGATCAAATTCTACCTTTGCTTGTTCCTGGATAGCACTCTTTGCTGTCTTATTACAATTCCTTTTCATGTTGTAAAAGAATATGTCAGAGAGATGGTACAGCAGGTCGGGGGTTTGTTATAACAAGGACTCAATCCCCAGCATCCCAAATGGTTCTCCAAACTCTACCAGGAGTGATCCCTGAGTGCGGTGCTAGAAGTAAGCCCTGAGCATCACTGAATGTGGCCAAAAAAAAAAAAAAAAAGAAAGAAAGAAAGAAAAGAAAAATGAGCTAATAACAAAGTGCATATTGAAAACAACTGTATATTTATATAACCACAAAGTCAATTAAATTATATAATTAAATGATAAAATGATAATTTTTAAGCAGATAAGAATTTTTCATTTTTAATAAAAGATTTATTTAGGCACTAAGCTTTACTTCACAGTTGAATATCATGTATACAATTTTCTGACAGTGATCCCAACACCAGTGTTAACTTCCCCCTACCTCTCCTCTCCCAGTGTCCAGTCTACCTCCTTGACAGGCATATTTTTAAGGTTGGCTTTCGTTGTTTAGGTTTCATGCTCTCAGTTTGGTTGGTTCTGTGGTTCAGATAGACAGAGAAGTAACACATCTTCATCACTAGTGTGTCTGGGATTCTTGTCCCCTGGCTCTGCCCTTGTTATCATCTATCCATCACTTCTTGCTTCCCTGCTTCAGTTTCTTTCCTTCCCTATCCTTAGTTCTGCAGTCCAGGTCCCAGAGTAATTTAGGTATTCCCTCCCTGCCCCACTTTGATGCCTTCCTTCCTTTATCCTGTTATCCTGGATACTGCAGACAAATGATTACATCCAATATTTGCCTTTCTTTTGACTAACTTTGCTCTAAATATTTTCCAGTTCCATCCAAGTTGCTGAAAATTGCATGATTTCTTCCTCGTAGCTGTGTATTTTTCCATTGTGTACACATATCCCAGCTTTATTATCCACTCATCTGTGGTTGGACACCTGGGTTGATTCAATATCCTGGCTAGAGTACTAAGTATTGCTATGAATAACGGGGTGTATATGTCATTTTGACTCTAGAATATCATATTCCTTAGAGGTCTAGTCATCATTTCAAGTTGCCACAATTTAAACTGAACTCTTTATACTTCGTCTCCTCACACCCTGACTCTGACTGCTTCTACTGCTTCCCTTTTAGTTTTTTTTTAATATGTTCAGTCATTCAGACTAAAAGCTTGATCTTTTTTGACCTTACTTCTTTCACATCCTGTGTCCAATATTCAACAATCTCTATTCACTCATCCCCCAAATATGCCTCCTACCTGGCTACTTCTCCCATTTCCTTGATTATGTTCCTGCTTTCCCCAATATCGCCATTAGAGCTGTCTGTCTTCTCTCCTGCTTCCACCCTTGCTCCTTAAAAATCTGTCTTCAACAGAATAGCCAGAGTGATTCTTTTTAAAACGTAGCAGAAGTGCATAATTCTCTTCTCTTCAAAAATTCCTCCAGTTAGTTCCTTGTTACTCAGAAGCTTTGCAGTTCCCTATGTGATCTAGCTCCGACTACTTGCTTGCACTTCACTTCTTTTTGCTATGTTCTGCTCATTCTATTTGAATCACCTTGAGTCACTATTTTCTGTTTCTGGAGATTATTCCAGAAAGTTCTTCCAGATGTTTTCAAATGGAATGTGAAATTTCCTTTACCCATTCCACTTGGGTAAACTCAGTGTTTTCACTGTGTCCTGTTTATAGAAGTTCTCGCAGAAAATTCTACCAAATATCTGGTTTACTCCATGGTTTATATGTTGGCTCAAAAGTCAACCTTTGATGAGGTCTTTATTAATTATCTAAATTACAATTGTATACTGAACCTCCTGTTACTACTTATTTTTCTTTGTAGTACATATTACTACTTGATCTTATATACATATTTGAATATGAAATGTCAGAATTAGCATAGAAAGTGATTTGACAATATATAAATATGTATATATACATATATATGCATATATATGTATATGTAATGCTAACACACTTTTGTGGGTGTGTGTATATAAAATTTTTATATTTTAGGTCTTTCTCTGCCAGAATGTCAGCTCTGTCAGGGAAGAGGTTTTTGGATGTTCTACTTCATTGAAACCAAGCTCCCCAAACAGTATTTGACATATAAATTTTTTAAAAAAAATCATAGTTAAATGAATAATTGATAAATGAATAAACAAATCAATTTAAAGATATTGTTTTCTAAATATTATAAAGCACTATAAAACTTTTAAAAGTAAACTATATTTAAATATTATAAAATTGCTAAAGTTTCTTTTTGGCAGGGCTCACTCTCAGTATGTTCAAGGATTGCTCACCGCTTTCTACACAGGGGACCATAAGTCAAGGACTAAATGCAGGCCTCCTTACTCCCTTCACCTTTCTCTCCAAACCTGAGGTTCCATTTTTGACCTGTTCAAAAAGCTATTTCTTATAGTCCAACTAATTATGTTTACTTTCCTTCAATTTTTCTCTTGTTTACTTATGTCTTTTACCTCATATCATCTGATTAGTATTCTGCATACTCCCCAACACTTCTTTATATTTTTGTCATGGTGAATAACTGACTTGGCCAGTATATTCCATGAAATCTTTCTTCCAATGCTTTACCTATAGCCCATGTGTGATCTTTGCCATTTCAGCTACACTTATTAACTAAGCAATAGATATCGTGTGAGAGTTAGAAGTATACAAAGATGAAGACTCTTATCTTTCCTGGGTCTTGTCTGCATATCTCTGGAGATATTTATGACAGGTGAGAGTTGTGATATAGACATTTCAAATTGAATAGTCACTAGCAGGATAGGTCAATTAAAAAAAATAAAGGTATAGTTAGGACTTGTCTAACCGCAGGCTTTATTTTGGCTAAGTGGGAAACTAGAGACACTTGTCCATGGGGTAGGGGCACAGCACTATAGCACTGCAGCACTGTCCTACCATTGTTCATCGATTTGCTCGAGCGGGCCCAGTAATGTCTTCACTGTGAGACTTGTTGTTACTGTGTTTGGCATATCGAGTATGTCACGGATAGCTTGCCAGGCTTTGCCATGCGGGCAAGATACTCTTGATAACTTGCCGTGCCCTCCAAGAGGGGCAGAGGAATTGAACTTAGGTAGGCCAAGTTGACCGTGTGCAAGGTAAACACCCTACAACTGTGCTATTGCTCCAGCCAGTGGGGGATAATTGTCCTGCATTAACTGGTTCAGAGAAGAGCACTTTCTAATAGGTCTCTGTGTATCTTGAGGAACCAGTATCGCCTGGTTTGCCTTTTTTTTTTTCACATAACAGGGACATAAATTAAGGAGGTATATATGAGTAATACAACAGTTGGGGTTTTCTCTCTTTCCTTTCCCTGGTAAGAAAAAAACAGCAGAATAGCATTTTCTGAACCCAATGAGGCCCATTCCACTATGGAACATAAACTTTGTATACAAGGACTCTCAGTTTTATATACAACTGTATCCCATGCCCCCATATACCCCTCATGGGCTTTGTGAACTTTGTTTCCATAAAAATGAAGACTGCATAAAAGCCTTAATATATTTCTAAACCTGCATAAAATGTACCTATTCCTTACATTTTTAAAATTACCTTTTTGTGTATTAGGGGCTCAGTCAATTTGCAAGGGTTTCTCCTGAAAGTGCTTGGGGTAACATGTGCAAGACCAGGGATTATATTAGTGTGTCAGCCACATGCAAGGCAAGTGTCTTAATCCCTTACAATCTAATCTCTCTTTCTGTCTTAACCCCTTACAATCTAATCTCGCTTTCTGTCTTAAAACAATGAGTAAGTGGAAGTACTCTGGAATAATACAAAAATAGATCCACCTTTTCTACTCATATTCATCCTTTTTTCTTACTAATTAGATCACTACTAACAGAGACAACTTTTTTAAACAATTTTTGGGGGGCTTTTTTTGGGTCATACCCAGCAATACACAGGGGTTACTCCTGGCTTTGCACTCAGGAATTACTCCTGATGGTGCTCAGAGAACCATATGGGATGCTGGGAATCGAACCCGGGTCAACCGCGTGAAAGGTAAATGCCCTACCCGCTGTACTATCGCTCCAGCCCCTGAACAATTTTTTTGCAGAACTATCTTTCTGCTTTATTTTGGCTGTTCAAAATATTTTTTATATAAGAAGCACATCAAGTTTCAAGAATTCCTGTGTGCCTTTCACCCAGTTTTCCTCAATAACCACTTGTTATGTAATCATATTATTAAAATCAAGGACTTGACATGTGTACTACTTTTCATAGACAGAAAGTTATATATAATGACAAAGAGAGAACTTTCATCCTAGACTCCATTTGCTTTTGCTTAGGTTAAAATAAGTGACTCACAGTAGTAGTCTCTTTTCTGCATTTTCTTCTTTTACTGAAGAAATGCAATTATTGATAGTTGGGTAGTTGGCAATTGAGCTAGGAAATGTGCTTAATTTAGTCATGCCATTCCATTTTGCTTCTCCTTGGGTGTTCATGTTTGGTTGGATATTAGGTCTTTACTAACCTCTGAGATGCATGGCTTTAAGTCAATGCACGCTGTCATCAGCAGACTCATGTTAGACATTTCGTCGGACTAGCCACAGCAAGTCTTTGAAGGATGATTGCTTATAAAAGGATGGTTCTGTATTTTCAGGACACCATGCTGCTTCACCATTTTCTTTCTCCTAACTATTCATCTAAGGTTTTTTCAGTCTCTATAATCCACAAATTTGATTTTCCATGAGAATTGTCTATAGATGGAGATAGACAAGAAAATTGTACTTTCAGAATGGGACTTGGATTATATATACTCTCCTGTTTTCTTCACCTGTGCGTGCATTTAAATCTAACAGTCCTCACATATTCCAGCTTCAGAAGTCAAACATTCTTGTGCCAGCTGTTTTGAACAACTCTTCTAGGACTGCATGAAGAGTAATCAAGAATTCAAGGAGGCTCCTTAAGAAAAGTAGCAGTGAACTTCCCTCCTGGAGTTTCCAACATCTTGTTTGCCTTGAGTAGTCATAAACAGAAACAACAACTTGGATCCATTTGAAGGATTTGTCCAAAATAGGGCAGAGACTGTAGCTCAGCAATAAAGCAATTGCATTCTTGCTTAAAGACACTGAGTTTGATCTCTGGCACTGCAAAAAAAAAAAAAAAAAAAAAAGAAAGAAAAAAAGAAATAAAAACATATCCCATCCCACCCCCACAAATTGATATCTGCATTCAGTTTGACTGTGATGTGATAAACCTATGTTATGTGGACTGAGATATGAGTCATCTTTTTAAGTCCACATCTCAAACTCACTATAAGGAAAAAAAAGGGGAAGCAGATTATTCGTGAATCTTTCATAATAGGTTTGGGGGTTTCTAAAATGAGGCCTTGCAAGTGAAAAAAAGATAGGTTCAATTCCAAATAGAATAAGGAAAATTAGAAATTTACAGTAAAGTACAGGGTAGCTAAGTGGGCAGAAAATGACTAAGCAGAAGTATCAGGGATAAAGGAAAGATTCTTTTAGTTGAAAAAAAAAAACAGGATTCTTGTGAAGTCAAATGACCAGGGTGATGAGGCATCACTTGAGAGGTAGAGAGGATGAGATTAGATATTGAGAGTGATTAGAAATAAGAAGGAGGGATTCTGGATCAGCTGAGTCAGCAGGATTCTTGCTAAAACTGGACAATGCAAAGATGAACACAGGAGTCCTAGAGCTGGGGCTTAGTTTTAAAAAGAGCCGATAGATGTCTGATGGTCAAGGGGAAGATGTGTCATAGTTGAAGGGGATAAAATGATGCTTATTGTTGCTAAACAGACAAAAAAGTTTTGTTTGGAAAGGTAAGCAAAACTTTTAGAAGTATTTTTTATAAAAATGAAGGGGATCTTTGAGTTGTTTCCTGGCAAACTGAAAGGGAAAGGTAAATTGATTTCACCGACATACAAGCTTCCTTTGGAAGATTCTGGCAATTAGAGTAGAAATTGTAGGCATTTTTCCCAGAATATTATCTTAAGAGACTAAGATATTCAGTAGTAACAAAGTTTCATAATGATGTTATTGCTAAGAGACAGATGCATATACGGAATTCTGAAAACGACCTCTCTTACCAATCCGAGGACAACCAATTTTTGCAAGCATGGATATCCTGGGACACTTAGAAATGAATGTATTGGTTTTTCAACTAAAGTGAAACAAAAATAGTGTGTGTGTCTGATAGGTAAGGAGGCATGAATACCTATGAGAGAATATATGGAAGCAATATTTGCTTAAAGGATGATTTAATAAGAATGAAAATTACAGGATTCTAAATGGTGATATTTTACATTTATAAAGGTGGGGGAAGGGGGAGAATATTTCTTGGATTTTATTCCAGTCCTGAGTCTGTGACTACAACTAATCTTCAATTAGTTTAGCCTTCCCCCTGCCTCTGTTTGTCTCACAGTTAGAAGACAATCATGCCTCCTAATTAATAAAACAAAACAAACAAACAAACTGAGGGTGACCTTTGTCTTTCAGAACCTTGCTTCATTTTTACAAGCCCTTCCTAGGATTCAATATTTGTGCAGAAATGCTTATTCCAGGGCCAGAGAGATAGAACAGAAGATAAGGGAGCTTCCTTCCCATGTGGTCAACTTGGGTTCAATTCCTGGCACCACATGTGGTTCTCTGAGTTCCTTTAGGAATGATCCCTGAGGTAGAAGTAAGCCCTGAACATTACTGGCTGTACCCCACCCTTGGGAAAAAATGAACAAAGCCTAAAATAAAAGTCTTATGCTAAACTTGAAATTTTATTTATTTATTTATTTATTTATTAGTGTATGAGTACTGCTATTAATTCAGCCATTGATTCAGCTGACTGGGCATGAACTCCACTAACCATGAAATTTTAGAAGAAATTTTTTTCTCCTCCTTGATTAACATTTTACATTTATGATTCAATACCAAGTTTATATTTAAGTTCCCTTTTTCAGTGGTAGAAATAAATATATATGTGTACAGCGGGTAGGGCGTTTGCCTTGCACGTGGCCGACCTCGGTTCGATTTCTCCTTCCCTCTTGGAGAGCCCAGCAAGCTATCGAGATTATCCCGCCCGCACAGCAGAGAGAGCCTGGCAAGCTACTGTGGCATGTTTGATATGCCGAACACATTAACAAGAAGTCCCGCAATTTGTTGTGAGTTGTTACTGGTGCCCACTCAAGCAAATTGATGAACAATGAGAGGACAGTGCTACAGTGCACATCATCTTTTATATAAAGCCTTTTTATAAAATGCATGCATTTCTACCTTGGAAAAAGACAGTAGAAACACATTTTTATGTATTTGAAACAAACACTGTCCTCCCGTTATTCAGTTGTTCATCAATTTGCTCGAGCGGGCCCAGTATCATCTCCATTTTGAGACTTGCTATTACTGTGTTTGGTATATCGAATATATCACGAGTAGCTTGCCTGGCTTGTGCAGGCAAGATAATCTCGGTAGCTTGCCGGGCTCTCCGAGAGGGGCAGAGGAATCGAACCAGGCTCAGCCGGGCTGGCTGCGTGCAAGGCAAACATCCTACCGCTGTGCTATCACTCCAGCCCATGTATTTGAAAAGCTTAATGAATTAAATTTCCTGTTAATTCAGAAGATAGTTTTTTTTTCCCTAATTTAAGCACATAGTTTTTCTAATAGGGCCTAAAAACTTTTTTTTATAATTGGGCTGGAGTGATAGCATGGCAGGTACGGCGTTTGCCTTGCATGTGGCCAACATGGCCAACCCAAGTTCGATTTCTCCGCCCCTCTCAGAGAGCTCGGCAAGCTATCGAGAGTATCTCACCCACCCGGCAAAGCCTGACAAGGTACCTGTGATGTACTCGATATGCCAAACACAGTAGCAAGTCTCACAATGTTACTGGGCTCTCTCAAGCAAATCAATGAACAATGGGAGGACAGTGACAGTGATAATTGGGCACATTTGCCTTTATTTGTGGTGTTTTGATAATTCATATTAATTACAATAAATTAATTTCTCTTTGAATCTTTTTAAAAATTTTTAACCTTTACATTTACTATGACAAAAGTTTCATTATTAGTAGAATGTGTAAAGAATTTTTAGGAAAGGAATGAACTCATTATTTTCTCTTGCATAGTGTTCTTTTTAGTATCAAATAAGTTTATATATATATATATATATATATATTACTTTTTGGGTCACACCCATCGATGCTCAGGGGTTATTCCTGGCCCTGGATCTGCACTCAGGAATTACTCCTGGAGGTGCTTGGGGGAACCATATGGGATGCCGGGGATCGAACCCAGGTCAGCAGCGTGCAAGGCAAATGCCCTTCCCTCTGTGCTTCACTCCGGCCCCAGTTTATATTGTTTTAAATGTCAACTTTTAATTTCCTTTTTTGTATTATCTATTAGATTATTTATGTAGCCACCACAAATTTTGGCACCATGACTATTAATGACAAATAATCCCATTCCAGTGACAAAAAAATTGATATTAATGTAGTTTCTCACCATTTGGAAAGTCCATTGCTTTACCTCCTATCTACCCTTTGATGCAAAAAAGTGACATATCCTCCAAGTGTTATTAATTAGATTGAGATTTAGGAATATTAAATGATAAAGCTAGAAACTGACAACATTGAGTTTAAAACCTTATTTTTTGGCATAAAGCAGTACTTTAATTCAAATTCTTTGGCGTGACATCTATATTTACATGTATGCGTATATATGAATAAATATTTGTGAAGAGATTATGAGGTTCTTGACCTGTTCTGGCAGCATACAAATAATTAAATAAATTCAATTTCGCATTTGTCTATAAAGGTGAAGTAGAATGAAAAAAAGAACTTAACTTTATTAGTTGCTTTCCCCCAAGACCTATTTTGTGTTGTTGGCTGTTTACAGTATTTTGGACAAGTTAGAAGATTTTCTAGTTTTTGTTTTGATTAATTGTATCTCCTAAAAACTCCTAGAAGAGGTTTCTAGCCCCACTACAGCCCTGATTGTCAGAGACTAATTTTCTGTTTTTCAGTTAAAATGAGACTGTGGTTTCCCCAAAATTGTTTCTTCTGAGAATTATATTCTGGACTGCAGTGCCCGTTCACCTTTCCTAGCTACACATTTGAACATGAAGGCTAAAATTTCATTTATGCTTTTGATAACGTTACTACTTTTTTGCACATCATTTCTAGTTTTTTCTCTCATCTGCCCTTCCTGCCTCCTCCAGTGAGCTTGTATTCCATCTTCGTACATTTTCATAATATTTGCAAGCAGACCCCTTATTCAATTTTCAGCTTTCACTTTCTTTCTCATTGTGCAATGTCTTTGAAGTTCAGGCTGTAAACTTTGTCATCCTCTCTCTCTATTCTGTATCTTGCGCCTCTGATACTCGTTATTCTTATCTCTGATTACTTCCCTCAGGTCCTATTCACTCACAGTGGCCCCTTTCCACTCTGAGGGCACCTACTGTTAGATCATTCACAGAACCCTGGGATAGCGAGTAATTGCTTCCTGAACACTTTCCATTTCTTTTTCTTATTTGCTCTCTTATCCTTCATATTGTACTCAACATGGTTTCCATTTTTTTTCAAATTGCTTTTCTCCTTTTTTCCAGATGAACTTACCCTAATCATAAAAATTATTTGAAATAATATCATACCATCTTTATAACCTACACCCAATACGTGAATTTTTTAGAGTCCTTTTTTTTTAAAATTTAAGAATGCTCTCTGTCCCTTATTCTGATATAGTTCTTTGTTTTATGTGCTAAAAAATATTTGAATCTAACACAATTTTTGACAATAGATCAAAAACAGATTAACATTTTAATTTGTTACATTTTGAAAATAAAGCATATGCAGAAAAATTCCACTGTAAATAAGATTGAATTATATCACACTTTTAATAATAATTTTATAATTTAGAGAACTGTTCTGACAGGTATACAAGATAACAAAAAAATCAAATTAGGCCTTTCATTTAGTTCTGTAATATAAACCTAACAAATATTTCTACTATTTACATATCATTCATTTAAAATGAGCTTCACATTAAGTTTTCTATTTAGAGCTTTGGTTGTGTACATCTTTCTATGGAAGTTTATTGTTCATAATATACTTGCTGGACTTCTTATTTGTTTTCTGATCTGTCCACATGTTCATTTGTGTTGATCTATGACTATCCAATCCTCCTGTCCATGAATTTTTTTTAGCTTTTTTTTTTTTTTTGGTGACTTTGAGTATTCATTCCTTAATGTCTTTTTTAGTTTTGTGGCCACACCTGGTGGAGCCAGAGGGCTATTTCCAAATGATGTGGTGCTTGGGGACCATGAGGTCCTGGGGATTGAATCTAGGTCTCTTGCATGCAAAGTCAGTACTACACCTCTCCAAGCAATCTCCCTGACCCCTCATTCCTTAGTCCTTCTCCCTCAAATATTTCACTATTTATTTATTTGAAGTGAATATTTTACAAACTAAAATTAGTTTATCTTAAATTAAAGGTTTCAGTGACATTTAGTACACTTATAGTATTGTGAAACCATTACCTCTCTCTAATTTCAAGAGGTTCTCATCACTCTATACCAATTTGCTAAGCAGTTGTTGCTTATTCTAGCACTGGCAAACACTATTCTCCATCGGTCTTTATAAATTTATATCCCCTTGATATTTTTATAAATGGAACATGGTAATATGTAGACTTTTAGGTTTGGTCTCTTTCACTTTCTAAAATGTTTTCAAGGGTGTACATGTTGCAGTATATAACTATACTTTATTCCCTTACTTGACTGATTAATATAAAATTCTATTTGTATTCCACAATTTGTTTATCAGTTCATTCATTGTTCGACATTTGGATTGTCTGCAGACAATAGTGCTGATACTAAGCATGCACATACATGCATTTATTAAGGTTCTTATTTTGCATTGACGAGTTTATATCTAAAAGTCAAATTGCTGTGCAATGTGACATTTCTGTATTTAACTCTTTGAGGAATAACTGAGCTATTTTTCTGATTAAATTTTAAGATTTTCTTCAATATAAAAATTTAAGTTTTGATATTACATTTCTGGGAGCCAGTATTTCCTGAATTGTGCTCATATTTTTTTATTTAGACATTAAATATTTTTTCTGTTATAACTATTCATTTGAAATAAGCCCTCTTCAGGAAAGGTATGCTTACTTTAAATATTATTCTGCAATAAAACTAGAATTTTCTCTGGTATATTATTGGAGGGAAAGTAACCAATGGCTCTGGTCCTTGAAAAAGAAGATTCAACATCTGCCCTGCTATAAAACTCATTCAACTGTATTATCAGTGATACTAATCTTCAGTCTACACTCTACATACTATATACTTCATACTGTATATACCATCCTTTTCATAGAGGATTAAAGTCATTCATTTCCAGCAATTTCTATTTCTATATAATTTACTTCTTTGTTTTAGTGTTCTTTACTATTACTGAAATCCTATTAAGCAATTGGCAAGGAAGAAATACAAGAAGAAAGGGAAGAAGAGAAAAAAGAGGAGAGAAAAATGCTGAGAACTGAAACTCCATGATATTAAGGAAAGCATTTTGTATTTTTGTATTTTGTTTATTTGTCTGTTTTGGAGTTACACCTGGCTGTGCTTAGGGCTAACTCTTGACACTGCTTTCAGAGATTACTGCTGGCGGGGTTCAGGGGAATATATGAGGTGCCAGGAATCTGACCCAGGTGGACCCTAGACACTGTCCTATTCTTCCAGCCCCTGGAAAACATTTAAAAAATATCTTTGGCAGTAATTTCAGCACTGTACCTAACCAATGGTTCATAACTTGTTCATATTAAGGGTTGTTTTCAATAAAAACTTCTATACCTATTGAAATCTCTCTCTCTCTCTTTCACTTTTCTTTGCTGTTATTACAGTGCTCTAGGAATCCAACAGTTGGTTATGGTGTTCATGTAGTCTACTGCAGTACTTACCAACTTGTTCATGGCGTGCCAGGGGCTGCACACTTGGTTGTTGCGCTGAGGATAATACAAGCAGAGCTGTTTTCACTCTCCATGTGGTAACAGGGCTGTGTGCCAGGGATTAAACTCATTGCCCCCACTCTTGCAAAACAGGTGCTCTGCTACTGACTCACTCTCCCAACCCCATGAATTCTCTTTAATTTTTACAACTAATATTTCATATTTCCAGTGGGAGTTAAACCTCTCTGTAGGAAATTTAAATAGCCACATAAAAGACTTTATAGTCATTTTGGAAAAATATGACATTTCTTTTCCTATTTCTGTCAGCAATAATAGGATATATAAGATTGTTATATAGATAACAAATGGATCTTTTTATTTGAATAATCTGTTACTGTTTCTCAGTAGTGGGGAAAATGCAGGTAATTTTTTTAAAGAAGCTTGAATAGCAAAGATAATACTGAGGGGGGAAAAAGAAGGTGAGATGCATTATGTTCCCTAACTCCAAGCTCTACTACGAATTACGAGTCATCAGAACAGTATAGGGTATAAATAAAAAATGCACATATATATTCACATAATGGAGTTAAGACTCCAGAGAGAAATTAACAGCTGTACGGACACTCAATTCATGTCAAAGAGATCAAGAGCATGAGATAGAGGAAGAAAAGACAATCTAAGCTATGTTAAAATATCATAAAACTCAGCAACCAAAACCAAATAACCACATGTACAAAATGGAAACAGCAAGGTAGCAACAGAAGGCCAAAGGCAACACAAGGGGAGAACTTGTCCAAACTGTTGAGCTGGTGGTGGGAGTCGGCTCATGGGGAGGGGCATTGGCGTCCTTTGGGGTGGGAGATAGGACACTGATGATGGATGTGCTGTTGAAATTACGTGCATGAGAAGCCATTAGTAACCGTATCGTGAACTACAGATACTCAAGCAATAAGAATGGAGCTGAAGAGATGGTATAGTGGGAAAGGCATCTGTGTCTATCTGAGACTACTTGAATTCCCAGTACTATATATGATCCCCTGAAAATCACCCCTGAACAGAAACAAGGAGAAGGCCCTGAGCTCTGCTGAGTGAGGCTCACCCACCCACCCCCAAAATGAGCAGAGGTGGTGAACAGATACTTATCCAAAGGAGACACACAGATGGCAAGCAGGTGCGTGAAAAATTGCTCACATCACTTATCAGGGAAATGCAAATCAAAGTGACAGTGAGATACACCTCATGATTGAAAACATTCTAGATCACAGAGCTCAGAAACAAAGGAAATTGAAGAAGTTATGGAGAAAAGGGAATTCTCATACATTGTTGGTGGACTATATACGGGTTTGAAATTTTTGAAAACCGGTTTGGAGTTTCTCAGGATGGTAAAAACAGGCTTTCCATGCAGTTCAGCAATTCTCGTCTTAGGTATCTTTCTGAAGAATGTAAAAACACTAAATTGAAAAAAATATGTGCAGTCTCATTTTCATTAGCAGTTCTATTTAGAGCAGCCAAGACTAGAAAAACTCACATAATAAAGACAAATGAGTGGGTAAAGTAGATGTGGTGTATATATATACAATGTGATGCTCCTCAGCTGTGAGGAAGAAATCTTTTCATTTGCAACAACGTGAATGGAACTGGAGCATATAATGCTAAGCCTAGTAAGTCATAAAGAGAAAGACAACTATAGGATGATCTCATTAGATATGGAATATAAAGAAAGAGTAAGGGAATAGACAAAATGACTCAAAACCAATCATTGGATTCCAATTGCAGAACTAAAGTTGCCAGAGTAGCAGGGGCTAGAGGCACAAGAGAGGGAGCTGGTAAAATCATTCATAATATATATATATATATATATATATATATGATAGTATTAAATAATATCTCCCCAATTAAAAAAATGAAACTTTGGGTGCAAAGAATGACATTCTACGTGAGAGTAATTATTTGTATCTGACCCCTTGCAACTTTCTGTGATGTCTTAAATTTTTTAAAAAGTAACCCTCAAGCATTGAAATATAAGGATGAAGTGATGTCATTGTGGCCAAGCTGTGTCACATTTTCTTTTTATTAAAAATGAATATATCAGCTTAGATTTATTTGACAATGGTTTATATCTTCAGAGTCCAAGCTTTAAAGGTTCATTCTGTACAGTAATGCTTCAGCAAGATACATCTCCCTTCTTGGCAGGATCTCATTTATAAGCTAGTTTCACCTTCTCTTCCTGCAGTAATAAACGTTCTTGCCTGCAAGATTTTAGATGAGATATTGTGTTCCCCTTCTTATTCCCTTTTCAACCTATTGCCCTGTAAGAAGGGTGTTTCGGTTTTTTGTGGCTTTTGGAGGGGAAAAAACTCACTTGACTCATTTCTCCAAGCAGCTCTTTTAATGTGTTTGGAATTGCTTTCTGAATACTGTCTCTCATGTTGCGTTGAGATGTTTTGTTATACGTGAGATAGAAAATAGGAAAAATCACTTAGATGACTGCTTTCTAGATTAAAAAAATAGAGCTTCGATTTAATAAAAAATGTTTTGCTCCAGTCTCTATGTTTTTGAGGCTTTTAATGTTTAAACAACTTATATAACAACCGGGGAAAATGTATTTAAATATGCATGGAAAGCAGCGTTAAAAAAATTTTTACCACAACCACTTTAAAACACACTTTCACAGGAGTGATTTTCAAAATAGAAAGTGATATATGTTCTCAGAGCATGCTTAGTTGTCTGTGCAGGGCAGCAAGTCCTTCTGTTGTCCTTTCACAAACTCTTTTCCACCGCAGATTTAAAGGACACATTTCCCAGCTATTGTTGCTTTGGGAGCAAAGGAAGCCCTATTAGGATGCTGAATGGGGCTGGACCACTCAGGGTGAATCCTGTCTGCTCCTTTTAAGCATCATGTTTCTGGTCAGGCCGTCTCTTCTCTACTTTTTCGTGTCGCTCTTCTTCTGAAGCAGGAGGCTCTCTGATGCAATACAGATTTCAGAGGGCTATAGACTATGTGTGCCATACACAAAGGATGGCAAAACAATTGGTGCTGCTCCTAGTGAGATTAGTCTAAGAAGTATACATATTACTAAAAACCATGAGCGTTGTACCGAAGAAGAGCTAGACTCATCCTGAAACAGGACAATTTACTTTGCAGGGCCAGGGTGGAGGTAAAGGATGGTATAGCAGTTAACACCTTTAGTCTCGGTTTCTTCATCTACGAAAATGGGACAATAATTTTGCCATTAGAGTTTATTGTGAGGTTAAAATGTTATTAGAAGATTAGGAAATGATAGTTGTTATTACTTATTTTGATATATTTTTGCCAGTTAAAAACCAATGAAATTTCACTGCACTGCACTGTAGCACTGTCCTCCCGTTGTTCATCAATTTGCTCGAGCGGGCCCAGTAACATCTCCATTGTGAGACTGGTTGTTACTGTGTTTGGCATATACTACATCAAAGGTAGTTTGCCAGGCTTTGCCGTGCGGGCGAGATACTCTAGGTAGCTTGCCGGGCTCTCCAAGAGGGGTAGAGGAATCAAACCTGGGCCAGGTCGGAGGTGTGCAAGGCAAACGCACTACCCGCTGTGCTATCGCTGCTATATGTAAAATATATAAAATATATAAATTATCTAATCACATATTATGCCAATACAACAGAAACATCATAAAGCTATCAGAATTATAGCACTGGGGTCAGAGGGATAATACAGTGGGTAAGGCACTTGCCTTGCACACAGCTGACCCAAGCTCTATCCATAACACCCCAAAGGCCCCCTGAGCACCGCCACCAGTGATTCCTGAGCTCTAAGCTAGGAGTACATCCCATCACTGGTTACCCCCAGTCACTGCCAGATGTGACCCAAAAGTTCAAAATTATTATAGCACCAAAGTACACTACTGGCAGTGAAAGTTGACTATAATATATTACTAACTGAAAACAATTCGAAGCAGTACTTTGTGAAACAAAACTGACTGTTTAACGATGCTTATTTCTCCACAGAAGAATTCCTAATGACCATAATAAGTCAAAAGAGTGATCTGGCTAATACATAAGCCAATTCCCAGAAGCAATAAGAATAACAAGTACACCTGCCTTCTTCTGTTCAAAAAAGAATGTTAACATACTCACGTGTACTCGTTTATCTGCATGTGTACTGAAAAAAGTCTAAAAAAAAATCTGAAACATCAAGCACTGACCCAGTGCTGGTTACCTCTAATCAGAGAACTGAGAGCAATTTTTAGTTTCTTCTTTCTACTGAGCTACATTTTCTACTAAAACTCCTTTTGCTTATACAATGTTATAAAGTTTCAAGTTAAGTAAAATTATATTGTACAAATGCTACTGTAGTTAAGAGAATTACATGATGGAATGGAATCCCTGGCGTGGTCATTGCACAGAGTGCAGGGTCTGTTGAATTCAGTCAGCATCTAAGCCTCTAAGGAGAGAAAGTGCCTTGATGAACTTGGGCTTTCCAGAACCCACCAGAACTACCTATCCCTGCTGTCACATTTTACCTTAAATTTGTCATCTAATGGAATTTCCTTACTCCTTCTGACAAGAGTCACCTAGTCTAAAAGGTCTTGCAAGATCATCCTCAGCTTCCACGGGCTTCTGGGCCACAGAAATAAATCTTTGTGACCTTAGACCTGGCAATTAGGATCTTAATTACAAATACCCAAACCCTAAGCGACAAAAGGAAATAGACACTGGAGTACATCAAAACTGAAAACTTTTGATGGAGCTATGGGACAGCGGGTAAGTCATTTGCCTTGCATACAACCAACCTGTGTTCGATCCCCAGCACCATATATGGTCTCCGGTGTCCTGCCAGAAGTGACCCCTTAGCACAGAGACAGGAGTAATCCCTGAGTGCCACCAGGTATGGTCCCCAAATTGAAACAAACTAAAAATATTTATGTGTCAAATGATAATGACAAAGGGGCTGTAGTGCACAACAAGCCTGGATTTGTCCCGTGGCACCATGAGACCCTCTTTCAAGCATCACTGGGTATAGCCCTGGAGACCCTTGAGGATCACCAGGTCACACTGGTGGTCTCTGGCACAAAAGGATCTCACACCAAATCACATGCCTTGGCTAGATGAGCACTTAGGCCCTCACGCCAAATCACATGCCTTGGCTAGATGAGCACTTAAAAGATTTAAGTGTATCACCCCCTTGAAAACTTTGGACGTACTGGAATGTGAGGGGCATTTGCAGCCGTGTTACATCTCAAACTGTACAACAAAGATAAACCAGGAGTAGCACACCAGACTGGATGAGATGTAAATTAGAAGGCATCCAATCTTAATTAAGAAAGTAGCAACATAGAAGGCTTAACCTGTAACATCTTAGGAATGTCTTGTACAATTACTTAATAGCTCCAGGGTGAGGGGCTGGAGGGATGGTACAGCGGGTAGGGTGTTTGCCTTGCACATGACCAACCCGGGTTCAATTCCCAGCACCCCATATGGTCCCCTCAGCATCTCCAGGAGTAATTCCTGAGTGCAGAGCCAGGAGTAACCCCTGTCCATCGCCAGGTGTGACCCAAAAAGCAAAACGAACAAACAAAACCTAAAATAATAGCTCTAAGGTGAGATACACAATCTTCACTAATATTCTTCTGAGGAAATCTTTTTTCATTATTCTTTTAGCAAATTATAACAAGAAATATAAAATAAATTACTGAGTACGTGTTTTGGGGGTAGGCTTAAGGGATGATTGGAAAAACTGGAGATACATGGTGGTGGGAATGATGGTGGGACTGAATGTAACAAATTGTCATGAACAATTTTGTAAACCACAGTGTCTATATAAGGTAAGGGAAAATAGAATTAAAAAAACAAAGTTAAATTAAAAACAAAAACAAAAACAAAACACACCAAAACAGGGCAAGCTGTCCCTTTGCACCAGGAAGTGGTGCCACCTGATGGATCTGAGAGATCGAATGGAAACTGAGTCTTTGAAGGAATCAAGTACAGGGAGAGAAACTTCCACTGTATGATTCCCAGACTAAGCTCGGGACGAGGGAGGCAAGGACAGGCAGGCTGGGAGACACCGGGTGAAGATGTTTTTTCCTTCCATCCAGCCAAGAATAGCCTTTTTCTTTCACACTCTTATGTTCCCTAGGACTTTGAATCAAAACAGGAACTTCCTCTCCCCACAAGTCATCCACTAGTGCCCAGAACAGTGGGTGACACACATTAGAACCCAGAAAACACTTGCTGAATGGAGTGATGAATAAAATAAAAACAAGGGCAAGTGACAGATAGCTCATAGTGGAGAACAGGCCTTGCACACAGAGAAGGGGTTTGATTCCCTGCACCACACAAATCAATAGAGGCATGGGGCAGGTGTCTCCAGTCACCGAGAAAGGGAAGTAAGGACACACATCATCAGAGGAGCCTCTGGAGAGCTACTCCCATTAAACCCAGCTGCAGAAGGTGAAAACCAATCCTGGCACCTCAGGACAGAATACATAAAGTGAAAACTTTTTAGAGTTAAAATTCTAAAATTTCTCATCTTCCAACATGACCAAACCAAATAATAGACATAATAAATGCACAAAGAAAAACGTAAAAATCTCAGGTTAAAATCAAGGAACCGGAAGCGAGGGGAAACATATTTTCATTTCCTCTCAATTAACCTCTTTATGTTCTATTCCTGCTCCTCTAGCTCTTTGTAACCAGGTGGTATTTGGAGGCCCTTAAAGAGTTTTTACGATTCCTGAGAAAATAAAAATTTTGGCATGACTGATTTTCAAGTGTTGAAATGCAGTAAAATGAAAGAATAAAGTTCAGTTTTCCAAGTTTTAACTGATAGAAATATTATTAGCTCTATTTCCCCTAGTTATGTTTAATTCAACCGCACAATTTAATTACATTGCAATAAGAAAACACACTACGGAAGAAACCCTGCCAAAGACCATATACAAAGAGCACACACTAATGTTTTTGTTTATTTTGTAATATGAAGGTGTAATTTTGGAATGTATTTTTATAACTTAGAAGATAAAATAAATATAAATTATCAATAATAGCCATAGTGTTGTATCAACGAGAAATCTCAATGAACTAAGCACATTCTTTGCATGCTGGAGGTCTGGGTATAACCCCTGAGCATAAAGCCAGGAGTAGGCCCCTAGTCCCACAGATACATTCCCTAAACCAAGAAGCTTTAGAACAAATTTAATATATAGTAGTCCAGCTATGTATTAGACTGTATTCAATGTGAAGTGTTGATTATATGTATGGTTGTGAGTGTTTCCAAAAGAAGCTGGTTTCTGTCATGTCTGAGAAATAATTATAGTAGACAAATGGCATTTACACAACTGTAAATCATGTGGAAAGTACAAGAGGATAAAAAAATTTGAAGTATTTATAGGAACAGAGGCTGAAGATAGTATACCCATAGGGTGCTTTCCTTGCATGTGACTGAGCTGGGTTCATTCCCTGGCATCCCATATACTTCCCTGTGTGTGAGTGCAGACAGGAGTAACCCTTGAGCAACAATGGGTATAACTCCCCCCCCCCCCCAAAAAAAAAACAAATAAAACAAAAAAGGTATTTATGGGAACAAAAGAATGATGTAGTTGAATGCAAGTTTATGGGAAGCTAATAAAGATGGTGCAGAATGTCAGATAGGCTTGGGGGAACTGTGGCACTCATAAGTCTGGAAGCTTCCAAGGAAGGACTGTTGTTCCCAGAACTTGAAGGGGACAGTGCAACAATTATAGAGAAGGAAACAGGGACCACAATTATCCCAACATGAGTCCCCTCTACTCTTCTATTTCCTACTGAGAAAGAGAAGCCAAGGTCAAGGATTCAGGCAATAAAGTCAGCTTCCCAAGACCAGAGAAGAAGAGGATTCATCTGGAGAGACAAATAGAGGTAATCAAACTTATAAGTTGTCAGAGTTTCTTATGTTTCTGATTTATAGTGCTGGTCACAGTTATAACTAAGTGAACAACCCTGATAACAAAATTTATTATTTAGCATCTCTTTTCTTATGAATCTGGACTCTCTATGAGGGTAGACATTCTTGGGGAGCTTTCATCTGATGTATTTCTAGTGGCTGCTGTCATGGTAATATATGTATTGATAAGACGATCCTCACTAATCAGAAGATGGCTGTACCTGAAATGAAATTACTTATAATAACAATTAACAGTCAAAGCAGGGGCTGAGAAGACAGTCAAGGTGTTAGGCACACATCCAACCTGGATTTTCTCGTAAGCATCACAGACGTTTGCCCTGGAAGCACTGGAGAGGGGGTGGGGTTATGTGTTTGGGGGTAGAGCTTGGGGGGAAGTGCTGGCAGTGGTTCTTAGCATCACAGGACCTGAGCAACTACGCAGCATGCTCAAACCCTAGCTGTAAAGAATTTCTGGGGGGCTGGAGCGATAGCACAGCAGGTAGGGCGTTTGCCTTGGACGCAGCCGACCTGAGTTCAGTTCCCAGCATCCCATATGGTCCCCTGAGCACTCCCAGGAGTAATTCCTGAGTGCAGAGCCAGGAATAACCTGTGCATTGCCGGATTGCCGGATTGCTGGGTGTGACCCAAAAAGCAAAAAAAAAAAAAAAAGAATTTCTGGGAGTTATCCTCGGGTCCCTTTAGTACCGCTTGCGTGGCCCTTCCACTCCCTCCCCCACTCCTCTGCCATTCCAGAAAAAAAATAACCTCTTGTTTATGAGGACAATGCATGCAAGGCAAGGATAGACAAAAGTCTAATAGTGCCAGGAGGCCCAGACTCCAAAACTAACCAAGGGGTATCAATATTATACTCTAAACTAGTATGAAATAAGGAGCTGAAATAATTCCATTTGAGTCCCTTCAAACTTCATGCTCCAGAGACTCTGAAGACCTCCAGATTTGGTCAGACTCTCCCCAGAAAAGCAGCATGGTCTTCCTTGGAGAACCGACATAATGAAAAAGAAATGCAGCAGTTGTTGTTTGATTTTTCAAAACTGTCTTCATTTTGACTTTCCCCTTATGACCAGCTGAAATGGATACTTACATTACAGTAGTATGGCTATCAAATTGTATTTCTGTGTGATTAGTTTGAGTCATAAACAAAACCTTTCAACTTAGTTGTGGATTAGAATGTTGATAGCCAAATTGCATACTGTACATGCTTCACGCTTACAAGGTCTCAGTAAATATTTTTGTCATGAATAAACAATAAAACAGATTATGTTTTTCTCAGTTATGGATTATAAATTTCAAAATTAAAAAATAAAATATATTGGCCCGCTCGAGCAAATTGATGAACAATGGGAGGACAGTGCTACAGTGCTACAGTATTGATCTTTGAATTAATTTGAAGCCACCAAGAAGATAATTGCTTTCGGTTTGGTTTGGTTTGGTTTGGTTTGGTTTGATTGTGGGTAGAGATCCTAAGGGGTAACCACTGGCTCAGTACCCAGTAGACTCTCCTGGAAGTGCTCAAAGAGACTCGTAGTCTAGAGATTAAACTGAGGTGTACTGCAAGTGCAGCAATTGCCTTCACCCCTGTACAATCTCTCCAGCCCTGGAAGGAAACTGTTAAATGGAAAGTTTTTACTCCTAATTGTGTCTGCAATTTAATTTTTTTCACTGATTATCATTGCTGGATATAGGCCCTTGGGATATCTCTTTGGTTGATTAACAACATAAGCCTGAAGGTCTTGAATATCTATAGCTACCTCACATGTAATTATGATGACTGGCACTTTAGGAGAAAATTCCCTCATAGAGACCTTTCATTTTCTAAATATTCTAGACTTCAAAGATTGCTGGCTTATCATAATTGCCTTATGTTTATAAGATACGGGTCAGTAAATCTATGTTGACAAAAATTTCCCTTACATCAGTAATAGGGCTCTTTATCAATTACAATGTGGTGAGTAGGGTCTACCAAGTGGTATCAAGTGTGAACTACGATGATTATGGGAGAGAAAACATAAGCAGGGAGAGTCAATCAGCTTTCACATTATAATTATGTATAAGGATATTGTATTGACTAGATACTATGATAGAAACCATATAATTATAAGCACAATAAGCATATTCCTGCTCTAATTGAAAGAGGATAGGGTCTAATGAACATTGGTGGAGGGCTGTAGATATTTTGGTAGTGTGGTAACATATTTTGAGGTTATGTGAAAGAGTACCTCTAAAATTATAGTCTCATAAACCAATATTATCCCAATATATTTTGGGGGGTGGGGCAGGAGTGATAGCACAGTGGATAGGGAGTTTGCCTTGCACGTGGCTGACCCGGGTTCGATTCCCAGCATCCCAGGAGTAATTCTGTGCACCACCAGGAGTAACTTATGAGTGCATGAGCCAGGAGAAACTCCTGTGCATCACTGGGTGTGACCCAAAAAGAAAAAAAACAGCCAATATATTTTTAAAGCAAAAAACATGAAAGAATTTACAGTATTTGGGGAAGATGAGAAGGAAAATAGAGGGAGTTCTGGGAAGAACCGTAAGAGAAGAGCTCAAGAGATCCAGGCTAGGTTGTGGAACTGTTGTCTGCATTGTGTAGCAAGGGAAAGGGAGTAAAGGGGATTTCCAGTGGATTTTAAATACAATGGGATGCCATTAAAGGGTATGCTAAAAAATCTAATTTACACAAAATAAATTGTTCTCTTCCCTGGGTTGGGAGGCGTAAATTAGCCCAGTGGCTCCTCGCCAGTTCCCACCCACGATGCCCCCATGACTCTTTGGAGGTCTATGATGGCCTGGGCTCGGTTTTAGATTTAAAGATTTGGAAAATGCTGAACCACCTTTTTTATTCTTAAAAATGTAATCATTTTTGGTAGTTTACATTTTTACAAATGTTTTATATGTGTTTTAAGGGTGCCACGTTAAAAGATCATAGCTCCAGTTGTTTCCAGTGGCTTGGTAAAGTGGAGCAAGGGAGATAAAAGAGTGTTTCCACCTCTGCTCAACCCACTGTCAGAGGTCATGCCTAACCCAGATCAGGTCAGACCTAAACTAGGCATAGGTGTTTCAGTTGCATCACCTTTCCCTCAAACACAAGAATTTTAGAAGGAGGGGAAATGGTGGAGCATGATAGTCTTTATTGAGTGAAATTTACTTAGAAAGACCAGAGGGGAGAGAAAGAGAGGAAGTACATATTTGCGAGAGAACATAGGTTTCCCCAGAGTAGAAAAGGCAAGCAGAGTCAGAGACAAGCAAGTGAGACATGTGCTGGGGGAGAACACGGGCTTGAAGAGCAATCCCCAAGTGACTTCCACAAGGAGCTTTTTATACAATTCTTCCAAACGTCCCCCTCCCCCACCCCCCAGCTTTGCATGCATAAAAGATAATCTGGGCATTAGCACTATTGATGATCTTTTCAAAATCTCATCCCTTGCACGATTGATGGTCTTATAATTTCATCATTTGCACTCTTAATACTCTCATAGATTCTTCTGCAGCTTCTACTTTTCTGTGAGGCCCACCATTCTCTGAGGGGTTCACTACCCTATGGACGTCTGCATCTGGCAGTGTTCCAGTTTTCTCCTCTGCAATGAGTTAAGAATTGATTGTCAAAGGGATGTGGTCATTATGCCTTTGGTCTACTTGTGGGCTTAGAGATCTCTTCTTAAGTTTTATTATTTTTACCCAAAAGTGCATTACCAGGTCCCCATACTTATCCTTCTGCAACAGCATCAAAGTGTCAATATCCCTCCAGCTGAGCCCTCACCACCCTTTCACCTCATTTCCCCTCCGACCTCAGTTCTGTGTCAGAGTATAATGGGAATATTGTTGTTGCTGCTCTTGGGCATTGTTCTCTTCCTCTGTTTCTTTAAATAGCAATACAAGTGAAACCATTCTTTCTTATGGCTGAGTAGTATTCCAACTTGTGCATGTATGTTCTTGTTGTTTCCAAATATTGGCTATTGTAAGTAGTATGACAATGAATACAACTGCGCCTATTTTCAAATTCATACTTTTGAAAAGGCTGTCTGAATTCCCCCATGGCAGCTGCTTTAAGCAACTTCCTTTTATTTTTTTAAATTTTTATTAGTGAGACACCATGAGGTACAGTTGTAGACTTACAAATTTTGTGCTTGGGTTTCAATTATATAATGATCAAATACCCATCCTCCACCAGTGCCCATTTTCCACCACCACAGGTCCCAGTATCCCTCCCACCCCCCATCCCCCCAACCCACACTGCCTCTGTGGCAGGGCATTCCCTTTTGTTCTCTCTCTCCTTTTGGGTGTTGTGGTTTGCAAAAGAGGCAGCTTCCTTTTAGCTGTCTCCACTCTGTGCTTTAAAAATTCCTGCAAAATCTTGGTTTCTTTCAGGGAAGAGAAGTTAGCAATTTCTATAGACCATCAATTCTGCCCCAGAGATTAGGCTCATCCAGAGACTGAGAAAATAGGCAATATCTAAGGCAAATGGTCAAATAGATAACCCCAAAGACCTTAACCAGCCAGACTACTCTGTACAGTCCTTGAATTCTCTGTAACATCCCTGTCACTTAACAAGAACAAAAAGACCAAGTTTTCCTGTAAAAACCTCACAAAATAAGCCAGATTTAATTTACGTCTATACTAACTTCTTCCCCACACAGGGAATTTATTTTCCCATCTGTTCTACTTTCCAATAAACTTTTCTTTTTTTAACTCTGAGTCCAAGCATCTTTATTACTCAATATTTTCATTCTTGGGAACCATGGACAGACAGATTCCTGTCATCACTGCTCCTGAATCACTTTGTGCTCTTCAGATTGTACCTAGGAAGGGAATTGCTGGGTCATATGGCACCTTATTCTTAATTTTCTGAGACATGAGCAGATTATTTTTCCTGTTTTTTTTCATGCAATAGTAATTGAAGAGGGCCAAGATTAAGAGCATAAGCATATTTATGAAGGCATTTTTGGTAAAAGATTAAAATATAAATTGGAAGATACTATATTCAAGATGGGTTTTGAAGAAGAAATAAACAGATTTGCAAGAGTCTTAGAATAAGAAGGAAGAAGAAACCAGATGAAGCCAGATTTGTGACTTGAACTTCTGGACATATGGGAGTGCCATTGTCTTAACTCACAGTTAAGAAGGCAGAAAATTTCAGGGGTCAGGAATACTTTGGACAAGTCAACTTTACATGCACATTAATCATAGGGGTGGAGACAGACTGAAATACTTCCTTCAACATTTGTTTTAGCTATTTGTGTTTAATTTATTTTTGTTTTTTATAATAAAAATAATATTTCATTATAACATTTTATGTTTCATGTAAGCATTGAAAATCACATCAGTCCTACTTATCCTGATTGATACTTCCTTCCCCTTTTCTATTCAGATGACTACTAATTGATATACTGACTCACTTATTTTCCATTTAGCCATATACTTAGCTTCTGTGTATACAATATATGAGTGATATCATATGGTGTTTGTCTTTTCCTTATTTGGCTTATCACACAAACATAGCATTTTTTATGTTCATCCATGTTGCTACAAATTGATTTAAAAGGGGGGCTGTGGGTGGAATGTGTTCAGGGCTTATTCCTGACTATGCTCAGGAATCTCTTCTGCAGTGCTCAGGGAACCACATAAGAAGTGCATAGAATGGAACAGGTGTCAGCCACATGCAAGACCTTAAATGTCTGTGCTGTCTCTCTGGCCCTTTAAAATTTCCTTACAGATCATTAATATTTATTTCATTATAAATACATACCATATTTTCTTTATCAGTTGCTAAGTAGTTAGATTATTTCTAGTTCCTGGCTTTAGTAAATAATGCTGCAATTAACATGGGAATGTGTATATATTTCTTCAATTTAGTATGCTTGTATTTTCTGTAAAATCCGGAAGTGGAATAACTGACTCATAAAGAATTTCTACTTAAAACTTTTTGATGAATTTCTTTACTTCTTTACATAATGGGTGTACAAATTTATATTCCTATCACATTGTATAAGGGTTCCCTTCTCTCTACATCCTCTTCAACACTTGTTTTTGTCTTGTGGATAATGGCCATTTGCACAGGTGCTCAGTGATATCTCATTGTTGTTTTGATTTGCATTTCTCTAATAATAAGAGATGATGAACATCTTTTCATATGCCTATTGGCCATCTGTATTTCTTCTTTGGAGAAAATTCTATTCAGATCTCTACTCATTTTTTAATTGGGTCATTTTTAAAAATTGTTGAGTTGGATGAGTTCTTTGTATATTTAGGATATAAACCTTTTGTGAGATGTATGGTATGTAAATCTTCCATTTAATAGGATGTCTTTTTATGTTGATGCAAGTTTCTTTTTCCTGTGAACAAGCTTTCAATTTGATGTAGTCCCATTTGTTTTATTATTGTTTTTGTTTCCTTTTTGCCATTGAAGTTGAATCCCAAACATGTCAGCTACGCATGATATTAAGAAGTGTATAATTTATGAATACATAAATTCTACATAGTTATTGGCTACAGGTTTTGCATTCAAGTCTTTAATCCATTTGGAATAAATTTTGTGTATGGTATTAGGTAGTTAGTTATTTTTATTTTCACACGACTGTACAGTTTTTCATTACCATTTGTTGAAGAGACTTTCTTTACCCCATTTAGGCTCCTGACTCCTTTCAGTCTAAATAATTTGAAGTGACAATAGTTTTGAAGAGGTTGAGCAGTATATGTATGATGTATATTTTGTAGTTAAACACAAGAGAAATAAAAAGAAAGCTGAAAAGAAGTATGGAATAAAGAAATGTTATTGTTTTAAATAGGACATGCTAGAGTGTATTTAGGTACTGATGAAAATGTACAGGACAATTCTGGGATCAGGGGAAATAATGAAAAGAATAGTCTTTAAATACAGAGGTGATGGTAGGCAAGATCAGAAGAGGAAGGTAGTAAGAGATGGAGGTAACATAGAAAGGCAGAAAATGGGACTGGAGCGATAGCACAGTGGGTAGGGCATTTACCTTGGACACGGCCAACCTGGGTTCTATTCCCAGCATCCCATATGGTCCCCTGAGTATCGCCAAGAGTAATTCCTGAGTGCATGAGCAAGGAGTAACCCCTGTGCATTGCCGGGTGTACCCCCAAAAGAAAGGCAGAAAACATGAAGAGAGTAAGGTTTTTCCTGTCTGGTAGAAGGAAAAAGAAAATTCTTTATTCTAAACAACTGATGAAGAGTTTGGAAAGTTCATACCAAAATAAAAGATTAAGAAAGCCTGGGAATAGAGGAAAAGGAGTTAAAGAACAGTTTTAGATAGTAGGAAAGCAAAGTCAAGAAGAAGATTTACCAGGATGACTGGGTACTGTTTGATGGTTGTTTGGCATTTGGGACCATGATTGGGATGCAACTGGGTTACCATATAAGTGTTATGTCACTTTCCTCTGAGTTACCATTATTGGTAACTTGATTAGCAACCAGTCCAATTGGAGTTATAAGCTGGAATCAGAATTAAAACAAGAAAACTCCCTGGGGCATGGACTGCTGAGCAAGTATCAAAAGACATAGCTAAAATGTAAATAAATTTCCATTTTTTCCAAATTATGGTTTTTTCCTAAAAAACATAAAGAAGAAAAACAGCACATTGGCTGCTTTTAAAAATATAATTATATAGACCATCAAAAATCTTTTTTTTTTAGATTTGTAGAATGAAATCACTGCTAGTAATTGCTCAGTGGCCAGCGGCGGGCATCAGACCATATATCAGAGGGTCAGACTACAGTGAAATGTATTGACCACATTGGTATCCACTAATATGTAGCATAGTCTGTCTAAAAGCATGTACTTTCCTCCTTTTCCTGTGTAAGTTTTTTTGTGACAGTGCAGATAAGATGATTCTCTAGCACAAGTATGCCATTTTCTAATCTCTCAGCTAGTTATGTAATGAAAACTATACCTGTCACTCTCTCAATTACTTGACCCTGTTGAGTGGCCATAGAACTAGACCTTCGAGGTTAAAACTTTAGTGCAGATATGCATTCTGATAGCTAGGGATTTTGACAGGCAATGTGATGGAAGAGAGGGGAAAGTTTGTTGGGGATGGTTGCTTGGGAGCAATGGACCATCAGTTTAAACTGATGGCAAGACATGAAAACAAAGGAGGAATGTTGGAAAGTGAAAGCAGTCACTTAAGGATGATAAAGGGGATCAAAGAATTGGTATGATATAAATATTGGGATAAATGAGTTAGGTGGTGATAGTTAGAAGGTGTCACAGGGCTGGAGAGATACTAGAGGAAGTAAGTCATTTGGCTGTGGCTCTGATCCTGGTTCAAATCCCTGCCACTACATATGGTACCCCAAGTACCACCAAGGATAACTTCTGAGCAGAGAGCCAAGAGAAGTTGCTGAGTACTGTGTGGGTGGACCAAAATCTGGGAGATAAGAGTATCATAGTAAAAGTGTCATTTTAGAGGAATGAATTTTGGGTGATGACAAGGACTAGGCTCTGATCATGACTGTGGCTAAGGTGGAGTGGATGAAAGGTACTGAAATTGGAGGACTAAAACCAGAGTGGCCAGGATGCGTCAGTCCCGTGCAAGTCCATTACCTTGAAGTTGTGTCAGTTGTTGGGGCAGAGAAGAAGACAGTGAGCAAAATCATTAAAGGAAGAATAGAGGGATCAGTATATGAAGTAAAGGTGAAAAGAAAAAGTAGCAAGTAAAGTCAGGAAAGTCGAGGATCTAAAATGGATTTGTAATAAAACAAGGTGCGTTTTATGCCTTACTTCTGGTCCCTAGATAAAAGTGAAGCCCTCAGATGAAAATGAAGGTTTTTCATTTGAAATTATTATATTCTGGGAACAATCAGGTAAATTCCAGAAGTTGGAGACATCTGTGAGAATGAGGACAATGGGTCTGGAATTCTACAAAGCCTAGAAAGGATTAAAAGAGAACAGGAATGGGACCAGAACAATAGTATAGCGGGTAAGGTATATTTACCCTTGCATGTGGCTGACACAGGAGTGAACCAGGAAAACATAGCACATTCTCAACAATGATGAGAAATCAAAAAGGAGAGACCAAGACTTATGGCTATAAACAGAAATCGATCCCTGGAAACAATACTAGTTTGAGGGAGAAAGACTATTTCTCTGCAAGCTGTTAGGAGAGATGAAGGTATAAAATTTGCTTATAAGTGGATAGACATGGAGAGCATCATGCTAAGTGAAATGAGTCAGAAAGAGAGGAACAGACATAGAAGGAATGCACTCATTTGTGGACTATAGAATAACTATAGAGGCTGACACCAAAGGACAGTAGATACAAGGGTCAGGAGGATTGCCCCATAGCTGGAAGACTGACTCATGAGAAAAGGGCAGAAGGCAGATGGAATAGAGAAGGGATCACTAAGAAAATAATGGCTGGAAGAATCAGTCGGGATGGGAGATGTGTGCCGAAAGTAGATAATGGACCAAACATAATGACCTCTCAGTGTCTGTATTGCAAACCATAATGCCCAAAAGTAGAGAGAGAGTATGGGGAATATTGTCTGCCATGGAGGCACGGGGAGGGTGAGGAAGGGGGCTATACTGGGGAGATAGGTGGTGGGGAATGTGCACTGGTGGAGGGATGGGTGTTTGATCATTGTGTGATTGTAACCCAAACATGAAAGCTTATAACTTTCTCATGGTGATTCAATAAAATTAAAAACAAAATAAAACAAAACAAAACAGACTATTCCTCTGCAAGCCTTCAAAGTGGACCTGTTTTTCTCCCTCTAATGATATAAATTGACATTGGGTTTTTTTAAAATTGGATCACCCTGAGATACACAGTTACAAAGCTGTACATGTTCAGATTTCGGTCATACAATGATTCAACACCCATCCCTCCACCAGTGCACATTTCCCACCACCAATTTCCTCAGTTTCCCTCCTGTACTACCCCACCCCCCAGTCTGTCTCTATACCAAGCATTTTCCTTCTCTTTTTGTCTGTCTGTCACTCTCCTTCTCTCTCCTTTTGGGGATTATGACTGGCAATACAGACACTGAGTGGCTATCATGTTCATTCCTTTACCTATTTTCAGAGTACGATTCTTACCCAGAGTGATCATTTCCAACTATCTTTGTTGACTTTCTTTGAAGGGATGAAGGAGGGCCTGAAGAAATAACAGAGAAGGTATACTGAAGGGAAGAGACCGTATTATTTCTTTTGATCATTTGCAAAGCGGTTTCTATTTTTGATCAAAATTATACTCTTTCCTAACAATTTGCAGTAGGTGGAATTTTAAAGAAGCAAGTAACAAACCTTTATAATTCCCTTACTAAAGAATAACAATGCTAGTAGGTTTGTAAAATTCTTGTGCTCCTTCAGCACACATCTGCATTAATCTTCATATGAGTGATACAGATATGGAGAATAACAGGGGAGAAGAGGAAAGTTGAGAAATCTTACCATTTCATCTTGATTGTCTCAAAAACAAGGAGAGATCACATAGGCAGTAGAGAAAGAAATAGTGAGGTACATGTGTGTTAAGGAGAGTGGGAACAAAGGAATACTATGAAACCACTGGGAAAAATGAAGCCCTGAAATTCGCTTATAAATGAATGGACATGGTGAGTATCACACTCATGCTCCTCCCATTGTTCATCGATTTGCTCGAGTGGGCCCGGTAACATTGTGAGACTTGTTACTGTGTTTGGCACATCGAATATGTGTTTGGAATATCAAATATGTGTTTGGAATATCAAATACATCATGGGTAGCTTGCCAGTCTTTGCCATGCGGGCGAGATACTCTCGGTAGCTTGCTGGGCTCTCCAAGAGGGGCGGAGGAATCGAACTCGGGTCAGCCATGTTGGTTGTGTGCAAGGCGAATGCCCTACCCGCTGTGCTATCGCTCCAGCCCAAGGTGAGTATCACACTAAATTAAATGAGTCAGAAGGAAAGGGACAGACATAGAATGATTGCATTCATTTTTGGGAATAAAAAAAAATATAGTATGAGTCTAATACCCAGGACTAATAAAAACAAGAGCCAGGAGGATTGGTTGCAAGCCTGACTCAAGTGCACAGTTGGAAGCCTGACTCAAGTGCTGAGGGAGAAGACAGCTGGGATAGAGAAGAGACGGCTATGACAAAGGTAGTTGGAAATGATCAGTCTGGATAAGAACTATGTGCTGAAAGTAGATAAATGAACAAAGATGATAACCTTTCAGTACCTATATTGCAAATCATAATGCCCCTAAGGAGAAAGCCACAGAAAGAAGAAAAGTGCCTGCCATAGACACAGGCCAGTGTGTGTGTCTGGAGAGGGAGGGGTGGGGGGGAGGGTTGAAAGGAGGTTGGTGTGGCGGGAAGGAAACTGGGGACCTTGGTGATGAAAAATGTACACTGGTGGGAGTTGGAACATTGTATGACTGAAACGCAATCATGAACAGCTTTGCAACTGTGTCTCTCATGGTGATTCAATTAAAAAATATGCAAAATAAAAATAAAAGGAGAGTGGAAAATGTCATCAGTGGCTGCTATGCTGGTATCAATGGGGGAAAGTGGGTTTCCAATACTTACCATTATTCTCCAGGGAAGGAAAAAAATGGTGATTGGAGAGGATCATTTAATCTATAAAATTTAGAGCAATTTTTAAAAGATCACGAGTCAAACTGAGTTTCAGATTCATCCCTGTAATTGCTGTCAATGTCACTGGTAGATGCCGTGAGATAATTCTGTTCTCTTTCAGATATTGATTGAAGAAAAGAAAGAATAAAATAATAAAATATAAAAAAATAAATAGTCTCTAATTCATATCTTGACACATATAAAAATCAGCAAATGGCTTTTAAAAGAATATGGTGTGAACTTGTTTTGTCAGCAACTACTTGATGGGGTTAGAGAACCCTAGATCCTCTTGAAAAGTAAAATTACCTGCCTTCACCTTGAAATTAGGTAACATGATAGTAATTTATGATTATGTAATGGGTTTTATTTTCCCAAATACCTCATGTATACTCTAAAATAACTAAGGGACAGTTGCTTAAAATTATTTTCCAAAAAGTTTCCACATTTTAGGAAGCAAGCTGCTAAATTTTTTCCCCCTATTTACATGATGCGCTTCTGAAATTTACCTTAGGATGCAATGTTACTTCAAGTTTAAAAGAGAAAATAAATGATCTTTTGTACTTGTTTCCTTTTCTGTAACATAACTCCCAGGAACTCTGTCCTAATCTCCAAGGTCATAACTCTTGCTCTTACTTTCTCTTGACAGCACAAGACAGGAGGTAGCAGAAGGTGCTTGAAACTGCTGACCCAGAGAGCAGAGGTAGACAGGGCTGGACACAAGTAATGGACAGCTACCCCCCTTCTGCAGCAGGAGGGCTGGGCTGCAGGCTCTGATCAGGTAGGTCAGTGGACAGTGGGCTATAGGCCAAAATTAAGGATGGTCTACATCAGAGTCTCAGGTTCCTGCACAGAGATAGAGGTTGGGGGAAAGTGGCATGCAGGGTCACGACAGACCAGTTGCACAGAGGAAAGTATGTACTGACTGTGTCAATGAAGCTTTATCCTAGGAAACGGTTTCTTGCCTGCTTTGATTTCTGGATCTTTCTCAAACCCTGGTGACTAGGGAGCCATGAGCCACACAAACCCATGAGTGGGGTGAAGGACTTTTTTTTTCAGCTGCTAAATGAGACAGATATGCACATTAAATACTCCTGAATCATTTTTTCTAATGTTTTGGGTTGGAGATAAAAATTCTCTAGGGTTTGCCCTTACTGAGTGGATAAGGTTTCCAGTGAATGGCTTATTCTTCTTTGTTTCATTATTACTCACTAGTTCTATTGTGGTCTTAGTGACCAGAAAGAGGATCCTCAAAGGACATCTTCTGCTCAAGGGGTCTCCCGTCCTTCAGAAACCAAAGATGTCCTCTTATCTCTCCCTCATTGTATAGAGAAGCAGGGACAAAGGATGACAGCTGAGTCAAATCAGCACCCACGACTTTCCTCATTCTGATTCTTGGATGCTATCTTTCAGTTTCTGCAAATTCATTCTCTGGTTCACTATCCTAATGTTTATCTGGAAATAATAATAGCTAGCATAGAGAGCTGCACACAGTAGTTACAAAATAAATAATTAATTGCATTAACTTAGAAATGATTGCCACTATTAATTGAATAAGGACTTGTGTGCTAGTCTATAAATTTAACATTCATTATATCTTCAGTTTGAGATTGGTGTTTGGGGGAGTGGGTGGGGGAAAACAAACTCAGAGTTTTACTGACTTTTCCAAAGTCTCAGAACTAGTGAAGGGTAGAGATGGAAAATGAACTTATTGGCCTCCAAGCTCAGTGCTACTCCATTATACCACACTGCCTCTAAAACAAGGGGCCTCTGCCAATCTCTACCAATCTCTTCACCACTTCCGATTCTTTGTTTCCCACTTTTTAAAAATTAAAGCACTGTAATTGACAAAGTTACGAGATTGGTATTTTTATCTCTATTTTACAGTAAAGGAAACTGAGTCCCAGAAAATCTCTTTAGGTTCACACCAATAATATACACTAGCTGTTGATGAGCCAGAATTTGAACTGTAGCAGTGTAGACTAGACATACTTGCAATCAAGGATTGTTTGGAGGATTTTGGGGAGTGGGATGAAGTGTTGGGCTAAACCTGGTGATGCTACCCCTGACTCTGTGCTGGGGGAGCAGGGAGGGGATTTTCCCTACAGTGAAAAGGGGACCATGTAGTGAGAAGAATTAAACTGGGGTCAGCCACATGCAAGATTCATGCTGAACTCTATACAATCTCTTCAGTTCAATCACTAGTATTTCAAATATTCAGTTTGACCTTCTAATCAAAGGTGGGTTGGGGAGAAAGGAAGCATGTATATAGAACCTAAGGGGATCTAAAGATATTCTATAAGGATGGGTCAAAATTATAGTACAGCAAGTAAGGTGCTCACCTTGCATTGCATGGGGCCAACCTGGGTTTTGATCCCTACCTCCCTCTAGGAGTAATCCCTGAATCTAGAGCAGGGAGTAATCCCTGAGCACTACCAAAGTGCCCCCAAAACTATATGCATATATACTATGTAAGACTCTTTAAAAGACTTTTTCTTGACATTTTTGAGCAAAAAATAAAGATAATAATGCAATAAAGAGCCACGTATCATCACCCAACTTCAAAAGTGACCTTGCTTTACCTAAACCTGCAGCTCCCACCAATGTCCTGTCATTTGTAATAATTCCCAATGTATTATTTCATTTGTATTATGCATATGTCTAAGAAATCTGACTAAGACAAAACTTCAATATCATTATTTTAGCTAAAATTTAAAATTAGATTTAAAACAAAGAGACTATTCTGAGTCCTTAAATATTTAATTTTAAAAGATGTCAAATGCTATTTCTTAGGGTAGAATGAAATAGAAAGAAACTGTTCTCTACTGCATACAAGTATTCTTGAAACAGAGCATTTAGGTGCATTCATTCATAGAATATTCCCTTTCAAAAGGGGAAATAGGCTAAAAATAAAATAAGATGTAACAGTATAAGGAGAAAGTTTAGCATTAGAATATATGCTGAAATTCAAGTATTGAGGTATTTTACTTTATCCTTTAATATAATGCCAAGGGAAAAACCCTTATTAAATGTTTTATTGCCCATATCACCATATTTGCCATATTTCAGTGCTACTAGTTTTCAAGGGTGCCACTTTCTTCATAAATTGTTATTATCAAAGTGATATTCACTCACTGGGGTTCACCAGCAATGGGGAAGGTCAGGACTATTCCCAGAGATTCTTGGGTCAATGATGTGGGACCAACAGTCCTCATACTCAGACAAGAAATGATACAGCCCCCCAAGGGCCAGTGATGCTGGGCCACTAGGGTCACATTCATCAATACTTGAGGGATACATAAGGTTCTGGGGTCAAACTCAGGGCCTCGTTCATGACATGTTTTCCAGCTTGTCCACCTATCTCCCTGGCCTTTATATTTATTTTTATTGTGTAAATCTAGAGGTCATTCATAACTTTTGGCCCTTACATTTTTATATATTTTTATTTAGAATACATTTTCTGATAAATAAACAATCTGAAAATGATCAACTAATTGAACTGCATATTTATTTTAAATTTATACTTTGTATCAAATGAAGATTCACTTTTGAGGATTGGTACATAAATTGGTCAACATTAGTCCCAACATTATATTAGTCTCTTCAGTTTCTCGAAAGGACTATTGATTCTCTACTAGACAATTCATTGATATATGATTATTCTTTTTTCATATGGCACACATCCTTAAGTATACATATATCCTTCTTGAAATGTATGTAACTAATACTGGTTGTGGGCAGGAACCATCTCCTATTTAATGATATTATGTTAGACATGGCTATAAAATGTAAATCAAACAGATACAGTCTCAGCCCTCTGAGAAGAGAACAGTATTCAACATATTGCGCCTCTCCCACATAGAGAGTTAGAGCATGTTGACGAAAAACAAAATGTTAAACATATTACACTCCCCTCTCCCCAATAAAGTTAAAGTGTGAGGACAAAGAACAAAGTATTAGGAGAAGTAACAACAGTGGCCTTGGAATCAGAAGTAGAAGGTGACAGAAACCTAGTAAATGAAATGATAAGTGACAGCAAAACTTATTGGAAGTCAGCAAGATGAGGAAGCAGTTTATAACAGAGAAAATAGCATAAACAAAGGTCCTGAGGCATTCAAAGACCTGGCAAGTTAACGGACTCAAAGCAAAATCATTGTGCCTGCGTATATGGCACAAGATGCTATGAGAGCAGATGAGGCTGGAAAAATAGGTAGGGGATGCAGATCACATTTAAATACTTGAATTTTATTTGAAATTATAATTCATTGAAAATAACTAAAACTGGACAGTGATTTGGCCTTCAAAATAGGTGTGTATGTGCGCTATGTGTGTTAATTGTGGTGGTGGTGGTTCTGAGGATCAAATGCAGACCTCATAAATGCAAGGAAAGAGCCAATTGCTGAGTTACATCCCTGGATCACCCAACTAAAGTATTTATAGATTAACTTGGTTGCTGTATAGAGTTTTTACTGAAGGTCCTGAAAGAGAGAGTTCAATTAGGAGAATATTTCCACATCCGGCAAGTGAAAATGCCCAAGTATAAAGAAAGAAACCTATAGTCTAAAGTTATAATTGGTAGGCAAAATCCACTCAAATTGGACTTGTTCAATTTAACTTGTCTCGCATATACCTAACCCATATTAGTACCTTGTTCTACCTATGGTCCCCAGCGACCTGCCAGAAATGATCCCTAAGCACAGAGCCAGTAGTAAGCCCTGAGTATTGTTTGGTTTGGCCCCCAAACCAAAACAAACAAGCAAACAAAAAATCCACAGAAGCCATAACTAATATGGTTTGCCTATCTAATATCCATATGATTTACATGTAGATCAGAAACATTATCCCAGATCTTGGGTTTTTAGACTCCTTCCTAAATATTAACGATTCTGTCACTTCTCTGTTATCTTATTATACTGACCATAACTTCTAAAGTTAATTAATCACTTTCTAGACACCATGTACTGTGCCAGTGCTCTGTTTTTATGTCTTATTTAATTTTCCTTCTACTTTTGAGTATATCTGAGTTTTTAAAGGTTAGGAAATGGAAACTTACAGAGTGCAAGTGAATTGACCAGTCACATAAGGCATGAATAATAGATCTGGGACTCACTTTGTCTCCAACTTTGAAGCTTGTGCTCTTAAGTACTGTGTGTCATCACCTCCACTAGGTACAGAGGATTGCTTCACATCAATCCCAACCACCCCTGCCTCTCAGTGTCCATCTTCGGTCAATCATTACCTTCTCTTGGATGGGATGAATCTTGTGACTTACTTCTAATGTAGACGATATGGCAAAAGTGACAAGATACTGCTCTGAGATTAGATTAAATAAGACTCTCACTTCAGTTTTAATAGCACTCTTCATTGTCCCTTTGCTACTTCCTTTGGATGAACTAGCTTCCATGTTGTGAACTGCTCTCCAGAGAGGAACAGAAATGACCTCCAAGAAACAGCCCGTGTGAAACTGAATCCAGTGACAATCATGAGTCAACAGAAAACAGATCCTGTTCCTTATGAGCCTTGAGATTTCTGTAAACCAATTATTACCATGATTTCAGTCTCTGAAAGACTCTGAACAGAGGACCAAGTAGAGCCATGTTCATATGCCAAACCTACAGAAACTGAGACAGCAAAGACAGTTGCTTTGAGATATCAAAGGAGGGAGAATTTGTTACACAGCAATAGGTAATATAAGTATAATAAAATCTTCCATTTGTGGAATGTTTTGAGAAATAATCTTTGAGAAATAATAAAACTTTGAGAAATAATCTTTCAAAATAATGATTATTTAGGAGTTCAGAGCAATAGTGAAGTGGGTAGGGTATACTCCTTGCACTTGCAAACCCAAATTCAATCCCCAGCATCCCATAGGGTCCCCCAAGCACCACCAAGAGTAATTCTGAGTGCAGAGTAGCCCCTGACCATCCCTGGGTGGGGCCGCCAAACGAAGCAAAACAACACATATAGGAGTATTTTAAAAGATATCTTACTTTCCCCTTAAACATAGTTGCTACACTTACTAGTACAACTTGCATTTTCAATAAGAAAAAAATTGTTTTACCTAGTTTTTATCACCTAATTTCCATCTCTAAAACCATTTCAAACATGCTGTCTAGCAAGGGAGTTATTTTCTTCTTTGTACTAAATTATTAGCAAAGAGGCACATTTAAACCATCTGGTCTGAGTGTTTTGTTGGACTTTAAATTTGTAGCAATCAGTTGGATTTCTTACCCTGTACTGGGCTTTCCTAATCCCTATATCAATTCCCACTCCAAGAGAGGGACATGGATTTTAAGCTGTCAATCAGTATTTTTGCTAGTTGTGATGAAACATAAGGGCCAACATTAAAAAAAATTAACACAGACCCATGCTCAAATTGGGCAAGACCACAAAGAATTTTTCTGAAATGTTTTCCCAAAAGGAGATAATTACTGTGGGAGAAAGTAATCTCATGTTTGGCTTGAATAACCACAGAAACAACAAAATGCAAATATTTGAAAAATGATGAGAAAATTAAAGGAAGAAAGACTTTTTATTATATTCTCATGGGGCAACCTTTTTTTATTTATGTATGCTTTTTAGCCAAGTAAACTAGTTTTATTTAGAAAAATGTAAGTCAGGGACAGAAAAATTAAGGAGAATCAGACAGAATGGGTACACATCAAATATTGTGATGATGGCAGCAGGGAAGGTGGCAATTTGATTTGGTTTATAAGCAGTGAGTATATATATATGTACTTATATGTATGTATATATGTATATACATGCATATATACATATATATACCCACAACTTTGCATTAACAAAAATAATATGGAGGAAATAAACTAAAAAGTTATGCAATCAACAAATAGTTACTTATCATCTATATGTATGTGAAACAAGTTTTTAATGTAAGGGATCCTAAAGAGATCCTATGCTGCAGAATAAGAGATACACAATCTCTACTCTGCTGGAGCATATAGTAAAGTGGGAGAGACAGATAGGTAAAAGTTAAAGCAATAAATCAATAAATAATTAACGGTTGTGATCGTGATTAAAGTAAAGAAAAGAAATTATTTACTTTAGATTGTAGGGAAAAAGTACTTGTCGAAGAAGTAAAGGAACTGTTAGGAATTGGGAATATGAATATGTGGGCTAGTCCAAAAATTGTCAAAGTTCTATGAGTCTGGTAGGGTTTTTAATTATTATTTAATAGGGCGAGAGGGAATGGAAGGATGGTCACCGGCCAAACATGTAGGCTTTGGAGACCTAGACAGAAGTGGAACATCACTGAAACCTTTTAGAATACAAATGGCATAATGAGGCTTTTGTTTTCAAAAGACCACTGTGGAGGCTGGAGCAACAGCACAGCGGCTAGGGCATTTGCTTTGCACGCTGCCAACCTGGGTTCTATTCTCAGCATCCCAAATGGTCCCATGAGCACTGCCAGGAGTAATTTCTGAGTGCAAGAGCCAGGAGAACCCCTGTGCATTGCTAGGTGTGACCCAAAAAGCAAAAAAAAAAAAAGCAAAAAAAATTATTCTGATGGCTTAGTAAATAATCAGCTATACGCAAGTAAGAATGGATGTCAAAAGTTGGGCAGATGTCTATGGCAGTTACTCCAAGCTACAGAAAAGAGTGGTTTGAAGTTGAAGGTAGTAGCATACATGATGAGCCATGGAAGAAGTCTGTAAGTAGCCTGAAAAGAATTTGAGGGTAACTAAGATGAAGGGCCTGGAAAAAAATGATAAATCAATGATACCACTTGGTTTTATGCTTGTAATAAATTGGACATAATACATTGTATAGTGCTGAGAAATCCTTAAATAAATCTGTGTTGAGTGACTAAGGTAATTTCTTTTCTATATTCTATGAGATATTCAAGTAATGGGATGATTTAAGAAATAGAGATATAGGTTTGAGTTAAGTATCACTTAATCACTTATTCCCCATTATTCATCGATTTATTCGAGTGGGTGCCAGTAATGTCTCCATTCATCCCGGTTGCGTGCTAGCGTAGCCCAATGGTATCTGTTCATTTTAGGAACATGCAGAGCCTCAAACCGATCATTTAGGGTCTTGACGAAGAAGTCTGACCATCTTATAGGTGGGCGTCCACGTGATCTTTTGATGTCTCGTGGAATCCAATCAGTAATGGCTCTAGTCCAGCGGTTGTCTGTAAACCTCATTACGTGTCCAGCCCATCTGATGTTTGATGTCTTGGCAAATGAGACAGCGTCCCTGATTCCTGAGCGTTGACGAAGATCAGAACTCCGGATTTTATCTCTCATTTGAGTGAATCGTGATATTCCAAGCATAGTTCTTTCGATTCCTCTTTGAGAGACCCGAATAACGTTCTCATCCTGTTTTTGTAGGGTCCAGGTCTCTGTGGCATATGTTAATGCAGGAAGAATAGTGGAATCAAAGAGATGTGCTCGTAGCTGGAGGTTCTTTGTCCTTTTAGTTATTTCTTCAATGCTCTTGAAGGCATTCCAAGCCGCTCTCTTCCTCCTGCGCAACTCAGGTGCCAGGTCATTCATCATGTTGATTTCTCGACCTACGTATATATAACTGTTGCATTCGGAGATGGTGGTTCCGTTGAGAGCAAATGGAACGTCAGGAACAAGGCTGTTTCTCATAAACATTGTCTTCGTAAGATTCAGCTGTAGTCCAACCTTTCCACATTCACGGTCAAAGTCGTTCAGCATTTGTGCCGCTTGGCTGATGTTTGGTGTTATTAGAACGATGAGTTAAGTATAAGTAAATATAATAATGATAACGCCTACATAAACTAATTTCTATGATTAGCCTACATACATACATATAGTATGAAACATTCTATTTTTTATTATTCAAATTATTATAAGACGTTTTGTGTAGTTAGAGGAGGAAAGATCTAAAATATATTAATTAATAGACCCAAAAAGCAAATAAAATAAAATATATGGAGTACTGATTGTGAAACAGGCAGGGCAATATAACACTACTTCACTAAACTTTATCACAATCACTTAGGAATATCTCCTTTTTGCAATAAGGAAACTGAGGTATAGGGTATTTTAGTAATATGCCCAAATGACATAGTCAGAATTCAAAACCAAGGTTTCTTTTTTCACCAGAAGAGAGTCCTTTATTTACAGACTGTAAAGCAGAGATTCTCTTTTTATTTCTTTTAGTTTTGATATCTTTCCCACTGTTCTTAGCAGTCTTTTATTGTTCAACACAATTGAATTCAAGAAACATTTAGAATATCCCGCCATTTGCATTGTTGTTGATTTGATTGCATTTCCCCTGAGTTAAAGGCACACTCTGTTTCTTACCTCCCTAATTTGATCCCGTCATTGTCTCAGTTACTTAGTGGGAAAAATATCCCCAAATATCTCTTCTTAGAACATCATAAATGGCCATTACTGCCTGACCATTTCCCGTACCTCTCAAAATCAGTGAGGATTGGCTGTTACCTAAACTGTTTTTTTTTTTTCTGTAAATAATTCACAGGAAACAAGATTCAATAACTCTGAAACTTGCTTAATGGAACAAACTTGATTTTCTTCCTCATTGTTCTTCCATTACATACATATATACATATATACATATATATATATATATATGTTTTTTGGAAGAGGGGCAATACCTAGCAGTGTTCAAACTGCTGCTGGCAATACCCAACAGGGATCAAGCCAAGTAGTTCTGGGGATCAAACCCAGGTATCTTGCATGCAAGCATGCACTCCAGTCCACTGAGCTATCTTTCTGGTCATAATATATTAATATTTACCACATTTTCCACTATGTAATTTCATTGTTAATTTCATTTTATCTTTCTATGTTTTAAAAATTATCCAATGTCCTTTTCCAGTTTTCCCTCTGCATATCAACCTTTTGGAATAGTACTATTTTAACCTCTTGGGATTGATTTATTCATTTATTGAAACCATGTAATTACTTGGCACACGACTTTACCATTCTGTTTCAGAAAAATACTATTATTGAAATATATATCTGTCTTAGGTATATTAATCAAAAAATTTTTTTTCACAATCTAAAACAAAATTCTCTGTGGTAATTTCTATATGCCAATGATGGTCATAAAAAATAAGCTATCGTTTAAACCTTCTAAACACTCGGTGAGATAGGTTATCTTATGAGCTGCCTGTTATAGGTGATGAAATCACCAGGAAAATAGAAAAGGATATCAAAATAGAATAGAATATCATAGCCATATTTGCATGTGGAACAATACAACTTTAGTCAGTCTGTGGCACTGTAGCACTGTGGTCCCATTGTTCATGGATTTGCTCGAGCAGGCATCAGTGATGTCTCCATTGTGAGACTTCTTGTTACTGTTTTTGGCATTCGAATATGCCACAGGCATCTTGCCTGTCTCTGCCTTGCAGGCAGGATACTCTTGGTAGCTTGCCAGGCTCTCCGAGAGGGACGGAGGAATTGAACCCAGGTTGGCTGTGTGCAAGGCCCTATCCACTGTGCTATCGCTCTAATGACTGAAATATTCATTTGTGGTAATGTCTGAAAAATGCAACATGACAGAGTCAAGGAGTTCCAGACTCTCTCATGTTGCATTTGGTGTTATTTCTTGATATGCTTCTGTAACTTCTTTTCAGAAGTTATCGTCAAACGTTGTATGGTGCCACCTGTACCTGTACAGGTCAACCTGTACCTGTGGGGCGAGTGCATCAGCAGCCTGATGATGCCTTCAGACTTCCAGATACCCCCAAATTGCTGATGTATCTTTTCCCAGACCCCAACAACTTGAGGTCAAGTTTATCAAGAAATTAAATGGTCAAAAGTCAGGTGTGTGGGAGACACACCCACAAACCACCTCCGGTTCAGTTACATAAGCTCAAAGCCCCTCTCAGAGGACCTGGCATGCTACCGAGGATATCCCGCTCATATGGCAGAGCCTGGAAAACTACCTGTGACGTATTTGATATGCCAATAACAGTAACAACAATGTGCTCTTCATGTTCCTGGAGCGAGCAGACGTCATTGGGCTATGAGATGTGACAGGGATGAATGGAGATGTTACTGGCATCCACTCAAGCAATTGATGAGCAATAGGATGACAGTGACAGTGACAGTGAATGTATGACAAGAAGAGGAAAGGAAACAGAAAATATGACATCTTCTCAAGAGAAGAGAGCAGAATTCCAGATGGAGAGAACTCAGTAATGGGCATAGAGGAGGGGCAGCCTGTGAATGGAGACTGACTCCTGGGAAAAGTAAGAGTCCCTGGTGTTCTTTCTTTGGACACCAAAATAAAATTTTCGTTATCTAAAAATTTACTCTCTCTCTGGAATTCCTGTAAATAAATTTCCAAAGTATGATATGGTTATCTGAAGAGTTGGGGGAAGCATGGTAGCTTCAGGAAGGATAGAATTAACCTACTGAATGGGCTGACCCTGAGTTACAGGTGGTAGCTAGCTGTACTGTTGGACATTCCATGGGAACAAACTTAGAGAAGCGTTCCAGAGAAATAAGACTGAATCTGGTTACTGGTAGACAATGCAGAGTGATTCTCCAAATGGAGAAAAAGAGGAGCCCAGGAAGCATTTGTATTTCATAAAATACATAAATGAATTGCTAATGGTTCTGGACAATAGGAGCGTGATTTCCTATTTAAGCACATGTGCTCATATGTTATCAACTATCATTTTTGGATACGATTATAGCATTTCTAAGCTTAAAAATAAAATCACAGTGGTAGCCTATCACTAATGAAGGATTATTATACAAAAAAGTTTTTGGTGAGGGCTACTGCTTTATCAGTAACAATATTGTTGAGTTCCATTTGAATCATGATATATACATGAACTAAATTATAGTATTTAAGAAATTATAGATCAGATGAAAATAAGCCCACATTGAAAATGTAATCAAAGAATGTAAAGCAAACTAATTTGATAATAAAAAATAACCATCCTTCTTATATGGCCATTATAAGAAGAGTAGCAGAAAATTATGGTCAACCCAACATAATATTGTTGTAAACTGATAATAAAGGAAAAATTTTAGAAAGTGGAAAGAATGTCAAGTATCTATAACACATAAATGGAAACACTTTGCAAAGCCTTTAACAACTAGTAGAATATTCAGTGAGAATTTGGAGTTCTCATTAACTTCTAGAATAATTTAAATTTTTGTGAATTCCCCATTTTAGTAATTCTTAATAGCATCTCTAACAGCTAGGAATGTTTTGGACTGTGTGTTATAGAGAACTCTAGCTGACAGTGACTTTAAGCCATATAAATACTGTTCATGGAACAAAAGCCTGGTAGCATTTGCTTTGGGGATTAGATCAACAATTCCAAACTTTAGGATATTTGACTGATGTTTCTTTGATTTTCTTGATCTTTCTTACAACACCATGTATCATGTCCAAAGGCCTCAAAAGACAGGAAGTCAGGATATGGCCAAGTTGGTGGAAGAGAACTTTCACATGCCTGTCTGTTTTTATCCAAGAAGAAAAAAAAATCTTTCCGAAAAGTCCAGTCATGAGTCCTCCTCTTATATCACATTCTTTAGAACAGAGACTATTGGTCATGCCCTCTATTGTATTTCCCCTCCCCAGATTTTAGAGAAAGATATGGGCAAAGGAAGACGAAAGCTGGAGATGGCGGTTAGTTCATTAGTAACATTGACCATATTTTATTTTCATTCTTTTTTAAAAAAAATAATGTAGCAGTACTGCTATTTGTTCAGCCATTGATTAAGCTGATTGAATTTGGCATGAACTCCACATTACCCTTTTTTTTTTATAATTGTATCACTGTGAGATACAGTTACAAAGCTTTCATGTTTGAGCTTTAGCCATACAATGATGGAACACCCATTTCTGAACACCAGTGCACAGTTTCCACCACCCACATCCCAGTCCTCATCCTGCCTCTATGGCAGATAATTTCCCCAATACTATCTCTCTAATTTGGGGCACTATGTTCAGCTCGAAATTTCCCACATCATTCAAGTCTGCCTGCCAGGGGCAGATGCTAGATAATTTATTTTCCATTGCTCATTTTGAGTATCAGGAGAGTTCGCATGGCCATAACTGCAAATGTAAATTTTTAGATTGTAAATGATTGGGTTCCAGAGACATCCCTGTATGGCACTAATTCCATTTTGGGATTCAATTGGGAGTCTCTGGGCAGGACTGTTGGTGCGCTAAGATGGAGCCCAGAGACAAATTGTGGGCATGACAGCCAGTCTGCTGGGTGGGTGGGGACCAGGGAGGGATAGCCCAGGTCCTCTGATACCATGCGGCCTGGAGATTCAGTCTTGGAACCCGCACAACGGAGCCTTGCTTTTGGAAGCTCTTGGTCACTGGGATTCCATCTGGAGTAGGAGGGGAGACTGCACCTTCTCCATCTGGGGTGCCCCGCTGAAATTGGCTCGCTATGGAGCCTGGAGAGATTTCCAGCACTGTGGTCTCCTGAGGGACTCGCTGCTGTGTCTCTTGGCCAGGGCTGTAGGTGCACTAAGATGGTGCTTGGAGGCAAATTGTGGGTATGACAGCCAGAATTGACCATATTTTCTATGTTAAATATCCTTTACAGCCTCTACATTTTCTGTTTGTTTTGGGAACCATCCCCAGAAATGCTCAGGGCTCACTTTCAGCAGTGCTCAAGGAACCATATACGTTGCAATGGGTAGGCAAACACCTTAACCCCTGTAATATCTCTCCCTGTAATATCTCTGACACATACTGTCTTATTCACAGAATAAAGTCAAGATTTCTTGTCATGCGTAGAATTTTCATCAAGATATCTCTGCTTATCTCTTTAGTCTTTCTCTCTCCCTACCTACCTACTTCCTCAGGCAACCTGGATTCTTACCATCTTGGGCTAATTGCACTTCCTTCATTCAACATCCAGCCCTAAACTTCTATGTCTTTTTTAAAAATTTTAGTCAAACCCGGCGATGCTCAGGGGTTACTTCTGGCTCTGCACTCGGGAATCACTCCTGGCAGTGCTCAGGGGACCATATGGGATGCTGGGAATCGAACCCAGGGCTGCCGCGTGCAAGGCCAATGCCTTACCCACTGTGCTATTGCTCCAGCCCAATATGTCTTTATTTTTCTATTCATCCTCTAAAGGCAAAGTCTGTGAAAGATTTTCCAACCTTATCTACCATATTAGAAAAAGTTCTTCTCTCCTAAGTTCCCTCAAAGACTAGTATTCTGATATAACATCTCAGTACATTGTTATGTGTTTACTTGTTAATTTATCAATCTTCTTGTTGAACCCTAATGGAGAGAGATTTTTTATATGTATATTTTGTTCAGTACCTTACACAACGGAAAACATGTAATAATAACCCCATAAAAACTCTAACGAGTAAATAAATAAATGAATGATTATGAGATTCATGATGTTCTAGGTGTAAGTGAATACAGAACTTTTACATTATCATTGTCATCATTATCATCATCGTGGTTTGGGGGCCACACCTGATTGTACTCAGGGCTTACTCCTGGTTTAGCATTTAAGGATAACTGGTGGTAGTGCTCGGAGGACCATATGGGGTCCTGGGAATCGAACCAGAGTCAGAGGGGGATGCAAGGCAAGTACTTCACTTCCTGTACAACCTATCTGGCCCACTGTTTTCTTCCTTGTTTCTTTTTTCCTTTCGCAATCCTTCACATTTCCCCGTTAGGCTTGTCTTAACAGGCAGCCAGGAACTGTGAGCTTGCTGCTTTGCTGGTGTTGCTAGGTTCCTTGTTAGGTTTCTTCCTAAGCCTCAGGCTCAGCCTGACACCTTGCTGCCATTTCCTCCTGTCTGTGCGTTTGCAGAGGGTCCCTTTGTGCTGCTTCAGTATTCTGCCCCAGCAAGCCTCAGGACGGTCCTGCCACCAAAGTCAGTCAACCTCCTGGCTCAATACTTTATAACTAATTTTGTAGTTCTTATTTTTCTCATTATCTTCTCTAATGGGAGAGAATGTTAATCTCAATGAGAAAATACTTTATTATAGTAGGATAAATAGAAAATAGGTAAACAGGTAGCACAGAGTTAAGGCACTCGCCTTGCATGTGACCCACCTAGGACTAAATTCATCCTCTAAAGACACAATCTTTAGAGATAATTTTATTGTTTTTTGAAATCATTTTAGGAATATAGGGTTCCCCTAGCACCACCAGGAGTGATCCCTGAGCACTGCCATAACTGAGTGTGGCCCCCAACACCCCCCCCCGCCTCCGCCCCCATCAAGAAAATAGTTTCTAAGATTCTCTAGGTGACTTATGCCTGAGATTAATGGGGAAAAGGGTATATAGCAGCAGGAGACCTTTCACTGCTTTCTGTCTGTAACTTTTTGTTTTTAGTATTCTGTATACAAGAGGAAAGCAATGCTACTATTCCAAATTTTTCTCACTATCAATTAAATACTGGTTTTAATACTGGTTTCTTTTCTTCTTATTTTTCTTCTTTATTTCTGTTTTGTTTTGGATATGCCCAGTGGTGCTTAGGGCTGACATTTGGCTCTGTGGTCAGGGCTCACTCCTGGCAAAGCTCAAGGGACCATATCCTGTGCTGAGGATCAATCCAGAATCAGCCATATGCTGTACGATCTCTCTGACCTCTAAATACAGATTTCTCCAGGTTTCTGATGTAATCTATCCTACATAGCATGAAGGTATGGCTTAGTTTCTAGGTGTGTAAACAGGGTTAAAAGGCTTAAGAACAAATGGAAAGATACGTGAATGGACACGGTAACGCACAGCGTCAGGTTGCCAAAGTAGAAGCTTTCCTGCTATGGCCAGCGTTTTTAATAACGTGAATTTAATATGATTGATTAATTAAGAAACACAATTTCTATTTTCTAGATTGCATTGGCTATAATTGAATTGAGATGGCAATTAGCATCAAACTGAGACAAAACTGCTGTCCATTTGCAGCCAGCTTTGTTGAAATGGCTAGGTGATGAGACCAGAGATGAACTGGATGATAGAAATGTATCTTTAAGTCAGCCCTGTGCTGGTGGTAGTCATTCTGGTGGTGATTGGGGGAAAAAAAGCAATTAGTTTTGCAGTGAAATGAAGTGGTCCTCTGAAGCCATGGCAGAGATTTTAGTTATCAATATAATTGGTATGCGTGAGAGATTAACTGGCAATTAGGAGTGAAACCCAAAGATGCCAAACTCTGAAATGCACTGAAAAGATCTACACCAAAAGAAATCTTCTTGCACGAAATTTAGAATTCCAAAAGTTCTAAATTTAGGGCAAATTTCAGCAATAGACATGGCTTTACTAATAGACATGCTTTACTAAAAAGTAAAGTAAGGTACTGGGTTTTTAGCAGTACATAAAACTCTGGAAGGAAAGCCTTTATTGTTGACATTAAGAAATCTGAAACTCTATAGCCTTCTAAAGTTTATCCCTGAAACTTTAAAAATAAGTTATTTGTTAATTATGGTATAAGAAGTTTCTGAACAAGGCATCTAGCTACCTCTCTTAGTGGTAAAGACAATACAGGAAGACATACTTCCCAGAATGTGAATATCATATTTCCTTCACCAGAGAGGGCTGGAGTGATAGCACAGCGGTAGAGCGTTTGCTTTGCGCACAGCTGGCCTCCCTGAGCCGGGTTTGATTCCTCCGCCCCTCTGGGAGAGCCCGGCAAGCTACCGAGAGTATCTCGCCCGCACAGCAAAGATATATTCAATATGCCAAACACAGTGACAACAAGTCTCATGATGGAGACGTTACTGGGCCCGCTCAAGCAAATAGATGAACAATGGGAGGACCGTGACTGTTACCTTCCGCCAGAATGGGCTATACTGTTGTCTCTGTTTAGGCCAGTTTCTCATTCCTAAGAAACCATTCTTGTATAAGAAAACCAAATGTTGGCCAATTTTTATGTCTTTCATGTCTAATAAATAAAAATAGGGAACTATCTTCAATTGCCTTCGCTTTCGGATAAAATTTAGCCTAGTACAGCTATTGTCTGTGTCCTTTTGTAAATGAAAAACAAAAAAAAACCTCCTCCTAATAATGAAAAGTCAATGCTTGGTCTCATTGTCCAATGAGAAAGTTAAATTGTCTTTCTCTAGTTACTGCTAAGATTTTTTACCATGATTCTTAAGTTTGCTTTATGCTAAGAATGAATTTGTCTTTTAATAATCTTAGAATAATATATACATACTGCTTTTGTCTGAATTCTCATGTTTTCACTCACTTATTGAAATCTTGGAACTACTTTCTCTTCACACTCAGAACTTTATTCTGTCTTCTTTTAACTTTTATATTTTCTACTTTTTTTAATTCTCTGTGCTGTATTCTAGGTAATCTCTAGAGATGGAGTTTTCATTTCATTTCTCTTCAATTATTTTAGAGATGCATAATTTAAAGAATTTTTCATATAACAATTATCTAAATAATTGAGTATTTATTCATATAATTATTTAAGTAATCATTTAATTTAATAATTATTTATCAAGTCTACTGGGTACTGTTTAAATAACTCCTTTATAATTTTTTCTTCTTTATTTTCTTTTAATCGTTGCAATGACAGGCACACACACTAGATTGTGGCACTCGAATACTTAGAGACAGTGCTCACTGGAGGTTACGCATTTTAATTATGCTCAGACACTTTTGGTTGTGTCACACAAATGATCACACACCATGTTCTGCTGGAGGTTAAACTCAGTGCCCAGTGTCTGCAAGGCCAGGTGTTCTACTACTGAGTCATCTCTGAGCCCCTTAATGCTTTTTGTCAGCTTTCAGCTTAAATAATCTGTTCTTTAACAAATTTGCAGTCTGTCTCTTTAAACATACAATATATGTCTATGTTAAAATTTCCTTTGGATTGCTTTAGTGTCATAGCTGTGAAATCTCCACTTTGTTGGGACTGAGAGTTTTCTTGTTTGCCACTAAATTTTCTCATATAGATACTGCTTAAGAATTTTCTTTGCTCTCTCTTCTTTCTTTCCTGGGAAGCATCCCTCTGGGATAGTTTTACATGGTCTCTGCTGAGGTTCTAAAGCAACAATATTTTAGTTTGAAGTTTCTGCATAAAGTCGGCAGTTTTACATCATCCCTAGGTAGATAGTTGTCTCTGGTTTCACATACAAGGCCCATTGGCTCATGACTGGACAAATTTTATTGGTCTCTTTATTTAGGAATGAAGTTCTTGCTCTGAAAAAGGTCTGTATTTTGAATTCTGTCACCACAAAATATTTAAGTCCTAATCATGGTATCCTGGTACCTAAGCGACAGTGCAGCCTCAGCATCTTTTTACTATGAAATTTTAAATTCCTTCTTCAAAAAATAATTTAAAGTAAGTAACCAGGACTTTCTTTCTAGTGCTGGGCTCAGTTGCAAAACAATACAAAGAAAGTTAAGATGTTTTATTAAAATTTCTATTTTTCCAGGGATAAAGATGTCTCACTATCTGCCTACCATATGAATTGAAAGTCATTCCAGATTTTTTATATCTTTATCCTCAAAGTGAAAGACATAAGGTGTTTTAAAACAACCATTGACTTCTTATATAATACACTTATTATTCTTTTCTGGTCACATTGAACCTTGCATAAAGCAGTTTTAAGTAAATATAATGGAAAACACACAGAGTAAGAAACTATCGCTGTTTTTGGTAGTGTGTCAATTTGCTGCCCCCATGCCTGGCTATCCTCATCGGGGCCCCTTGGAGGGGGGCGGGTTGAGTTTCCCTCCCTGCCCAAGCAGAGCCCTGGCAGCCAAAGACCTCTGGAACAAGCCACAGCCATGCTTAAGACCACTCTCCACACATTCGGATGAGCCTCACGCATGAAGAAACTGGCAGAGGAGCCCCAGCATGCAGGACTGGGGGCTAAGATTTCTAAGCCTGCTCTGATTGGGACTGGGTTCCTCAACCCACATCCCCCATCTTCTAGTAGGTAGGCATTACACCCACCAATTGCCCCTGGCACGGTGTTATCCCATTAACAACCAAAACCCAGAGACTATAAAACCTAGCTCCCGGAAGCTCGCAGCCCTCTTATTATCTAGTTCTTACTCTTGGAGAATCTGGCAGGCTACAGAGAGTATCCTGCCTGCACAGCAGCATCTGGCAAACTCCCCGTGGAGTATTCGATATGCTAAAACCCAGTAACAATGATGAGTCTCATTTCCCTGACCCTGAAAGAGCCTCAAACGTGGCACCTTCTAAAATCTCAGGGCTAGGGCGAAGGAGATGTTACTGGTGCCTGCTTGAGGAAATTGATAAACAACGGGATGACAGTGATACAGTGATACAGTGAGTCAGTTTGCTTACTCATTCCATAGTGGAACTTTTCTCCACTTGTCTCTCACTTCTATTGCTTTGAGAACTTGAATCTCGATAGTTCTGTGATTAATGAAGGCATCTTGGGCTTTGGTCTCAGCAGACTCTGAGTTTAATTTTGTCCCTTTCAATGTCTGCAGATGAATTAATTAATTATTTTGGTTTGGTGGCCCAACCGGGCTGTGCTGAGTGATCACTCCTGGCAAGGCTCAAGGGACCATCTGGGTGCTGGGATTGAGCCTGGGTCAGCAAGTACCCTCCCTGTTGCACATCATTCCTGTCCCTCTGCTTTCAAATTTTAAAGTCACATTGAAGACTCTCAAATAATCATTTTAAAGGGGAAAAATGAGTACATAAATGAATTTTTTCAAACTCTTTTAAGTAAAATCTGTGTAATAATAGAAATCACTGTGAGGGAATTAAGACCATTCATGTGAAGAATCCAGCAGTGTTTGGAACAGATACAACTCTGTGTTTACTCATCAAGAAGGAGGCCAATAAACACTAGTCGTGCCATAGACTTACTTGAAATTCACATCTCAAGATGAGGACATAGAAGAATGTAAGCAATTACATTGTTTTTGCTTTTTCTTTTGTTTCCCCAAACAGTTTGGCATCCAGAGCTTCTTTTGAAAAAACCTTTATAGACAGGTTCCTGCACATAAATGGTAATCTGAGCCCAATTTGAACTTATAGTTCTACTACTTCCTTCCAGACTAAATTTCTTGGGAAAAAATTCTGACAGTTTAATATATCACTAACAATGGAATGGTTTATCTCCAGTTAAGTATTTATTACATTAATAGAAAAGCTAAATCAAGAAAATAGAAGATAAATAGAGGTCAAGCCTCTGTGCACTACTAGAAATACCATATAATATTACTCTAAAAGAAAAAAGATTCCTGTGATTTAATAGATATTAAAAACAAAGGGAAAACAAAAACAGATTTCCTTGGGTTAATTCTAATTTTCACTGATTACTTCTTTAAAGGGAATTAAAATATCTTAAAGAAATTAGATTATCATATAGTTTATTCTATTATATTCAACCATAGTTTTTTTTTATGTACTGCAAGTTTTAGAATCCTGTTGTAGTTCACTGTTTGATAATACAGAAAGTTACAGTGCCATCTTGTGATATAGGTTCAGAACTGCACTGATCGACAGAAAAAATTGGATTTGGTGAAGAAAGGGATTCAGAGCTAAAGAATTAGTTATACTAGAGATTAACTTAATATTTAAGTTAATTTATCTAGATTTAATGTTAAGAAAATGCAATCTATGTAAACTTGTAACCTGCCTAGATTTTTTCTACAGCAGAGTAATAGTCAGAAAGAAAAGCTTAACATTGCATAGAAACCGTACAAGAGTAATTACTAAATTTCAGAACATTTTTAAGAGGAGAAAGAAGAGGAATAAATTATGCCTTGTGTTCTGAATTACAAATATGTGTATGTGATTCAACCAAATGTGTTGCTAAACACAATTGAGAGGCGAGGGGATTATTCCCAACACTAGATTAACATCTGAATGTTGCATGCCACAATCTTTGCAAGGCAAAACTTACACAAACCTACACAACTCTCTAGCTGTCATAGAAAAAGAACCCAAGGAGCAGACAGTTTTTAGTAATTTACAAAAAAGGGTTATTTGGTATGAATGAAAATGACTCGTGAATATTCACTTTACTTTGATAGAGGAAACGCAGGAAGCATTTGTTCTATGTTCACTGTAGAGCACAGACAGCTAAGTTGGAGCCACTTTGGATGATCAGATGGAATAGACAAAAGCTGCTACTTGCCCACTGATTCAGAGAGCCCCATGCTTGCGGACTAATCTGAGCGCACCCCATGAACAAGAGTGTTGAAACAGCCGCACGTGGTCATCAGGAGGCTGCAGAGATCTGTCAAAAGCACACACCTGGGAAAGGGATTTGCAATTGAGGTTTGATAGGGGGCCACATGGGAAGAATAAAGAAAGATTATTTTTGTTAAGATGGGCCAAAGAGAAAAATAAAATGAACAGAATCCGAGAAGCAGCCATGGTTGGTGGTAGGAGGTGATTAGGTCATGTGAAGGGATGGTAATAGCACTTGAAATAGAAACTCTTTTTTTCTGGCATCATTTTGTTAGCAAAAGAAGATAGCTTCAGGGAAGTAAGCTGAACAAAATACCAAAGGCAAGGGGTTGGGGATGATGAGGGAATAATAATGAAAGTTTTCATTTATGAAAAAAACCACATTCCCTTCTGTTCTTGCTACTATCATCAATATTTTGAAATCCGTCACTTATCTAAAGGTCCGTGGGAGTTGTCAGCTAAATCATTTCAGCGCCTCTGCTCCCTCCTATGCATTTAAGGAAGTGGTCATGCACATGTGAAGAAGCATGAAAGTGAAGAAATTTTATTCCTAAAATTGTGCATTGAATTTTCTTGCCTTCATGGATTTAACTTAGATCCTTTAATGCTATAATAATTTGGTTTCATATTGAATGTCCTTTGGGCTTTCATTGTCTTTTTTTTTTTCAAAGAAAGAAGTTTTCTACGAGTTCAAAATAATCCTTCTGGTGAAAAGGCAATTCAATTATAGTAGCAGCATAAAAGGAACCCAACATGACACAATTCTCTAGCGAGATAAGGTTTGCTGATAAACCCAGACGATTTTATAAAACCCAAATTTATATTTGCATTTCAAGACACTTGACTGAAAGGCCTGATCAGAACATAAAGCACTGAATAAAAGTGACTCCTTATCTATCAAGGCAGAGTCACAAGTTCTGGCACAGCCGTCTACCATGTTTGAAAGCAAGTTTGTTAGATTACAGATCTCTCATTGTTCCATTCTCTGATACTTAACTGCTGACAGGATAGTCCAACTGTGGCTCATCTGCTAACAAAAATATAACCTGAAATACTGTCTCAATTATATTCAGCCTAGAAATATGAGGTGAAATGAATACCTATGTCATAGGCTTTCTATAAGGTGTTCTATTGCTAGACATATTTTAAGATCTCCACAAGAGTGAACTAATTAGCTTGATTATGTACAAAAAAATCTTCAAATAATGAAAATTTATAACATGTATATATTTATACACTATTAGTGTTCCTGAAGATGAGATCATAAAATTCTGCAATGTATGAGATCATAGAATTTGGCATTATATGCCCGGAAAATTGAATTTCCTGAGGAGTGATTGATGACCATGGATACAAAGTCAGCAGCCAGAATGAGGGAATTCTGTAAAGGTTTCAATGGAACAAAGGAGGAGTATTAGAGAGGAAGCTGCACAAATATGTTTTTGTAGACCTGAGAGAAGAGTGAGTAGGTGGTTAGCAAATATTTAGAGCAGGAGTAGACACGGGTTTTTATAGTAGTGTCAGAAATGCTGAAGTGAATCAGAAACAGCTAGGGAATGGGCTGGGGAGGCAGCACAAAGCAGAAAAGCTTGGCGGTATTCCCCTTCCTTCTCATTTGCTCACAAATTTGTATAGCATCTCTATATCTGTATTGCTTGCTAAGAGATACAGGAACAAGGACTGAGGTTGCCAGTGCAGAGAGGGTCTGGGGAGATGAAATGGTAAAGGGGTTCAATAACCAGTGCTGGAGGGGTGTGGGCACTTTGGTGATGAGCTTGGTCTTGTAGAGGCAGGAAAAAGCATTCCTGGAACATCCAATGATGTAGACCAATGTTGCCTCCATTTTTTTTAAGTTTGTATTTTGTTTTTATTTAGACACTGATTCACAAAGTTGTTGGCAATAGAATTTTAGGCTTTTAGTTCCCAGTTTTAATCCCACCTCCAGTAACTCCAGTTTCCCTCCCTGCCCCCAACCTGTTTCTATAACGGGCATATTTTTAAGTTTAATTATTTACTTTGGTTATACTTGAGTGGTTTAGGTATATAAATAAAACTCACCATTATATCAGAGGTGAGCCCAATACCCCTGCCTCTGCCTCTATATCACTTCCACATCACCCCTTCTCACTTCTCACTTCCATTTCTCTTTCCCTGGCATTTTCTTCTCTGTAATCTATGGCAAATGTGTTTTTGTATGGAAAAGATAATTATAGGACTAGCAAGATAGTACAGTGGGAAAGGCATTTACCTTGCATGCTGCAGCCCTGGGTTCAATCCCTGTGTTGCCTCCATTTTTAAAAAAATGAAAAATATTTACTGCTTGAATTAAACTGCTTATATTGCCATCATTCTCATTCAAAATCTGGCACAGGAGCTATCTGCCTGGAAGCTTTTAGAAATGGAGAATTTCAAGAACTTTGAAAAACATTCTAGTTGAAGTTACTTGGTTGCAATAGCGTTAGTGTTTATGATTTTGTTGTACAAAGTTATTTCTCCATTACCACCAACAAAATTCCAAAGACCCTCCACCCACTGTCCCGTGTCACTTCTAGTTTGACTCTTCTTGTCTCCCCTCCACCCCCATTACTTGGAAATTTCTGTTCTGCTGTCAAAACCCCAAGACTTAATCATTAGAAACTGTCTATTCTCCTGCTGCTGTCTCTCCTGGTTTTTTTTATTTATTTTTTTTTTTATTAGTGAAACACCATGAGCTACATTTATAGACTTACAAATTTTTGTGCTTGGGTTTCAGTTATACAATAATCAAGTACCCATCCCTCCACCAGCGCCCATTCTTCTGTTTTTGTTTTTAAGATGTAGGCAAATCTCCAAGGTGGAGAATGTTTATGTGTGTGTGTGTGTGTGTATGTGTGTGTGTGTGTGTGTGTGTGTGAGAGAGAGAGAGAGAGAGAGAGAGAGAGATCTCACATCCACACATCTCAGGTTCATTGAAATGCAGAATAATCTCCAAGACTCCAAGACAGAGAATGCTCTGAAGAGAGAGAAACAGAGAAAGCTGAGAGAATATATATCAAGTTGAGATGCAGATAAATCTCCAAAACAGAGAATGTACCTTTTGTTTGTTTGTTTGTTTGGGGTCAATTTGGGCCATTGCTACTGCCATGCAAACTCCATAACCCAGAGGATTTGCATCATTTTTCTCTTTTTGGTTTACCAGGAATTAAACCTAAACTCTGACTCATGGCAGGAATCCTACGACTGAGCTACAATTCCGTCTTTACTTAGGTGTAGTCTTAACCTGCATTTTAAACAAGACGTCCAGGTGTTTCCTATGCAAGTTATATTTAAGAAGCATCACTTTCTTCAAAGTCTGATTTTTTATCTAGTGCCTACCACTTCACCAATGCTTAATGAAAATTTGTTAAATAATTTAATATAAATTATTAAATTCATTTGAATTCCTGAGGCCACCAAATCAAGCTTTAGGTTGTTAGAGGTGGGAGGGAGGAGTAATTTTAACCCCTTTAATTTTAATTTGCCTAGAGCTAAACTTCTACTGTGTTATAGAAATGAAAAATCATCTGATCTGGCCAAAGAGTAGAAATAAGTTTCTGAAAAAGAAAACTGAATGGTTAATGGTTAGGGAGATAGCTCAGCAGTTAGGACCACATGCTTTCATGTGCTGGGACTGACACCACAAGGTCCCCACCACAGCAGCCCCATTGGGTGTAGCACTGGAGGTCCCAAGGGCTGCTTTGGGGGCCTCAGTGGCCCTTATTTCTGCAGGGCCTGAACTACTCTACATCCTTGAATGGAACCATAAGCTCTGATTGGTTGAGGTTGAGGGTGATCCCAAAGCCCCCTGGGAACTTCTTGGGAATTCCCTGCTTAAGCAGAAAGGGGAAATGGAGTTAGTATACAGATACACATTGTGAAAGTGGCATAGGAAATATCCCAGAAAGACCTAAGGAATATAGTTCCTATCTAGTGGGAATGTTAGGAGACTGTGTGTGATGAGGGCAAGTCTGGCACAGGATACTTTCCCTTACCTTTAATTCTAAGGTATCTTTAGTTAGAGAATTTTCTTAGGTCTTTTAAGGGATTAAAATTTCAAAAGGAAAAATGGGAGACAAAAAGGTAAATGAAAAATAGACGTTGGATCTTCTGTTCCTTCTTTATAAGAGGTGTACTGAAATTGTCACACCAACAAGCAAAACATGTACTTAATAACTGCATTTAGACATGACTATAACTCGTTGAAAATATTAATAGCTATTTTATTTTTTTTTAAATGAGTCACTGTGAAATACAGTTACAAAGCTGTTCACAATCAGGTTGCAGTCATACATGATCCAACACCCATCCCCCCCACCAGTATCCATTTCCCACCACCAATGACCTCAATTTTCCTCCTGCCACCCTACCTGCCCCAGATTGCTTCTGTGGAAGGCATTTCCCCCCTCCCACCCCCTGTTTTTGTAATTCTGGGCACTATGGTCTGCAACACTGATACTGAGAAGTTATCATGTTTGTTCCTTTACCTACTTTCAGCACACAGTTCTATCCAGAGTAATCATTTCCAACTATCTTTGTCATAATGGTTCCTTCTCTCTGAGAGCTATTTTAAAGAGTTCACTCAAGATATAACTTGAGTTATTAAATATTAATTTTCTAGACTTTAAAAATAGTATCTCAGTTTTATTTTACTTTTTTTTTTTGCTTTTTGGGTCACATTTGGTGATGCACAGGGGTTAGTCCTGGCTCTGCACTAAGGAATTACCCCTGCCGGTGCTCAGGGGACCATATGGGATGCTGGGAATCGAACCCAGGTCCGCCGCATGCAAGGCAAAAATGCCCTACCCGCTGTGCTACTGCTCAAGCCCCTTATTTTACTTTTTTGTTTGTTTTGGCCTGACTTACTCCTGGCTCTGTGTTCAGATATCACTCTTGATGAGATTGGGGTATCAAATGGAGTGCCGGGATCAAATCTGGCACTCATTCAAGGTCAGCACCTTACCCTCTGTACTATCTCTCTGGCTCATATTTTACCTTTGAATAAGCAGAATTATCTTTCATACTTTCCTTTTGCATGTAATCTACCCCTAATTCTTATTTAATCTGACCTCAAAATCTGTGTAGCATTAATTTCTCTATATTCCCAAAGCCACTCCTCTGATGTAGGTTCCTGAAATAGTCTTCTAACTGGAAATTTGCTATCAAGGTTGGAACATTGGAGTTGGATGAAACTGGGCTTGAATTTTTGCTCTATCCCTTGTTACAGGCACAACCGTAAATTATGCAACCTTTCTGCATTTCATAATTTAAAAATGGCAATAATAGTGGCGTTTTCCTCACAGGATCATATAGAAAATAGTGCTAGTGAGTAAATTAAATATGTGTTTATGGTTAAGATTCAGGCTCTATGCTGCTTGGGTAAACATTCTGCTACCTTCTGATTCTGTCCTGGGCCAAATTTGATCACTTATCTATGTGTGGTAGTTCTTACCTCACATCAAATTGATAAGCATTGAATGACAATGTGCTTCAGAGGAACAGCATATTATAAACACTACACATATTTTCCTTAATTTATGTCCTTCACAAAGCTCCTGTCAGCATGAGTTGGAAGATGATCACAAACAGGAAACCTGACCTCTAGTGGCTCAATCTAACATCCACACTGTTTACTTAACTGAACAACAGGGAGTAGATCAGGCCAAGAACTGATTCAACAGCTCAATCGTGTCATCAGACTGAGGCTTCCTGAACTGTGCCATTTAATCATCCTTGGTGTCTGAGAGAAATCTTTCCTTTGGACCTGAGATTGGTGCTGCGGATCTGAAAACATCTTTAGACACAGAATTCTCAGCAGGATCTCGATAAGAGGAACCAGGTGGAAGAGATAGCACAATAATTTACTCCCTTATGATTTTTTTCTTTAGTAGTTTTTTTTTTTCATTTTCAAGAAGTACCTAGCAGATAAACCTTACTGTCCATTTCTTAAACTTGTATTACATTGTCAGAACTGGTGGCCATCACCCATTTAAAGCAAGGCAGACAAAGGAAAAAATGTTATGGGGAGGCAATTTACAGAGTCTGCCACACTTTTACCCTGTCATTTCTTACCTGGCTTCAAAACCCTTTTCTAGCACCTCATTGCCTGCCAAAAAAATTTAGCTGTCCTTGTTAGGTGCAAAGAATTCTCCATGGTATAATCCTTCAATTTTCTCCATGCTCTTAGGGCTCCTCTGTAAAGCTATCCTGGTGCTACGCCAGCCTACCAGCCATTATCCACACCTTTTTACACTTTGTGTCCTCATTTCTCTGTGTTAAAATCAGTTCACTGTAATATAATTGACATAAAAAACTATGTTGTATTAGAGATACAGCATAATAATTTGATATTTTTATGTAATGCAAAACAATACCCACAATAAGTGTGTTTAACATTTACTACCTCACATAGTTACAAATTTTTGCCTTGTAATAAGAATTTTTAAGATTTATTCTTAGCAGTTTTTATTATACAATAGAATATTGACTGTCATCACTATATTAACTCCATCCCTCTATTATACATGGCATCCCCAAGACATAAGAAAGCTTGGACCTTTTGCTCCCTGATTTCCAATTGTACCACTAACTCCCTGCATCTAAGAATTACCAGTCTGTTCTCAGTGAATTGGGGAGTTGTTTTGTTCTTGTTTTTAAATTCCACATATAAATGAGATGAGACATGCAGGGGCCAGCGTTCAATCCCCAGCCTTGGACAGTCCCCAGAGCACCATCTACAGTCACCTCCAAGCACAGAGTTAATTAGTCTCCCTGAGCCCCACTAGATGTTTCCCCCACCAAAATAAGCCTGTTTGTGTAATAAATCCTCTGAATCATCATCTCTCTTCTCTAAATTTATTCCCCCAAACAAAACTGTGTTTTAATGCAAATTAAGTTATCTGTCTTAACCTTTTTCATTTCACCTTGTTCTATAGTCTTTAGTTCACTCAGTAACAACAAATACTTTTACTAATCGATCATGTATTGTTTGTATATATCAATGCCGTAACAATATTTTTTACTTCGCCTAATGTCTGATGGCTTAAACATGGAGTGATTTTAATTATTTCCCTCAACAAATTTGGTAGCTATTTACATGTGTGTGTGGCAAATTAATGATTTCAGACAATAGGACTGGTATTTCTGAAATTCTCCTGTCCCTTCCCTCATGGCTACTTTTATGACTGCAGCAACTCCAGACATCACATATTCACTAAACCTAATAAAAGAATAGCTAACCTTCACATTGTATCTCAGTGGATGAATCAGATTACATGTGTCTGCCTCGGCCACTAGTCTCCTAATATCAAAAATTTCCCAGGCCTTGGGTTTGATCTTTGGTACCAAAGGCATGCGGGTCCCGGGGCTGAGATCTCCAAGCCTGCTTGGATCGGGGCTGAGCATCGTCCACCCAGATCCTCCACCTTCCAGTAGGCAGGGGGCACATCCACCAAATAGGTCCCTGGTGCTGTGTAATCCCATCAACAGCCAAGATCCAGAGACTATAAAACCCAGTTCCCGGAAGCCTGCAGCCACATTTGCGGCTGCACAACATTTTATTATCTCATTCTTACTTTGGACAAACCCAAACCAGCAGGCTACCGAATGTAACCTGCCCACACGGCAGATCCTGGCAAACTCCCCGTGGTGTACCCAATATGCCAAATACCAGTAACAATGATGGGTCTCATTCTCCTAATCCTGAAAGAGCCTTGAATATGGCACTTTTTAAAAATCTCAGGGCTAGGAAGAAGGAGATGTTACTGGGGCCTGCTCGAGGCAATCGATGAACAACAGGACGGTCATGATCGTGATCGTGATGGTTCCTCTGAGCAGAGAGCTGGGATTATGCACCAAGCACTGCAGGATTTGACCAAACATCCCCCTCTTTCCCCACATTTAGACTCAAATTGATAAGAAACAAAAAGAGTCAAGAAGGGAGAGGAGAAAGTGTGGTGAGAAGGAGAGCACCAGAGCAACAGTAAGAAAAAGAGCAGAAAAGTCTTATTTAGAAAATGACAAAGGTATATGTTATCTCTACATTAGCTGAACATTTTTCAAGCTATTTTTTGATGCTTCCAAAAAGAGATTGTTTTCTCAGAGCAGTTCTATTTTGAGACCCACCAACCAAATGCAGAAAAGTAAATTTATGAATATTGTCTTGATGATGTCATAGGGGATTTGGGGACACTTATTTTTATGCTGTGTTCGCATGTTTAAAAAGGAGTGTTCTGTGCTCCTCATGAAATAGGAGTTAAAGTGAACAATCATAGTAAGAAAAGATGTATTTTTTAAAAAATTCCTCAGTCATCACCATCTCCGAGGCCATTTTCTGATCGCCTATGTTATCCAGCCACGGTCAACACCACCGTTTCCTTCACCACCCCTGGCAATGCTAAGCATTTGTGTGGCGCCTCCTTTAAGTTGTTTGCAGACAAATTCCAAAGACAGCAGAAAATGTTTATGCTCTGAGCCCTGGAGAGAAAGGATTTGGTTACAACATTTCTTGCTTTCACAGAATTATCCCAGGATGTATGTGCCAGGTGCTGACTTATCTCACCAGAAGAGCAGAAGCAGCACGTCAATCTATAGGAAGAAATCTGATGAGATTTCTGTTGAGATTTCATCCTAAAGCATATGGACCCAAGAATCTTGTCCATAGCAAGTGCTGGGCCAAACACAAATGGCTGCCAGGTTTTCATCGCACTGCTGAGATGGAGTAGACGGTATGGTAAGCATGTAGTTCTTGGCAAGGTGAAAAACAGCATGAATATTATAAAGCTACAGAGCACTCTGGACCCAGGAATGGCAGGACTGCAAAAAGATAGTGCTCTCTAACTTTGGACACATCTCATGACTTGTCTTTTAACCAGCCCAGCCCATCCCCTGTAGAAGAGTGCCCGTTCACCCCCATGTGCTGGTAACATCTATAACCCTCATGTTTTCCCTGCAATTCTTTGGGCTCTCCCTGAAGTTCATTGTTTCCTATCACACTCCAAGTGGAGCTAAAGTGAAGAGTTTACGATTATGAAATAGTCAATAAATAATACATATGTCAGTAAAGAAAAAAAATTTCCCCAAACCTGAGTGAACTAAATTTAAATTCCACTAGTAAGAATGAAGGGAAGGAAAATGTTTTGAGTCACCATAAGAACTGCATCCTGGGGCTGGAGCTATAGCACAGTGGGTAGGGCATTTGCCTTGCACGTGGCCAACCCATTTGATTTTCAGCATCCCATATGGTCCCCTGAGCACTCACTGTCAGTAGTAATTCCTGAGTGCAAAGTCAGGAGTAACCCCTGTGCATTGCTGGGTGTGACCCAAAAAGCAAAAATCAAATAAACAAAAAACAAAAAAAACCCCCTGCATCCTGATGAGTAAGATAGAGCTGAGTAAGAGGCATAGTTCTTATCCCGATGAAGTCGATCATTAAGAAGAGGAAAAGATACTAATGAAGTGATAAGAAAGCAAGTATCTTGTGAAATAGATTGATGACTGCTTAAGTGAGAAATTTTCTGCAAAGATCCTTCACGGAGGTGACATTTAAACTGCACAGGCTAAATAAAGCAAATGAATTAACCATATGTGGAACAGAAAGGAACGTGTGTATATTAATCTTGTCTTTTAAAGTTTTCTGCATCTTATGATGTTTTGACATTTGGGGGTTTCACAGACCCAGAGACAGGTACCCTTTCTGGGATTTGTCAATTCCACTAGCAAAGGGAACTTTAGAGAGAACTGGGAGCAAGCCTTTTATATGCAAATCAACCAAACTGAATCAATACTTCCAAGTATCCTTTTCATCTAGTTATTGTATGTCAAAGATCTATTTCCTTTGTCCTAAATTATCTCAAGAAAAGGGACCAGGCAAATAGGGACCACACCTATAACACAAAGTCAGCCAGAATAACAGATGATAACCAATCCTGAACAATTTACTCCTCCCTTTCTTGTCTTCTTATGGAAAACTCAATAAAGAATTTGTTTCCTATTTCCCCTTCATTTCTGCCTTCAGTTACATAATCAAAACCTGGCACATCTTCATTGACTCTACATGGTGTGGTGTGTGCCACCATATCTCTGGAATATAACTTGCAAAAGTCTTTCAATGACATTAGCTTCTCCATACTGTCACACCATTACCTTCATAAATGAAGATCAAAACACAAAATAGTGTGGACGGAGGTGTGAAGTTTCTCAGTGAGTACTGGAGAAATTCAAAGAAAGTGAACTTCTTACTAGGTGACTTATAAGACTGGAGAGTGGTTTAAACTCCTAACTGGTCACTGAACCCATTCTCTTCACTTTATGCAAGATGAGAACAGAGTGAGTAAATGAAACCCGGTTGTATTTTATTTTCCAGGTTCCCTTTACTTTTCAGGCCAAGTGAAGATTAAGCAGAATGCTCTAGAATACTTTAATATTCTAGTAAATAATAGTTTAGTAAAATAATCACTCTCACTGTATCACTGTAATCCCATTGTTCATCAATTTGCTCCAGTGGGCACCAGTAATGCTCTCCATTCGTCCCAGCCGTGAGATTTTAGCAGCCCCTCTTAACTTGTCCTTCCCAACGCTGCCATATTGGAGGCTCTTTCAGGGTCAGGGGAATGAGGCCCGTTATTCTTACTGTTTTTGGCATATCGAATATGGCATGGGGAGCTTTCCAGGCTCTGCTATGCGGGTGGGATACCCTTAGTTGTTTGCCATCTCTGAGGGGGTGGAGGCTCTAGGAAAAACTACATTGCTCTCTTCCAGGAGCTTTGCTTTATAGTCTCTGGATCTTGCCCATTGATGAGATTACATGGTGCCGGGGGCAGTTTGTGAGGTGTGACTGCCAAGCTACTGGAAAACGGGGGATCTGGGTTGAGGAAGCCCAGTCCCGATCTGAGCAGGCTTGGAAATCTCAGTCCCGGATCCCATATACCTGGGTTATTATATCATAATATAATAGTATTCACGGTCACGGTCCTCCCGTTGTTCATTGATTTGCTCAGGCAGGCCCAGTAACATCTCCATCATGAGACTTGTTGTTATTGTGTTTGGCATATCAAATACATCACGGGTAGCTTGCCAGGCTTTGCTGTACGTCTGAGATACTCTTGGTAGCTTGCTGGGCTCTCCAAGAGGGGCAGAGGAATCGAACTCGGTCGGCCATGTTGGCTGTGTGCATGCAAGGCAAATGCCCTATCTGCTGTGCCATTGCTCCAGCCCCATAATAGTATTATATTATGATATTATTATGTTATATTTATTATCTAGTAAATAAAAGTTTAGTGAGGAAGAATGCTTCATTCAACGTACATACCTTCCATATTCACTATTTTTCTACTTTCACACAGATGCACCTTCTCTTGGTGGTCTTGGGTTTGAACTTTCATATAAAGAAAACACTCTGGGACACCAGTTCTCAAATTTTGGCTCAAATAAGAATCATCAACATTACCCAGATCTGGTTACAAATAAAGACAATAGTGCTAAATCTACCTAACTCAGAAAAACTGAGATTGGGTCAGAAATCTTTTATTTTTACAAGTCTTTTCATTTATTCAGATGCATACATAAGCCTGCAAATTGCTATTTCATGAGAAAGGGACACAAGGTGAAAGAAACATGAGTCCTTTAACATCTGTATGGAACAAAGCTAGATATATAAACATGCAGTTCAAGAGGAAGTTCAGGGTGATTTCAAAGTCACAGGAATAGTCTAGGGACAGAGTCAGAGGGTCAGAGAAACAAACAAGGACTAAACACTTTGGAGAGAGCAGAAGAACAGTGTGAAAGTGGGAACTAAAAGGAAAGCTAAAAGTGTGATATCACAGAGTACTTTAGAGAGGAAGTTGGGGTCTTTGCTGCTCAATGAAGAATTTCTCTTTGAGTAGCTACAACACTGACCACAAAGCAAGAGCAAGCTATCCCACCCTCCTTGGCAGTGTTTGGCACAAGAATAGATGTGAACTCCAGTTTTGCCAAGCATAAGACTTCTGTATTAATACTTAATTGTTCTAAAGCAAGGCAAAAGAAAGTCAGTATTTGTCTCTCCAACTAGCTGTAAATAATATAGCCCTAACTGTAACTGGTAGAAATTTTACAATCATAAGAGACAATGAAGATACCATTTTTAAGGCCATGAATTTTCTTATTTGTACAATGGAAATAAATGTCAATACCTACCTTACAAAAGATAAATCTGTACTTTTTATACCATTATAAAGACATTAAAGAAGCCAAAGTCCTCAATGACAAAGTTGAGCTGTCCAGTCAACTAAACCAAACTTTCCGCTATGTGAACTAATGCATTTTCTTGCTGTTTAGTCAGTTTAATTTAGGATTTCTGTTACTGGTAGCTGGAAGCAGCTTATCTGATACAGTGATATATGAAGGTAATTTCTATTTTTAATTGTCATAAAGTCACTGATTTATTACAAATTCTCAAGAAAGATTATTTGTCTGAAGTATTGTTCAACGAGTGTTGTAAAGCACTTTTCTAATAAAATGGAATCAGGAATCTAATCTTATAAGACAACAAAAAGTATCATCTTAGGAATAATGGAATAATGGATCAAGCATTTTACTTATCTGAGAATGAATATATATTTCCTGTTAATGCATTCATCTACAATTCAAGTCATATTTTAATATTAAAACTTCACTGAAACTAATTTTTTGAACTCCCATTTGGTATAAAAGATGCAAATATTGAAAGCCCATGTATTATCCTTTCCTCAACCTTGAGTAATTGTAAGAATTGAAAATTAGTCCTATGGAAAGTAGCACCTTGCATATTAAATATGTAAAGTACTAGAAACATTAAAATATATCCACACAAAGTCAATGACTTTGTCGAAATACTGATATCTTTATTTTACTTATAAAATGGATCTATTAAAATACAATGAAGCTGAACACTTTTCAGTTAATTTTATTTAATATCAGAACACTGAAATTGTAGAAAGAATGTTAATCTAAAAATCAGGAGTCCACTAGGTATGTGGTCTCAGGGACATAAACAATCTCTTGTCACCTTATTTAGGAAAGGTGGATAGCAACTTAAGTTTGATCATAGTAACTTAAGAAAAGGTTGATCATAGTAATTTTAAAACTTCTTCAGCTCTATAATCCTGTAATTTTTATTGTGTCTTAAGCTGTTAAAGTAAAAAAAATAGAGTTAACTTTTAATAAATATTACATGAAATTTACCAATTACATATTGGTTATTTCTTTTAATTCTTAACTTGGTTTATTTTCAAATATTTCTATCTGAAATTATTTACTTAGGGACAGCAGGAAGTCCTCATATTTATTTATTTATTTATTGAATCACCATGAGGTAGACCATTACAAAGTTGACTATGATTGGGTTTCAGTCATACAATGTTCCAACCCCATTCCTCCACCAGTGTACATTTCCCACCACCAATGTCCTCACTTTCCCTCCACCATTCCCCCCCTGCCTGCCTCTATGACATGCACCTTTTTCTTTCTCCCTCTGTCTTTCTTTCTCTCCCTTTCTTTCTCTCTCTTTCTTCTTTTGTGCATTATGGTTTGCAATACAGGTGCTAAGAGATTATCAAGTTTATTCAGTGCATTCAGTATTTTATTGGGAAAGTACATCTGGAATAACTTTTTTTTAACTGTGCGAAGGCTTTGGGATATTAATGTGACTGCCAGTGGAGCTTCCAGAGGTACAGAGAGGTGTGGGAGGTAGACCATTCCGATTCCAGGAAAACCTGGAGATTCCATCACAGAGCCAACATACTCAAATTTTCAACAGTGATAGCATAGCGGGTAGGGCGTTTGCCTTGCACACAGCCAACCTGGGTTCGATTCCTCTGCCACTCTCAGAGAGTCCGGCAAGCTACCAAGAGTATTGGCAAAGCCTGGCAAGCTATCCATGATGTATTCAATATGCCAAAAAACAGTAACAAGTTTCACAATGGAGATGTTACTGGTGCCCACTTGAGCAAATCGATGAACAATGGGAGGACAATGCTACAGTGCTAATATTTTGGTGATGTCCATCCCAACAGGGTGGAATCCAGCCAGGGTTCATGGTGGCAATTTTGAACTGTGGAAGTAAACGGTTGCCAGGGATTCTGCTGGGGTGGGCACCAGGCTGACCCACCCCACTCCAATGTACCCCAGTCTGGTCAGACATGCATAGGTCTAAGATTATCTGTGGCTTCTGATCTCTTTTGAGATTTATTTATGGGTCTCTGCAGCAAGGGTGATAAATGAGCTTGTATGGCTGAGCCAGAAGTGGTTTGTGGATGTGACTCCCACATTCCTAACTTTGACCATTTAATTTTTCATAAACCTTGGTCCTGAATTGTTAGAGTCTGGCCTGAGACAAAGTGGAGATCTTGGAGTGTCAGAAAGGCCAAGGGCACCATCAGGATGCTAATGTCTTTGTCCCCTGTGTCCAGGTTGACCTGCTGGTGACACTGCACTTTCTGGGACTCAGTGGTGGTGGCAGCTGTGGCCCCAGCAGGGACTATGACTGAAGCCAGTGCTGCTGCCCTTCATGGCTCAGGTGCTCTCAGCAGGCAAGAGCTACCAGTCCAGCAGAATCTGCCCAGGGAGCACATGCCCCCATCCTCGGTCTCCAGACTGTTGTCACTTAGGGAGGTTTTCCTTAATAATATGCTGCCTGTGGCACTGATGGTGCAGTCTGGTCCCAGAAAAAAAAAGTGGTGGTGGGGACTTCTTGCCAGTGGAAAGTTGCCTGATTCGTCCTCCCATGGTGTGAACTTGGGAGCCTCCTCAACTCTGGGACCAGTGCTCCACAGTAGGGCCAAGTTGGCCCTGAAAAGTCCTGTTCATTCATGCTAAACTTCTGCCACCACAGCGGCCTGCTGCCCGGAGTGCCGAAAGTTGTGGTAAGCTGTGGTAGCTCCGTCAGCTTTGGAGCCTGCATGGACACCACCATCAACATCTTCATGAGTACCTGTCTTGCTGACACTCAGCTGTGGGCACCAGTTTGGTTCTACTTAAAGCCACTCTTATGGAGATAAAAATCTTTAAAGGGCATTTACAGTCATTCACTCAGAAATTTTATTTTTTTATTTTTTATTTTATTTATTTATTTTTGCTTTTTGGGTCACTCCCGGAGATGCTCAGGGGTTACTCTTGGATCTTCACTCAGAAATTACTCCTGGCTGTGCTCAGGGGACCATATGGGACGCTGGGATTTGAACCCGGGTCAGCCACGTGCAAGGCAAATGCCCTACCTGCTGTGCTATCGCTCCAGCTCCTGTCACTCAGAAATCTTATGGCCCCATCAGTTCCACTATTCTGAGTGCTGAGGGCTGCTACCACCCTGCCAGCTCTTGTGACTGCTGCCATGGCATGGGCATCTTCTCTCTTCAGTCCATTCATATTTATGTTTGAATTAAAATACCCGTGTTCAGTGTACCAAATGGTATTTTATTAATTAATTAATTAATTAATTTGCTTTTTGGGTCAAACCTGGCAATGCTCAGGGCTTACTCCTGGCTCTACATTCTGGAATTACTCCTAGCAGTGCTTGGCGGATCATATGGGATGCTGGGAATTGAACCCAAGTCTGCCACGTGCAAGACAAATGCCCTACTCGCCTGTACTATCACTCCAGTCCCTGAAAGGTATTTATTTTTATTTTTATTTTTTTCCTGAAAGGTATTTAAAAGAGAGGTGAAAATAGAATGTCCCAATGAGAAAGGAAATTCTCTTTTCTGTAACAATGAGGTACAGGATTAAAATTAAGTATAATTATTTAAAAAAATTTTTAATGAATCACCATGAGATACAGTTACAGACTTACAAACTTTCATACTTACATTTCAGTCATACAATGATTGAGTACCCATATCTTCACCAGTACCCATTCTCCACCACCAATGTTCCCAGTATCCCTCCCCCCTAACTCCCACTCCCCCCACCTCTGTGGCAGGCACATTCCCTTTTACCCTCTCTCTCCTTTTGGTTGTTATGGTTTGCAATACAGGTATTAAGTGACCATCATATTCAGTCTATAGTCTACTTTCAGCACGGGAGCATAATTCTTAAACCAGCAATGTTCACAAATTATTAGAGTGCCAATGTCCTTATTAAAAATTCCACAGTAAAGATTTTCATATTATGGTAAGCATTAACTCAGTAAAGTTAGTTTTGTGGTATTAAGTTTTTAGTATTTGGTTTGTACTGACTGAAGTGTCTTTTGTTGTTGTTACTTGTTTTCTTCTCTTTTTCAAAAAAACTATTAAGGAACTGTGATTTACAAAGGTATTGATAGTTAAGTTTTAGGTTATAATGTTTCAACACCAATCCCATAACCACTGTCTACTTCCCTCCGCCACTGTTCCTATATTCTCTCCCCGCCTCCAACTTTACCCCCAGTCCCACCTGTTAACTTGAAAGGCATATTATAAAGTTCCAGTGGTTGCATTTTGGATCTCACGTCTTTAGTGTTGTTGAGTCTGTGTTTTGGATATTTGGCTGTACTGCTCTCCCATATCACCAGTATAACAGAAACCCTGATGCCTGATCAACCATTACTTTCCATTTTCTTCCTCTCTTGATTTCTTTCCTTTTCTTATTTCCTCTCTAAACACTGGGGTCAAGGGTGACCTATGCATTCTCTCTTTACTACAATACATTTCCTTGTCCAGTATTCTATACACAAATAAGAGAGATCATCATGTTTGTCTTTCTTCTTCTGGCTTACTTCATTCAACATAACATCTTCCAGTTCTAACCAGATTGCGCCAAATTGCATGATTTCATCATTTCTTGCAACTGCAAAGTATTCCATTGAGTATATATGCCACATCTTTATAATGCCTTCATCTGTAATTGGACATCCAGTTTGATTCCATATCTTAGCTATTGTACTGTGTGCAACAATAAATAATGTGTGCATATATCCTTTTGAGAGAGTGTTCTTATGTTCTTATGTCCTGGGAGTAAATGCCCAAATGTTGATTACTGGGCCATATGGAAAGTTGAATTCTAAGTTTGCAGAGAATTCTCCATACTGTTTTCCACAGGGGTCGTACCAGGCAAGATTCCCACCAGCAGTGAATGAGAGTTCTTTCTTCACCACGCCCCCACCAACACAGATTGTCCCTACAATTTTGATATGTGCCATTCTCACTGGTGTGAGATGGCATCTCGTTGTTATCTTGACTTGGATTTCTCTCATGATAAGTGATGCTAAGCATTTTTTCAATCTTCTAAAACAAACATATTCAACTGGTCCAATGACCAAAGTCAGAAGGGACAAACATGAGTAGTAATGATGATACCTGAGGCAATTTTCTCCATATTAGTAAATGAATGCTATCCATATTTCCCTTGATCTACTGAGAGTTCCTTTCATTTCTCTCTTCACCCTTTCCACCATACAAAGACACATGATTATTAATTTGGGGCATTTTCTTAGTAAGGTCACTTCCTTCTTTAATCTTAATAGACAGTAATACTTAACCTTTGGCTTGATTAACATGATTCAATTGACTTAAACTGCTGTTCTTCTAGAACTTAAAGAGTAAAATGCCAATATAAATATGTGGTAATTATCACCAGAACTGTTCATTTTTAACTATTAAATTTAAACAAAGAGCAATTGCTGTTTGTTCATGCAAAACAAACAGTGCCTGCTTAAGATCTTTTTGATTAATCTGCTTCCCTGAGTGCAGATTTCAGGAGGAAAAAAATACCGCCTCGGGCTCAGCCACACATTTATGAAATTGAAAAGGCGTTGCTGTCTCCAGCATTTGTTAGGATTTTCCTAAAGTAGGGGGCCTATAGTCAATAATACAGTGACAGCTAAGGGAAGGGAGATTAAATCTCAGGGGACAGACCAACTCATCAAAGGTCTGGTCAGTGAAACCTGGTTCTAGAACAAACCTCAGACACAAAAGGCTACTTTTTAGTTAAGGAGGAGGGTTATTGATTAGGTGAGACTGCAGGGGCTTATGGGAAAAGGAACCATTGTCCAACACAGTACCAATTCATATTAGAAATTGCATCTGGAATAGCTATGTGAGCACCAGATCCAGACCCTGGGGAGCTGGGTTCGGCAGGGTAGGTCACCTGGGAAGGGAGAAGCAGATGGATCCAGAGAGTAAAGGGCCATATTAGGGACATGTGAGTCCCCAGTGCTTCTCAACGTGAATAAAAATCCACAGAAAAACTCTCAAAGAGTTTTTCGGTCAGAAGTTTTGTAGAAACCTCTATATAGGTTTCTACATGTTCAGGACAAAAGTAAAAGCCAGAGAGATCATACAGTGGGTAAAGCATTGCCTTGCATATAGCATACAACCAACCCTGGTTCAATCCTCAGCACCACAATAGTTCCCAAGCATTGTCAGAAGTGATCTCTGAGTGTGGACCGAGGAATAAACCCTGAGCAGGACTCCGTGTGGCCCCCAAACAAACATACAAACAAAATGCATAAAGTCTTTCTTTGCAAAGTTCCACAGTAAAATGTATGCAAAGAAGTTTATAATCAGTTTTATAATCAGCTAAATGAGTTGAAACTAATGGGATGGGACTTCAAAATTTCTTTATTTCTTTCTATCCTATTATCATTTTCTCCAACTCACTTCAGGCTACCTCTAAAACTAAAAATGCAGGAGCAACATTTGAGTTCATTGTACTCCTTCACAACACAACAGGAAATCATAAGGCTTTTTAAGGTGGATTTATCTTTTGGGTCTTGGGGTCACCAGAAGAAAACATTTCCACACACTTAATCACTTAATCACTTAACTTCCCGTTAGTTGTCGATTTGCTCGAGCGGGCGCCAGTAACGTCTTCATTTGTCCCTGTCGCGTGCTAGTGTAGCCCAATGGCATCTGTTCACTCCGGGAACATGAAGGGCCTCAAACTGATCGTTCATGATCTTGACGAAGAAGTCTGACCATCTGGTAGGTGGGCGGCCACGCGGTCTTTTGACATCCCATGGAATCCACTCGGTAACAGCTCTAGTCCAGCGGTCGTCTTTAAATCTCATTACGTGACCAGCCCATCTGATTTTCGACACCTTGGCAAATGAGACAGCATCCCTGATTCTTGATCGTCGACGGATGTCAGAACTCCGGATTCTTTCTCTCATTTGAGTGAAACGTGATATTCCAAGCATAGCTCTTTCTATTCTTCTTTGGGAGACCTGAATAGCATTCTCATCTTGTTTGCGTAGGGCCCAGGTCTCTGAGGCATATGTTAATGTAGGAAGAACAGTGGAATCAAAGAGATGTGCCCGGAGCCGGAGGTTCTTCGTCCTCTTAGCTATTTCTTCGACGTTCTTGAAAGCGTTCCAAGCCGCTCTCTTCCTCCTGCGCAGCTCGGGTGCCAGGTCATTTGTCATGTTGACCTCTCGACCTAGGTACACATAGCTGTTGCATTCGGAGATGGTCTTTCCGTTGAGAGCGAATGGGGCGTCAGGAACGAGGCTGTTTCTCATAAACATTGTCTTCGTAAGATTCAGCTGTAGTCCTACCTTTCCACACTCACGGTCAAAGTCGGCCAGCATTTGTGCTGCTTGGCTGATGTTTGGTGTTATTAAAACAATGTCATCAGCAAAGCGGAGGTGGTGTAGTTGCCGACCATCTATCTTCACTCCCATTCCTTCCCATTCCAGTCATCGCATGATGTTCTCGAGGGTGGCACTGAAGAGTTTCGGTGAAATGGTATCACCCTGCCGCACTCCTCTCTTGACATCAACGATCACTTGTTTTTTTTTTTCACTTTTTTTTTTTTTATTATTAGTGAAACACCATGAGGTACAGTTGTAGATTTACAAATTTTTGTGCTTGGATCTCAGTCATACCACGATCAAATACCCATCCCTCCACCAGTGCCCATTTTCCACCACCAGGATAATATCCCTCCCCCCGCATCTCCCCCATCCCCCCATCCCCCCCCTGCCACTGTGGCAGGGCATTCCCTTTTGTTCGCTATCTCCCTTTGGGTGTTTTGATCAGCAAAAGAGGCATTGAGTGGCGAACATGTTTAGTCCAGTATACTTTCAACCTGCATCTCCCCTCCTGGGAGGATCCTCCAAACACCCTCCATTTGGTGTTCCCTTCTCTATCTGAACTACCCTTTCCACTAGAATACCCGGCTGGCCTCTAAGCTATGGAGTAATCCTCCTGGTGTTGATCTCAGCTATTCTTGGGTATTAATCTCATATTTTGTTATTTTATATCCCCCAGATGAATGCAATCTTTCTATGTCTATTCCTCTCTTTCTGACTCATTTTGCTTAGCATGATACTTTCCATATTGTACCACTTGTATGTAAAGTTCATGACTTCATCTTTTCTAAGAGCTACATAGTACTCCATTGTGTAGATGTACCAAAGTTTCTTTAACCAGTCATCTGTTCTTGGGCACTCAGGTCTCTTCCAGTTTCTGGCTACTGTAAAGAGTGCTGCAATGAACAAACAAGTGCAGATGTCACTTCGGCTACACATTTTTGCCTCTCTGGGATATAGTCCCAGGAGTGGTATCGCTGGGTCAAATGGGAACTAAATTTCTAATTTTTTGAGGAATGTCCATACTGTTTTCCAAAAGGGCTGAACCAGTCGGCATTCCCACCAACAGTGAAGGAGTGTCCCTTTCTCGCCACATCCACGCCAGCATCGGTTGCTTTTGTTCTTTTGAATGTGGGCCAGTCTCTGAGGTGTGAGATGGTATCTCATTGTGGTTTTGATCTGCATCTCCCTGATGATTAATGATGTAAAGCATTTTCTCATGTGCTTTTTTGCCATTCGGATTTCTTCTTTGAGAAAGTTTCTGTTCATTTCATTGCCCCATTTTTGGATGGGGCTGGATGTTTTCTTCTTGTGGAGTTCAACCAGTATTTTGTATATCCTGGATATCAACCCCTTGTCAGATGTGTATTCGGCGAATATCCTTTCCCATTCTGTAGATTGTCTTTGTATTTTGGTCACTGTTTCTTTGGAGGTACAGAAGCTTCTTAGTTTAAGATAGTCCCATTTATCTATCTCTGTTTTCACTTGCTCAGCCAGTAGCGTGTCATCTTTGAAAATACCATTAGGCTCAATGTCATGGAGGGTTTTGCCAACTTTGTCTTCGATGTATCTTATGGTTTCTGGTCTGATGTTGAGGTCTTTAATCCATTTTGATCTTACCTTTGTACATGGTGTTAGGCAGAGTTCTGAGCCCATTTTTTTGCATGTAGCCGTCCAGTGATGCCAGGACAATTTGTTAAAGAGGCTTTCCTTACTCCACTTCACATTTCTTGCACCTTTATCAAAGGTTAGATGATCATATGATTGAGGGGAGATGTCAGTGTATTCAACTCTGTTCCATTGGTCTGCAGTTCTGCCTTTGTTCCAGTACCATGCTGTTTTGATTATTACCGCTTTGTAGTAAAGTTTGAAGTTAGGGAGGTTGATTCCTCCCATTTTCTTTTTCCCAAGAATTGCTTTAGCTATTCGTGGGGGTTTATTGTTCCATATAAATTTCAGGAGTGTTTGCTCCATTTCTTTGAAGAATGTCATGGGTATCCTTATAGGAATTGCATTGAATTTATACAGTGCTTTCGGTAGTATTGTCATTTTGACAATGTTAAGTCTCCCGACCCATGAGCAGGGGATATCTTTCCATTTCCTCATGTCCTCTTTTATTTCCTGAAGTAGCGTTTTGTAGTTTTCTTTGTACAGGTCCTTTACTTCCTTAGTTAAGCTGATTCCTAGGTACTTGATTTTCTGGGGCACAATTGTGAACGGGATTGATTTTTTCATATAGCTTTCCTCTCTCACTGTTTGCATATAGGAAAGCCATGGACTTTTGGGTATTGATTTTATAGCCTGCAACTTTACTATACAAGTCTATTGTTTCTAGGAGTTTTTTGGTGGAGGTTATTGGGTTCTCTAAGTAGAGTATCATATCATCTGCGAATAGTGAGAGCTTTATTTCTTCCTTTCCTACCTGAATGCTCTTAATGTCTTTTTCTTGCCTAATCGCTATTGCAAGTACTTCCAGCACTATATTGAACAGAGTGGAGAGAGTGGGCATCCTTGTCTCGTCCCTGATCTTAGAGGGAAGGCTCTCAGTTTTTCCCCATTGAGGATGATGCTTGCTGTAGGCTTGTGGTAGATGGCTTTAACTATGTTGAGGAAAGTCCCCTCTATACCCATTTTGGCTAGGGTTTTCATCATAAAGGGGTGTTGGATCTTGTCAAATGCTTTCTCTGCATCTATTGATATGATCATATGCTTTTTATCTTTTCTTTTGTTGATATGATGGATTATGTTGATTGATTTCCGAATGTTAAACCATCCTTGCATCCCTGGGATGAATCCTACTTGGTCATGTTGTATGATCTTTTTGATGAGTAGTTGGATTCTATTTGCTAGTAGTTTGTTGAGGATCTTTGCATCTGTGTTCATCAGGGATATCGGCCTGTAGTTCTCTTTCTTTGTATTATCTCTGTCTGCTTTTGGTATCAGTGTGATATTTGCTTCATAGAAACTGTTCGGATGTGTATTTGATATTTCAATTTCATGGAAAAGCTTAAAGAGGATTGGGAGTAAGTCTTCTTTAAAGATTTGGAAGAATTCACTGCCATCTGGGCCAGGGCTTTTGTGCTTGGGAAGACTTTTTATTACCATTTCAATTTCCTTGATGGTGATAGGTCTGTTCAGGTATTCCAGGTCTTCTTGGTTCAGCCTTGGGAGTCTGTAGGAGTCTAGGAATTTATCCATTTCCTCGAGGTTTTGATGTTCCGTGGCATAAAGCTTTTCAAAGTACTCCCTGAGGATCCTTTGAATTTCTGTAGTTTCTTTTGTAATGACCCCCTTTTCATTTCTGATTCGGTTTATTAGGGTTTTCTCTCTCCCTTTCTTTGTGAGTTTTGCTAGGGGCTTATCGATTTTGTTAATTTTCTCAAAGAACCAGTTCTTGGTTTCATTGATCTTTCAGATTGTTTTCTGGGTTTCCATCTCATTAATCTCTGCTCCGAGTTTTATTATTTCCTTCCTCCTGTTCGGGTTGTGCTCCTTTTGTTGGTCCTTCTCCAAGTTCTTAAGCTGTGAGGTTAGTTTATTTATATGGGCTCGCTCCTCCTTTCTGAGGAATGCTTGTAGAGCTATAAACTTTCCTCTTAAGACCGCTTTTGCTGTGTCCCATAAGTTTTAGTAACTCGTGTCCTCATTTTCATTCGTTTCTAGGAATCTTTTGATTTCCTCTTTAATTTCCTGTCTAAGCCACTCATTGTTTAATAGCGCACTGTTTAATTTCCATGTGTTTAATTTAGTTTTCTGTTTTTGTGTGTGATTTACTTCTAATTTCAGCGCATTATGGTCTGAGAAGATTGTTGATATAATCTCTATCTTCTTAATTTTATGGAGGCATGTTTTGTGGCTCAGCATGTGGTCTATCTTGGAGAACGTTCCATGTACACTTGAGAAGAATGTGTATTCACCGTTTGTGGATGAAGTGTCCTGTATATATCTACTAAGTCCCTTTCTTCCATTGTTTCCCTCAGATGAAGTATGTCCTTGCTAAGCTTGAGTCTGGTTGATCTATCAAGAGGTGACAAAGTGGTGTTGAAGTCTCCCACTAGTATTGTGTTGCTATCGATGTCTTTTTCCAAATCTATGAGTAATTGTTTTAAGTACTTTGCTGGTCTCTCATTAGGTGCATATACATTTATTATTGTAAGTTCTTCCTGTTGTACAGATCCTTTGATCAATAGGAAATGGTCTTCACTGTCTCTTATGACCTTCTTCACTCTGAAATCGATGTGGTCTGATATTAGGATGGCTACCCCAGCTTTTTTCTGGGAGCTGTTTGCCTGTAGGATTGTTTTCCAGCCTTTGACTCTGAGTCTGTGTTTGCTTTGACTATTGAGATGTGTTTCTTGCAGGCAGCAGAATGTTGGGTTCAATTTTCTAATCCATCCTGCCACTCTATGTCTTTTAATTGGTGTGTTTAGCCCATTGACATTGAGAGAGATTATTGTTATGGGATTTTGTCCCATTGTTCTGTTGAAATTTGGTGTATTTGAGAGGCCTGTCTTGCCTTAAAGTAGCCCATTTAGTTGTACTTGTAACCATGGTTTTGAGTCTATGAAGTTCCTGAGCTGTTGTTTGTCTGTGAAACTGTGTGTTGTTCCTTCTATTATGAATGAGAGTCTCGCTGGGTAAAGTATTTTTGGAGAAGCATTTATTTCATTGAGTTTTTTCACTATGTCCCACCACTGTTTTCGGGCCCTGAGGGTTTCATCAGAAAAATCAGCTGTGAATTTTAAGGATGCTCCTTTGTAAGAGATTTCTTTCTTCGATCTTGCTGCTTTCAGAATTTTGTCTCTGTCTAAGGTTTTGGTCATTTTGATCAGGATGTGTCTTGGGGTATTTTTATTCGGATTTCTTCTAGCCGGTACCCTTCGGGCCTCCTGGATGTGGTCACATGTTTTCTTCAGCTCTGGAAATGTTGTAGCAATGATTTCTTTGACAGTTTCTTCTTCATCAAGGTTTTCTTCCTGTCCCTCTGGGACTCCAATAATTCTTATGTTACCCTTCTTGGCTTCATCACGATCTTCTCTTGCCATCTGTTCTCGAACTGTGAGTCTCTTTTCCATTTTCTGCTCTTTTCTGACAAGACTCTGAACTTGATCTTCGAGCTCACTGATTCTGTTCTCAGCCGCTGTTACTCTGCTGCTGAGGCCTTCCACTGAGGTTTTCAATTCAGCTACCAGGTTTTTCAGGTCCGACATTTCCGATTGCATTTTCCTCATTTCTGCCTTCAAATCCTCTTGTCTTTTATTGGCATTGGTTTCCATTGTTTCTTTTAGTTCCCTAAGCATCCTGAGTAGCTCCATTCTGAATTCCTTGTCAGAGAGGTTGTCTAACACTGCAGTACTGTTGGTGTCTTCTGGACTAGCCTCTTCAATAAGAAAGTTTGGTGGGCTTTTGCGTTGCTTTACCATTGTGACCAGTGTGGTTTGGTCCTTCACACTCGCTGCTACTGTTCTGGTTGAGTGAGGAGAGACTGCCAGGAGCCTTTCAGCTTTGTTGCTGCTAGATGCGCCTCTTCTACCTTTCTGAGTCTGACCTTCTTCTCAATCAGGCGTTATTCTTTGTTTTATAACTGACATTGAGTGAAACTTTTGGAGGAGTTGGTATTTACTACTGAGCTTATATAGCTATTTTCAAACAGAACGTTTGTTGGAAATGGAGTAGACGAGTGGGATTTTGTTGAATTGTAGTAGAAGAGGTGAGAAATTTTTGGTTGGTATTAGGTAACAAGTTGATGAAAAGGATGAAAGGATGAAGGTCCAAATTGTTTGGAGTGAGTGATATACCTGCGGCCGCGTAAGCGGCCGCCCGCCCGGAAGCAGGCCAGGCCCACTTTTAGGAGGCCACGCCCCCTTCTTAGAGGTCACACCCCTAGCCAGTCCCAGAGCACTCCCTCCCAGGATCCTGGATGGGAGGGGCCGGTGGGCTGCTGGGCGCGCCGGTCCCAGAGCTGCATGCGCGCTGGGGGCTGGGGTCCGCGCTGTCCTCCAGCGGGGCTCGCTGGGCGGGCGGCGCGTCTGGGGTCAGGTACAATCACTTCTTTGTAGAATGGTGAGATCCTGGTAGTGAATCCTTTCCACACACAGTAATCAATAAAACGCCTTAAAAATATACAAACTCAGCAATATGTTGGGAAAAGTCTATGGAATTTTGGGGAGGAGCCTTGGTTCCTCCCCACAGAGTCTCTGAGCACTGTATGAATTAAGTGCTGAAGCTTTGACATTTGTTAACTACAGAAAGCTCAAGGCTCAATAGAGGGAACATCACTTTCCATGTTCACTAGAGAGATGTTTAGTGGATTTCTTCTGTATTGCTGATTGAAGGCTACCCTCAGTTCCTTGCAATTTAGTTCCTAGATACTGTAGCTCATAATATGGTTTTTGACATCTACAGGGATGAGCAATAGGGTGGAGCAATAGCACAGTGGGTATGGCATTTGCTGTGCACATGGCCGACGATTCCTCCGTCCTCCTAGGAGAGCCAGGCAAGCTACAGAAAGTATTCTGCCCACACAGCAGAGCCTAGCACACTTCCCATGGCATATTCGATATGCCATAAACAGTAACAACAAGTCTCACAATGGAGATGTTACTGGTGCCCGCTCGAGCAAATTGATAAACAATGGGAGGACAGTGCTGCAGTGCTACTGAGTTGAGCAAGTGAAAGAGAGAAGACAAGCAAACAAGAAAGATGTCTTTTTGTAACCTAACCTTAGAGTTGATGTTGCTGCAGTTTCATTTGCCAACAGCGTCACTGGTATAGTCCACTCTTTTTGAGGGGAAGGAATTGGAGATTGGGTTTACTCTCTAGCAGTGCTCAGGAGGCTCAGTGGCTCCTTACATGAATTCTCAGATAACAGGCCTGACAGTTTATTGTGTAGACCTGAGGATGTGGTACTGCTTGGGTCACCCAGGTAGTGCTCTTCCTGACCCATACCCAGCAGTGCTGAAAGGCCTGAGACTGAATGGGGTCAGTATCAAGTAAAATGAGTATCTTTAACCCTCTCTACTGTCTCTCCACTCTGCTCAGCCACTCAAGAGAAAAGTATTACAACTGCCTGTGAATAATAGGGATTATTGGACACCATTTTGGAAGCTGTTCAGTACAGAGAGTAAAACACTCTTTTCAAAGAAGAATCTTTATTGAAAATCATTCATTCTGAGGAATATTTAGAGTGAAGCATGAGACTGTAATCAAGGAGGAGCAAGAGAGACTGGATAGGAGAACCCTTCTCTTTCCACACTGAAACTCGCAGTGGAAAACAGCAAATTCCAGAAGGTAAAGGTAAAGGTAAAGGCCCTCCCGTTGATCGTCGATTTGCTCGAGCGGGCCCAGTAACGTCTCCATTGGAGACTTTGTTGTTACTGTGTCTGGCATATCGAATACTCTCGGTAGCTTGCCGGGCTCTCCGAGAGGGGCGGAGGAATCGAACTTGGGTCGGCCATGTTGGCCACGTGCAAGGCAAACGCCCTACCCGCTGTGCTATCGCTCCAATTCCAGAAGGTGACAAAGAAATACTGTTAAGATGCATCAGGAAACATGTGAGACATCCGTTGAAATAAAGAACTGAAAAATTTAAATTCCATTTTATTGACAATTATGAATCAGAATTCTATGTTTTGAAAAAAATGAACTGAAGAGATACAGTTGGGCACAAGATTTCAAGATTTCTCCATAGGGCTAGTTTTCTACAGTCTCAGACTCCAATCCTTCTATTTAGTAAACCAAAGAGGATTTTTGGGTAGCATTAATCCATACCATAAAAGGATTAAAACCATACTTATATTTTATGCCCATGACTGGATTTCTAGTTTCAGAGATGTGTAGTCTCATGATTGGTTTATGTCAATGACATGTACAGCTAATAACTGAGGCGAGGCAACCTTTTGTTTTCACATATACCCCCTCCCAATATTTTCACTTTCTTTCCAGGAACGTGGTAAAATTGCAGTTCCTTGGCTGGTAGGAGTAACCTATCATAGTTAAATGACTTGCTTTGACCTATAAAAGTGAGCAGCAGTGATGGATATCTCTAATAAAAACTTTATTGAGATACAGTTTATATGCTGTAAAATATACCCTTTCAAATAGTATTTTCAGTTAATTCACAGAATTGTACAAGTAGCACCACTAATTCAACATTTTCCTTACTCCACAAGGAAACCGATTATCCATTAATAGTGAATCTTCATTAACCTTTCACCTCATCTCTTTCCCTTTGCTAATCTGTTTTATATCTCCATGGATTTGCCTACTTTGGGTATTTCACACAACATGTGGTCTTTCATTATTGGCTTTTTTCAATTAGCATAATGTTCTCAAGGTTCATAATGTTTTCAAGGTTGTCGAATAATTTAGTACTTACTTTTAAACCAGAATAATATTTTGTTATATAGTTTAGCACATTTTGTTTGTTTTTTCATTTGCAGACAAACATTTCTGTTATTTTCACTTTTGGTTATTATGAATAATCCTTCTAGAAAATTTATATGTAGAATTTTTTGCTTTTATTCCTTTTGTTTATATACATAAAAGGGAAGTTGCTGGATCTTAGGGTAACATTTTATCTTTTAAGGGATTGCTGAACTGTTGTCTAAAGCAGTGCTGATTTCACTACCAACACTTGGTTTTTGTCTTTTCAACTTTTCTATTCATTGTGAGTTTGCTTTTAATTCCCTAATAAATAATAATGTTCACATTCGTTCCGCAAAGGATTCAGCACCATTGACCATATCCACACGATAACCAAGCTCATTGAGGTTTCTCGGGAGTTCACGATGCCGCTCTGTCTAACGTTCATTGATTTAAAGAAGGCCTTTGATTCTGTTGAGACGGAAGTGGTCATTGAATCCCTAGCCAATCAGGGCATTCAAGCTCAATACATCAAGATCCTCCATGAGCTGTATTGAGGATTCACTACCAGGATCTCACCATTCTACAAAGAAGTGATCGTTGATGTCAAGAGAGGGGTGCGGCAGGGTGATACCATTTCACCGAAACTCTTCAGTGCCACCCTCGAGAACATCTTGCAAGACTGGAATGGGAAGGAATGGGAGTGAAGATAGATGGTCGGCAACTACACCATCTCCGCTTTGCTGATGACACTGTTTTAATAACACCAAACATCAGCCAAGCAGTACAAATGCTGGCCGACTTCGACCGTGAGTGTAGAAAGGTCGGACTACAGCTGAGTCTTACGAAGACAATGTTTATGAGAAACAGCCTCGTTTCTGACGCCCCATTCGCTCTCAATGCAACAGCTATGTGTACCTAGGTCGAGAAGTCAACATGACAAATGACCTGGCACCCAAGCTGCGCAGGAGGAAGAGAACGGCTTGGAACGCCTTCAAGAGCATCGAAGAAATAAATAAGAGGACGAAGAACCTCTGGCTCCGGGCACATCTCTTTGATTCCACTGTTCTTCCTGCATTAACATATGCCTCAGAGACCTGGGCCCTACGTAAACAGGATGAGAATGCTATTCGGGTCTCTCAAAGAGGAATTGAAAGAGCTATGCTTGTAATATCACGTTTCACTCAAATGAGAGAAAGAATCCGGAGTTCCAACATCTGCCGACGATCAAGAATCAGGGATGCTGTCTCGTTTGCAAGGTGTCAAAAATCAGATGGGCTGGTCACGTAATGAGATTTAAAGACAACCGCTGGACTAGAGCTGTTACCGACTGGATTCCACAGGATGTCAAAAGACCGCGTGTCCACCCACCTACCAGATGGTCAGACTTCATCAAGATCATGAATGATCGGTTTGAGGCTCTTCATGTTCCTAGAGCGAACAGACGCCATTGGGCCACACTAGCACACGACAGGGACAAATGGAGACGTGACTGGCGCCCGCTCGAGCAAATCGACGATTAACGGGAAGTCAAGTGATCAAGTGGTGTGGATTGATCCAGGATCAAACCCACTGCATTACACTTAAAAGGAAGGTATCTTTTGCCTTTAAGCCATCCTCTGAGATCTAAAAAGTATTACTTGGAGGACCAGAGAGATAGCACAGTGGGTAGGGGTCATGCCTTGCAGCAGTTTATTTGTTTTCATCCCCAGCAGCCCAAAAAGTTTCCTGAGCACCACCAAGAATAATTCCTGAGCACAGAGCCAGGAGGAACCTCTGAGCATCTCCAGGCATAGGCCCCCAAAACACAAAATATTAACAATTTTAGAATATTACTTTGCTTTTCAGGTTTTTTATGGCAATTTTGTCTCAGTCAGTTTGCTCTTGATGATTTCTCTTATTTTTTTTAGTTCATTTACTATTTTCTTCAGCTCACTGATTTTATTTGTTCATACTTTATTCTTGTTGAAATTTTCTTAAATTAATTTTTTCATTTCAAGACCATTAGACTATTTTTAAGTCTTCATCAGTGCATTTGCATAGCTATCCTGGATTTGGGGTTCTTCCCAACGTTTTTTCTTCATCCATCTGCAGACAAGTTCCTGTGTTTCCTTATAGTACACAAGGACTGGTGACATTAATTTCTGTTTAAGCATGCTGGACTTTGCTTGAGGTGGTGGTTCAAATTTTAGGCAGCAGCTGTGACCTCAGGTTTTGTGGGCCTGCATGGCTGCTAGGAGTTTCTTGTCACAGGTGCCCTGTAGTGGTTATTGCACCCATGTTGACAAGTTCTGGAAGACAACTCAGGGTTTACTATTGGCATGAAATTCAAGTAGATGTGGATAGCAATGAGTAGCTCATACTCGTTCATGCCAAACAGCAGCTGTAGCACTGGACAGAATTGTGTGGCAATCAAAGGATTTGTGGTTGGAAGTGTCTGTCTGCAACTGTAGTGAAGGGGTCACATGGACCGTTGTCTGTGACACCATGTTTTAGTAGGTGTGGGCTATAGCCAAAGGTATGCCAAGTTCAAACCAATCTTGAGGGTGAGTTGGTGTTCATAGCTGCAAGTGCATGGGGGTACTTGTGCTCTGAGTTTATGTACGCACAGGTGGCAAACAAAGGTGCCCATTCACAAGTGACCAGCTGCAGTTTTGTGCCAAGTTTCAACTGACATGAGGAGTAACCAGGAGTTTAAGATTGTGAGTTCCTAAAGGCAACTTGAACAAATTCAGTGGGCCTGAGTGTCAGCCAACAGTTCAGAGTTGCAGTGCCCGGTAGTTATCAATCCACCATGGTTGCACAGACCTGGGAAGGGGCAGGGAACTCATGCTGGACTTGGGCCACACTAACAGAGCAAGCCTCTGAGTTTGGTAAATTGCACAGAAGTCAGTGAGGTCCTCATACCAAATGGCTATATTTTGGGAGGTCTGCAGGGTTTTTTTTTTTTTCTGTTGGGATCTGGATTGCCCGCTATTAAGACAGGTATGGTCTGGCAGGTTCCAGGTTTATTTGTTTGCTAGTTGCAAAGTGTCTCTCAGCCCCACTGCTCAGCTATTTGCTAGGGTGGAGCTCTCTTTAGGAATTTGATCCCAGGGTCTGTCTTAGAGAATTAATTCTCCACCAGCAAAGTTGAATGATGGGGCGAGCCAGGGGCTCTGACACCTTTTTTTGCCCTACAGTTTCTTGCTTTCCATTTAAGTGTTTAAGTCTTTAAGTATGGGATTACAGAACTGGATCACAGCATACTTGTTAGAGCACCCGACTTGGATCCCCAAGGTAAGTTGTGTCTATCCTTTTCACACCTTATTTCCACATCCTAGAAATCTTTCTGATTGCAACGTATTGCATAGCAGTATTGTTGCTTTCTTATTGAGGAAACCTCTCTGTCCCCATTGTGTCTGGGTATTTTCCTTCTGTCTCTGGCTGTGAAAACTGTTCTTAAGTATTTCAGGTCAGTTTCTATGTCAAATAATCCAAGTTTTGTTGTAGATTTTGCCGTGACCATAGGAAGATGCAAACATGTGTTCTCCTTATTCAGTCATGGTTGTACATTCCTAACAGTGTCCTTCAAAGCAGTTTTCATTTTAATGAAATCCAGTAAATCTTTCATTTTATTGTTTCATCTATAAGAAATTACATACTATGGGAGATAAAGTGATAGTACAGCAGTTAGGGCATTTTCCCTTTCAAGTGATCCACCTGGATTTGACCCCTGAGCCTCCCAGAAGTGATCTCCAAACACAGAACCAAGATTTAGTCTTGTGTACCACCAGGTGTTACCTGAAAACAAAAACAAACCACTTGCTTCTATTTATTGTGTGAAATATAAGAAAATTGATCACAATCACAATCATCCTGTTGTTCGTTGATTGCCTCGAGCAGGCACCAGTAACGTCTCCTTCTTCCTTACCCTGAGATTTTAAAAGAGCCATATTAAATGCTCTTTCAGGGTTAGGAGAATGAGACCCATCATTGTTATTGGTATTTGGCATATTGAGTACGACACGGGAAGTTTGCAAGACTCTGCTGTGCGGGCAGGATACTTTCGGTAGCCTGCCAGGTTCTCCAAAGGAAAAATGAGATAATAAGATATTGCATGGCCGCAAATGTGGCTGCGTGTTTCCGGGAGCTGGGTTTTATAGTCTCTGCATCTTGGCAGTTGATGGGACCAACCTGGCACTGGCAGCAGCTGGTGGATGTGATGCCTACCTACTGGAAGATGGGGGATCTGGGTGGAGAAGGCCCAGTCCCAATCCCAGCAGGCTTGGAGATCTCAGCCTTGGGACCCACATGCCTGGGTTCCTCCACCAGTTCTTTCATGCATGTCCAGACGTGTGGCTGTGGCTGGCTCTGGAGGTCTTCAACTGCTGGGGCTCTGCTGGGGGGGGGGGGGTGAGGGAAACTCAACCCGCCTCCTTCCAAGGGGCCCCGGTGAGGACAGCCAGGCACGGGGGCAGGAGACTCAAGAAAATTGATATAAAGATCTTTAATCTATTTTGATTTGACTTTTGTGCATGGTGATAGAAAAACTCTGAATTCATTTATTTTTTCATATGGCTGACCATTTTTCCCATCATGATTTGTCATAAAGACTTTTCTTGTTACACAAAAGTCAAATCAAAATGAATTAAATACCTGAATCTATAAACTACATTTAAGAAAGCATAGGCATAATTCTCCATGACATTGAAACTGAGGTACCTTTAAGGAGTCAACACCACTGGTTAAGCAAACAAAAAAGAGATAAACAAATGGGACTATATTAAATTAAAAGATTTCTGTATCTCAAAGAAAGTAATGGCCAAAGTACAAAGACATGCCACAGACTGGGAAAAAATGTTTGCCTACCACTCATCTGGTAAAGTGTTAATGTCTAAGATATATAAAGCAATGGCTAAACTTTACAAGGAAAACATCCAGCCCATCCAAAAATGGGAATAAAAGATGAATGAAAACTTCCTCAAAGAAGACATACAAAGGCCAAAAGGCATATGAAAATACTCTGCATCACTAGTAATCAGAGAAATACAAATTTAAAAAATTTGTCTCATTCCAGAGACTGGCACTCATCAAAAAGAACAAAAAAAGAAACCAGCATTTGCATGGATGTGGGAGGGAAGGAGCCCCACATGTACTAATGTAATGGTAGGAATGTTGACTGGTCCAGACTTTTTGGAAAACAGTAAGGACACTTCTCAATAAAAAATTAGGAATTGACCTTCCATATTGACTGAGCAAAACCACTTCTTAAAATGTACCTCTCAAGGCCAAGAAAAAAAAACACAATTCAAGAAAGACACTCCTATCTTCATTGCAATACAGTCCAAAAAGCCAAAGTCTGAAACAATACAAGTACCCAAAAATAGATGACTGGAAAGAAACTATGATACATATACATAACGGAATACTATTTATCCATAGAAAACATGAGGTTGGACAATTTGCTGCTATATGGATTGATCTGGGGACTGTAATGCTAAGTGAATTAAGTCAGAGTGAGAGGGACAAACATGGAATGACCTCTCAATGCAGGGTATAATAAAACATAGGAGGGGATAACAAATGCACAATGGCAATAGAAACAGCATGAGAACTAGTCTTCAGTAGGAAATTTGCCAATGAGTTAGGTTGGGAGGGATAGTCAATGGAAGGGAATAATAAGACAATGGTGGAGAGAAAAAAATGCCTGTTATTGAAGTAAGCTGAGGGGCAGAAAAAAAGCTGGGGACATTGGTGGATGGAAGTGAGCACTGGTGAAAGGGTTCGTGTTGGAACATTACATGCCTGAATCTCAATCATGAGTAACTTTGTAATTCATGGTGTCTCAATAAAAAACAGTTAAAAATTGATGTCATGAAGATTTAGTGTTGCACTGTTTTATACTTTTAGTTTATATTTAGCTATCACTTGATCACTTGATATCCCGTTACTCACCAATTTGCTTGAGCAGGCACCAGTAATGGCTCCATTCATCCCTATTGCATGCTAGCGTAGTCCAATGGCATCTGTTTGTTCTAGGAACATGAAGAGCCTCAAACGGATCGTTCAGGGTCTTGACGAAGAAGTCTGACCATCTCGTAGGTGGGCGTCCATGCGATCTTTTGACGTCCCGTGGAATCCAGTCGGTAATGGCTCTAGTCCAGAGGTCGTCTTTAAATCTCATTATGTGTCCGCCCATCTGATTTTCAATGCCTTGGCAAATGAGACAGCATCCCTGATTCTTGAGCATTGACGGAGGTTGGAACTCCGGATTCTATCTCTCATTTGAGTGAAGCGTGATACTCCAAGCATAGCTCTTTCGATTCCTCTTTGAGAGACCCGAATAGCATTCTCATCCTGTTTTCGTAGGGCCCAGGTCTCTGAGGCGTATGTTAATGCAGGAAAAACAGTGGAATCCAAGAGATGTGCTCGGAGCTGGAGGTTCTTCGTCCTCTTAGTTATTTCTTCGATGCTCTTGAAGGCATTACAAGCTGCTCTCATCCTCCTGTGCAACTCAGGTGCCAGGTCATTTGTCATGTTGACTTACTAAATAAATATATTTAATATATATTTATATTCTATTTTATATATTTATATGTTATTTATAAATATATAAAATATATTTATCTATATAGTTTATATTTAGTTATATAGTTTATATTGTCAGTTAAAACTTATATTTTACCTTTAGCATTTCCATTTAATTCTTTGATCATTTTGAATTAATTTTCATATGTGAGGTGAGGTAGCATCTCAACTTCACTCTTATGTGAATATCTTACTATTATTTGTTGGAAATATTTTCCTCATTGAATTATTAAGTATCCTTGCTGAGAACAAAATGAGTACAAATACATTGATTTGAGTCTGTACTCTCAATTCTATGTCATTGTTTACTTTCTGTGAGGGTGGCATATCTTTATTTTTTAAATTTTAATTTAATTTAATTTTTATAAAGTTGTTTACAATAATTCATTATATTTAATGTTCAAACACAAATCCCACCACCATTGTATTTTCCCACCACCATATTTCGAATTTTTCACCCCAAATCCCAAACCATGCCCCCCAAAGCAGAACCAAAACAATTAATTTTGTATTGCTTGTTATGGATAATACACGGAAAGTGGTCCAACAAGATTTCCTTAAAGAAAAGTGTGTAAAGATTTCTGTATTTCATCCTGGAACCATTAAGTCCTTGAATAAGAGATTACTAACACGTTTGTTAAACCTCATGAAATGTTGTGTGATACTCTTGATACATCAGTGGTACAGAGTGTGAGACATCCTAGCTGTGCGCTCCAGGAATTCTAAAATTTGGAATACGAATATTCACTCGTGGGTGAGGACTATGTTGCTCTCTTCCAGGAGCTTTATTTCTGAGTCTCTGGATCCTGGCCGTTGAAGATATTATATGATGCCAGGGAAGTTTTTTGGTTGTGACTGCCAAGCTACTGGAAAACTTGGAAGATGGGGGAGGAGCAGGCCCATTCCTGCTCCGAGCAGGCTTGGAAATTTCAGTCATGGGTCCTGCATACTTGGTTTTTTTTCTGCAGATTTGCTCAGGATGAGGCTTGTCCCAGTCTGTGGATAGCGATCATGAGCATGGCGGCAGTTGGGTTCTGGAGGGTTTTGGCAGCAGGGGCTCTGTTAGAACAGGGAGGAAAACTCACCCATCCCCTCCGAGTTGCTCCGTGAAGACAGCCTGAAATGGGGTCTGAACATTCTATGTTTCTCTATTCTGGGAGATTTATTTCTGAGTCTGAGGGTGGCATTTCTATGTGAAAGTTTTCCATAACATAGTAGAATTTGTCTCTTCTTATTTCTTCGCTTCTTCATTGAAAATGTAAATTGGACTGGAACCTTAGGCAGGGTTTCAAAGTAAAGAGGCTTTATTATTATTTTTTTTGTGGAGGGGGGTGTGTAGGGAGGTGAGTATACCAGCATAGCTCAGGACTTGCTTCTGGTTTTGTGCTCAGAATCACTTTTTCTGGTGCTCAGGAATTCATATGCAGTACTCAGAAGTCAACCTGGGTCAGCTGTGTGAAATCCAAGTGCCTTATTCACTTTACTCTCTCTATGGTCCTGGAGAATACTTTTTAATTAAAGTGTATTGGACCTATTACAAGTGACAAACTTTTGGGGGGACTTATAAATATTCTAAAGTTGCTTATTAACTTATTCTAAGAAATTTGGCACTAAAACCAACAGCTCCACATAAAATGAGTCCCCTCCCAGAAAGTGAGAGAAGAAAAACGAGAAATTATGCTCTGTAAGCAAAACATGAGCTATAATTTAAACATTATGGGCTACATATTAGCTCTAATTGTGTTGCATATTTAATGGTGTAGCTTGAGAAAATCTTGGTTACCTTACAAAAATCAACACATTTTACTGATTACTATGTTCTGGGAATTCAAAGTGTAAAATGGCATCTTTACCTTAGGAATCTTACATCCTAATTGGGGAGATAGTCTGAGAACACAGGGGAAAAAAAGAATAATACAATGCATGATCTAAAATGTGGTGCTATATAAACTTGAAGTAGAAGAAATAAAGGTGACCTAATATGATACAGATGACTTAACTATTGTGAATTATGTGGGTTTAAAAAAGGATTGTAGAGTGGTAGAGGTTAAAAGAGTTGGCAAAGACATAGTATTTTGCTCTGGAGAGGATCAAAAATTAGACTGGCTTACTTAGAACCTTATCCATTGGGAAATATCAGTACAAAGGGTCTGGAATAAATGCTGAGAGGGCATGTGAATAATGAGTCACAGTTTTAATCTGTAGGTAGTAGATAAACACTGAAAACTTTTGTGCAGAGGAAATGGTGTTTTTTCTGAAATTAATCTTATGGAAGTGACATAAGGAGCAGTGAAGTCAGTTCTACTTCATCACCTCTGAAATGACTGCAGGAGATAGCTTTTTAATGTATCTGATTTATCTTAGATCATCAGTACAGTCCTGTAGAAACGTAGTAAGTGCCGTTACTTCACTGTCATTCTCTAAACTAGAATCAACCCAGGCTGCTATAACAGAATACCATTGGCTGTACGACTTGCAGACCACACAAAATTATTTGTCATAGTTCTAGGAACTAGAAAGTCCAAGATCACAGTACATGTATATTTGGAGTCTAATTAGTTCTTGCTTCCTGGTTCATAGACATCTTCTCTCTGGCATAGATAGATACATTCTGCATGACAGAAAGGAACTGAGCATTCTCTGAAATTTTTAATAAGAACAACTTCCATTCACGTGTGTCATTCTATTCATCTAATCACCCACAAAGGTCACACGTACAAATACCTTCTCATTGAGTATTAAGAAATAATGTATGAGTTTGGAAGAAACACAAATTTCTGATTGATATCTAATAGTGGAAAATTTTATACTGGTAGCTTATCACCAGTACACGAGACAAAAATGTATATGACAATGGTCAGAAGATATACTGGCATTATATCTGAAGGTCCATTAGGGCCCTAAAGACTTACACCGAACACAAATAGTAGGCTTTAATTGTGAGGAAAATTGAAGACTAAACCATCTGAATGTGGTAATCATGAGTTGCTTGGAGTGAGCACTGGCAAATATTTTCCCAACTGTCAATTCTAAGGAACATGCAAGCAGATTCTTTGTAAGTGAATGCAGCAGTGAACCTGTGTCTCCTTTAAACCACAGAGAAATGAAATAAGCTGATTTTAAATTTCTAAGGGAACTTAAACCACCTGCTAAGTTGTAGAATTTAATTTGCAAGATGAATACTTGGCAATGTGACATTTCTTTCATAGCTTCATTTGCTGTTTTAATAAAAATGTTCACAATGCTTTGGTTCCATCTGTTAGAAAGAGTGAAAACAGCTAACTGCTATTCAAACAACAAAAAATACAGCTTTCTAGAAAGCCATATCCAGTACCGCCAAAACGAAACGAGGTATTTATAAATTTAAAACTTCTGCCTCACTTCTAAAATACATTGTTGTAATTGCACTGCATCTTGGACTGAACATATAAATAATTTATGCAAAAATTTTAAATTTAAATTATCCCCCACACTCTGAATGCAAACAAATGCTTTCAAAGTTATCGTGACCATGAATCTTTCGGCGGCAGCCTACAGATTTTCATTATAACAATTTGTAAGCAAATATTTGGTTATTTTTATAAGCTACAAATCTGGCTGAAGGAGGAAATGATATGTAATAAATAAAAGCTGTGTAAACCACAAAGTATGTTTGTTGTTACATTTCCAGATTGGAGCTAACAATAAGCTATAGTATAACAGTCTCCCTACTTTATTGATTGGGTTTCCATAGTTTTTCCTCCCTCTGAATAGATAAAAATTTTATAACTCTCAAGAAGTTATTTCCCAGACACTAACTCTAGTACTTAACATTGTGCTGCATGTGATTGGCACAAACTATGTTTAGTGAGCCAAAGAAATACAAAATAGAAATAACATAAAGTAGTCAGCTTTATATCAAAGAAAGACAAGGAGTAGAGAAGTATGGAGATGGGAAGAAAATGTAGACAAAAGAAATAAAGATTTTTTTCAGTCACCACCTTCAGTCCCTCAAATATTACCGAGTTCATTCCTGAGCACAGAGCCAAGAACAGTAACTGAGCCGTGCCTGCTAGGTGTGGCCCTAACGCAAAAAATAATAAAAGAAAAAAATGAAAGCGTGCAAATTCTGTTATAAATGGAGTATTGTGGTAAAACTATACCAAACATTAATTATTAGCAGGCCTCAAGACAAACCAATAGATTAAAATCAAATTTTCAGAAATAGAGCAAAATGCTTGAGATATGGTCACGGTCACGGTCACGGTCCTCCCGTTATTCATTGATTTGCTCAAGCGGGCCCAGTAACCTCTCCATCGTGAGACTTGTTGTTACTGTGTTTGGCATATTAAATACTTCACGGGTAGCTTGCCAGGCTTTGCCGTGCGGGCGAGATACTCTCGGTAGCTTACCGGGCTCTCCAAGAGGGGTGGAGGAATTGAACTTGGGTCAGCCATATTGGCTGCTTGCAAGGCAAACACCTTACCCGCTGTGCTAGATACACATATTGTAAATTAGTATATGATGATGTGGCATCTAAAATTATTGATAGGGTGGGTATTCTTTGGTAGTAGATGACTATAAAAGAAAAAAGAGAGGACTATTCAATAAGTGCTATTGAAAATTGAAAATACTGAGGTGTGTGGGACCATAGACACAGTACAGCGAAAAAGGCTTTCCTTGCATGTGCCTTCCCTAGGTTTGATCCTAACACCCTATGTTATGGCTCACTGAGAATGCCAGAAGTGATCTGAGTGCAAGGCCAGTAGTAAGCCCTGAGCATAGCTGAGTGTGGTGCCCAAACCAAAAAAAAAGTTAAAAGAAAATGATTGTATGGGAAAGAGCATCAGCAGTCTGATGGTGCCTTCAGGCTTCCTAATACCCCAGAATTGCTGCTGTGGCTCTGGCCAGACCCCAACAACTCAGGACAAAGTTTCTCAAAAAATTAAATGGCCAAAAATTAGACATGTGGGAGCCATGTTCACAAACCACCTCCGGCTCAGCTCATTTATCAGCCTTGCTTCAGAGATCCATAAATAGATCTTGAAGGAGACCAAAAGTCTCAGTTAAAATTGTGCTGGCAAAACTGGACGGCTACATGCAAAAAAATGGGCTCAGAACTCTGCCTAAAACCATGTACAAAAGTAAGATCAAAATGGATTAAAGACCTCAACATCAGACCGGAAACCAGAAGGTACATTGAAGACAAAGTTGGCAGAACCCTCCATAACGTTGAAGCCAGTGGTATCTTCAAAGATGTCACACCACTGGTCGAGCAAGTAAAAACAGAGATAGATAAATGGGACTATCTTAAACTAAGAAGCTTCTGCACCTTAAAAGAAACAGTGACCAAAATACAAAGACAGTATACAGAATGGGAAAGGATATTCGGGAAATACACATCTGACAAGGGGTTGATATCAAGGATATATAAAGTACTGTTTGAACTCCACAAGAAGAAAACCTCCAACCCCATCAAAAAATGGGGCAATGAAATGAACAGAAACTTTCTCAAAGAAGAAATCCGAATGGCAAAAAGGCACATGAGAAAATGCTCTACATCATTAATCATCAGGGGGATGCAGATCAAAACCACAGTGAGATACCATCTCACACCTCAGAGACTGGCCCACATTCAAAAGAACAACAGCAACCGATGCTGGCGTGGATGTGGCGAGAAAGGGACACTCCTTCACTGTTGGTGGGAATGCCGACTGGTTCAGCCCTTTTGGAAAACAGTATGGACGATTTTCAAAAAATTAGAAAATGAGCTCCCATTTGACCCAGCAATATCATTCCTGGGAATATATTCTGGAGAGGCAAAAATGTATAGTCAAAGTGACATCTGCACTTGTTTGTTCATTGCAGCACTCTTTACAATAGCCAGAATCTGGAAAAAACCTGAGTGCCCAAGAACAAATGACGGGTTAAAGAAACTTTGGTACATCTACACAATGGAGTACTATGTAGCTGTTAGAAAAGATGAAGTCATGAAATTTACATACAAGTGGTACTACATGGAAAGTATCAGGCTAAGCGAAATGAGTCAGAAAGGGAGGGATAGACATAAAAAGATTGCATTCATCTGGGGGACATAAAGTAACAAAATACAAGATTAATACCCAAGAATAGCCAAGATCAGTACCAGGAGGATTACTCCATGGCTTAGAGGCCAGCTGGGCATTCTAGGGGAAAGGGCAGCTCAGATAGAGAAGGGAGCACCAAATAAAGGGTGTTTGGAGGATCCTCCCAGGAGGGGAGATGCATGCTGAAAGTAGACTATGGACTGAACATAATTGCCACTCAATGCAGACCACAATACCCAAAAGGAGAGAGAGAACAAAAGGGAATGCCCCGCCACAGAGGCAGGGTGGGATGGGGGAGGGGGGAAGGGTGTGTGAGGGGTACTGGGATCCATGGTGGTGGAAAATGGGCACTGGTGGAGCGATGGGTATTTGATCATTGTATAATTGAAACCCAAGCACAAAAATTTGTAAATCTACAACTGTACCTCATGGTGTTTCACTAGTAAAAATTTTTAAAAAAATAACAGACACACAGAAACCAGTCTCATAATTATCTGGCTCTTTGCAGAAATCCAAAATTGTGCAGCCGCTGAAGTGGCCAAGTGACATTATATGATTCTCATAACCAGCTATAGAAAACAAAGTATTTCACAATGCCTTTTCAGCAATTCTGATTGTTGGGTGTGAAATTCTAAACAATAATGGTGCATCTTTCGTCGAAATAATGAATGTAATCAATGTAGAGAAGAGTTAAGTGGAAATCATCTGCCTCACAGGCATTGGGAGGAGTGGGAGGGGAGGCATATTGGGGTTCTTGGTGGTGAAAAATGAGTACTGGTGAAGGGAGAGGTGTTTGATCATTGTATGACCGAGTCTTAAACCTGAAAGCTTAGTAACTTTTCCCACAGTGATTCAATAAATAAATATAAGAAGAAAAAAAAGTTGCAGTTAATCTTGGGCCCATGCAAGACTGAACAAGCCAGGGTAAATCAAAGGGGGACGGGTCAGTCTGGTGCCCTCCCAGAGTCCAGGGAGTCCAGGGAGTCCAGGCAGCCATTTTTCTCCCACAATCCAAAATTGTCACCATGCCCCTGGTCAGACTCCACCGTCTCATGACAAATCTCACAAACACATTAAGCTGTTGAAAATTCGGCTATGTCAATTTTGTGACTGAACTCTTCAGGCTTTCTTGGTGCCAGGATAGGCTACCTCCCTTCACCTTCCTGTACTTTCAGAAGCCTTGGCAGTCATGCCCACACCCCAAAGCTGTCACCCAGTTGAAAAAACTACTCCAGCCTTACCGTCCCAATAAAAATTCTGAACACCCTGAACAACATAATGACCTCTTAGTGCCTGTATTGAAAACCACAATGAACAAAAGGAGAAAGAAAAAGAAGACAAGTGCCTGCCATAGAGGCAGGCTGTGTGTGTGTGTGTGTGTGTGTGTGTGTGTGTGTGTGTGTGTGTAGTAGTAGGGAGTGGGGGAGGGGCTGGGAGGGAAACTGTGGGCATTGGTGGTGGAAAATATACAACGGAGGGATGGGTGTTGGATCATTGTTTGACTGAAACCCAATCCTGATCAGCTTATAATGATCTTTCTCACAGTTATTCAATAACAATTTTTAAAAGAAAATAAGAGAATAAATTGTTCTTCTGGAAAAAATGAACCAGATACTTTTTACTTTGTGGTAAGCAGATTTTTAAGGTGACTTCTAACATTCCTGCCATTCAATGTATACTTCCTGTGTATTCACTAGACTCTGGACAGGACCTATAAATATGGTGCATGTTGCTGCATAGGAATATGTTACTGTGATTAGAATTGGTCAGATAAGATTTGGGGGGTATGGTGCCACCAACAGGTCAACCTGTACCTGTAGGATGAGTGCATCAGCAGCCTGATGGTGACTTCAGGCTTCCTGATACCCCGAAATTGCCGCTGTGCCTTTGACCAGACCCCAACAACTTGGGACCAAGTTTACCATGAAATTAAATGGCCAAAAGTTAGGTATGTGGGAGCCACACCCACCAACTACCTCCAACTAGGCTGTACAAGCTCATTTATTGGCCTTATTTCAGAGACCCAGAGATATATCTCAAAAGAGATCAAAAGTCACAGTTTATCTCGGACCTGCACATGGCTGAACAGACTGGGGTAAATCAGAAGGGGCAGGTTAGCCTGGTGGCCCACCCAAGCAGAGCTCCCAGCAGCCATTTGCTCCCACAAATCAAAACCACTGCCATACCCACAGCCTGACTCCACCATCTCAGGATGGACTTCACCAAGATATTATCTGCTGTACATTTTGTAATGTGGATCTTAGTGCACTAACAACCCTGGCCCAGAGACACAGAAGCAAGACCCAGAAGACACCACAGCACCAGAGATCTCTCCAGGCCCCATACTGAGCCAATATAACTGAGGCACCCCAGATGAAGCAGGTGTAGTCTCCCCACCTACTCCAGATGGAATTCTGGTGACCAAGAGCTCCCATAAGCAAGACCAGGTATGTGGGTTCCAGGACTAAACCTCCAGGCTGCATGGTAGCAGAGTACCTGGGCTGTCCCTCCCCGGGTTCCCACCTGCCCAGAAGACTGGCTGTCATGCCCACAATTTGCCTCCAGGCGCTAACTTAGCACACCAACAGCCCTGGCCCAGCGACTCCCAGTTGAATCCCAAAATGGATTAGTGCCACACAGAGATGTTTCTGGAACCCAACCATTTACAATCTAGAAACTTACATTTACAATCATGGCCGTATGAGCTCTCATGATATTCAAAATGAGCAATGGAAAATAAATTATCTAGCATCTGCCCCTGACAGGGTAAGCTTGAATGGTGGTGGGAAAATTCAAGCAAAACATAATGCCCAAATTTAGAGAGAGAGAGTATTGGGGAAATTGTCTGCCATAGAGGCATAGAAGCAGAGTGAGGACTGGGATGTGTGTGTGTGTGTGTGTTGGGGGAAGGGGATACTTAGAACATCGGTGGTGGAAAATGTGCACTGCTGGATGGATAGGTGTTCCATCATTTTATAGCTGAATCTCAAACATGAAAGCTTTGTAACTCTGTCTCAGGTGATAAGGTAAAATAAAAAAGTAATGTAGAGTTCATGCTCAATTCAATCAGTTAATCAATGGCTAAACAAATAGCTGTATTATTTTTTAAAAAAGAGATAATGTTAGATGAAAAAGAAAATAGATATTGAGATGTATTCAGGGTCTTTTCTCAATTAACCAAAAGTAAATTGTTCCGGAATGGGTCTGACTTCATCCAGAGACTCTTTTAACTAAGGTCATAGAAGCTTAGGAATCTTCTGGCCTTGGAGAAATACTCCTCTCTATTTTGAGAGGGTGTCTCAGATGCTATCTGCAAAGACCATCAGAGTTGAAAGTGACAGTAGCAAGAAAGAAGGTTCTCTGTGCTATAAACAAAAGTAGGTGAAATATACCAATCACCCTGTAAACTTGGAAATGAATCCTAAGCTCTGGAAAGAATAACAATTTTGCCTACATCTGATGTTGACTCGGTGAGACCTGAACAGAGGACCGGGATCACAGAAACTGTGATACAATAAGTGTATGCTGCAGCAAGTCACTAAGTTGTGGCCATTTGTTACACAGCAAGAGAAAACAAATTCCTACAAACATAAATTCTAAAGGCTGGGAAATTCCAGTGTAAGAGCCAAAACTTTTAGGTAATCAGAGCATAAATGAATATATACAGATGCCAATAATTTAATCAATACTCTTTTAAGAATGTTGTTGTTATTTAGCTGTTTTCCATTGTATTGCTGAACTTTCTAGTTTAGAGTTACCATAAATGAAAAATCCCTGACAATTTAAAAATTAGCAATGAGACTAAGTAGGGGGGAGGCTTATCACCAAAGCTATATTTTAAAAGAGCAATGGATACAACTTACATTTGTCACAGACATAAGAAATAAAATCAGCAAAAAGAATACACAGAAAAAAATTAAATAAAAAATGGAAAAACAGGGACCAGAGCAATAGTGCAGCAGATTGGGCACTTCTCTTGCATACAACCAATCTGGGTTTGAGCCCTGGCAGCCCATACGGTTCCTTGAGCACCGCCAGGAGTAATTCCTAAGTGCAGAGGTAGGAATAAGCACTGAGCACTGCCAGGGTTGATTCAAACAACAACAACAATAACAACAACTAAAGACAAGAATATAAAAAATACAATTCTTAAAAAGTTAATAAAATAAAAATACATACTGTTATGACAGGGCTGGAGCAATAGCACAATGGGTAGGGCATTTACCTTGCATGCGGTCGGCAGCCGACCCGAGTTCAATTCCTCCACCCCTCCCCGAGAGCCCTGCAAGCTACCGAGAGTATCTCACCCACAAGCTACCCATGATGTATTCGATATGCCAAACACAGTAACAACAAGTCTCACAATGGAGACGTTACTGGGCCCACTCGAGCAAAGTAACGGGAGGACAGTGCTACAGTGCTACTGTTATGACCAGTGGAAAATGAGAAAAAAAGAAATATGCAAATATTTTATTAGTAAAGAAGGTCTATGATCATATATTTAGATAAAAATCTTTAAACGATGACAGTATTCTAAATTCAGCTAATCAATTAAGACAGCATAATGAGAAAAGTAATCTCATTTAAAAATCACTGTAAAAAGATATAAATTACCTGGTCATATGATTAATAAAAATGGGTGGTGGGAGTATGACTCCAGTCTGTATGTATATTATAAGCATGGCAAAATTTATTATTTGATCTATAGATTCAATATAATTTCTACCAGAATTTTATTTGAAGTCAGAAAGCTAGATTAAGAAATAAAAGGTTTGCGGGCTAGGAGATAATCCTAGCCTAGTTAGGTTGTATGCCTCCCATGTAGTTGGCATGGATTCAATTCCCAACATCCCTGATCTCTAGGAAACCACTGGAAGCAACCCTGGAGGATCCCTTAGTACTGCTACGCTTGGTCCTGGAGATCCTCAGCACCTGGAGGTCTTAAGCAGCATTGTATCCTTGAACCCTTGAGCTGAACCTATGGCCAGATTGCCATGAATCATCTATGAATCCCCCAGAGGTTTAAGAAAAACAAACTCTAGGGCAGGGAGATAGCTCTAGTGGTAGATTTATGACTTCAATCCCTGTCAGCATACCTGTCCCACAGACCACCAGAAATGGTCCCTATAAGAGAATAGTCATGGACTATTACAAGATAGTCAATGGATATTCAATCAAAACTGAGTTGGATATTAAGAACATGAATAATAACAAGACTGTTAATGAGTCCTTAGTATTTACGAACATTTACACCTTTTTTGGAGGGGAGTCACACCCAGCGATGCACAAGGGTTACTTTTGGCTCATGCACTCAGGAATTACTCCTGGCGGTGCTCAGGGGACCATATGGGATTGTGGGAATTGAACCCGGGTTGGCCGCATGCAAGGCAAATGCCCTAGCCGCTGTGCTATCGCTCCAGCCCCAACATTTACACTCTTGTAAGTCAATGTTATCTTAATGAAAAGAATAGAAATTAAATTGCTTTGCAGGAATTTTAGGATCTGACTGTACATTAAAGGAGCCTATTTGGAAGTAGTAGGTGATACTGTAATGGTGTGCTTTCACCTGGAAAATGATGCCAAACTCTGATTCAATATTTATATATAAAGTCTTGGCTGTGTATTAAATTTTTACCTAATGAAAACAAATAGTAATAAAGCTTGCCATGTTTTTGGAATCATGTTGAGTATTTAAATATCTCATTTTATTCTTATCACAACACTTTCATGAATATACTACATTTTTACAGATGAAATGTTTTAAATACATTGAAAACATGTAAAAAAGAGGACCAACTTTGTTCTAATCCAAGCTGTCTAAACTCCCCTGGCCATCCATTTATCACCACATACAAACACACACACACACACCACATACACATCATACACACTCACACACACAGACACACAGACACACACCACACAGAACCTTAAAACTTACTGCCTCATAAAAAAGTATAGTCGAAGTGACCTCTGCACTTGTTTGTTCCTTGCAGCACTGTTTACGAAAGCTAGAAACTGGAAAAAAACTGAGTGCCCGAGAACAGATGACTGGATAAAGAAACTCTGGTACATCTACACAATGTGGAGTACTATGTAGCTCTTAGAAAGGATGAAGTCATGAAATTTACATACAAGTGGTACTACATGGAAAGTATTATGCTAAGTGAAATGAGTCAGAAAGAGAGGGACAGACATAGAAAGATTGCATTCATCTGGGTAACATAAAGTAACAAAATAGGATACTAACGCCCAAGAATATCTGAGATAGGTATCAGCAGGTTTACTCCATAGCTTGGAAGCCAGCCACACACGCTAGGAGAAAAGGCAGCTCATATGAGAAGGGAGCACCAAATAAAGGGTGTTTGGAGGATCCTCCCAAGATGGGAGATGCGTGCTGAGAGTAGACTATAGACAGAACACGATTGCACTCAATGTCTCTTTTGCAAACCACAGCACCCAAAAGGAGAGAAAGAGAACAAAAGGGAATGCCCTGCCACAGAGGCAGGGTGGGATGGGGGTGATGGGGAGTGGGAGGGATACTGGGATCAGTGGTGGTAGAGAGAATGAGCACTGGTGGAGGGATGTGTACTCAATCATTGTATAACTAAAACGCAAGCACAAAAACTTGTAAGTCCACAACTGTATCTCATGGTGTTTCACTAATAAAAATTAAAAAGAAATAAAGAAATAAATAAACCAGGAACAAAACGACAAAAAAAAAAGACTTACTGCCTCAAATTCATATGAATGGGAAAGTCACATGATAGGACAGACTTCTCATGTGCAAGAGAATATACCGGAATTCTTACTTCCCACCTGACTGTGAAGCAGGTTCCAGAGGAATTAATTGAGACCAATTCGGAAAATTTATGCCAAAGAACAATAGATCAATATTTATATGATCTTTAAGAAGTCATAACATTTCTATCCACAACACTAAAGATAGTAACATAAAAAATTTAATTTCTTTACAGTAACAAACATTAAAGCCCATTAATAAATCTAAAGCACAAAATAGATTGGAAATAGCAATCTGGTGGACAACAGATAACATTCTCATGAACAAGTAACCTTTCAAATCATTAAGTAAAAAGGACTATAGTTTAGAAACTTGAATGGCTTCTTAGTTCAGTTGTAAGCCGGAGATGTCTCGAAGAAACATCGGTCTTGCAGGAATGAGGCTGTGACTCCAATGCTGTCACAGGCATGAGCATGATTATGGCATAGATTGGCCTGATAGTTGTGCTCTCTGGGACCATGGGTGGGCAAGTGATCCCCTACTGCCTGTGTGAATACTACAACTGAAGAGTATGACTTAGAGATGAGGAGTACCACCACACAAAATATAGGCTATAACTATGGCCAGGGGAACATTCCCCATCCCAGAGATACCAAGTGTGGTTATCACAGTCACACCCAGGGATCGCTAAAACCAGATGTGCTCAAGTGTGAGGACTATAGATAGAGTGCAGTCCCCTAGTGAGCACCATGGCTGAGTATTTGAGCACTGCAGCCTGAAACGTGCCCTCCCCAGAGCATCATGAGTAGATGTCTGAGCATCACAACCAAGCAAGCCCCAGGTGTTACAAAAACCAACATAACAAGAGGGAGGGGAAATGTGTGTGTAGTGGTGCAGGCAGTGGGAGAGAAGTAAGAAATGGTTCTAAGATTGTAATAGAGCAATGTTAAGGACACGGTAGACACGGTCCTCCCGTTGTTCATCGATTTGCTCAAGCGGGCCCAGTAACATTGTGAGACTTGTTACTGTGTTTGGCATATCGAATACGTCATGGATAGCTTGCCAGGCTCTGCCGTGCGGGCGAGATACTCTCAGTAGCTTGCCGGGCTCTCCAAGAGGGGCAGAGGAATCGAACTCGGGTCGGCCATGTTGGCCACTTGTAAGGCGAACGCCCTACCGCTGTGCTATCGCTCCAGCCCAATGTTAAGGAAATCTAGAGAAATATATCTCAACATTTTTTTAACTGTGATCCCTTTTGACCTTGTTTTCTTCCTGTGATCTCCCTGTCTTACTGATAGACCCCCTCAGTCTTAAGCTGCGACAGTTCCATTTATGGCAATTTTTACCCATGGCCCACTTGAAATATCATGGGCCCTATAAAGGCACCATATGGCTTCTGATTGAGAAATACTGGGTCAGAAAGCTGTTGAATGTAAGCTCCATGAACTACTAGAAGTTTGCGCTTTTTGTATTATTCTGAAAAGTTCCAGGGAGCATGATTACTCCTTCAGTTAGTACGGAAGTAGCTTATTAAGTCATCACTGTGCTGGAGCCTAGTGGTGAATAAGACATACAGCATAGGTTCCAATTGTAGGAAACAGAGCCAGACACAAAGACACAAACAGACGTGGATACAGACAAGGAGATAGTAAGTGGGTCAACATTTAAAATGGAATTGAATGACTCTCTTGTGACGGGTGATCATCACAAAAATTCCTCTGAGTATGTGAAATTTAAACCGAGTCAAATGAAGAAGTCAGATGATGCTGTGGTAAGAAGTGATAATACAAGTGGGGAGGTGACTACTTAGGGAGGTACTGCAGAGTCCGAGCAAACAGACTGTGGTATGTTCAGGGAAGATTTCCACAAGCTCCTTTTGAGTCACTTGTTCATCTCCTGGAATCATTGTGAGAGAGAGAGAGAGAGAGAGAGAGAGAGAGAGAGAGAGAGAGAGAGAGAGAGAGAGAGAGAGAGATGTGGCAACAGAAACAACCAGCATAAGCTTCATGTTCAGTGTATTTAGAGAAGTTAATCCATGGAGCAGGAGTCCAAAGCAGGATCTCTACCTGTGCCCTGACACACAAAAATAAACAAATCTTTCCATTACTCAAGCAGGTCAGGAGAAGCAAATGTTTGGAAATGTGCAATTAGAAGCAAGGTCAAGACACAATCTCAGCCTTAATTATAGAGCACAGATACTCTGTAAATGACAATGCAAAAGCTATTAAGTATTTAATATTCTTTTTTATCATCTCTTTATAAGAATAGTTTTTCTCTATTATCTTTAATCTAGAGTCAACTTAACTTACTGATCATATCATAGGCTTTTATAATTCTTATTTTCAGGTATCAACCTTTAATATATAATGAGCATGTGTCTAACTAAGTGTAGAGAATTGTAACATGATAATAGGATGATTAATTTTAGCATAGTAAGTATGAGTTAAAATTTAACAGTCCTATGGTATATAAAGTATTCGAATTATCTCTTGAAATAATGAGAATTATTTCATTAATAATAACACATTTAACCTACTTTTAAATGAGTTAAGGTCACTAACTTATTCAATTTTGAGTTTAAAATTAGGTAACTTTGAGAAGTTGAGAAAGTAAAATAGAAATACATTATGCTGTATGAAACAAACCCTTCAGATTTGTACGAAACAAATCTTAATTCTGCTTTATCTATGAATTGTAATTCTACTTAGCAATACTGTTTTATTTTAGTATTTAACTTCTAAGAATATGTACTTAATTGTTTTAAAGTGAATATTGATTGCTTATACTTACAAAAACAGATGACTAAAGGAAGAAAATTATGTCAATGAAAGGGAAAAAAAACAACTAAGTTGTAGTCACAGCTTTTTATAAATGTTTCACAATCCCCCTACTGGGTTTAAAAAACTTGTGATAGTGTGGAGGTGGTGTAAAAGGAGAAGAAAATAAAGAAAGATCAAAAGTCAAAATATTAGGGTTAGCCTTGTGGACAGCACGTATGAGCCGGGGGTGTGGGGGTGACTAAAACCTCATGGGAAGGGGGGCGTTCCGGTCCGTCCTTCACGCCCTACCGAGGTCATCAGTTGCCCCCCTCGAGCGACTCTCCAGCACAGCCACGGCCCCAGAAGCACAAGGACTTAATGCAGAACCCGGCAGCTTGGAGCAGAAAAGTGAACGGACTATGCGTTAATCCAGGCCATCATGTCTGTCTGGAGGGGAAAGGGTGTTGCCCCAGTCGCCCTCTCCTCTCTGGAAAGAAAGATGGCGGCCGCATGGGAGCCTTGTGGACAGCAGGTATGAGCCGGGGGTGTGGGGGCGACTAAAACCTCATGGGAAGGGGGGTGTTTCAGTCCGCCCTTCACGCCCTACCTAGGTCACCAGTTGCCCCCCACGAGCGGCTCTCCAGCACGGCCATGACTCCAGAGCACAGAAACCAATTTCTTAACTATCTGACTTTTAGTAGAAATACTTCCAGGGTCAATAAGTAAAATAGCAGAAATCCAAAACCAACATTTAATTCTTGAACCCAACTGTAGAAAGCAAATCACTTCACAATGCTTTTTCAGCATGTCTGATTTGGGGGGGGGGTAAACTCTAAATAATAGTGGTGAATCTTTTATTGAAACAATGAATCTAATCAAAGCAGATAGAGTGTTAACTAGAATTCATCTGCCTCACAGGGACTGGGAGGGGTGGGGGATGGGGTTTTATTGGGGTTCTTCATGGTAAAAAATAAGTATTGGTAAAGGGAAGTGTGTTTGATATTTGCATGACTGAGACCTAAACCTGAAAGCTTTGTAACCTTTCCCACAGTGATTCAATAAATAAATAAATTAAAAAATATTAGGGTTAGTTTAATCTTTTATTAAATCATATAATGAAATTAAATTTCTGATTCTCATTGCAACCGTTATACTGATCATGTGCTGATATTATCGTTTCTGTGCAAATCAATTATTTTCATATTGCAGAGCAGAACTTGAAAATTCTACTTTTCTTTTCTATATATTTGAATTATAGTTTAGCAATTAAACCATGAAGTCGCCAAATTACTATGGTAAAGTCCTAGCAGTTCTGTCCATCAAATTCTGTAGGTGCAAATTAAGGCTTCCTCCTGACACACAGGTTTCCTCTACTGCACCCTACACTGCATCCAGGTCATTCTCCCCATTATTTCCCAAGAAATTCTATGATCCTTCCTAGACTCACGGCACTCCTATTTATTTACATTCATTCTTCTCTTACTCTCCGCATGGACATAAATCTACACACTTGGATCTTAGAACTTGATTGGCAATCTACTTAGTTAAATATTTGTTTAATCAAATTAAATTTAACAATGAGATTTTACTTCCAAGATAATCATTTAATGCTTCCAAATTTGCTTGTTGTATAATTAATTCTGTTGAGTGTTTCCTTCTGTCATAATGACCTTGGATTTTGCGAATAAATCTCTTGCATATAGTAAAGTCCTTATTTATCTTATAGCATTATTTAATTTCACTACAATCTATATAATTGTTTGTGATTCATAATATTCAGAGGGTTAGAAACAAAATGCTTACATTTATTTTCCTAGTGCTGGGTGACAAGTCACTCTAAATTAAGTGGTTTACCATCACAAAAATTTTTTTTGTATCTTTATATTTGTATTTTTATATTTTATATTTTATAATATATATTTATATATAATTTTAGATATATTTTTATATTTATATATAATTTTAGATATATTTTTTATATTTATATATAAATTTTATGTTTTTATATATTATATTTATATTTATATTATGGTGGTTCCGTTGAGAGCGAATGGAGCGTTAGGAACAAGGCTGTTTCTCATAAACATTGTCTTCGTAAGATTCAGCTGTAGTCCGACCTTTCCACATTCACGGTCAAAGTTGTTCAGCATTTGTGCCGCTTGGCTAATGTTTGGTGTTATTAGAACGATGTCATCAGCAAAGCGGAGGTGGTGTAGTTGCCGACCATCTATCTTCACTCCCATGCTTTCCCATTCCAGTCGTCGCATGATGTTCTCGAGGGTGGCACTGAAGAGTTTTGGTGAAATGGTATCACCCTGCCGAATCCCTCTCTTGATATGGATGATTACTTCTTTGTAGAATGGTGAGATCTTGGTAGTGAATCCGCAATAGAGCTCACAAAGGATCCTGATGTATTGAGTTTGTACGCCCTGATTGGCTAGGGCTTCCATAACCGCTTCCATCTCAACAGAATCAAAGGCCTTCTTTAAATCAATGAATGTTAGACAGAGCGGCATCTTGAACTCCCGAGATACCTCAATGAGCTTAGTAATCGTGTGGATATGGTCAATGGTACTGAATCCTTTTCGGAATCCGGCTTGTTCACATGGTTGTCCTTCATCTAGTGTTCTGCTAATCCTATTCAGGATGACTCGAGTGAACAGTTTGTAGATGACAGACAATAGGCAGATTGGGCGATAGTTGCCAATGTCGTGGATGTCTCCCTTCTTGTATAGTAGTACAGTCCTGCTGGTTTTCCATTGGGATGGAACCTTGCATTCAGATAGGTAGCGTGTGAAGAGCCGAGCCAATGTATTGATGAGTACTGATGGTAAGTTCTTCAGGTGTTCAGGTCTGATCTTGTCTGGGCCAGGTGCTCTTTTTTTCTTTTTTTTTTTAAATTTTTTCCCTTTATTTTATTTATTTATTTTTTTTTTACAGTTGTAGATTTACAATTCTTTGTGCTTGGGTTTCGATTATACAATGATCAGATACCCATCCCTCCACCAGTGCCCATTTTCCACCACCATGGATAATATCCCCCCACCCCCATCCCCCCATCACCCCTGTCTCTGTGGCAGGGCAATCCCCTGTGTTCTCTCTCTCCTTTTGGGTGTTGTGGTCTGCAAAAGAGGCATTGAGTGGCAAACATGTTCAGTCCATAGTCTACTTTCGACATGCATCTCCCCTCCTGGGAGGATCCTCCAAACATCCTTTATTTGGTGCTCCCTTCTCTATCTGAACTGCCCTTTCCTCTAGGATACCCGGCTGGCCTCTAAGTTATGGAGTAATCCTCCTGGTGCTGATCTCAGCTATTCTTGGGTATTAATCTCATACTTTGTTACTTTATATCCCCAAGATGAATGCAATCTTTCTATGTCTATCCCTCTCTTTCTGACTCATTTCGCTTAGCATGATACTTTCCATGTTGTACCACTTGTGTGTAAATTTCATGACTTCATCTTTTCGAACAGCTACATAGTACTCCATTGTGTAGATGTACCAAAGTTTCTTTAACCAGTCATCTGTTCTTGGGCATTCAGGTTTCTTCCAGTTTCTGGCTATTGTAAAGAGTGCTGCGATGAACAAACAAGTGCAGATGTCACTTCGACTATACATTTTTGCCTCTCTGGGATATATTCCCAGGAGTGGTATTGCTGGGTCAAATGGGAGCTCAGTTTCTAATTTTTTGAGAATCGTCCATACTGTTTTCCAGAAGGGCTGAACCAGTCGACATTCCCACCAACAGTGAAGGAGTGTCCCTTTCTCGCCACATCCGCGCCAGCATCGGTTGCTTTTGTTCTTTTGAATGTGGGCCAGTCTCTGAGGTGTGAGATGGTATCTCATTGTGGTTTTGATCTGCATCTCCCTGATGATTAATGATGTAGAGCATTTTCTCATGTGCTTTTTTGCCATTCGGATTTCTTCTTTGAGAAAGTTTCTGTTCATTTCATTGCCCCATTTTTGGATGGGGTTGGATGTTTTCTTCTTGTGGAGTTTAACCAGTATTTTGTATATCCTGGATCTCAACCCCTTGTCAGATGTGTATTTGGTGAATATCCTTTCCCATTCTGTAGACTGTCTTTGTATTTTGGTCACTGTTTCTTTGGAGGTGCAGAAGCTTCTTAGTTTAAGATAGTCCCATTTATCTATCTCTGTTTTCACTTGCTCGGCCAGTGGCGTGGCATCTTTGAAGATACCATTAGCTTCAATGTCATGGAGGGTTTTGCCAACTTTGTCTTCAATGTACCTTATGGTTTCTGGTCTGATGTTGAGGTCTTTAATCCATTTTGATCTTACTTTTGTACATGGTGTTAGGCAGAGTTCTGAGCCTATTTTTTTGCATGTAGCTGTCCAGTGATGCCAACACAATTTATTAAAGAGGCTTTCCTTACTCCACTTCACATTACTTGCACCTTTATCAAAGATTAGATGATCATATGATTGAGGGGAGATGTCAGTGTATTCAACCCTGTTCCATTGGTCTGCAGTTCTGCCTTTGTTCCAGTACCATGCTGTTTTAATTATTACTGCTTTGTAGTACAGTTTGAAGTTAGGGAGGTTGATTCCTCCCATTTTCTTTTTCCCAAGAATTGCTTTAGCTATTCGTGGGGGCTTATTGTTCCATATAAATTTCAGGAGTGTTTGCTCCATTTCTTTGAAGAATGTCATGGGTATCCTTATAGGGATTGCATTGAATTTATACAATGCTTTCGGTAGTATTGCCATTTTGACAATGTTAAGTCTCCCGACCCATGGTGCTCTATTTTTTTCTTTACCGACGAGATGGCATGTTGGATTTCGGAAGGGAGAACATTGGGAACGACATATCCATCATGTGGTATGTGGTATGTGGGCAAGTGGACGTGGCTATTAAAGAGATCTGAGTAAAAGATCATTTGCTCTCACTGGAACCACCATCTCCAAATGCAACAGTTATATATACCTAGGTCGAGAAATCAACATGATAAATGACCTGGCACCTGAGTTGCGCAGGAGGAAGAGAGCGGCTTGGAATGCCTTCAAGAGCGTTGAAGAAATAACTAAGAAAGAACCTAAGAAAGAACCTCCAGCTACGAGCACATCTCTTTGATTCCACTGTTCTACCTGTATTAACATATGCCTCAGAGACCTGGACCCTACGAAAACAGGATGAGAACACTATTCGGGTCTCTCAAAAAGGAATCGAAAGAGCTATGCTTGGAATATCACGATTCACTCAAATGAGAGATAGAATCCGGAGTTCTGATCTTCGTCAACGCTCAAGAATCAGGGACGCTGTCTCATTTGCCAAGACATCAAAAATCAGATTGGCTGGACACGTAATGAGGTTTACAGACAACCGCGGTTTGAGGCTCTGCATGTTCCTAGAACGAACAGACACCATTGGGCTACGCTAGCACCCAACCGGGATGAATGGAGACGTTACTGGCACCCACTCGAGTAAATCGATGAATAACGGGGATTAAGTGATTAAGTGATATTTATATTATATCTTTATATTATATTTTATTTTATATTTTATATTTTTATATTATGTTAATATATTTTTATATTTTTGTATTTTATATTTTGTATTTTTAATTAGATTTCTGTAGGTTCGAAAGTCTAAAATTTGGATCTCATGGCACAAAATCAAGGTAAGATTTCAACATGATTGCATTCTTTCTGGAGGTTCTAAGAAAGAATCTGCCCCATGCATCGTCCACTGTTATAGATTGTCTGTATTTCTTGGATTATTACTGCTTCACTCATCCCTCTTCTTTTGTTTTCATATCTTCTTTGACTATTGCCTCCCTCTTATAAGCTCCCTTACAGTTGCATTAAGTTCATGCAGCTAGTCCAGGAAAGTCATTTCATTCTAAAAACACATGTATCAAATCTGTTTTTTCATGAAACTTAACATCTTCAGGGTTCAGGAATTAGAACATAGACCTTGGAGTGGAGGCTTGGGGGATGATGATCTTTATTCAACCTATTATAGCATTCATACTGTTATGCTGGACAAGTCAAGAATTATATATAAAATTGTGACCAGGTTTTAAAATAGTAATTCAACATTAATGTCAAAAGACTGAAGTTTCACACAACTGAAAATTATTACGATAATCAACAATGTGAAGTACATGTGCAGTACAGAGTTAATAAAATAATTAGTAACACTCAAGTTTAATAAAAGCCATACATGCTGTATTGGTTGAAAGTCATGCTTTTCTATTCCTGTAACCATACATTTTACCATGTACCTGTTTCAATCATGGAAACATCTTGCAAAATAATAGTACAGGGCTGGAGTGATAGCACAGTGGTAGGGCGTTGGCCTTGCAAGCAGCCAACATGGCCGACCCGAGTTCAATTCCTCCGTCCCTCTCGGAGAGCCCGGCAAGCTACCGAGAATATCTCGCCCGCACGGCAGAGCCTGGCAAGGTACCCGTGACGTATTCGATATGCCAAACACAGTAACAACAACAAAGTCTCACGATGGAGACGTTAACTGGGCCCACTTGAGCAAATCACAAGTATATTATTGATATTGACACAATCCACAGACCAGTAAGAATCCCCATTTTACTGGTCCTAATGTGTGAGTATGAGTGTTTGTTTCTACATATCACTGCAATATTAATTCAAGGTTAATTAAGTTATTTTTCCTTGCACAATTTTACTTTTACCTGTTCTTCCTGTTGAGCAATCTTCACAATTTTATTTATCTGAGGTATTACGAGTGTCACTCCAAAGCAGAACTAAGGAAACCTAGAGGCTTTTGGATATTTTCATCCAACTGGGCTTATGGGTCAATACAAGGGCCTGGGGATACACTGTTTATTTGGGTCACCCTAGAAGACTTCTTGGTTTACACCCTGCAGGGGTGCTTGTGGGGAGCCTCCCAGGCTGCATCTCAATGTTTGGGGGCCAAGTGGTACCCAGAGGTATGTAACTTAGCCTCTCTCCTGCCCCCAATCTACATTTTAAAAGAAATGCTTCATCCCTTTGGGTGAAAGTTTGTTTGGCAATGCATTATTTTAGACATTGCAGTCAAACATAAGGATTCTTTTTCACTTTTGAAATCTTGTTCTTTTAAATTCATGTCACACATTTTCTTGAACTTTCAGTATGATATTTTAAATTATCTGCTGAGACTCTATGATTTATTTCCATTAAATTAATCCATGATTTTTTCCTGATAACTGCATTTATTGTATTTGTAAAATAAATAAATGAGCTATCACATTATGGGATTGTCCTCTGAGCCAAAATCATATTGTTATAGTTTATATATGTGTAGCATATGTTCATATTTTCTATAATTTAAACTCCTTTTCTTAACTTCCAAACATAATTTATTTTTTCTTGGGTCAGCATTACCTATTACAAAAAATCAAAGTACTGAGTAATTTATTCTACATAAAAACTCATCAGCAAAGTTTTATCTATATTAGATATTGTTAACCTATGTGTTTTATAGGTAAAAGGTAAAGGTAAAGGCCCTACCGTTGATCGTCGATTTGCTCGAGCGGGCCCAGTAACGTCTCCATTGGAGATTTTGTTGTTACTGTGTCTGGCATATCGAATACTCTCGGCAGCTTGCCGGGCTCTCCGAGAGGGGCAGAGGAATCGAACTAGGTTCGGCCATCTTGGCCGCGTGTAAGGTGAACGCCCTACCGCTGTGCTATCGCATACCAATATTTCTGAGATCTTTATACTTTGTAGCTATGTATATATTCATGAGTTGATTAGACCTAGCTATTTAAACCTAACTTTAAAAAATATGTTTTTATTGAGTCACCAAGACTTAAAACATTGTTTAAAGTAGAGTTTCAGGAATACAATGTTCCAACACTAATCCCACTACCAGTGTCACCTTCCTTCTATTAATGTTCCTGGGTTCCCTCTCATCACCAGCCTGTCACCTTGACAGTCATATTTTGAATTTTGGTTGTTGTACTTGGGTCTCCTGCTTACAGTGTGGTTTGTTCTGTGGTTTGGATATATACACATAACACAACTCTACATCACAGATATGCCCAAAGTCCCTGGCCCCTATTACCTCCCATACTCCTCTTATTTCCTTCTGATTTGTTCCCTTTATCCCTTTCCTGTTTCTTTTTCTTTATTTTTATAATCTACATTCAAGGGTAATCTGATGTCCTTCCCTTGGCGCCCTGCGTTCTTTGTCCTGTTAGTCCTGTTAGTACCACAGATAAAAGTGAGACCATTTGATCAATTTGTCCTTCTTCTTTGACTTGTTCACTTAGCATGATATTCTCTAGTTCTATCCAAATTGCAGTGCATGTCATTTAGAATAACATAAAACCCAAGGATAGTAGATACAAGGGCCAGGAGGATTGCCCCATAGCTGGAAGCTGCTTCACCAGCGGAGGGAAGAAGGCATATAGAATAGAGAAGGGATCACTAAGAAAATAATGGCTGGAGGAATCAGTCGGGATGGGAGATGTGTGCCAGAAGTAGATAATGGGGCAAACATGATGACCTCTCAGTATCTGTATTGCAAACCACAATGTCCAAAAATAAAGAGAGAGTATGGGGAATATTGTCTGCCAAGGAGGTGGGGGAGAGGGTGGAAGGAGGTTTTATACTGGGGAGATTGGTGGTGGGGAATGTGCACTGGTGGAGGGATGGGTGTTTGATCATTGTGTGATTGTAACCCAAACATGAAAGCTTGTAACTTTCTCATGGTGATTCAGTAAAATTAAAAAAAATTGCAGTGCATGTGGAGTATGCTGGCCTGACTGAAACCCTTTCTGTTATGTCTGAAACTTCCATTAATGTGTTTTTCCTGATTTAGAGACTGAAATTGTGGATACTTGGGATTCCTTTTTGCCCTTTCTATTTTTATTAGTTGGAGTAAAAGGGTTTGTTGGTTGGAGAGAGCTCTGGTTTACTGTAGAAAGTGGTGACACTTGGGATGGTAAATTTCCCAGGCTAGACAGTTTGCTACTTCACATTGCTTTTGTATTCATTGTTTCAAAACTTATACTTTTGACCCATTGAATACAGCAAACTTTGATTTTCTGAGCAGTTCTTAGCGTTTTGAGAAACATTAGTTCACCATTTTAATACTCACCAAGGAAAAATTGAACCTGTGATGGAATGGGATCGTTACGTGCAGCATCCACTATGTGAAAGAAAGGGCATAATGTTATAAATGAAGTCACTGCCATGAAATCATACAGATGTATTCTTTATAGTGAATTCTGTGCAAACACCCTGTCAAACTGAGACTTCCCTGATTATGTACAGGGAATGTATTTCAGAAACCACCAGCTGGGTTTTTCAGTGGTTTAAAAGCTGCTGTGCTGTAGCTTTCCAGAATAAAATAAGTAAATACCACCTACCAACCACTCAAGTTTTTGATGCAACATCCCTTTACTTCAAAGCATATAATGTATAATAAAATTGATTTTCAGTGCTTTTTTCACTTCATCTTGAAAGTCCCATGAATAACTACTCTAAAATAATTTCAACTTAGGAATGTTCAGGAACTGGTGAGAAATTGATAGCGACTGTTTTATGCGTAGTCAAAATATATTGAATAAAAATGTAAATGAAGAACATGCTGTGTTAGACAAAAATAAGTATTTGCAAGGAGGTAAGGAACAAGATCATGATTTTCCAAGGTAAGTAGAGAAACTTAAACTTTCCTTAAATTTTTTGTGGGACTGAATCCTCAAATGAATAAGAATCAATTGTCTGGAGAACTGTCAAACACTACAAATTAGATCTTAATATCTTTTTTTTCTTAGACGTATTATAGTAAGAATCTGGGAGAAAATATTTTTAATAAGATTTAAAAAAATCAGCAAATTTATTTTTTATGGTACTATTATACCCTTATAAAATATTGTGACCAAACTGGCTTTACCATCTTGGCTTTAGTAGGGTTAGAAGACAATAGATTACCATCTTTATTGCTGTAATGTGTTAAGCATTATATGCTAGTAGAATCTAGTTTAATTGTTTCAGGTGGAAAATATTTTTTGAGTTTCCATTTAGAAAGTGTTTGGAATAAAACAATAAACTACTGATGTCTGAAAAATATACTCAGTCAATCATCTAGATTTTTGTAAATACCTTAACAAAGATTGTTTTGCATTAAAATAGCATTATATTGATACATATTTTGAAGGCATCTATGGAAACAGGGTTTATATCTTGGAAGTTATGTAATTGGTGGGAGAATGGAATTATTTAAGAAAAAGAATAAAAATTACGAATGTAGAGCTTGATAAGAAAGTATTTACTTAGAAAAACAGTAGAAATCACAAATGATTATAAAATCTTGAAATGCCACAGACTGTAGAATTAAAATTATTTAACTTGAACTTCCACATACATCTGTGTAATACTGTTTACCTTCCACTTCTTAACTACCTTATCATTTCTCTTCAGATGTCAATAATTTTAAAATATAAATTTTTATTTGGAAGATAGAATAATCCAGCCTCTCTTCAAGCATAGCTTACTAAAACTTTAAAAATTTTATTGAAAGTTTAGGAGTTTAAGTTTCATATACCACTTCTTTGTGATAAAGTTCATGTATAATTTTAATACTGTTCTTAGATTTAGAGAACCCCCATTAAGCTTTTTTCATATATAAGCTATAGGATTCCAGGACTGATTAGGCAGACACTGATCTGATAGTGCTTACAACCAATATTCTTGTGTTGAAATGCTCAATGACTTTGCAATAGCTGTAGAAAGTTATTCCTATACTGAGATAGTAGATGAAACAACTATCTAGAGAAGTGCCTACAAATGATATAAATATATACCACCAAACCCTATTTTAATATCATTTCAACTCCTTTTAGAGAAATCCCTTTAGTTCTAAAGTAGAGACAGTCATTTCAACTGATTAAGATTCCACTAACCTTTTGTTTTAATTATAAAAATTGGGTTCAATAAATTTACTTCTATATGAAGAAGAAGAAACTTGAAGCTAGATATAGAGGACTAGATATCACAATTAACCTCGGACAAGTGCCCTTTGGATTCTGAATGGGTATTTGTCCAGCCCAAGCACAGTTAATTAAGAAAAATTGTTCCCTTAATTTCCACTCACTTCCCATTCAGTGCCTCATATTTATTTTCCTTTTTTTTTTTTGAGGAGGAGGAGGTTGGAACACACCTGCTTAGGCTTAGCTCCACTGAGTCTCAGAAAATACTCCTGACGGAGCTGGGGTGGGGGAGGGGAGGACTGGAGCCAACATTGGGGAATGATCATATGGGGTGTGGGGAATCCAAACTGGGTCAGCAGTGTGCAATTCAAGTGCCTTACTTGTTGTACTACCTCTCTGGCCCCCATACTTTCTTAAGATGTAAATTTGGTGCCTAACATCCTTACTTTCTTCCCTGTACAAGTTCTCTACTTTTCTTCCTTGAAACTATAACCTTTGTGAAACCACTGAGTTCCAACAGTTTAAGAAACAATCTGGAACTTTTTTGACACTTATGCAGCACAAGGAAAAAGCAGTCCATTGAATTTAAGAGTAGAAGGGTGAATTATTAATATATTGCTTGAGAAATAGAAAAATGTACACCTGTGTTCAGTGAAAAATGAATATTATTTTACATTTTTTAAAATTTATTTATTGAATCACTGTGGGAAAATTTACAAAGCTTTCAGGTTTAAGTCTTGGTCATGCAATGATCAAACACATTTCCCTTCACCAGTACTTATTTTTCACCACCAAGAACCCCAATATACCCCCCTCTTGCCCCTCCCAATGCCTGTGAGGCAGATGAATTCTAATTAGCACTCTATCTACTTTGATTAGATTGATTGTTTTGACAAAAGATGCACCATTATTGTTTAGAGTTTACACCCCAAAATCAGACCTGCTGAAAAGGCATTGCAAAATAATTTGTTTTCTGCAACAGCTTACAAGAACCAAATGATGTTGCGTGGCTGCAATAGCGGCCGCACAATTTTGGATTTCTGATATTTTGCATATTAAGCCTGGAAGTATTTCTGCCGAGAGCAAGATAATTATGAGATTGGTTTTTGTGGCTCTGGAGGCATGATGCCGTGGATTAACGCATAGTCCATTCACTTTTCTGCTGGAAGCTGCCGGGCTCTGTTTTAAGTCCTTGTGCTTCTGGAGCCATGGACGTGCCAGAGAGCCGCTCATGGGGGGCAACCCGTGACCTTGGTAGGGTGTGAAGGACGATATTTTACATTATTATCACTAAATATTAAAAACATGCATTTGGTATGGAATTGAAATTTATCTATATACAATGATACTTGTCTTATGTAAATAAAGCTTTATCTTAGTGAGAATCTCATGGTCCATCAAGTATATTTAGTTTAACCTATATGGTTCAAGAGAACTCCTTAGGAATGCTGTTAAAAAAGTAGCAAAAGGAGCCAAAAACCTCCAGAACCCAATAATCACCATGTTCACGGCTGCTCTCCACAGGATCAGACAAGCCTCACCCACAAGTGAATCTGCTGAGGGTCCCAGGTATGCACAACCTGTGATTGAAACCTCCAAACCCAATGGGCTTCCTACCTCCATCTCCCAAGTTTACCAGTAGCTTGGCAGTCACATCCACAAACTGCCTCTGGTGCCATATTATTTCATCAAGGGCCAAGATCCAGAGATTCAGAAATAAAACTCCCAGAAGAGAATGACATTGGCCTCACCCATGAATGAATTTGCTCTATAATTGTATTCTAAATTGTAGAATTCCAGGACTTCTCATACACTACACCACTGATGTACCAATAGTAGCACACATTTGATTGGGCTTAAAAAACATGTTTGTAATCTCTCATATAAGGGCTTAATGGCTCCGGGATTAAATATAACAATCCTCACACACTTACCTCTTATGGTGGTGGTAAGGTGAAATGGTGGTGGGATTTCACTTAAGGTGCAATGGTGGTGGGATTGCTGTTTGAATATTAAATGTAATAAATTATTATGAACAAATTTATAAAAATTAAATTAAATTAAAAAATAATGTAGCAGCAAAGGTTCTGGTACAATTTAAATTTAAAGGATACTCTTTAGACTTGAAAGTCAGCTTTTTTCAAAATATTTCTATATTCCATGGCAAAAGGAATATTTTATCAGAACATATTCTTTCCCCATTTTGATAAAGTAAATTATTTAATTATTTGGATTATTTATCATCTTGATTTTTGAAGGTACAAGAAACCTGATAGGTCTGAGAGTCAATAAAATTGAATGGAACACAATGAACACTGTATTTTGATGGGAGCAGAATTTGTGATCACAGATGACAAGTCTTAGGCAAAGTCACTGAAACTAACTTCTTTGAAAAACCCCAAGTTTCCAATTCAATTTAGTAAACACACACAAAAAATGCAAGTGTTTGCTTTATGCACTACATTTTCTGGAGTTTTGTAAAGGTAGCAAATAGGGGATAAAGTAATTTGTATTATATCTTTCCTAAATATGATTTTTTAAATGGTAGCATTTCATTTAATAAAGAAGATTATGACTAAGGCAGTCTGAGAAAGCCTAACTATTAAAAGATAAAACTCCTATAATATAGCTCAGATTCTTTCTTGTCAATTTGAAATAAGTTAAGAGATGTACTTGAAATGGTTGTAAGAGGTAGAAAATCCAATCCAAGCTGGCTATAAAACTTCTGGTTCATATAACTTAATTTATTTAGCTTTGGGTTGATCCAGGGTCTCAAATATATCAATTTACTTTTTAAAGGACATGCTGCTGCATCGCAGAGTGTTTTCTTGAGGTCCCTAATGGTTCTGGATCTCCTGGCTATTATCTTCCATGACTCAAATACAGGGGGAAGAGAAGTTATCTCTTGCTAGAACTCTACAAAATCCCACATTTCATTCTTACAAGAACCTATTGCTCTCCCTCAATCAAATTACTCTGTAGAGGTAGTAGTCTAATTAACCAGGTCTGACTCATAGTTTTCTTTAGAACAAAAGATGAATTGTACCTCACCACATAAATGTGAGAGAGAAAAGGGGATCCCAAAAGAAAGCCAAGTAGTATTTTTTAAGGAGAATAACTGACAACTAGAGAAAATTAAGTGGAGTTACTCTTTAATACTCTTTCATAGTATAATATCAACACACATCTCATCTTTCTTCATACATGTAAACTTTCAAATATGCCTTAAATTTGCATAATGGAAGACATATAAGGAAAGACACTTTGATGTGCACGTCTGCCTTTCCCAAAAGGAAACAATTTGAGCTTTTGGTTTAGTTATTGCTTCTAACACAAATGATATCTAAATGATGCATGTTTATAGGTCTGAGTGTAGCATCTATTGTCTGAGAAGTTGTGAACAAAGAATTTCATCAATTCCTAATATACTCAAAAATACAATTATAAATTGAAATAGGATAATTTCCATTTAGAATTCTTATGGAGTAAAGTAGAGACTAGAAAACAACTGGTAATTGCAGCTAAGAAACAATATGAACTTTTTTGTTGCTGTTGTTGGAAAGGGAATGAAATGCCTTATCAGTAAACACTATGATCAAGGTTTCCCTACTTTGCAGCTAATTTTACCATTTACCAGAATATGAGGAGGAGCCTTTGAGAAATTACTTAGGTGAGGCGTTGAGCAATCACCAACTTTTGTTTACTAAATTGGAGAGTTCTCTAGCAATGCAGTTAAAAAACATAGTCTAAAATTCCACGAGTTAATCACCAAATCTGTTTGTCTTGTTAAATTAGAGTCTTTCAACTTAGAATCTATGGAGAGGATTTGTACTTTTTAGCAACTGCTCTCAGTTTATCTGCCCAGACCTCAGTGTCAAGGCCTTTTATCTTGTCCTTTGTCTCATAGCACAGTGAACATATGGTCTGTAAGTGAAGAGGCAATAACTAAGCTGCTTTTAGCCACCATGCTGCAAGTCCACTAAATGTTTTCAATTAGAATAATTATCCCCTTTACATGAAGAGAATTTATAACAAGAGATGTTAGGTAGGAGCCTGAACATTAGACTTTGAAGTGCTAATCTCATCTTAAGCAGCTTTCCTACATTCTGGTCTGTTTGCATTTACCTAACAATGGTGTACAGAATTTTGTTTTCACAATTTTGTAAACTTTCAGATCATTGAGCTCTCAGACATATTGAATCATAGGACATCAGCAGCAAAGAGAGACACTTTGAGGAAACGTGGGTATTTTAAATCTCTAAAATGGGTCCATATCTATTAAAATTTTCATTTTTTAATGAGGTAAAATTACAATATTACGTAAACTGAGTGAAGATTATGTTATCAGGAGGGAAAGAGTACTCAATTGTAGTCAGTCAAGGCTGATAGATCAGTGAGCTAAGTGTTAAATGCTGATAGGTCAAAGAAGTAGGAGGAGGAATGATTTAGCAATGAGTTGGTTCATGACGACTTTAGCATCAGGAGTTTTAATGAATTAGCAAAGGCAAAAATGGGATGGTTTTGAAAATAAAATGAAAATAAAATGAAAATAGAGAAAAGTATGTTTTTGGAGTTTTGCTGTGAGCAACTTCGAGGATTATTTTTACCGCTATGGCTTCTCACTGAATACATTTCCTAAGAAAGGTATGTCTCCTCTATGTTAATCACATTTCTATAATGCCTCCAGTAATCCCTTATTACTACCTAATAGTGCCTATGTATGACAAGGGTGAGTTTTGCTTTGCAGCTGAGTGGGATGGTTTGAGCTACACATGTGATCATGCAAAGGAATGAACCTGGTGGTGCTTGGGGGAACCATATGTAGTACAGGGAATACAAACGGGGATAGTCTGCAAAGAGGCAAGCATCTTGCCTCTTATACTGTGCCTCTAGCTCATGACTTTCTTTATCCAAGTTTCTATTTTTCAATTAGTTAACAAAATAATTAGGATTTTAGACCTACTGGTCAAGAATTGATGACAGCCAATAATTTTTTGAATTGATGTCCTCAGAATTCCTGAGTACTTCTTTTAACTTATTCAACACTGAAATTACCAAGGGAAAATTATCTAACTTCATATGTATCTATATAAAATTTTTCATTAAAATGAAGATGAGGGGCTGGAGCAATGGCACAGCGGGTAGGGGTTTGCCTTGCACAAGGCCAACCTAGGTTCAATTCCCAGCATCCCATGTGGTCCCCCAACCACCACCAGGAGTAATTCCTAAGTGCAGAGCCAGGAGTAACCCCTGTGCATTGCCGGTGTGACCCAAAAAGCAAAATAAATAAATAAATAAATAAATAAAATGAGATGAAAAGAATACCTATATAACAAGAAATAGAGTTAATAAAAATATAAGCATCAAAATGATAAAAATTCAAGGCATTATTAATCTACTTACATTTTTATCTGATGTATTTCATTTATTTACTAATATTGTCAATATCGTTTCACTTTGTTAAATCTAGAATAACTTTCTATGTTATCATCTGCTAGAAGTTCTAAGTTTAGGAATGCGTTAATTTGCTATTTTTTTTAACAGTCTTGAATTTTAAAAGCTTTATCTTACAGTTTATATATAAGTATCAGCCTCCTACCCATACCATTTGTAAATAGAGTATGCACTTTGATGTAGTACCACACTGGCCATTTGCTTGACGTTTCTGAAAAGAGTTTAAGTAAAAGAAGTAGTGAAGAGTAGCAATAATGGAAGGAAATGATGGAGAGTATTATTATTCTGCTCAGTTCTTACCTTCTATTTCTGCATGCTGTTTTTAAGTAGTAGGAGCTGTCCTTAGTGCTACCTCACATTTTCATGTGGAAAGGAGAAAAGCTTTGCATTTCTCACAGGACAAAGAGGTTGACATGTTTGGGAGAGACAGAATTTACTATTGTTCTGTTTAGGAAACTTTCCCAGTTCCATGACAAGGTCTTTGTCTTCTTTGCCCTACAAGACACTTTCATTCACTAGCTGTCCAGTATTCAAGACCATATTATTATTACCGTCCAGGGCCATGAATAAGGTTAACATATTGTTTCAATTATCCAAATTAAGTTCATCCACAACATGAGTCTGATACTGAAAAACACAAAGTATTTAAGCTTCTGACTTATGATATGGGACACAGTTTCCACACTGAGTTCATTTGTTCTTTTGGACATTGGTGAGATCACATCCTTAACTGTGGTCTTTTTTGTGTAATTATGTATTACATGAGCCTATAGGTGTATGTTTTGAAATATTGACTTTAACATTATTTAATATAAAGCAATTTAATTTAAAGATTTAATTTATAAAAATGAAAACATTATTTTCTATAATGGTAATAGCACAACCATTTTCATATTTGAATTCTAACAAGCTGGAGACCTAGGAATAGCTAAGTGGCAGGTATGAAACTGGAGATCAGTCCCTGGCATTATTTTGCCTGCTGAATGTGATCTTGGAGGCACTGACATTGAGATCCTCTGCACTACAATAATGTGTGTCATCTCATATACCCTGCAATGACGTGTATGTCAAGGTATGTGTAAGCACCACAAAAAGAAGGCAACATTCTATTAGCACCACTACAACAATAAATAAAATCACAGGAAAGGGCGGGGCAAGGGAAAACTTTTAATATATCAATTTAAGTATATATCCATATTAACAGATCTACTATGTGAAGGAGTACGCAGAATCAATTTAGTATAAATCAAATAATATTATAATTATGGTTATCATTTTGTGATTTTGATGCTATCCTGGGACAGATGAAGATTTTAACTCAAGGAATATATAGATTATTTTATCACTGCCTATGATACATTATACCATATATATTATAATATATACTCTAGCACTGTAGCACTGTCCTCCCATTGTTCATCAATTTGCTCGAGTGGGCACCAGTAATGTCTCCATTGTGAGACTTGTTGTTACTGTTTTTGGCATATCGAATATGCCACCTGAAGCTTGCCAGGTTCTGCTGCGCGGGAGAGATACTCTGGGTATCTTGCTGGGCTCTCCAAGAGGGGCAGAGGAATTGAACCTGCGTCGGCCACGTGCAAGGCAAACACCCTACCCACTGTGCTGTATATTAAATAACACTTATGTGCGTGAAGTTCTTTTAATCTAGAAGGACAAATGATATCTCTCCACTAATTTCAGTCCATCAATTTTACACAACACAAAGATTCAAGTCAGACGAGAGCAAACATTTAATATATTCAGGAACTAATATTTATTGAGCACATGCAGTGTAACAGGTATTGCACATGAATTTGATCTCATTAACTCATCCAAACAATCCTGTTATGACAGTCCATTAAGAGATAATGAGGGCTAGAAGTTAAGTATCACTTCCAGTAACACACTGTTAATGAAATACAGAATTTAGTGTCAAACCTGGGCTAACTTCTGGATCCACCCTGTTGACCATCAAGCTTTGTGATCATGCTGTGTAGCTTAGGAGTGAAATAATGGCTTCTGAGACTATTTATCTACTTCAAAAAATAAAGTGAGAAATGGGCAGGTAAAAATATAAATGACACCTGTGCGGTACAGTGAAGACTGTGGAAAATGGATTTAGAAAATGTGTAAATTAAGTTTATTGAGCATATAGGTGGAAGTAGGAGTTGTGTCTGGATAAATTAGGATGAAGTTCATAGATGTGAAATTTGAGGCAGAACAGGAAAATAAAGGGGGGTAATTTAAGGTTGAGAGCATAGGAAAGAGCACCAGAAAGGAAAGGACATTAGTACATTACGGAAATCACACAAATTTTTTGGTATTGGGGTATAGATGCTTGTGGCAAAAAATATGGCATTAAATACGACAAAGACTTTGAATTTACTCCATTGAATAACTGAATATTAAAATAGTCTGCAAGGATCAGGGAGCACAAGTTAGAGGTTAAGTGACTAAGACAGGACTTATGATTTGCTAAGTTTTAAGCTAGGTCTATTTCTCTAGTTATTTTAATTACTTTGTCAGCATCCTTTCAAACACATCCTTTCTGTAGTTTTTTTGTTTTAGGTCAACAACTCCATGTGCATTTCAGCTAATGCCTTATTATTATGCAAACCGTATTTTCTTTGTTGAAACTCTATATTACAGTGTGTTACTATATATGTCAGGGTATGATTTGGCCTTGCCGAACTTTGGGCCATTACCAGTGGCTTCAGATTGAACAGGGTTATTTTAAGGTCATAGACTGATGCTACAAAGGATTGAATTATTTATGACTTTAATATTCACTAGTGTTTCTAGCTCAAGATCCAATATACCACTGAATATTATCTGTCAACGAAACACTGCATCTGTTCCATTTGTTGATGACCGATAAGACAAAGCAGTTTGAATTGCTGCTTAGAACTCACAATATCGGTTGAATTTCTGCCCCAAGTGTTCCAATGACAGTAATGATAAAAATATTTATAACACATCCTTAAAATACTTCTGATGAATGAGAGTATTTATGTCTGATAGAAGTTAGCATCAGTCACAGTGAAGAAAATATTGAGGAATATACATATATAACTTTATTAGTTACTATTTTTACTATTTTTATTTTTTTATAATAGTGATTGATTGGGGCAAATAGGTATGTACCGTCCTCAAAAACTAGCTTTAAGTCATAGTTGCAATTACATTTAAAAGATAAGAAACATGTCTTATATATATCTAACATGTCTTAACATGAATATATTTTTAAAAAATGAACAGATCTCATTTGATCACTTTTTCCCTTTTACATCTTCTTTGGGGTGGTGCTCCTAAAAGTGTCTAGGGGTTTTCCAGTGGCCACTGCTAACCATATTCAGTCTTTAGTGTAGCTCAAGGGTCACCAGGTTTTCACTCATCATTGCTTATGTGATCATGTACTGCTGGGTATCAAACTCAGGTTGTCCTCATGCCTCTCATGTGCACCAGCCATGAGAGCTATCTCAGACCCTCCTCATAACCCTTATCTTCAGCAAAGATGAAATAAAATGAATATTAGTATTATAAAAAGAGGCAAAATATTTCATAATGTTAACTTTATTTTCTCTCATGTGAAACTATAGATACATTTACAGAATTATACCTTAAGAGATTGAAGGTGCGTCACAGTTCATTTTAAATAATTTTAAAACTTTTTCCCTCCATAATTGTCAACATCAAAACATTTATCTTCATGCATCTAGAAATTGGTTTTAATGGCTTCAGATTAGGTTTACCTTTCCATTAATCAGCATGGGACACTTCAGGGAAGAGCCTAGGAAATGAAGCAACTTTATTACATTTCCCAGTGGAGAACTTTATTTAAGGAGTTACTGGGAAAAAATGGCATGAAATAAATCATAGCGTCACGAATAAAGCATAAAATAAAATATTGGGAAATAGTGATGATTAAAAGAAGTAATGTAAATGACAGACCTAGCACAGTACCTGACATGTAGTGGGCATCTGTACATGTAACTTTCTCCTATTCCAGGTGCTAAATCAGATAGTTTAATAAATCTAAAAGATTAAAATAATAAAACCACTTCATCTCTCTCATGGCTCCTTTGGGTTGGAAATTTGGCAGGGCACTGTAGGCTCAATTTTTCTCCAATCTGTAATATCTGAACACCAACTAGAAGACTTGAAGGTTGGAATACATCATCCAAAGATTCAGTAATTTATATGTCTGGCAGTTGATGGTGATTATAGAGGTTGGGGGCCTAAATAAAGTCAAAATAGAATATTTACTTATGATCTCTCTCATAAGCTTCCTCACAATACAATAATTGGGGGCTAAAGGCAAGAAAAAGCCAGAAAGGTCACTAGAGATTTCTAGAATGAGCTATTGATATATACCTCATTGAAGCTGCTTGCCCATTTATGTATTAGTTTCAGAAATCAAGTAGCCTTACTTCTGCTACAGAGCTTCCAAAGAAGGAAATATTGATTCTGTCAGCAAGTGGAGGCACATGTATGTCACTCTGGGAGAGGAGTATGTGGGAGTACCGTGTATCCATCTTTCAAAACGGGTTTTGATAACCTATCAAATAATTTCAACTTAACCTGAATCACAGAATTTGAGAGAGTTGGGATGGTGAAATCCAATTATTTGAGAAATTCAGTCCTCTGAAGGAAAATAAGAGGGAAATAAGTGATCTGAGTGAAACCCGGGTCAGGGGTGAAAATCAGGTTTGTTAAATTTCAGTTCTATCCTATTTTATTCTGTAAACGTCTCATAAAATGTCTGAGTTGTTTCACTGATTAGACAAAGGGTTTAATGTAGTTAGGACTATATGTCTATGTGAAGAATGTTTTACACATAAGAAATACAAATTGGATTTTTTCTTTTATACATAAGAAATACAAAATGGATCTCACCATTCTACAAAGAAGTAAACATTGATATCAAGAGAGGGGTTCGTCAGGGTGATACCATTTCACCAAAACTCTTCAGTGCCACCCTCGAGAACATCATGCGACGACTGGAATGGGAAGGAATGGGAGTGAAGATAGATGGTTGGCAACTACACCACCTCCGCTTTGCTGATGACATTGTTTTAATAACACCAAACATCAGCCAAGCAGCACAAATGCTGGCCGACTTTGACCGTGAGTGTGGAAAGGTCGGACTACACTTGAATCTTACGAAGGCAATGTTTATGAGAAACAGCCTTGTTCCTGACACCCTATTCGCTCTCAACGGAATAACCATCTCCGAATGCAACAGCTATGTGTACCTAGGTCGAGAAGTCAACATGACAAATGACCTGGCACCTGAGCTGCGCAGGAGGAAGAGAGAGGCTTGGAACGCCTTCAAGAGTGTCGAAGAAATAGCTAAGAGGATGAAGAACCTCCGGCTCTGGGCACATCTCTTTGATTCCACTGTTCTTTCTGCATTAACATAAGCCTCAGAGACCTGGGCCCTACGCAAACAGGATGAGGACGCTATTCAGGTCCCCCAAAGAGGAATTGAAAGAGCTATGCTTGGAATATCACGTTTTACTCAAATGAGAGAAAGAATTTGGAGTTCTGACCTCCGTTGACGATCAAGAATCAGGGACGCTGTCTCATTTGCCAAAGGCGTCAAAAATCAGATGGGCTGGTCACGTAATGAGATTTAGAGATGACCGCTGGACTAGAGCCGTTACCGACTGGATTCCACGGGATGTCAAAAGACCGTGTGGCCGCCCATCTACCAGATGGTCAGACTTCTTCATCAAGATCATGAACGATCGGTTTGAGGCTCTTCGTGTTCCTAGAGCAAACAGACGCCATTGGGCTACACTAGCACTTGACAGGGACAAAAGGAGATGTTACTGGCGCCCGCTCGAGCAAATCGACGATTAACGGGAAGTCAAGTGATCAATATTTGGAGAGTGGGACCAGTAATGTCTCCATTGTGACACTTGTTACTGTGTTTGGCACATCGCATATGTCACAGGTAGCTTTCCAGGCTTTGCCGTGTGGTCGTGATACTCTCCGTAGCTTGCCAGGCTCTCTGAGAGGGGTGGAGGAATTGAACCTGAGTCAGCCAGGTCAGCCGTGTGCAAGGCAAACACCCTCCCCGCTGTTACTGGGCCCACTTGAGCAAATCGATGAATAATGGGAGTGACAGTGACGTGACAGTGAATATTTGGAGAGGACATCTTGATTGGTTTTAAAAAGTGTAGGTATAGTTGATTAACAGTCTGGTTGATGCTATCTATTTGCATGAATTTTTCTATGGAGGCAATTTTCAGTGAAGGAGAGAAGAGCACAGTGCAGCTCTCTTCCTGAGCCTGTTATATGAGTTTCTTGATCAAATGTTAAGGACAGTAAAAGTTGTTTCTTTCACAAGGAATCTGGGCCCCAGAAACTTAAGTAGAGCTGCTGTGAGTCCTGGGCTGGAGTGATAGCACAGCGGGTAGGATGTTTGCCTTGCACAAGCGACCCGAGTTTGATTCTTCCGCCCCTCTTGGAGAGCTCAGCAAGCTATGGAGAGTATCTTGCCTGCTCTGCAGAGTCTGGCAAGCTACCCATGACGTATTCGATATGCCAAACACAGTAACAAGTCTCACAATGTTACTGGGCCTGCTTGAGCAAATCGATGAACAATGGGAGGACAGTGACAGTGACAGTTGTGATGAGTCCCAGTTGACCTGGGAGTCGTAAAGCGTAGTTGTTTTTCATTCACAGGCACAGTGGTGGGAGCTTGCTGCTTGCTGTCTGACATGTTGAGCTTTTGTAGACTTGGATCAGTAATAAAAGCTTTTCTACCCAAAGAGCATTTTCAAGACAGCCATGGGATAATTGTAATGTACAGATACTTTTCTCTAGTGGGTTGCAGGTCAATGGAGAGAAAAATCAGAACAGAAGACAGTGGAGGACTATTGCTGCTCCTGTGTAACATAGCCTCTGAGATATCCTGACAAAATTAAGATTAGTGGGCCAGCGAGATAGCACAGGGGTTAAGGCGCTTGCCTTGCAAGCCGCTGACCCAGGTTTAATTCTTGACAACTCGTGGTCCCCTGAGCACAGAGCCAGAGCAGCCCCCAAATTGCTAGGTATGAGCCCTGGACTCCAAAGCTTCCACCAAAACAGGATTAGTTATTACTGAGTTGGATAGCATATGGGAGTGGGAGGTAAAAGGGGAATAGTTAAATAATGTTTAGTAACAGTGTGAAAGGAAAGAATTGACATATAAAAGCTCATGTAGCCTCATCTTAATCCTAGACAGATAAAGTCTGTGAAAATTTGAGTTACATTAATACACTATAATTAACATTTAACTCACTTTAAATATTATTCATTTCACATACTTTGAAGAAAAATTTGTTTTTCTTAGTCTAAAAAATGGAATTGTTACCTTCTCATGCCTTCACTGAGTCGAGAAGCATTACCACCTCCTTCCTTCCTTCCTTCCTTCCTTCCTTCTTTCTTTCTTTCTTTCTTTCTTTCTTTTTCTTTATTATTTTAATGAATCATTGTGAGATACAGCTACAGACTTACAAACTTGCATGATTATGTTTCAGTCATACAATGTTCTAGTATCCATCACTTCACCCACACCCATTCTCCATCACCAATACTTAAGTATCCCTCCTGCGAGCCCCTCTTACTCTCTCTCTCTCCTTCTGGGTGTTCTTTTAAAAAATTTATTTATTTTGCTTTTTTTGGGTCACATCCAGCAATGCACAAGGGTTACTCCTGACTCTGTACTCAGGAATTACTCCTGGTGATTAACACCCTTTTTAAAAATGTTTACTGAAACATCTATTTGAAATCATCATTATAGCTTGCTATTGTTGCTGAAATGTAGAAATAAGAAGCCTCTTCAGCCTGTCTTAATTCATTCTTTGCTGTTCTCAGAATCCTCTTTTATTACTTGCAGCTTTTTTATGTCCCCCCTTCCCCTCCAAATCCAGAGCAGCTTTGAATGTTTACAAAGACAAGAAACATAGGTGGATTGGTAAGACTGAAATGGACTAGGGTTGGTAAAATGAAGGAAGATGACTAAACTATTACAAGTTTTACTCTAAACTTCAGCTATGTTATTGGACAACTGCAAATTTTGGTCTTAGTTTTCTCTTCTGCAAAATGAGAATTTTTACACATATACACACATATATACACATGTAGACAGACACGCACACAATCCTTTATGTTTTCTTATTTTTTAGATCAAATGAGTTAATATATAGAAGTGCAGCACACTGTAAAAGTCCCATTATTACTGAGATCAGAGTTCCAGATAGGGTTTTTTTTTTAACTAATGATAACTAGTAGAGCCGATTTCCTCTTCACCTCTCTTAATACCTGCTCAAGTTAGAGTTAATAAGTTTCTAAATGTTTTTAGCAAGAAACAGTATACAGATGTTAGATGGATAGTTTAGAATGAGTAGAGGAATAAAAAGACAAGATCGATAAGCAATAACTGACTTATTTATTACCGATACATTTTAGGTAGAAAAGTGCATGTCAGCAGGCTTTATTTTCCAGGAACTTAGAAAATTCTACTTCTAAATCCTTTATAGCAAAATTATCAGAGGTGACTGTCTTGGCTGGTAGTTCGGAGATCTGACTATTTTTAGCCCTGGATAGGCAGTGAAGAGATTTAGACTATGAGAGCCGAGTCTCAAAGTCACGTTCAACTTTTTTGCCTACTATGCTTCTGTCTAAGCATATTATGCCAATTAGTGTTCCTATAATTAGTGAATAGTGTTTTAAAAATGTAGCATATAAATCATATAATCACATAGAAAGTATTGTTTAGAGCAGTAGAGGGTTTCAGAAATACGGGGAGAAAAATAAATCACTGATCCCTGGCATCAAGGTTATGATTAAGGATTTCAGAGAAAGAGAAAGATACTTCAACAATGTAGTTTTACCTAATTTTAAATCATTCACAAGACAACCACACAGTTTTAACTCACTCACATACTTTCTTATTATTATCTTTGGCTTAATGTAAGTTTTTTTTAAAAAAAATCTTATGTGAGCAGTCACTTAAAACAAATCTTATGTGAAACAAACTTACATAAATTTAGGGGCTAGATAAATAGTACAGAAGGTGGGTTCCTGTCTTGGTGACTGGGTTTGACTCCTGGCACTCCATCAGGAGTGATCCTTGGGGGCAAAGACAGAAATAAGCCCTGAGCACCACTGGGTGTGATGCAAAACCAAACAAACAAAAAAATTGTATGTGTATTTAGACAGGAAACTTTGGTTACTACTATTAAAGAAAATACAATAATTTGACATAGGTAACAGCTACAAAAAATAAAATAGTAAAAAATCAAGAAAAAAAATAAAATTGGGATCAGAGATTGCTCAGTGGTTAAGGCTCTTGCCATACACCAGCCAATCACTGTTCCCTTGGCACTGCATATGGATCCCCCTCCCTATGCGCTGCCAGGAATGACTTCTGAGTACAGAGTCTGTAATAACCTCTGAGCACTGCTAGATTGGCATCAAACATAATATTTTTAGAAAAGATTTGGTGTTGGGGCTGGAGAAATAATTGGCAGGGCACTTGTCTTGCATAGAGCTGACCAGAGTTAGATCCCTGGCACCCCATATGGTCCCCCGAATGCCACCAGGAGTGATCCCTGAGTGCAGAGCCACAAGTAAGTCCTGAGTAAATCTGGGTGTGGGCCCCCAACCAAAATATAAACAAAAAATTAAAAAAAATGTTTTTTAAAAAAATTAAATAGAGGGAAAACAAAGCTATGCTATAAAATTAGAGTTAAATGTTATTAAGATCTTAGCCTTGAGGCCTACTACTTTCTGGTTAAAGACCAATGTTGGCAAGTTTAAAGGAATATTAGAAATATTTTTTCCAAACTAATATTTCCTCCAGAGGCTACTAGAAAAACTGATAGAATTGTATAGGACAGTAACTTATTATTGGATAATTTATTCCATAAATATTTGTGAAGTCAGTATTATTTAATATTGTGTCCACTACTGTGATAGATATGTTTATGATAGAAATGATAGAAATTTCTTGACAAACCTAGAAATGATCTCCTTCTCCACTTGATCCACATCTGTGGAATACTGTACTGATTAAGAGGGTAGTCTGAAGAGCCCAGGGGAAGACCACGTAGCTAAAAGCACCTAACTTGCAAATATGATATCATGAGTTCAATCCCTGGTGTTACCTACACAAGTGGAGCACAGTTCAATGACTCTCTGGCACTACAAAATTACAACAGAATGTGAAATTTCCAGTCAAGTGTATGTAAGCACCACAACTAAAGTGTATGACCCTGATACACTTTAGCATACAAAAAGCATCAAGGCGAAGTACATAAGCACCTCAACCAACACACGAAAACACACACACACATACAACCCCTGGTCATTGCAGCAACAATAGTAGCAAAGAGAAGGAATGGGAAGGGGAAAAGATTGAAATAAAAATTTGAATGTAAAATATTATAAGGGTGGTCTGAGCATTAGGATAGATATGCATTTAAATTCAACCTCTGTCATTCAATTGCAGTTATCTTGGAAAGGTAAACTTAGCCACTATAATTCCATTTTTTTCATTTGTATTTAAGAAAATATTTGGGCTAGAGAGACAGTATAAAAAGTAAGGCACTTGAATTGTATGTAACTCACCTGATTCAACAGCCCCCAGCAGGGGCTGAAGCGATAGTGCACTGGGTAGGGCATTTGCCTTGCGAGTAGCTGACCTGGATTTGATCCCCAGCATCTCATGTAGTCCTCTGAACACCACCAGAAGTAATTCCTGAGTTCAGAGCCAAGAGTAATACCCGAACATAGCTGAGTATGACCCTCAAAGCCACCATTGCCCCCCGCCTCAAAATCCCCAGCATCATCTGAGTACAGAATAAGGAACAGCCCCTGAGAACTTCTTGGGGTGACCCTATGCCCATCCAAATATAGCACTATAGCATTATCATCCCATTGTTCACTGATTTGCTCAAGCAGGCACCAGTAACATCTCCATTGTGAAACTTGTTACTGTTTTTGGCAATTCCAATATGCCACGGGGAGCTTGCCAGGCTCTGCCGTGCGGGCAGGATACTCTCGGTAGCTTTCTGGGCTCTCCGAGAGGGATGAAGGAATTGAACCCAGGTTGGCCGTGTGCAAGGCAAACACCCTACCCACTGTGCTGGTGCTCCAGTCCATCCAAATATATACCACACATTTTGTTGTAATGATGAAAATGATGACATAAATATAAAACTTAAGGATTAACAAGGTGAACTAAGGTAGGGGCCAAACTATATATATATTTTTCTCCCTCCTTCCCCTGCTTTTAGGTACTGTGATATACAGTGCTGGTTTGAGTGCCAAATCTGATGTTATTCAGTGCTTATTCCTAGCTCTGTGCTCAGAATCACTCTTGGCAGGGCTTGGGGAACCATAAGGGGTGCCAGGGATCAAACACAGGTCAATCATGGACAAGGCAGCACCTTACTCTCTGCACTATCACTCCAGTCCCAATATTACTAATTTAATTGAATATTATTTACTATTAAGATCTCATAATTATGCATGTTTTAATTTTATTTGCAGTTAACATATACATATCGGTATATGTACATATTTATGTACATATTTACATATTACATATATCATGAAAACAATGTTTATGAGAAATGGACTCATTCCTGATATTCCATTCGCTCTCAACAGAATGAACATCTCCAAATGCAGCAGTTATGTGTACCTAGGTCGAGAAGTCAACACGACGAATTACCTGGCCCCTGAGTTGAGCAGGAGGAAGAGAGTGGCTTGGAACGCCTTCAAGAGTGGTGAAGAAATAGCTAAGAGGACGAATAACCTCAGGCTCCGGGCACATCTTTTCAATTCCACTGTTCTTCCTGCAATAGCATATGCCTCAGAGACCTGGGCCCTATGAAAACAGGATGAGAACGCAATTTGAGTCTCCCAAAGAGGAATCAAAAGAGCTATGCTTGGAGCATCACTCTTCACTCAAGTGAGAGAAAGAATCCGGAGTTCCAACCTCTGTCGACAATTAAGAATCAGGGATACTGTCTCGTTTGCCAAGGCATCGAAAATCAGGTGGGCTGGACATGTAATGACATTTGGAGACGACTGCTGGACTAGAGCCATTATCGACTGGATTCCACGGGATGTCAAAAGATCGCATGGCTGCCAATTACGAGATGGTTAGACTTCTTTGTCAAGACTCTGAATGATCCGTTTGAGGCTCTTTGTGTTCCTGGAGCAAGAAGACGCCACTGGGCTACACTAGCACGCGACGGGGATGAATGGAGATGTTATTGGCTCCTGCTCGAGTGAATCGATGAGTAACGGGATGTCAAGTGATCAAGTGATATACATATACATATACATATACATATACATATACATATACATATATATATATCAAGTGATATATGACAAACTATCAACTCCCTAAAAGAGGAAGAAAAACTCTAAAAAAAACCCTAATTTTTTTACTTGAATTTCATTTCCTAAAGAGAGGAATTAACTGAAAAACAAGGTGAAGAAATGAAACACATTTCTATTTACTTTATGAACTTTCTTGTGAAATTCTAGGTCTATTTAAAATAATTTGATTGGCTATTGTCATTTATCCTTGTGCCACTAATCAAAGAGATGAAAAGTGGCATAGGATAAATGATAATTATTGAGCTCTGGGAAAGGTTTGAAGGGGAGGTACAACCAAGGTCCAGTGTTAGTGGCAAGTTTTAAGAACTAATCATTTGTATAATATTTCACTGTATCACTGTCATCCCATTGATCATCGAATTACTGGAGCGGGTGCCAGTAACATCTCTGTTCCTCCCAGCCCTGCGATTTTAGCAGCCTCTTCTTACTTGTCTTTTCCCTTATGATCGAATGCTCTTTCAGGCTCAGGGGAATAAGACCTGTTGTCTTTACTGTATTTGGCATATCGAATACACCACGGGGAGCTTGCCAGGCTCTGCCCGGGTGGGAAGGATACTCTTGGTAGCTTGCTGGGCTCTCCAAGAGGCATATATTTATATATTTTCTTTATGATTTGTTGCCTTCTGTCTGAACCCCATCAGATATGGTGTAGTAATTGTGGAAAATGGGTAGGAAGCGGATGTCCCGAAAATGGCCTGGAGCATGGCAGTGGTTGGGTAGTGGTCGGCTGCTAGGGCTGGGTCCCTTGGGTGGGGTGGCCTCTCACTCATCCCACAGCCTGGCTCAGAGTCTGGTGGCATGGTTCTGGGAGCCTCATTTTATACTCCTGTCTGGGAGGAGCATCCTTAGTTCTGGAGGGTAGCCGATGAGGAGATTATCTGGTGCTGGCAGGGTGTGGCTTATGGGTGTGATCTCTGAGTCACCCAAGACTGGGGGATGAAGGCAGAGAATCTCTGTTCTGGTCCCCTGAGTCCAGAGTCCAAGGTCACGAAGTTCTGCTTTACCTGGGTTCCGTGGGACTTTATTCATGCGTGAGGCTCGGCCTGAGTGAAAGCACCCAGAGTGTGGCTGTGGTTGTAATAATATTTAGACTATGCTAAATTTGAAGAGGGTGAGGAAACATAGAAAGTTATCGTCTCATCAGGTTTTATTCAGTATGACAATGATGCCAAAGTTAAAAAATATTTGCCAAGACTCCTTTCCACTTCTTTTTAAAAGATTCTCCTATGCACTATTTCAGATCATGTTGCAGATACAAAATACACATGGTCTCTATCTCAATCAGATTAAAAGGTAAGTACTGTGAATCTAAGGGATTTGGCAAAATTTAGGGCTTAAAGTGCATTAAAGTAAATGACTATATACAGCTAATTTTGTGATGTGAAAGCAAAACCAGCCAGTTCCTCTGTACACACTTATGAAATGTGTACACATACTGTTGGAGAGTAACTGTCAGTGATTTTTATTTGAATAGAAGTGATTGTGGAAAATCTGAAATGTATCCAGGATATACATTAAATTGAGATTAATCATTCTGTAAGTGGTGAGAACTGGCATTTTTTTAAAAAAAATAGATTCTTTTGGTAGTTTAAAATGCATAATAAAATTTTGATTTATACACATATAGTTCCGATTCCTATGCCCTTCTCGGAGAGCCTGACAAGCTATCCAGAGTATCTCACCCGCACAGCAAAGCCTGGCAAGCTCCCCGTGACGTATTCAATATGCCAAACACGTAACAATTGTCACAATGGAGACATTACTGGGCCTGCTCGAGCAAATCAATGAACAACGGGAGGACAGTGACAGTGACACATTTAAAAGAAATACAGCTATGGGAGATAAGCTTTTGAAGTAACAACGTAGGTAAGGATCCCCCTTTATTGTTTGATTCTTTCACTTGGTGGTCCTCAACCAGGTTCTGTGAAAAACGTGACCCTGTCCTCTGACATGTTGATTGAATCCGTGGTTGATCCTTATCCATGCAATTTAATGTCTTCCTTGAAATTTCCCTTTGGAGTCTAGAGTAAGGGTTAGATTTCCTGTAAGCTGGACCTATAATATGTAAACTCAGGAATTTAAGCATATACACTGTTACACAAATTAAAAAGTAGAAGTAAAAAGAAAGAAGCTATGCAGAGAGCAGTAGATGTAGAGAGAGATGTAAAGATGTAGAGAGAGATGTAAAGAGAGATGTAGAGAAAGAATTTTGGCTGGGTACCCAGTTATTGCTTTCAGCTCTTCTTAGGGTGCACTACTTTCCTGCTTTAGGGTTTTGTAAACAATCTTGTATTTTTCTTTATTCTACCTCTTTTGCTTGAGTTAGGTGTTATTTACAGTGAAGACTCCTAAAATAATTTCTGTTGCATCTCTTAAATTTTGGGTGGGGGTGTATCAAATCTATATCATATATGAGATATTTGAAATATTCAATAACTTGAAAGAAAGGATAAAATAAAGGAGGGTAGACTACTTAGACCAAGTATTAATTAGAGAAATAGTATATATATGAAATATATACATGTATATATAAAATTAATAGAGCAGAAAACTATATAAACATAAATATAAAATGCCTCAAAATGTTTATATGAGAGAATAATAATTTTACAGTGATAGAAGGAACTTCAAATTAACACAACTACAAATCACAGTGTGCATGTATGTGAAAGTCTAAGACTTAATGAAATAAAAGATATCTGTTTTTTGCTGATGGCTCTACACATCTTTCTATGGGTAATGTATGTTTATTTATTTATTTATTTAAATTTATTTATTTATTTTGAATACCCATCCCTCCACCAGTGACCATTTCCCACCACCGCAGATCCCAGTATCCCTCCCCCCACCCCACCCTGTCTCTGTGGCAGGGCAATCCCTTTTGTTCTCTCTCTCTCTCCTATTGGGTGTTGTGGTTTGTATAAGAGTTAAGTCTGATTTTCAGGGAGAAACGTTGGATGATTTACTCTCCATTGATCACTTTGTATATAGAGATCACTTAGTATATAGGGAGATGCCGCGCGATGCTTAAATGGCCGCGCAGTTTGGAGGAAAAGTCCTGGTTCCTGCATACTCGAGCTATGCTTGTAGAGGCTCCTGGTCACCGGGGTTCCATCTGGAGGAGGCGGGATGTGGAACCTACCTCATCTGGGACTTCCCGGTGATCTCGGCTCTTTTTGGGACCTGGTGCATTCTCCAGGAGCTGTAGAGCCCCCACCCCCACCCCACCCCCCCGCCGCGGCCTTTCTTCTCTGTGGCTATGTGCTGTATGTTTATTTTTAAAAATACAGATGTTTTTTAAAAAGGACATAAAATCAGAGCTGGAGTGATAGCACAGCAGGTAGGGTGTTTGCCTTGCACGCGGCTGACCCAGGTTCCATTTCCAGCATCCCATATGGTCCCCCGAGCACTGCCAGTGGTGATTCCTGAGTGCATGAGCCAGGAGAAACCCCTGTGCATTGCCAGGTGTGACTCAAAAAGCCCCCCCCCAAAAAAAAAACACAAAAAATCAAAAACGTAAAGGACATAAAAATCACTCTCCTATGGTCACTCAGAGATCTATACTGCTGACATACATATGTTCTTTTAATCTTTTTTTATTTATAATAATTTTGCTACTTATACTTGAACTATGCTAATATATATTTTATATTTTTGGTACTTAGCAAAAACCTCTGTTACTAACTCTAATATTCAACATTCCAAATAGGAGGGATGCTATTCCCCAAACAACTAGAATAAAATTTTCTATCAGGGCAGGGATCCTATTGGTCTTACTAATATCTCCCCATCCCTAGTCCTTACAGTTTTGCTACAGTTAAATATAATTTTGCTAAAATGTTATTTGAATAGACAAGTGATCATTTCATTCAAGGCGACATAATATATAAAGTATAAAATCAAATTAGTTAAAAGTTATTCATTTTGAGGACTGGAGAAAGACTATAACAGGTAAGACACTTACCCTGCATGTCATCACAATAGCCATATAATGACCCTTGTGTTTGTCAGTTTAACCTTTGTATTCTTTGGCTTGATAATTCTTATAATTTAAGTCCTTGCTAAACATGCCAAAGTTCTTTTATTTCATTAAAAGTCTCTTATTTCAGTGGGAATCATTACAGATGTCCCTTTCAAATCCTCATGAGTGAGTTTAGGAAGTTATGATATTCCCAATACTTCACAGGTTTTTGTTTTCACTCATCAATATGGGTGAATCCCTGTTTTTTCATTAACCAACTGCCATATGAAGACTATGATGGCGGGGCGAGGGGGGCGGGTTGAGTTGGAAATGGCAGGGTGGCAATCAAGTTCTGTTCACAACTTTCAGATAGTAACTCTATCTGTGGGTTTGTGCATACTGGGAGAGCTGTCAGGAATTTGTAGTCAGCAGTGCCTTACATTTACCTAGAACACTGCTGGGTACAACCAAGAGTTCACTGTTGCGAATGGGAGACTTACACCCAAAAATAGTAGAGATGAGTACCAGGAGGATTGCTCCATGGCTTGGAATCGGACTCACATACTGGGGGAAAAGTTAGCTCAGATAGAGAAGTGACCACCAAGTAAAAGGTGCTTGGAGGGCCTGCTTGGGATGGGAGATGCTAGCTGAAAGTAGACTGCAGACCAAACATGATGGCCACTGAATACCTCTATTTAAAACCACAACACCCAAAAGGGGAGAGGGAGAGAGAGAGAGAGAGAGAGAGAGAGAGAGAGAGAGAGAGAGAGAGAGAGAGAGAGAGAGAGAGAGCAAAAGCGAGGTGGGGTGGGATGGGGGGATGGGATGGGGGTGGTGGGAGGGATACTGGAATCATTGGTGGTGGAGAATGGGCATTGGCGGAGGGATGGGTTACTGGATCATTGTATGACTGAAACATAAGCAAGAAAGTTTGTAAGTCTGTAACTGTACCTCACAGTGATTCATTTAAAAATAAAAAACAAAATTTAAAAAAAAAAGAGTTCACTGTTGCTGGTGTCTGGCAATGGTAGTGTTGGTAAAATCCAGAGGACTTGGGCAATGACTGAGAGGAAGGGGTCACAGACATTAGTTCCAATAGTAATTTAGCATGGAGTAGACCTGAGTAGTTACTGGATGATTTTCATTTGTCAGTGCTTGGTGGCAATTACTACAGTGCAATTACTACAGGGGTTACTCCAAGTCAAACACGTCTGGGTGATATCCTCCGATGTGATGTGTTTGGCAAATCCTGTGGCATCAAATTTGAGCAGGCTCTGAATGCCATGAAAAGTTCAAAATTAGGCATGCTCGGGTAACTTTGTGAACCATTTTTGGTGACCAAGACAGCAGAGCCACAATTGTCTAGTGTTAGGCTGGTGTTAAGTTTGTGGTCAAATGCTTTAATCCTGAGTGACATCCCCAAGATGGTGTCAAGTTTGAACAGGCATATGCAGTGATCTGTGATAAAAGACTGCTAGAACCTAGGACAGCTCTGTACCAGGTTCAAGGACAAGGCAGTGGGGATTAGGAATTTGGGTTTATGAGTGCCCAGAGCAGCTGTGCACTAAGTTTATACAGACTTGGCAGATGCCCTAAAGCACCAATAGCCAGATCTGAACAGCAACTGGAGGTGTAAGGTTACCACTGACTGATAGCTCTCAGGCTGCTTTGCTGTAATCAGAATGACCTGAGATGTATGGGTAATCTAATCTGTATGTGTGGTGAACAAGTCTTTTGCTCTTTTTTTTTGGGGGGGGGGGAAGAGGGGGAGAAACAAACAGTGGAGTTCAGGGGTTACTCCAAGTGTTCTCAAAGGATCATGCAGTTTTGGGGATCAAACTCTAATGCAAAACATGAACTCAGCCCATAAAGCTATCTCTCTAATTCCTTGAATGGTAATCTAAGAGTAAGACGAGATGTCAGTCAGAGAACATGCCCTCTGGGGTTGAATAGGAGCAGCAGTCCCTTAATAAACTTTGGGAGCCTGCAAGGTGCTTTCTGATAGTAGGCACATGACCTGATATTCCATTATTTTAATTAATTTATTTTAAAAAAATTTTTTATTTTTATAATGTTTTCATTTTTTTTTTCATTCATCATCCTGTTAATCGTCGATTGCCTCGAGCAGGCCCCAGTAACGTCTCTTTCATCCTAGCCCTGAGATTATATTCAAGGCTTTTTAGGAGAATGAGACCCATCATTGTTACTGGTATTTGGCATATTTGGTGCGCCACGGGGAGTTTGCCAGACTCTGCCCTGTGGGCAGGCTATATTCGATAGCCTGCAAGTTTGTCCAGAGTAGGAATGAGATAACGAGATATCATAAAAAGATGTTCTGATAAGATGTCGCGCGGCCGCAAATGCGGCCGCGCGGTTCCGGGAGCTGCATTTTGTAGTCTCTGAGTCTTGGCCGCTGATGGGATTACACGGCGCCAGGGGGCCAGGCGGTGGGTGTGACCCCCGCCTACTGGAATTTGGAGGATCTGGGTGGAGGATGCTCGACTCCAATTCAAGTAGGCTTGGAGATCTCGGCCCCGGAACCCGCGTGGCTTTGTCCCTCTGCCAGTACCTTCATGTGTGCGGAGAGTGGTCTCAGCATGGTGGTGGCTGGTCCTGGAGGTCTTCGGCTGCCGGAGCCCTGGTCGGGGTGGGGAGGAAAGCTCAACCCGCTCCCCTCCAAGGGACCCCGGCGAGGAACAGCCAGGCACAGGGGCAGGAGACTGACTGCACTGGTCTCGTCCAGGAGCTGCATTTTGTAGTCTCTGAGTCTTGGCCGCTGATGGGATTACACGGCGCCAGGGGGCCAGGTGGTGGGTGTGACCCCCGCCTACTGGAATTTGGAGGATCTGGGTGGAGGATGCTCGACTCCAATTCAAGTAGGCTTGGAGATCTCGGCCCCGGAACCCGCGTGGCTTTGTCCCTCTGCCAGTACCTTCATGTGTGCGGAGAGTGGTCTCAGCATGGTGGTGGCTGGTCCTGGAGGTCTTCGGCTGCCGGAGCCCTGGTCGGGGTGGGGAGGAAAGCTCAACCCGCTCCCCTCCAAGGGACCCCGGCGAGGAACAGCCAGGCACAGGGGCAGGAGACTGACTGCACTGGTCTCGTCCAGGAGCTGCATTTTGTAGTCTCTGAGTCTTGGCCGCTGATGGGATTACACGGCGCCAGGGGGCCAGGTGGTGGGTGTGACCCCCGCCTACTGGAATTTGGAGGATCTGGGTGGAGGATGCTCGACTCCAATTCAAGTAGGCTTGGAGATCTCGGCCCCGGAACCCGCGTGGCTTTGTCCCTCTGCCAGTACCTTCATGTGTGCGGAGAGTGGTCTCAGCATGGTGGTGGCTGGTCCTGGAGGTCTTCGGCTGCCGGAGCCCTGGTCGGGGTGGGGAGGAAAGCTCAACCCGCTCCCCTCCAAGGGACCCCGGCGAGGAACAGCCAGGCACAGGGGCAGGAGACTGACTGCACTGGTCTCGTCCAGGAGCTGCATTTTGTAGTCTCTGAGTCTTGGCCGCTGATGGGATTACACGGCGCCAGGGGGCCAGGTGGTGGGTGTGACCCCCGCCTACTGGAATTTGGAGGATCTGGGTGGAGGATGCTCGACTCCAATTCGAGTAGGCTTGGAGATCTCGGCCCCGGAACCCGCGTGGCTTTGTCCCTCTGCCAGTACCTTCATGTGTGCGGAGAGTGGTCTCAGCATGGTGGTGGCTGGTCCTGGAGGTCTTTGGCTGCCGGAGCCCTGGTCGGGGTGGGGAGGAAAGCTCAACCCGCTCCCCTCCAAGGGACCCCGGCGAGGAACAGCCAGGCGCAGGGGCAGGAGACTGACTGCACTGGTCTCGTCCGGGAGCTGCATTTTGTAGTCTCTGAGTCTTGGCCGCTGATGGGATTCCAGTAGGCGGGGGTCACACCCACCACCTGGCCCCCTGGCGCCGTGTAATCCCATCAGCGGCCAAGACTCAGAGACTATAAAAACCAGATCCCGGACGAGACCAGTGCAGTCAGTCTCCTGCCCCTGCGCCTGGCTGTTCCTCGCCGGGGTCCCTTGGAGGGGAGCGGGTTGAGCTTTCCTCCCCACCCCGACCAGGGCTCCGGCAGCCGAAGACCTCCAGGACCAGCCACCACCATGCTGAGACCACTCTCCGCAGACATGAACGTACTGGCAGAGGGACAAAGCCACGCGGGTTCCGGGGCTGAGATCTCCAAGCCTACTCGAATTGGAGTTGAGCATCCTCCACCCAGATCCTCCAAATTCCAGTAGGCGGGGGTCACACCCACCACCTGGCCCCCTGGCGCTGTGTAATCCCATCAGCGGCCAAGACTCAGAGACTACTGGCGCTTTATAATGTTGTTCACAATAATAAATTATTCAATATTCTAACACCAAACCCACCACCATTACACTTTACCACCACCATTATTTTGAATTTTCACACCACCGCCCAAGCCTGCCCCAAAGGCAGATCTTAAATAATTTTTTTTGTATTGCTTGTTATGAGTAACCCACTAAAAATTATTCAAAAAGATTTCCTTAGAGGAAAGTGTATGAAGATTGCTGTATCTCACCTTGGAGCCATTAAATCTTTGTATAAGAGATTACTAACATGTAGTTATTATACATATATATATACACACACACACATATGTATATTTGAGATCGGATTACCTTCTACTTTACACCCCATCAAATGTGGTGTGCTACTCTTGGAACATCAGTGGTGTAGAGTATGAGATGTCGAATGGCAGCATGCTCCAGGAATTCTAAAATTTTATTTTATTTTTTTGCTTTTTGGGTCACACCTGGAGATGCACAGGGGTTACTCCTGAACACAGGGGTTACTCCTGAACTCAGAAATTACTCCTGGCCATATGTGGAGGACCATATAGGTTGCTGGGGATCTAACTGGGGTCAGCCGCATGCAAGGCAAATGCCCTACCGGCTGTACTATTGCTCCAGCCCCAGAAATTGTAAAATTTTAAATAGGGTGATACAGCTGGAGTTAAATGCATCTTTGCAGCTTGTTGCTCTCTTCTGAGATTTATTTGTGAATCTCTGGATCATGACCGTTTAAGAGCTTATAGGTGCCCAGAGGCAGTTTGTGACCGCCAGACCCTAGACGAACAGGGAGATGAAGGGAGGTGGCCATTCCCGACCCTGTGCGAGCTTGGAGATTTTGGTCATAAAACCTGCATACCTGAATTTTTCAGTCTCATGTGTGGGGAGCTCATCCCAAGCCTGTAGAGATTGACTGTGAGATGGTAGTGATTGGGTTTGGGAGGTTTTTGGCCACTGAGGCTCAGTTGAGGTGGGTGGTGGGCTCACCTCCACTCTGGGGTGCTGTGATTAACTCAGCCTGGCCTGAGGTGTGGTCTGGCATGGGTTGTGGAGACATCTCTGTAGCTTGTTGCTCTCTTCTGGAATTTATTTGTGAGTTCCATTATTTTAATTTTTGGGACTTGGTTAAACATTTTTACAAATTTGCTTATTAGACATAATTTTTGTGTATTGGCCAATCACATACTTAGCCTATTTTCTATTGGATATTCTTAATGATTTGCAGTAATTTATTATTGAGACTTTATTCGCTTATCCTGGGCTGGAGCGATAGTACAGCGGTAGGGCGTTTGCCTTGCGTGCAGCCAGCCTGATTGAGCCGGGTTCGATTCCTCTGCCCCTCTTGGAGAGCCTGGCAAGCTACCGAGAGTATCTCGCCCACACGGAAAAGCCTGGCAAGCTACCCGTGATGTATTCAATATGCCAAACACAGTAACAACAAGTCTCAAAAAAATGGAGACGTTACTGGGCCCACTTCAGCAAATTGATGAACAACAGGAGGATGGTGTTTGTTTTTTTTTTATTCTCTTATTCTACATATATCTATTACATACGTATTACATATATATGTATATATGTATACATACATACACATACATATTTTTACACAGGGTGATCTACATCATTATTTGATTTTCAGCAATATCTATAGGATATCTGTTATAACTTAACTATTCCTACATTGAAAATATTTTGGTTATCTTGTTTGGTATATTGTTATAAATAAAATTGGCATTTTGTTGACCACAAAACTATTTTTTAAATTTTTTATTAGTGAATTCGCAGATGATATGATACTATACTTAGAGAACCCAATAACCTCCACCAAAAAACTCCTAGAAACAATAGACTCGTATAGTAAAGTTGCAGGCTATAAAATCAATACCCAAAAGTCCATGGCTTTCCTATACACAAACAGTGAGAGAGAAGAAAGTGACATGAAACAAAAAAAGAATCCCATTCACAATTGTGCCCCAGAAAATCAAGTACCTAGGAATCAGCTTAACTAAGGAAGTAAAGGACCTGTACAAAGAAAACTACAAAACGCTACTTCAGGAAATAAAAGAGGACATGAGGAAATGGAAAGATATCCCCTGCTCATGGGTCGGGAGACTTAACATTGTCAAAATGGCAATACTACCGAAAGCATTGTATAAATTCAATGCAATCCCTATAAGGATACCCATGACATTCTTCAAAGAAATGGAGCAAACACTCCTGAAATTTATATGGAACAATAAGCCCCCACAAATAGCTAAAGCAATTCTTGGGGAAAAGAAAATGGGAGGAATCAACCTCCCTAACTTCAAACTGTACTACAAAGCAGTAATAATTAAAACAGCATGGTACTGGAACAAAGGAAGAACTGCAGACCAATGGAACAGGATTGAATACACTGACATCTCCCCTCAATCATATGATCATCTAATCTTTGATAAAGGTGCAAGTAATGTGAAGTGGAGTAAGGAAAGCCTCTTTAACAAATTGTGCTGGCATCACTGGATGGCTACATGCAAAAAAATGGGCTCAGAACTCTGCCTAAAACCATTTACAAAAGTAAGATCAAAATGGATTAAAGACCTCAACATCAGACCAGAAACCATAAGGTACATTGAAGACAAAGTTGGCAAAACCCTCCATGACATTGAAGCTAATGGTATCTTCAAAGATGCCACGCCACTGGCTGAGCAAGTGAAAACAGAGATAGATAAATGGGACTATCTTAAACTAAGAAGCTTCTGTACCTCCAAAGAAACAGTGACCAAAATACAAAGACAGTCTACAGAATGGGAAAGGATATTCGCCGAATACACATCTGACAAGGGGTTGATATCCAGGATATACAAAATACTGGTTAAACTCCACAAGAAGAAAACATCCAACCCCATCCAAAAATGGAGCAATGAAATGAACAGAAACTTTCTCAAAGAAGAAATCCGAATGGCAAAAAAGCACATGAGAAAATGCTCTACATCATTAATCATCAGGGAGATGCAGGTCAAAACCACAATGAGATACCATCTCACACCTCAGAGACTGACCCACATTCTAAAGAACAAAAGCAACCGATGCTGGCGCGGATGTGGCGAGAAAGGGACACTCCTTCACTGTTGGTGGGAATGTCGACTGGTTCAGCCCTTCTGGAAAACAGTATGGACGATTCTCAAAAAATTAGAAACTGAGCTCCCATTTGACCTAGCAATACCACTCCTGGGAATATATCCCAGAGAGGCAAAAATGTATAGTCGAAGTGACATCTGCACTTGTTTGTTCATTGCAGCACTCTTTACAATAGCCAGAAACTGGAAGAAACCTGAATGCCCACGAACAGTTGACTGGTTAAAGAAACTTTGGTACATCTACACAATGGAGTACTATGTAGCTGTTCGAAAAGATGAAGTCATGAAATTTACACACAAGTGGTACAACATGGAAAGTATCATGCTAAGCGAAATGAGTCAGAAAGAGAGGGATAGACATAGAAAGATTGCATTCATCTGGGGGATATAAAGTAACAAAGTATGAGATTAATATCCAAGAATAGCTGAGATCAGCACCAGGAGGATTACTCCATAGCTTAGAGGCCAGCCGGGCATTCTAGGGGAAAGGGCAGTTCAGATAGAGAAGGGAGCACCAAATAAAGGGTGTTTGGAGGATCCTCCCAGGAGGGGAGATGCATGTCGAAAGTAGACTATGGACTGAACATGTTTGCCACTCAATGCCTCTTTTGCAGACCACAACACCCAAAAGGAGAGAGAGAACACAAGGGATTGCCCTGCCACAGAGTCAGGGGAAGATGGGGGGATGGGGGTGGGGGGGGGATATTATCCATGGTGGTGGAAAATGGGCACTGGTGGAGGGATGGGTATCTGATCATTTTATAATCGAAACCCAAGCACAAAAAATTGTAAATCTACAACTGTACCTCATGGTGTTTCACTAATAATAATAAAAAAATTAAACAGAAAAAAATTTTATTAGTGGAATACCATGAGGTACAGTTGCAGATTTACAAATTTTTGTGCTTGGGTTTCGATTATATAAAGATCAAGTACCCATTCCTCCACCAGTGCCCATTTTCCACCACCATGGATCCCAGTATCCCTCCCACTCTCATCCCCCCATCCCACCCTGCCTCTGTGGCAGGGCATTCCCTTTTGTTCTCTCTCTCCTTTTGGATGTCACACAACTATTTTAAAACACTTGTTTGATCCTACTTGGCAGTGTTTGGGGGTATAACTGTTGTCTCTGTGCTCAGGGTCATTCTTGGTGTTGCTGTGAGAACCATATATGGTGTTAGTAATAGCACTGGTGTCAGCCATGTGCTAAGCAAGCGCTTTAACCCCTGAGCGAGTTCTCTGGTCCCACTATAGCTATGTATCTTAATCACTGATTATTGCTGGCTCTCTACCTTCTGATATCTGATCATTTACCTCTTGTGTTGTCATGTGACTAGTTCTAGCAAAACACTTACTTTTCAGTGTGATATCCTTAAGAGTGCATATATACTCTGTGTGTGTGTGTTTGTGTGTGTGTGTGTGTGTGTGTGTGTGTATGTGTGTGTACAGTCAATCCCAGAGGTTGAATTTAGGACCTCACATATGTAAGAATGCAATGATCACTATGATTCTTTCCTTGCCATCAGACACCTGCCTTGCACAAATAACATGAAAGAAAACGATTTAGATTATCTATACTTTTTGGCTACGCTACTATTAATACCCATACATTTTTGTACTGACATGCATTACCATTAAAGCACATAATTATATGTATGGCCAATGAAATGATGTTATAAACATGCAAATAGCCCTTGGTAGAAAAATGTTTCCTTACCCCTGTGTTAAAAGGATTTTTTTTTTTCAAAATTAAAGGTGTTAGGGTAAGGGATACGGATCAAGGTGCAGAGCACATGCCTTACATGTGTAAGACCGTGCATTTGATCTCTGGTATACAATCCCTCCCCCCCCCCCACCATAACCCAAATGTTCCCTCTTCTAGCACCTATGGTTCCCACAATAACAAAAATCATAAACACTCTTGAAAATATTTTTGCATTTCTGTGCTGCTAACACATTTCTTGATGAGTTCAGCAGTTCTTTGGAACACCCTATTTACCCAGCTAAGTCATTCATGAGTATTTTAGTATTTCCTGGGATATAAAAGGCTTAGGATAAAAAGATTAAATAAGAATCAGAATACTGAGATACTCCTTATCGTTTCACCTTTTTTTGTTGTTGTTGCTGCCATACCTGACAGTGCGTGGATTTTTGCAAAGCTTGCACTCGTCAGTCATCTCACCTTTCATTACGGTTTCTATTCCTGTTATACATACTCTTCTATCCTTGTTCAGTTTGAGAGACTTTTCTTCACTTAAGTGACAAGGGCAAGACGAGGGGGAATGCATTCTCATTCTCTTCTGTTACTTTCCGCCAAGTCTCCAAACAAACTTTTTTTTTTTTTGGTCCACTTTTACTTAACAAAGGTCTTTTGTGATCCTTGGCTATCTTCCCTAACTTTTAGTCCATTGTGGACTTTGTATTTCTTTAAATACATGATGTATTGATCATCTTTGAAAAAAGATTTTGCTTTTCGCTTGGTCACAACTGGCAGTGGTTAGAGATCACTCCTGGTAGTCTTGGGGAACCATTTGGGATATTGGGGGCTCGAACCAGGGTCAGCCACAAGCAAGGCAAGTGCCCTATCTGCTGTGCTCCCTTCCACCCCAAAAAACAAGAATTTTACTGCTACCTGTTTTCTATAGCAGGAGCTCATCTAGGCAGAAAATAATTTTATTATAAACTTCTTTATTTGGAGGGAATTAGTATAATCCAAACTGCTTAAGATTTTATTTTGAAATATTTCAAACAAACAGAAATTTTAAAAAATGTCACTGTCACTGCCCTCCCATTGTTCATCGATTTGCTCGAACAGGCCCAGTAACATTGTGAAACTTGTTACTGTGTTTGGCATATCGAATATGCCACAGGGAGCTTGCTTTGTTTTGCAGGCAAGATACTCTCCGTAACTTGCCGGGCTCTCTGACAGGGGCTGAGGAATCAAACTCGGGTCGGCCAGGTCAGCTGCGTGCAAGGCAAATCTTACCCGCTGTGCTATCGCTCCAGCCATTTAAAAAATATATCCAAACATAATAGGGTGTGTGTGTGGTGGGGGAATAACCAGGGGGATGACTCAAATGGTTGAAGTAGAAGCTTTGCATATGGAAGGCTGAATTCACTCCCTGGCACTGCATGGTCTCTTGAGAACCAAGTAGGAATAACTCTAAAAACTTCTGGCTGAAGGGGGCTGCTCGATAGCACAGCAGGTAGGGCATTTGCCTTGCATGTGGCTGATCCGGGTTTGATTTCCAGCATCCCATATGGTTCTTTGAGCACAGCCAGGAGTAATTCCTGAGTGTAGAGCCAGGAGTAACCCCTGAGCATAGCCAGGTGTGACCCAAAAAGCCAAAAAGAAAAAAAAAATCCAAAAGCCTCCTGGCTGTAGCCCTCAAATATATAACAGAAGTCAAAATTCTCCAATTAGATACACTCATTTTCAACATTCTGTCATATAATATTCTTTTCTCTCTCTTGCTCTCTCTATATATGTAGAAAAGAATGTAATACGACAGAATGTTTTATATACATGTATATATAATGTCCATATGTGCATGTGGAAACTGAAGGTATAAAAATTGTAAACAGCTCCTTGATCATCAATGTTTGGCATATTGTTTAAATTTTAGTTTGTTTTTGAGCCACAGACAGCGGTGCTCACAGATTGCTCCTAGCCTTGCACTAAGGATCATTCCTGGCAGGCTTGGGGGATATATGGGGTGCCGGGAATTGAGCCCAGGCTGGCTACATGCAAGGCAAGCACTGTACCTGCTATACTATCACTCCAGTGATATAAACCAATGGCATATTATTACTAAGATGAAGGACAACATCATTATAACGTACAAGAAAACAAAAAAATACCATTTCCCTTTCCTTTATTCTTTTTTGAGCTCCAGGGCTATGTCACGTCATTTGAGTTTCTTTAAATTGATAAAAAATTTTTTTAAGAGCATTGATTTATTTAAACAAGTCCTTTCTTTCATCAGATGCCACATTTTGGCTTTATATAATACATTCTCTCATGTTTCTTGTTTCAGTGATCCTACTTAGCTCAGTCTTCAAACTACTGACATCTTGGAGGGGCTCGAGCGATAGCACAGCGGGTAGGGCCTTTGGAAGCCAACCCAGGTTCAATTCTCAGCATCCCATACGGTCCCCTGAGCACTGCCAGGAGTAATTCCTGAGTGCATGAGCCAGGAGTAATCCTTGTACACTGCCAAGTGTGACCCAAAAAGCAAAAAAAAAAAAAAAAACCCAAAAAACAACAAAATAACTACTGACATCTTGGGTTATGAAACAAATGTGCTGTTTTTTTTTTTAAACAATAAGTTTAATAACATCACCCTCTCTACCAGGTGGTGACAATCACATTTATATCATACACTATTAGTGTGCTCAGGGGTGCAATTATGGCTTATCCCTTGGGTAAGTACCACTGCCTAAATTCTTATTTTTTTTTTTGACAAGACTACTAGGTGATGTTGTGTATTTGTTTTTTCGCGGGGGGGGGGGGGGTGCAGGGGAGCGGGGTGCAGCAGGGGTGGGGTGTGTGTGTGTGTGGGGGGGAAGCGTTTGGGCAAACCCTGCGATGTTTAGGGTTTACTCCTAATTTTGTACACAAGGATCACTCCTGGCAAGCTCAGGGCACCATATTAAGTACTGGGGTTTGAACACGGATTGGTCAAGGCAAGCAACCCTATCCACCTGACTATCACTCCAGCCCCATGTTATGTATTTCTGATTACATTATCTTGCCAAGCACCTAACAGGTTGTTCCATTATTAGTGATTCTAGTTTTGATCAGTCATTAATGCATTGTTTTTTAAAGGCAAAGGTACATGTTTGTAAGAAGGAAGTCAAAATATGGTATTTTGGGATCATGTAAAGATATTATACTGATAGTGACTTCCCGCATCCTCTGGTGAACTTTGCCCAAATTACTTGTGATTGACTGGGAAAATTAATTACTTTCTAAGTCATATTGTTCTACATTTATTTTCTGATATTCTTCCAAAAGTTTTCAGTCTTCCTCCTTTGTTCTTAGTGGCATTTTGAATTGAGACATTTTTTGCACCTTTTCAAAAATATGTTTACTTGTGCGATGCTCACATTGTCCCAAATTTCTCTAGTGAAAATCCTCATCCCATTATTTAAATCAGTGCTCAAAGAGAATGTCTTGACTCTTGTTCGTTTGTTTCTGGGGGCTACACCCAGTCTCACGGCTTACTCTGGGCTCTATGATCAGACATCTCTTCTGGTGGTTCTCAGAGACCTGATCCCAACCTGGGGATAAACTCGGCCAGCTGTGCGCAAAGCAAGTGCTTCACTGCTGTACTATTTCTCTGGCCCCTATGGAGGACTTCATTAAAATATTATAAGAAGCACACATTTATGTAAGAATTTATATAAATTCTTACTTTATATAAAAATACACGTTAAGTCTTCACATTTAAGTAGCAAAGAATTCTCATGAATTGAGTGAATTCTCAGGAACATATCACTTTCATAGTTAACAAGTTACACAAAATGCAAAAATAAATACCAAAATTTAATTTCAGTAATTAAATTTTAGCATTTATTTTTGCTAATACTCCGAGAAAATTATTAGCGATTTAAATTATATTCTCCCTCATCTTCAACGTGGTAAGTTTTTCCCTGATTCCTGTATGGAAACATTTTCTTAACACGTATGGCGAAAGCATTGGATAGAACTACAAACTGTGGCCAATGACTTTATCTTCGATTTAAGAATGCTTGGAAACTTGTTTCATCAAAATTACTAAACAGTGTGTCTAGAAGCATATCTTCTTAGCATTGATTTATTTTTTTTATGGTGGTGGGGCAGGAGGGGGGGCGGGGTGGGGAATGGGAGGAGAGGGGCACGAGGCTGTCACAGCGGCGTAGCTCAGGGGTTATTCCTGGCTCTGCACCAAGGAATTAGTCCTGACATTTGCTCGGGTGTACCACGTGCACGGCAAACGCCCTCCGCGCAGTCCTATTTGCTCAGGCTCAGCATGCGTTACGCAAAGCATAGTCTTGAACCTGCAACTCTAGAGAAGTGCAATGGGTATGATTCCAAAAGAAGAATATCTTGTCCTAAGGGTAATACCAAAAGCAGGGTAGTTCACTTTTCCCGAGGCTTAAACGTCAATTTCCTCCCATTCCAGGAGGGGCTTCCCGCGTTTCACCAGCGCTGACTTGGATTCTGAGTTTGTGATGAGGATGCCCTCAGACGCCGCAGCCGTGATCACGAGGCTTTGCATTCCTAAAAGCCTCTCCCTGGCACTTGGCAACGCCGCTCTCGGAAAGCCTGGCTCTCTCCCGGGCAGCCGCAGAAATGAAAAGAGGCGCGGAGGGTGGAGCTTGTCCTCCGACCTCCAACGCCTCGTCCGGCTTTACCTTGATTGGGCAGCCGGGAACCTCGGCTGCCCAATCGGGTCGCAGGGTTCTCCGCGCCGGTCGGAGACGCAATCGCGCATGCCCAGTCGGCTCGGGGCCCGACGCTTTCCGCCGGGGAAGGGCACCACCCGCCTTGGTCCCGCCCTTGCACACGTCATTGGGCCGCGCTGGGACTAGGACGGGCGTAGTGGGAGAGCGACGGGGTGGTGGGAGGGAAACAAAACAGTGCTACAACTATCCCATTTCCCTGACGTCCTTTTAACAATGCAGATGTTCGTGGATGAAGATGCCCCACACGGGACAGTTCAATTTGCAGGGCATTAAAAAAGAAAAGCAGGGCAAACCGAAACGAGTCTTTGCAAGAATGTAAACTTTAAAAAAAAAATCCCGTGCAGACTCGGCTGGCAAGCCCCTGCTCTTGGGAGTCCCGCCGTCCCAAAGGCCAAATTCACGCCCTCTTGGCCACGCTCCCCGGCAGTCAGCTCCCGCGCCGCGGGGCTCCCGCGTGGCTTGCTCTGGTCTGGGGCGACCGCCGGTGGGCGCTGGAAACGCGCTCGTTGCTTTCTGCTCCACAAAGACCCTCCTCTCCGCTCCCCCCCCCCCCCCCCCCCCGTTCGTTCCCGCCGGGTGCCACGGCGAAAAGTGACCCAAACAGGGACACTCCCGGCCTGAGCCCGGCCAGGCAGCACTTCTCCTCGCGCCGCGCTGACACCCTGACCTCCGACCCCGCGGCCACCGCCCCCCCAACCCGCCACCCCTCCCCGCCCCCGCCGCCGCCGCCGCCGCGCCGCCGCCTCCTGGGCGGTCACCGCCCCGGCGCGCCGCCAGCCTCCCAGCCCCACGCCCGGCCCCCGCGGCCGCTCGGAAAACGCGGCGAGCGGAACCGGCACGCGGGAGCGCCGGGGCCGCACTGAGCATGCCCAGTTGCAGAGCCGACCAGAGGAGTTTTTTTTTTCTTTTCTTTTCTTTCTTTCTTTCTTTTTTTTTTTTTCTTTTCCTTTTTTTCCCTTCTTAGTCTCAAGTAGGAGGCCTTCCCCCCCACCCCCACCCCCGGCCCCCCGCACCCCCCTCCCGCCTAAGCAGCTACCATGGCCGAGGTCCCCAGCGCGGCGTTGTCCCAAGCGGGTTGGTAAGTGGCGAGTCCTAGCCCGGCGCCCGGCTGCGGGCGCAGGCCGGGGCCCCCGGGAGGGTTGGGGGCGGTGGGGTGCGTGTCGGGGTAGGCGGAGGCCGCCCGGCCCCCCTCCCCCCCGGCCGCTCTCTGGGCCCTCGGGGCGGGCTCCGCCCCCGGCGCCACGCGGAGCCCGCGGAGTCCCCCGGCTCCCCTCGGGGTGGCGGCGGCGGCGGCGGCGGCTCCGCCAGGGCCCCGGGCGGGCGGCGGCCCGGGGAGCCGGGGCGGGCGGGCCGGGCGGGCTGGCTGGGCCCGAGCCGGGCGGCCGGGGAGGAGTGGCGGCGCCGGCCGCCGCAGGAGCGGGAATCGCTGCCGGGTGGACGAGCGCGGCGGCCCCGAGGAAGTTGTGGGCAGCCCCGGAGCCCGGCCTGAGCTGCTGCTGCCGCCGCCTGAGCCGCCTGGGCCGCCGGCTCCGGCTCCGGCTCCGGTTCTGGCTCCGGCTTCGTCTTCGTCTTCTCCACGTCCTGCGCGGACCTTGGGTGCCGCCGCTCCCCCGGGCGCCCACTCAACTTCCGAAGCGCAGAGTGACCGCACTGTCAACTCGCGTGGGTGCTCCGTCCAACTTTTCTGCAAAAGGAGGCGGCGGGGCCGATACTTTTTTTTTTTTTTTAAATAAAAGACGTGTTTTCCTGGCAGGATCTTAGGATGGGGAAGCAGTGGGAGAGGATGCAAAAAAGAAAAAAAAAATCAAGCAGCTTCGGGAATCGCGGCCTTCACCGTTGTAAACATCCAGTTTAATTCAGTGACGCCTTTCCCGGCCTGCACAGTCGCGATTTGGGGATGGGAGGTGGGAAGGAGGATGCCAAGGTTGGCCTCTGCTCCCTGAAAGTTTGCAGAGAGGGAAAGAGGAGAGAAGAGAGAAGGGAGAGAGAGAGAGAGACAAAAGGGGGTCAACTTTGGTCCCAAAGTGTAGGCGAGTGTGTTTCCCGTCCTAGGAGAGGGCTTTGCTGAAAGCCGAGGAAAGAGGAATGGGCTTTGTGGACCCTGCCACCAGGTGGGAGGCGGCACTGGAGACAGATGTTTGTTGATTGGTTTGGAGACTGACACTAGGTCCACGTGGTGCTGCCGGCAGAGGTTATCCAGTGGGGAGAGAGCCGAAAGGTGGGCGCAGGTTAGGGGAGGGGCCGGTGCTTAAGATCTGGTTCGGTTTTGAGAATATGGATTTTGAGAAAGATGTGGCTTGGGTTTGGGGAATGCCCTTTTTTTTTTCTTTTGGCGTGATGTGACATCGGTGGCGCCCCATTTTATAGATGAGGAGACCCATCCAGCTGTCAAGGAATGTTCCCAAAATGAGTTGGTTAGAAGGTGGGAGAGTTGACTGTTGGGCACAGGTGTCTGGTTCCAAATCTAGTGCTTTAGCTGTCATGCATTAATGTTTGTACGGTTCTTGCCGACAATTTTATGTACAGTTGCATCAGCATAAATGTAGAGGTCAACACTCAAAACCTGATAGAGTTTGCTCTGTTTTGTTGTGGGGGAGCACGTTGTTGCAAAGGGGGGGGGGGAGGGGCGTGGCATTGAGCCCAAGCCCTCAGCGACCTGTCTGGCCCCTGTTTTTGTTCTTTAATTTTTTTTTTTAAAGAAACCACAACGGTTGTCCTGAATATTTCTACATCAGTCTTCAGTTTAGATGTGATCCGCTTCCTTAAATTGAGCCTTATTTCTGCTAACTAAAAATAAATAATTTCTGTGTTGTGGATAAAAGAAAAAACCTTATTTTAGCGTTTCAAGGTTGCCCTTAGGAACAAGCCAAATAATGTTTTCTGTAGCTTCTTGCCAGATTAAATAATTTTTTTAAATTTATGTACATTTGAATTTCAGTAAGGGAGAAATTTACATTTGAAGTTAAGTTTAGAAGAAACAAAGCAAGCTCTTGGAAATTTTCAGTAACCCAGACTGATCAAAGACTATATTTACATTCAGAAAATTTCAGGTAGGAAATGCTTTATTTGTGAGTAAAAGGCAGCCCTTGAAACATGCATTTGAAATTCACACACCATGTTCAAAGAATGCCAGGCTCCAGGGCCCTGTTGTTAAAAGTCATAATTTACTAGGAGAACAGGAATTCTAAATTGGATGGGATTACCTATGAGATAATAGTCTCAAATCAAAAGTTTTCTCTCTTCCAAGAAGAAAGTTTTTGTGAGCATTCACAGCTGTATATACATATATATATATTTTTTTTTTACAAAGAGTAGTCTGTGTGTGTGTGTGTGTGTGTGTGTGTGTGCACGCACGCTCATATGTGTCTGTGGTGAGGTGGTAGTTGCTTGGTCTTACTACTGCCTCTTTCTCAGGGGCCATGCCTGGCCATGCTTGGGAGTATCATGAGATACTTGGAATCTGACAGGGGTCTGCAGTGTATAATGCAAGCACCTTACCCACTGTGCTGGCTGCGTGTTACCCCCCCCCCCCCCAAAAAAAAACCTTAAATGTTAGAAGCTTAAAGTTTATAAGAAATAATAACAATAATAAAAATCATAATAAAGTCCTGTCACAATAAAATGTGTTTGATACTTGTATAGCTGCCTTATGGCATCTTTATTTCAAAGCCATTGGGTAAGACAATGGCACAAAATTTAATGCCTTACTTTTTAAAATATTGTGTGGAAAAAAATTTAACCAGATTTTCAACAACAACTTAATCAGCAGTTAGGTAATCCATCACAATTAGTAGTAATTTTATTACCTCAGTCCTAAAACAGTTTAAAAACCTTATTTGGGATATCCCAAAAAACATAAGTTTACATGCCAACAAAATTCTCTCATTCATTTTTTCACTTTTATATGTATTATTATAGGTCAACAGTTTTTCATTTCAAAAACTAGCTTATTTTTCAAAACCAGTAAGGTAAAATTACCATGAATTAACTCTTTACATCCATCAGATGTACAGTAGATTGCAGATAGACAAGCTTCCAGGAATCCCAGTATAAATGAATATGGATAGTTGGTTCCCACTCCACCGGGGGAAATGCAGACCCAAAAGTTTTGTTGACCCAATCCCAAGTTGGGTCAACAATTTAAATCACAGATATTCACCAAGCTCTATCAACATACCTTACTGTACATATTTTCCAACCATAATTACTGATAAATAAAAAATTCCATGGATAATGGAGGAATTACCATAATGCATTCCATAGAACTACAGGTTCGCAGAAAAGTAAGATGCAAATGAAGAACTTAAGTGTCCAACCAACAATCCAGCAATCACAAATCACAAAATCACAAATCATCCTGTTAATCGTCGATTGCCTCGAGCAGGCCCCAGTAACGTCTCTTTCATCCTAGCCCTGAGATTATATTCAAGGCTCTTTAGGAGGATGAGACCCATCATTGTTACTGGTATTTGGCATATCGGGTACACCACGGGGAGTTTGCCAGACTCTGCCCTGTGGGCAGGCTACATTCAGTAGCCTGCCAGTTTGTCCAAAGCAGGAATGAGATAATAAGATGTCGCTCGGCCGCGCGGTTTCGAGAGCTGGTTTTTATAGTCTCTGGGTCTTGGCCGTTGATGGGATTACACGGCGCCAGGGGGCCAGTTGGTGGGTGTGACCCCCGCCTACTGGAGTTTGGAGGATCTGGGTGGAGGATGCCCGGCCCCAATCCGAGTAGGCTTGGAGATCTCGGCCCCGGAACCCGTGTGACTTTGTCCCTCTGCCAGTACCTTCATGTGTGCGGAGAGTGGTCTCAGCATGGTGGTGGCTGGTCCTGGAGGTCTTTGGCTGCCGGAGCCCTGGTCGGGGCGGGGAGGAAAGCTCAACCCGCTCCCCTCCAAGGGGCTCTGACGAGGGCAGCCAGGCGCGGGGGCAGGAGACTGCACTGGTCTCTTCCGGGAGCTGGTTTTTTATAGTCTCAATCCAGCATGTATTTGTAATCAAACTGTTGAGTGCTGTGGCCCAAGACTGTGGTGGTTCTTAATTTCTGTGATGTTCAAGACTAGCAGAGGTACCCCAGCAATGCCCTGGGACCTCTAGGCCTATACTTGGAGATACCCAGGAGGCTATGTGATGCTATGATCAAACCCCAGTGCCTTTATACTCACCTCTGACCCCTGTGTTTGTGCCCTTTAAAGATATTGTTCAGAGAATTGGTATTTGTGTAACTCAACTCCCTTTCCCTGCAGACAAGGAAAGTGAGGCATAGAGAGTATCAGCAGTTAATTAACTTATACAGATAAGTAATAAAATCAAGGATAGATCGCAGCTGTTTAGAATAAAGTTTTAGTAAGGTCTGTCTAGTCTTGGTGATGCTCAGAGGTTCCTCCTGGCTCTGCACTCAGGAATTACTCCTGGTGGTGCTAGGGGACCATATGGGATGCCAAGGATCGGACCCGGGTTGGCCGCGTGCAAGGCAGATGCCCTCCTCACTGCACTGTTGTTCCAGCCCCAAACATTTAAGATTTAAGCAGGTTGTGCTGTTAGGGTTTTTTTTTGTTTGTTTGTTTATAATATCCCAAACAGTACAAACCAAAGGGATAGTTACAAATGCTCAGTAAAGAAATGGGGGATATTTCATGAAATTTTTCTAGAATTTCTAATTCCTAGCATTTGAAATTTAGGAATTTTCTATTCAAACGAGGGAGATCTTCTTTTACATCTCATTAGGTAGAGGATTCCTCCCTAAGTATATTGATGATGAAGATTAAGAAAGTTGGAATTTACTTTACAGTCTGTGTCTGTTCTTTCTTGCTCATGTGGTTCCAGCTTGCACACCCATTCCTCAGGAGATTGCTGATGAATGATGTCAATCTGTAAATGACAGCTTTTGCAGCTTCATTGTCAAAATCTTTTTTTGTATTGCTGTTGAAAGATGTCACTTTCAAATGAGAATTTTAACAGCAACTGATAAAAATGCCTTTTATTTTTTATATCTCGTATTAAATGTTTTCTTTAGGTAGTTTAGGTAACAAGGTTACAAATATTTAAGATTTGGCTTTACAAAATTACTGCACCTTCGCCACCACTAATGTACCCAAGATCCTCCACCCCATTTTATGTTACTTATAGTCTGTCTCTTTCATCACTGTTTGATAATCTCAGCTTTATGATCAGAAGCAAGGATTTGTCATTATTTGGTACTGTCAATTTCCTTGGTTTGTTCCCCAGACACCACAGATTACTAAATTTTTAAAAAACTTTTTTATCAAATCACTGTGAGATAGACCCGTACAAAGCTGCTCATGATTGGATTTCCGTCCTACAGTATTCCAGCACCCATCCCTCCGCTAGTGTACAGTTGCCAGCACCAGTGTCCCCAGGTACAGATTACTAAATTTATCAAGTACTTTTTCTTCTCCTCCTGATTTAGTTTTGCTTAACATGAACCCTGCAGTTCCACTCGTTTCAGTAAATTGCAAAATTTCATCTTTTCTTACAGATGACTATCAGATGACTATCATTTAACTGCTTTTGATGTTAATATAATAAGAGTTCATACAAAAGTCTCAGAAGTTTGGCTTCCTCATGACATTCCAACATAATTCTTAGGTATAGATATATTTGGAAAGAATTCTGGTAATTCTTTGCAATGTGTAGTATATTAACCATAGGATTTTAATCATGTAGGATTATAAAATACTTTGTATCACTGCCTCTTAGATATAAAAACAGTCCTTTCAGTGCATACCTTCAGAATAAGTCAGATCCATTAGAACAGTTTTTAGATTAAGGATAATATTTTGAATGTGTGAAGGCATTGATTCCATTGCTGATACGAAAGCAACATAAAACAAAGTACCTTCCACCTCACAATTAAAAACAAAATAAAAGTTTAATAGATCATGCTGAAAACTGTAGAAGAACCCTATTCCTTTTTATTTTATTTTATTTTATTTTTTTTGCTTTTTGGGTCACCCGGCAATGCACAGGGGTTACTCCTGGCTCTGCACTCAGAAATCTCTCCTGGTGGTACTCAGGGGACCATATGGGATGCTGGGGATCCAACCCGAGTCGGCTGCATCATGCAGGGCAAACGCCCTTCCTGCCGTACCAGCTCTCCAGCCCCGAAGCCTATTCTTTTCTATTTGGTTTTCTGTAGAGTGTTGGAAACATTCTTTTGTTTTGAAATATTCCCCATTTCTTTACTGAGCATTTGTAACTATCTCTTTGGTTTATATTGTTTGGGATATTATAATGTTCATAGGTAATGACCTTCTGTCTCAACTATGATACATATTGCTGACTGCTTCTATTGACATTGTAAACTGCTAAAATTGAATATTCTGTTAGATTGCAAGTTTTCAGATTTCAGGGTGCTGTTTGCAGTGAATTTTTGGTGAATAACCTATAAATCTAGCTTCAACTGCCTATCGAGTTGACTGCCTCAAGCATAAAGAAGGTATAAAAAAACTTGCTACCTCAGCAAATTGAAAATAATTTCCTTTTACACAGCATTTGTTAAACCTAGTAAAAATTGCATAGTAACATTTCAAGAACCATAAAAATATAACTGTATAAACTGTTTTGGACTTATTTTTTCTCTTTGAAAACAGAATATTGGCTTTTGACACATCCTTTTAAAGTTAGGTTCCATCTATGTAGACATTTTGAATTTTTGAAAGTTACAATCTAGAAGCAACTATAAGACACTTCCAGATTATTTTCAGAATTAGGCTACGCTTCTAGCAATGAAAAATTTTTATGTAAAAAAACTGAAAAGTATTGTAAACTGTCAAAAAAACCTCCAAAATATCATTGAAGAGGAGACTGGAAATGTGTGGGGATAATGGAATGTATTAACAAGAGTTACAAATCAAAGATACTGGCAGTAGACAAGAAGCATTTTGCTCATATTGGACAGGAGAAAAGAGATACATTGACTACCTTTGAACCGTAACTTCCACAGGTTTTAGGCATCTACTTGAAAGTTTTAAGTCTGTGTGTACATGTGAGCACTTTTTTCACACACATTTATAGCTCTATCAACTTCAGAGACAGGCATCTCCTGTGGAGTTGATATCTTTACACAACAGAAAAAGTGAACAAAGATGCAAAGAGGTCCAGAGCAATAGTACAGCAGGTAGGGCATAAGTCATTTGCTTTGCATGTAGCTGACCAGAGTTTGATTCTTGGCATCGCATGTTTTCCCTGAAGCACTGCCCTGAGTGATTCCTGAATGCAGAGTCAGGAGTCAACCCCAAGCATCGCCAGTGTGTCTCCCTCCAAAAGCAAAGAAATAGTAATACTATGTAGTGCTGTATGTACTGAAATACACAGTAAATATTGATGTCTGCAATACACAAAGCACAGTGTTTCATTACTTTTTTGTGGGAGCAGGGGAGATGCTCATTTGGTGGTGCTTGGGTTTTCCTGACGTGGTGTTTGATGTTGCTGCTCAAAGTCATTCCTGGCGCTGCTCAGGGGACCATACAGTGTCAGGGATGACATCTGGACCTTCCCCATTCAAAATATGCATTCAGCCCACGAAGCTATGATCTCTCTAGTCCCGAAGCACAGGGTTTATTTGGATTTAATGATATACCAGACAGGCAGAAGTCAAGCATGTTGTGCAGTGGTGTGTTACTTGAATGGTTCTGTGGAGAGCAGTTAACTCGCCTCGGGGGAAAGATGGAAGGTTTTCTAGAATTAATGATATTTAAGCAGGGTAGGTTGTTTATGCCACTGAGGGGTCGGGCAGCACAGATTCATTGATGTCTTCATGTAATAAACAGTCCTGAACATTTTTTTTTTGTGGTAAGCACTTTCTTTACAATTAATTTTAGTCATGTGGGAATAAAGCTTTTAATTACACACTTAAACACAAAGCATGTATAAAATATACTTGAGGATGAGGGACATGGTTTTATAAGAACTTATTAAAGGGAAATATGGTATCCTCATGGTGGGCAGAGAATACATTAGAGGATGATTGGAAATCAAGTTGACTGAGGATAAAGCAGCAAATGCAAAGATTTTGTGCTGTAGGGAGTGTGGTGAATAGGTAGGTGTGAACCATCAGGATTGAAGTTGTACGAGACTGATGACGCACAGTATAATGAGATGGGGCTGGATGTTCCGAGAGACCAGAACAGGTAGTTTGGGCCTTGTTGGTAATGGTAAATTTTGTCCTTATTTTGGAAGTGAGATTAATAAGTTGGAGAATTTTATTAAGGTATAAGAGGGTTGAAGAAAGGATGACATCATAGGTTTTGTTGTATCCTTGCATTGAAGAAAATGAATTAGAGTTCAGTGGGAGTAGTTGGGCAGAACTGGAGAGAGGGTGATATGTAATAGTGATGGTTGTGATGGCAGTCAGTAGATTTGAGAGTAAATTATGAGATAGGCAGAAATTTTTTTTATGGCATGAATATGGAACTGAGAGGAGGTGTCAAATTGATTTCAAGGTATCTGGTTAATACTCATAAATTGATTATGTTTCAGTTCGAACTATTAGAAGAGAACCCTATTTACGTGAAGGATTAATGATTTTGAATGCCTTTGATTTTTTAAAATAAGATGCTGCTTAAGAGGAAATACTAATCTTTGCCATAAAAAGATGAATTAGATATAATCTTGGACTTGCTAGCGAATAGTCAGTGATTGATTCAATGTATGGATGAGAATATCTAAGATTAGACTGTCCCATATAGTAGATTTTAGACACATGTAGCTGTTGGCATTTGAAATATGTCTTGTCCAAATTCATGCTTGTAAAATAGCACACTGAGATTGGAAGATAATACAAAAAAAAAAGGAATATAAATATTCCTCATTAGAATTTCTCATTGTCCTATGGTGAAGGCCTAGTGAGTGCGTTGTTCTTAAATAATAATGGTATTCCAGACTCTTAACTTTCCATTGACGGTAAATGCAGTTGTGTGATTATAACATACATTTTTGGTATTGTATCACTTTTGGAAGACTTCAAAGTCGTTTACTATATATACTAGAATAAGAGATCTATTTTAGTGTAAAGCTTTTAAAGGGGAGACGAGGAAGTTCTTAGGATACAGTTTTTAGGCGTAGATTGCTGATTATCAGTAGGAATATTATTTTTCAGGACCATAAGAGCAATGGTAGAGGAGGGTGTCAGTAGTTGGCCTGGTGGTGCTTGGAGGCTGTCAGGCATACTGGTGGTGCTTAGGGCAGCATGTAGTATCTGGGATTGAACCTCGGACCTTGGATACGCTTGGCATGAACTCTACCACTTGAGCAATTTCCCTGGCTCATTATTATTATTATTATTATTATTACTGTTCTAAATAGTGAAGTGTGAAGAACATATTGAGAAAGAAGCAGTGATTAACTGTCAGACTGAAATACTCACTCTCCTCTTTCCCATGACTACATGATATGCAAATGAAGTTATTTGAAGACATTTATTTATTAAGTAGATATATTTGGAACAAGAGTTTTTTCCCCCAAGATCTGAGTTTGTGTTTGGAGAGATTAAGGTTCAGACTCTTGCCTTGCATGCAGCTCTGGCTGCAAACCTGGTTCAAATTCCCAGCATCATATATGGTCCCCTGAACATTGCTAGGTGACTTTTGAGCACTGCCAGATGTGGGACGCCCACTCTCCCCCCACCCCTCCCCAACGCTCTGAGTTTCTTTTTTAATATAAAGGTTTGTTAATACCCCTTTCTGTTATTTTTCTTTGATTTGAAAGTTGCTCTTTTATTTTTAATGACTGTTGATACATAGACTTTCTTGCACTAGATTTTATATTGTGTTCTGACTTCTTTACATGTATATATTCTGTTTCCTCCACTATTGCATATTTTATTTTGGGGGGAGGGGGTATTGGTGGTTGGAGTGGGGGTTGGTTTGCCACACCTGAATGAGCTCAGGGCTTACTCTTGACCCTATGCTCAAGGATCACTCCCGATAATATTGGGGAGTCCATTGTATGGTGCTGGGAATCATATTGGAGTTGGCCACATGCAAGGTATGCCTCTGTATTATCACTTTGGCCCCTATTTGTGTAGTCTTGACTTTTATAGTTAAATGTACATCTGTTAAGTGTTTAATGAGTGTTTTTTTTTTCTTTTTTCAATAGTTGTAGTTGAGCTAACATTTCATTAGAGTTAACATTTATGTTTTTGGAGTATAAAATTACTATAATACCACCAACATCAAAGGGCCAAACACTCCTTTATTGTTCTTGTGTCACTTGTAGTCCCCTCTTCTTTCTCCACCCCTTACCTTCTCTGTACACCACTTTGTGATTTCGGTTCTGTAGTCAGTGTTTAAGGGTTTGTTAATAGACATTGTTCATTCCCTTGCTTTATTACTTTATATACCATATGAATGAAGTGATTCTGTATTTTTTCTTTTGCCTCTATGTCTAGCTACATAGAAGTTGTAGCAAAAGGCAATATTTCATTGCTTCTTATAGCTGAGTAACACATTGTGTAATATAGACCACAACTTCTTTATCTGTGCATTTCATTGGATATTTGGGTTATTAGGTCTTGGTTACTATAAACAGTGCTGCAATGAACATAGATGTTTATATATCTTTTCTAGTTAATGCTTTTGTGTCCTTGGGATAGTTGTCACGGTGTAGGATTGTTGTTTTATATGGAGTTCGATTTTTGAATTTTTTTTCGGGGTTGAGTGTGCCACACTGGCAGTGCTCAGAGCTTACTCCTGGCTTTGCACTGAGAAATTACTTCTGATGGTGCTCAGGGACCATATGGGATGCCTAGGATTAAACCCGCGTTGGCTGTGTGCATGGCAAAATGTCCTACCCACTGTACTATTGCTCTAGACCTTTGTATTTATCCTTTATCCTTTATCCTTTATCCCTTATCCCTTATCCTTTATCCTTTATCCTTTATCCTTTATCCTTTATCCTTTATCCTTTATCCTTCCCTTCCCTTCCCTTCCCTTCCCTTCCCTTCCCTTCCCTTCCCTTCCCTTCCCTTCCCTTCCCTTCCCTTCCCTTCCCTTCCCTTCCCTTCCCTTCCCTTCCCTTCCCTTCCCTTCCCCCTTCCTTCCTTTTCTTCCTTCCTTCCTTCCTTCCTTCCTTCCTTCCTTCCTTCCTTCCTTCCTTCCTTCCTTTTCTCCCTCCCTCCTTTCCCTCCCTCCCTCCCTCCCTCCTCTTCCCTCCCCAGTAATTACTCTTGGGAGGGCTTAGGATCATTTGGGATGGTGGGAATCGAACCTGGGTGGGCCATGTGCAAAGTAAACATCTACCTGCTGTACTATCATTTTAGCCCCTGTTTTTATTTTTTTGAGAAGAATCCATACCAAGCCGGAACCAGACAATATTCCCTTGAGTTGTGCCATGAAGGTTTCCTTTTTATTGGTTGTTTCCAGTCTTTTTGGTGTAGGTCATTTTCACAGGTGTGAGGTTGTGACTTATGAGATAGGTTTTGTTTTGGGGCCACTCCCAGAGTTTCTCAGGATTATTCTTGGATTTGTGCACAGAGATCACTCCGGAGGTAGTCCTGGGACTGTACATGCTTCCAGGAATCAAACTAGGGTCAGCTATGTGCAAGGCAAGTCCTTAACCCTGTCTTATCTCTCAGGCCCACGAGATAGGTTTTGAAAGTTGTTAACACACACGTATTAGATGTCTAAAACTATATACAAAATGTTTATTGCCTAAGAAATTTTTAATTTTTTGGTGAGGTGTTATTTATGGCACAATTGTACTTAATAACACAATTAAGGAAATAATTGTGTTACTCAGGAGACCTGAAGAAAGTGTAAAAAAACAACACAAAGGGACTGGAGAGATGTACAGGAAGATGCCTGCCTTACACATGGCCTACCCTGGTTCAATCTCGGCACTGCATACAGTTCTGAGAACAACCAGGAGTGATTCCTGATCACAGAGTCAAGAGTAGCCCCTGAGCATTGCTGATTGTGGCCCCCAAATTTAAAAAACAAAAACCAAAACCAAACACTTTTCCACTCATGACACTTTTCTCATTAGAAAATTTTTTTGAAACTATGGGTATATTTATATAGAAAATAGATATACAAATAAAATGTATAGTGATGATAAATCAAAAATTTATCTAAAAATTTTTTTTTAAAAGTTATACTACCGTGTTTGGGATTTCAATCCACATTTAAGGAAGCTAGAAACTATAAGAGAGGTTTACATTTAATTTTGTAAAACATAGGCAATTCATTTTCTTCCAAAATCACTGTAATTATTACACTGCAGCCAAGTGTGTGTGAGAGATAAAGTCTGTTTACTTCTTTACCAATGTGTTTACGATTCTGTGAATTTTGGTCATTCATGGGCTGGAGCTATAGCACAGCGGTAGGGTGTTTGCCTTGCACGTAGCCGGCCCTGCCGAGCCGGGTTTGATCCCTCCACCCCTCTCTGAGAGCCCGGAAAGCTACTGAGAGTATCTAGCCCACACGCAGAGGCTGGCAAGCTACCCCTGTCGTATTCGGTATGCCAAACACAGTCACAAGTCTCACAATGGAGACATTAGTGGGCCCACTCGAGCAAATTGATGACCAATGGGAGGACCATGCTTATACCCCGTGTTTATACCGTGCTTGGTCATTCATGCTATTTTGAACATAGTATCTCATTATGGGTTGAATTTGCATTTTTTTTGATGACAAAAGATGTTCATCACTCTTTTATGAAATTATTGGCCATTTGTATTATTTTCCTCCCACTTTTAATTTAATTCATAATTAATTATACCCTAGAATTTAAGGGATATAGCTTAATGACATTATATACTCACCACACTTACTACGAAAGTCCCGTTGCCATCATCAGAAGGACTTTTGTGTTCCAGCCTTCCATGTATACTAGAGAATGTTTTAAGTGTACTATAGAAGATTGTGTAGTCATTTTTTTTAAGGTAGACATTTTTGAATGTATATTAAGTTCAGCTCATAAATTGCTCATTTAACTAATTACTTCCTTGTTAATTCCTTATGAGTTTAGGATTTCCCCAGTTGGTCTTCAGCATCTCCTCTCCTGCTTCGATAATCCTGGGGTGTGGTAGCCTCAGGTGCAGTTGGGGTGGTGGTGGTTGTGCTTGCTTTCTGTACTTGTTTAGATAGGTAGATTTCTTGGGGTGGGGCCCTGATTTTTGGTTTGATTTTAGATTTCTTGGGGCGGGCCCCTAATTTTTGTTTTGTTTTCCAGCCACACCTGGATGTGCTTAGAGACTACACCAGGCTCTTCTCCAGAGCTGTAATTTGCTGGTAATAGTTGAAAGACCAATAAGCACAACGAGCACATTTGAGATACTAGTATGGAACATGTGTCTCCGCTTGCAAAACATTTGCTCAGCCCATTGAGTTCTCTCTCTGGCTTCAGGGTACTTTTTTTTTTTCTTCCTGAAAAGATGTGTGGTAGATCACAAAATTAAGTTTGAGAAACTCTAGTCCAGACTGCCTCTCTCTGTCAGTATATCCCTTGAAGTCTGTATTAATTATTTTGTCGATTTTGTTGCTACTGTAATTGCATTAATACTGGCGCTTTGATCCTTTGATCATTATATAAAACTCAACCTTGTTTCATTGTTTTTTAGTAGGAAGCCTTAGTTTCATTAGATATTGAGAATAGCACACCCTGCCCACTTCTCTGTGTTACTGGATTAGAATCTCTTGCTGCACCCCTTTCATTCTGAGCCCATTTGTTAATATAACTGAGGAGACATTCTTGTACTCATAGTACTGATAGATGCTGGTTTTTCATTGCCATTTCATTTTTTTTTTTTGGTTTTCCATTTCATTCACAGAGGTCTTTTGATTGTTCAGTGCAAATGGTTCGCTCACATTTAGGATGATTATTGGTAGATGGGACCTACAGGTATTCTTTATTTTTTAATTGTATTTTCATTAGGTTATTTACATTAATTGATTACATTCAATATTTCAACACCAACCCCACCATCATTACGCCTTCCTACCACCATTATTTCGAATTTTCCCACCACTGTTCAAGCCTGTCTGCAGATGCTAGATAATTTATTTCCTATTGCTTATTATGAATATCATGAGAGGTGGCCGCGTGCTTTTAGAATTCTGAAATTTTAAATGATTGGGGTTCAGAGACATCTCTGTAGGGGGCTAATCCATTTTGAGATTCATTTGGGAGTCTCTGGATCAAGGCTGTTGATGTGCTGAGATGGTGCCCAGGGGCAGATCTTGGGCGCGACCCATCTCCGCTTAGTCCCTGAACCCGTACCTGGGTTTTGCTTCTGGGAGCTCTTGGCCATCGGGATTTCATCTGGAGTGGGCAGAGAGGCCACACTCGCTCCATCTTAGGTTCCCTGGTGGAATTGGCTTGGTATAAAGTCAGAGGTATCTCTGGCGAGCTGCTGTCTTCCGGGATTCTTTGCTGTGTCTCTGGATCAAGGCCGTTGATGCCCTGAGGCAGTCATTCTTTTTTTGTTATTTTTTGCATTGCTTCAAATTTCTGTCATTTTTTTTTTTCCTATTTGGCTATTCATTTGGTTGGTTTTTCTCTGAATGTTATCATTTTTCTCTGAAGTATCTTTGATCCATACTTTTGTGTTTAGGACTTATCAGCTTCCTTTGTCTAAGAGTGGTTTTTGTTTTCTGTCATTTTGCTAGTTTAACTGGTTGTCATCGAATTATGTCCTATTCTTTCCCTTTGGCATCTTCTTGTTGATCTGTTTTGTTTTTTTGCTTATGTTTGTGGTTCTGTGTCACTCTCTGTCCCCATCATTAAGGTATAATTTTTTTTTTCTGTACATAGATTCCTTTCAGTATTTTTTAGTTCAGGTCTGGTGATGCTTAATTTGATTAGCTTTTATGTGGGGAAAGCCTTTAGTACTTCAGCATATCTATCTCTGATAATTTTCTAGGTAGTCTATGTTTTAGAACTGTAGATACTTTTTCTACTTTTTACTAGTCTGTAGGGATTGTATGGCGGCAAATCTAAGGATAGAATGCAGTTCTTTTTTTCCTTTTTGTTTTCTTTTTTCGCTAGCCTTTAAAATTTTTTCTTTATTTTTGATATTTGATAATTTTAACAGTGATATGTCTGTCTTTTTGCATTAAAGTTTTTGTCCATTCTGTCATTTTCCTAGAATTCTTGGATAGGGAAACTCTCAGCTGTTACTTTATGTTTCTTTCTTTCTCTCTTTCTCCACCTTTAGGTAGTCATATTATTCTATTAACAGAGTCTTGGAGTTCTTGAAGACTGTATTCATTTTTCCAAGTATTATTTCTCTTTCTTTTTTTCACTGAGTCATTACTGAAATTTTATCTTTGGTTTCACTTATTTTGCTCTTCAATATTGGCTTTCCATTGATGTTTTCACTGATTTATTGTGTTTTTCATATCTTTTATCTTTGTTTGATTTTTAAAGATAGGATCATATATAGTGAAGAGCTTCTTCATTAATGTTTCATTTTCCTAGTTCACCTCTAGTGTATTTCATTAATTTTCTTCATAATAGTTATTTTAAATTGATTGTGTTAAAACCCCTGTTTTCTTTATTTTCATGTTGATTTTCGAAGAGTTTTCTTTCTCATTTGGTTATTGTACATGTCCTTTTTTGGCATTTGCTTAGTTTTTCCATGAGTAGGTGCTATATATAGTTCTTGAACCTGAAGATCTGTTGGTTTTTCAGAACCTAAAGAGTGTAAGGGCATGAAGGGGTCAATCAGTCTTTAATATCCATCTTAGATGGGGAGGACCAGCTTGCGTATGAAAGCCCTAGGAAAACCAGACCTTCTCTTGCACTTATTTGTAGATCTTTCTACTAGACTCAGTCTGTGTTATCCACTGTGTCCACGTGCTCTGGAAGTAGACATGACTGCATTTCTTATAAAGCTGGTGGGGACCTCAGCTTTCCAAGCTTTGCCAGATCTCTTTCAGGAGGGCTAAACTGTTGGGTGTTTTTTTTTTTTTTTTTTTTTTTTTGGTAACGTGTGCTGTGGGCTGGAGCGATAGCACAGCGGTAGGGCGTTCGCCTTACAAGCAGCCAACATGGCCGACCCGAGTTCAATTCCTCCGCCCCTCTTGGAGAGCCCGGCAAGCTACCGAGAGTATTCGATATGCCAGACACAGTAACAACAAAGTCTCCAATGGAGACGTTACTGGGCCCGCTCGAGCAAATCGACGATCAACGGGAGGGCCTTTCTTATCTTATCTAACGTGTGCTGTGATGATCTGTAGATGCTTAGCAATGATGTCTTAGGTGGAAGAGGCTTCTGCTATGCTGGTACCGGGTAGGTTGGTATTTCTGGGATTTTTGTCTAACCATAGACCTGCCTTTGTCGCCATGTGGATCTTTCTATCTTAAGTAGAGTCTGCTGATGTCCTATAGATCAGGTGACCTCAATTTTCAGGTGCTGGCCCTGATTATCTTACAAATTCACACATCAAGGGGATGTCCCGCCCTTGGGCTGGAAATGAATGTGAGGCTCTCACTTTGACTCTTTGTGCTGATGGAACCCCTGTGGATGGCTTCCAGTGTCTGCCAAAATTTACACTTGTTCCTATGTCTGCCCAAATTTTCATAGTTCAGAGTGTAGTCAGAACATCCAACTTGGGATAGCCACCTGCGTCTTTCTCTCCTCAGGTTTTTGATAGGCTTCTGGAGAACTAAGTGTATCCATAATCTTACCGTTCTGTGTACTTGGTCTGCTGCTGAGGCTGTTGGTGGCTATGACCTTTGACTAGGCTGTACTGGGATTCTCTCCTGTTGACACCACAGACCTTTATTCACTTACCTTAGAAATGTAAAAGTAGGGAGACGGCACAGTGTGTAAGGTGCTTGCCTTGGGTGCAGTTCACTGGGTTTGGTACTTAGCATCATGTATGGTTCCCCAATCTCCCCAGAAATGATGTCTGAGTGCCAAGTCAGGAGTAAGTCCTGAACACCTCTGGATGTGTCCCAAAAAAAAAAAAAAGAAGAGTAGGTGCTCAGATTGACCAGAAATCATCCAGTTAGAAATGTGTAGTGTTTAATTTTGATAAGGATTAATTGATTTTTCTTTTATAGTTAGTAAACATTTTATATTCTGTCCAAGAATTATTACGTATTTTGAGTTTGTGAAACACTTTTATGTTGACTTTCAAAGCTTTAGGTTTCTATTCCAGTAGTTTATGACCAAATCATTGTTAGTGTTTGGAGAATAAGGGGGCTGCGTTTTATTTATTTTTATATGATTATTTAGTTGTTTCAGTAACATTTGTTGAAATTTCTTTTCTTACTCTCTTATTATTTTGAAGATCTGTTGACCATATTCTGTGGCTTTGTATTCTGTAGCATGATTGTTTTATTCTCTTTGACTGTCCTCATGCCAATATCACATTACCTTGATAAATGAAACTTTATAATAGCATTGATGTCAGTAAGTGCTAAATTCTCATTTTTTCAGTAAAATTTGTCTAGATCATTTGTGCTTTTCCATGAATTTAAAAATAAGCTTATCTATTTATTGAACAAAGCTTGCTGATCCTTCTGATTCTTAATGACTATGTAGTAGAAACTTCCATAAATCTCCTCAGATTATATCAATAACACCTGTGAAAAGTTTATATAAAATGCTTTTGACATTACTCCTAAAGAATGTTGAAACTATCAAATAGATATTTGTAGAAAGAAAGGTTTGGGGCCAGGCAATAGAACAGAGGTTAAACCACTTTCCTTGCACCAGTTTGATCCCTGGTTCTGCATTTGGCACCTGAGCACACTCAGCAGTGGTCCCTGAGCACAGAGCCTAGAGTAAGCCCTGAGTTTGCAGGGTTTGTCCTCAAAATGCTAAATGACCAATTTTGCAAAAAGCAAGCAGTGTTCTCTTCCCTCTGGAGAAGCCTAGCTCTCTCTTGAGCGAGTTACCTTTTCTGTTTTTCCTTCACCTTATATTTCCGAAATAAAACTGCTTTGTTGCACTATTTATCTCCTGAAATAATTTTCTGTGAAGAGTAGATGAACCTGGGCAAGGTGGATAGAGATTAGGAATGACTTTCCTTTTTTGAAAAAGCAACGCTTTGCTTAAGCCTCCGTCTGTGGGTCCTTAAAAACTAAGGTAGTGGGTATCAAGTCCCATGCTGCTTGGGTAAGTGGACCTTAGGTGCAATTTTAAAAGGTTGCCAAATTATTGCAGATTTGTTTATAGCTGGAAATTCTTTCTTAGAACTTATGGCTGGAAATCTTGCAAAGTTCGTTGGTTATAACTGGAAATTTTTACTGCTGAAGCTAGACTGTAGATGCAACTATAAAATGTGTTAAAAGTCTGACTTTTTGCTTACTCAAAGTGGGAATGATTTCTCCTCCTTTAGTAGGGATGGAACAGTATAGGTAATCTTCTATCAAGAACTCATACCTTTGTGGAATTCAGTTTACATCACTTAAGTCCAATTTCTGGTTTCACTTACTTATTTTAGTTTTTTTCTTTCTCATTAGACAATATTCTATGTAATTTAATTTCCTGTGAATGGATTAAGTAAACTTTATCAGGCATTTTATATGGCACTGTATTTGTCTTCACACCTGAGTGATATTTTGGATAGCAAAAAAGTTTAGGTGGAAATAATTTTCTGTTATAATTTTAAAGTTATTAATCATAAAGTTTAGAGGTTAATTGTATTCTGTCTGTATATTTTCTCTCTGTATTGAGAACTTTGCTTTTTCATTGAATTATTTCAATGTCATTATTATTAACTCTTCAGCTTTGGGACATTCTCTGATATATTTTCTTGCTAATTTCATCTATACTGCTTTCTTCTTACAGGACTAAAACTCTTTGCTGGACTAAAATTTTAGGACTGCTTACTTTTTTTTTTTTGGTAATAAAATGTAGAGAACATATTAATACCCCAGTTTGATTGTTGTTAATTGTGTTACTAGATATATAAACATCCTTTTAATTTTTTTAGTAAGCTGGTAAGTTCAGATAAGATTTTCCTTTGAACTTCATTTTCAGTTATTTCTTTCACTGCCCAGAAGCCAGAAAATTCAGCTGTGTTTTAGAAGGTTACTAAATGGTATATTTTCCTGCATGTGTGCATAAATAACATGTAGAACTGTTTATTTGATAATTTGAGAATTTATATATTTTATATTTCACTGCTTTCTTTTCTGTGGTCTCTTTTACCTGGTAATCTAGATTTGAAGGCTTCCTAAGGGTAGGATTTTGATCACAGTGAAATCTCCTGCACTTAGAACAGTATCAGGCATATTGTAGCCACTCAATTTCCAGATTTTTTTTTTCAATTTGTGTTTGTTTTGCAGCACTGTTTATGTTTTAGGGGTACAATTTCACACCTCTTCAAGATGTGTGCTGTTACACCAGTTTATATTTCATAAGTGAACTATTACAGGTTATTTTAAACTGTTATGTGGTAGTCAACTCAATGAATATATTAATTTTATTTATGGCTATATCACATTCATTAGTTCCCCAGAGGTTTATAATTTGAATCATTTCTAATTTATGTGCTGTTTATTACAGACTTGTAGAATAATTTTGTATGAAATGTAGTCAAGCATACTCAACTAGAATTGGGTTTGCTAGATTGTAGAAGATAAAAATCATCATTTTTGTTTGTTATGTTGGGGATCAGACTAGGCCTTCTATATTCAGTCTTTCAGATTATTGATTTTTTTCTTTTATTAAACAAGTTTTATTGGATCACCGTGAGATACAGTTACAAACTTGCATGGTTGCATTTCATTCCAACAATGCTCGAGCACTCATCCCTCCACCAGTGAACATTTTCTACCACCATTGTTCCCAGTGTCCCACCCACCACCCCCATTCTACTCTACTCCCTGCCTCTGTGGCAGGTACAATCCTTCTTGCTCTCTCTCATTTTGGGCATTGTGATTTGCAACACAGATACGAAGAGGTCATTATGTTTGGTCCTTGGTCTACTTTCAGCACACATCTCCCAACCTGGGAGGTCCCTCTAATCATCATTTACTTAGTGGTTCTTTCTCCATCCCAAATGCTTTTTCCCTCAGCATGTAGGACTGGCTTCCAAACTGTGGCATGGTCCTCCTGGCCCTTATCTCTGCTGTCTTTATATTGTTAGTGTTATATTATGCTGCTTTATATTCTATAAATGAGTACACTCACTCTATGACTGTTTTTCTCTTTCTGACTAATTTCACTTAGCATGATACTTTCCATGTCCATCCACTTATATGCGATTTTCATGATTTCATCTCTTTTACCAGCTTCACAGTATTCCATTGTGTAAATGTACACAACCAGTCATCTGTTCTCAAGCACTTGGGTATTTTCCTGATTCTGGCTATTGTAAACTGTGCTGCAATAAATTTACAAGTGCAGATATCATTTATACTGTTATTTTATTTTATTTTATTTTATTTGCATCTCTGGGATATATTCTCAGGAGTGGTATTGCTGGGTTATATGGAAGCTCAATTTCTAGTTTTTGGAGGACTGTCCATATTGTTTTCCAAAAAGGCTGGGCCAATTGGCATTCCCACCAACAATGAATGAGAATCCCTTTCTCCCTGCATCGCGCCAGCACTGGCTATTCTTGTTCTTATGAATGTGTGCCAGTTTCTGTGGCGTAAGATGATACCTCATTGTTGTTTTGATTTGCATCTCCCTGATGATTAGCGATATAGAACATTTTTTCATGTGCCTTTTGGCCATTTGAATTTCTTTTTTGTGGAAGTTTCTGTTCATTTCTTCTCCCCATTTTTTGATGGGGTTAGAGTTTTTTTTTTCTTTCTTGTAAAGTTCGACCAGTGCCCTGTATATCCTGGATATGAAGGCCCTGTCTGTTGGGTATTGGGTAAATATTTTTTCCCATTCCGTGGGCTCTTTCTGTATTTTAGTCACTGTTTCTTCTGAGGTGCAGAAGCTTCTTAGTTTAATGTAGTCCCATTTGTTTATATTTGTTATTATCTCCTTGGTCAGTTGTGTTTCATTTTTAAAGATGCCTTTGACTTCAATGTCATGGAGGGTTCTACCTACATTTTCCTCCATGTACCTTATGGATTTAGGTCTGATGTTGTGATCTTTAACCCATTTTGATTTGATTTTTATGCTTGGCATTAGACAGAGGTCTGAGTTCATTCTTTTGCATGTAGCTCTCCAGTTTTCTCAGTACCACTTGTTGAAGAGGCTTTCCTTGCTCCACTTCAAATTTCTTGCTCTTTTGTCAAAGATTAAGTGATCGTATGCTTGAGAGGCTGTATCAGAATATTCAGCTCTTTTCCATTGGTCTGCAGGTCTGTTTCTGTTCCTGTATCACGCTGTTTTAATTACTACCGCTTTGTAGTATAGTTTGAGATTGGGTAAGGTGATGCCACCCATCTTCTTTTCCCCAAGGATTGCTTTAGCTATTCATAGGGGCTTTCAGGAGTGTTTTGTGTATATCTTTGAAAAATGTCCTAGGTGTCCTTACAGGGACTGCATTGAATCTGTACAGTGCTTTGGGGAGTTTTACCATTTTGACAATGTTAATCCTATCAATCCATGAGCAGGGGATGTGCCTCCATTTCCTAGTGTCCTCTTTTTTTTTTTTTCTTGAAGTAGTGTTTTGTAGTTTTCTTTGTATAGGTCCTTTACCTCTTTGGTTAAATTGATTCCGAGGTACATAATTTTCTGGGGCACTATTGTGAATCGGTTTTTTTTTTATTATCTCTTTTTCATTATCTGTGTATAGGAAGGCCGTGTACTTTTGTGTATTGATTTTGTAACCTGCCATTCTGCTATACAATCCTATTATTTCTCAGACCTTTTCTCTATAGCCTTTAAGAGCTCTCTAAGTATAGTATCATGTCATCTGCAAATAGTGAGAGCTTCACTTCTTCCTTTCCTATCTGAGTGCCTTTGATACCCTTTTCTTGCCTAAGTGCAATGGAAAGTACTTCCAGTACTATATTGAATAGAAGTGGTAAGAGTGGGCAATCTTGCCTTGTACCCGATCTTAGAGGGAAGGCTCTCAGCTTTTCCCCATTGAGAATAATGCTTGCTGTGGGCTTGTGGTAGACGACTTTCACGATATTGAAGAAAGTTCCTTCAACTTCCATTTTGCTTAGTGTTTTTTTTTTTTTTATCATAAATGGGTGCTGGATCTTGTCAAATGCTTATCTGCATCTATTGATATGATCATATGGTTTCTATTTTTCCCTTTATTGATATGGTGTATTATGTTGATTGATTTGCTAATGTTAAACCATCCTTGCATACCCGGGATGAGTCCTACTTGGTCATGGTGTATTATCTTTTTGATGAGTCGTTGGATTCTATTTGCTAGTATTTTGTTGAGGATCTTTGCATCTGTATTCATCAGGGATATTGGTCTGTAATTCTCTTTTTTTGTGGTGTCTCTGTCTGCTTTTGGTATGAAAGCGATATTTGCCTCATAGAAACTTTTTGGAAGTGTTTCTGTGTTTTCATTTTCTTGGAAAATCTTGAACAGGATTGGGAAGTAGGTCCTCTTTGAAGGTTTGGAAGAATACATTATTGAATCCATTTGGGCCAGGGTGTTTGTTTTTTGGGAGACTTTTGATTACTGTTTTAATTTCCTTGATAGTGATAGGTCTGTTCAGGTATTTCAAGTCTTCTTGGGTCAGCTTTGGGATATTATAGGGGTCCAGGAATTTATCCATGTCTTTAAGGTTGTCTAGTTGCATAGCATAAAGCTTTTCAAAGTAATCTCTGATTACCCTTTGAATTTCTGTGTGTTCTGTTGTGATGTCTCCCTTTTCGTTTCTGATTCTGTTTATTAGGGGTCTTTCTTTTTTTTTTTCTTTTTTTTTTCCCCTTTATTTTATTTTATTTTATTTTTTTTAAAGTTGTAGATTTACAATTTTTTGTGCTTTGGTTTCAATTATACAATGATCAGATACCCATCCCTCCACCAGTGCCCATTTTCCACCACCATGGATAATATCCCTCCCACCCCCATCCCCCCATCCCCCCGTCTCTGTGGCAGGGCAATCCCCTGTGTTCTCTCTCCTTTTGGGTGTTGTGGTCTGCAAAAGAGGCATTGAGTGGCAAACATGTTCAGTCCATAGTCTACTTTCGACATGCATCTCCCCTCCTGGGAGGATCCTCCAAACATCCTTTATTTGGTGCTCCCTTCTCTATCTGAATAGCCCTTTCCTCTAGGATACCCGGCTGGCCTCTAAGTTATGGAGTAATCCTCCTGGTGCTGATCTCAGCTATTCTTGGGTATTAATCTCATACTTTGTTACTTTATATCCCCCAGATGAATGCAATCTTTCTATGTCTATCCCTCTCTTTCTGACTCATTTCGCTTAGCATGATACTTTCCATATTGTACCACTTGTATGTAAATTTCATGACTTCATCTTTTCTAAGAGCTACATAGTACTCCATTGTGTAGATGTACCAAAGTTTCTTTAACCAGTCATCTGTTCTTGGGCATTCAGGTTTCTTCCAGTTTCTGGCTATTGTAAAGAGGGCTGCAATGAACAAACAAGTGCAGATGTCACTTCGACTATACATTTTTGCCTCTCTGGGATATATTCCCAGGAGTGGTATTGCTGGGTCAAATGGGAGCTCAATTTCTAATTTTTTGAGAATCGTCCATACTGTTTTCCAGAAGGGCTGAACCAGTGGACATTCCCACCAACAGTGAAGGAGTGTCCCTTTCTCGCCACATCCACGCCAGCATCGGTTGCTTTTGTTCTTTTGAATGTGGGCCAGTCTCTGAGGTGTGAGATGGTATCTCATTGTGGTTTTGATCTGCATCTCAAGGGGGGGGGGTCTTTCTTTCTTATTCCTTGTGAGTCTTGCTAATATTTTATCAATTCTTGTTTATTTACTCAGAGAACCAGCTCTTGGTTTCAATGATCTTTCGGATTGTTTTCTTGGTGGAAACCAAACATGGAAATGTCATTAATTTCTGCTCTAAGTTTTATTATTTCTTTCCTCCTGTTTGGTTTGGGCTCCTTTTGTTGATCATTCTCCAAGATCTTAAGCTGTGTGGGCTCATCTTCCTTCCCGAGGAATGCTTGTAGAGCTGTTCTCTTAACACTGCTTTTGCTGTATCCCATAAATTCTGTTAGCACGTGTCTTCATCCTCATTCATTTCCAAGAATATTTTGATTTCCTTTTTAAGCCACTCATTATTCAGTAGTGAGCTGTTTAATTTCCAGGTGTTTGGCTTGAATTTCTGTTTCTGGGTGTGATTTACTTTGATTTTCAGTGCATCATGATCTGAGAATATCATTGACACAATTCCTATTCTCTTAATTTTATGGAGGTATGTTTTGTGGCCCAGTCTATGGTCTGTCTTGGGTAATGTTTCATGTGCACTTGAGAAGAATGTGTATTCATCTTTTTTGGGTGTGAAATGTCCTATATATGTCTACTAGACCCCTGTCTTCTATTTCTTCCTTCATGTACAGTATATCCTTGCTGAGCTTGAGTCTTGTTGATCTACTGAGAGGTGATAACATGACGTTGAAGTCTCCAACTATTACTGTGTTGCTGTCAATGTCTTTCTTCAAGTCTGTGAGGAGTTGTTTTAAGTATTTTGCTGGTTCCTTGTTAGGTGCATATACATTTAGGAGAGTAAGTTCTTCCTGGTGTACAGATCCTTTGATCATTAAGAAATGACCTTCATTGTCTCTTGCAACCTTTTTCAGTCTGAAGTCTGATATTAGTATGGCCACTCTTGCTTTTTTGAGGAAGCTGTTTTCTTGTAGGATTGTTTTCCATCCTTTCATTTTGAGTCTGTGTTTGCTTTGCTTGTTCAGGTGTGTTTCTTGCAGGCCGCAGAATGTTGGGTTCAGTTTTCCGATCCATCCTGCCACTTTGTGTCTTTTAATTGGTGCATTTAGCCCATTGACATTGAGAGAGATTATTGTTATGGGTTTTGTATCATCTTTCTGCCAATGTTTGTTGTTATTTGGGGGACTTGTATTGTCTTAAAGTAGCCCATTTAGGTCCTCTTGCAGCCATGTTTTTGAGGTGATGAAGTTCCTGAGTTGTTGTTTTTCTGTGAAGCTGTGTGTTGTACCTTCTGATATGAATGAAAGTCTAGCTGGGTAAAGTATTCTAGGTAAGGTGTTTATTTCATTGAGTTTGTTCACTGTATCCCACCACTGTCTTCAGGCCCTTAGGGTTTCATTGGATAAGTCTGCTGTGAATCTTAAGGATGCCCCCTTATAAGAAATTTCTTTCTTTGATCTTGCTGTTTTCAGAATTTTATCTCTGTCTATGGTTTTCATCATTCTGATCAGGATGTGCCTTGGAGTACTTTTATTTGGATTTCTTTTAGCTGAAACCCTTCTGGCCTTCTGGATCTGATTGCAAGTGGTCTTCAGTTCTGGGAATGTCTTAGCAATGATGTCTTCTTTGTCAGGGGTTTCTTCCTGTCCTTCTGGGTGGGACTCCAATGATTCTTATGTTATTCCTCTTGGCTTCATCTCGATTTTCTCTTGACATGTGCTGATTTTTTTTGAGGTTCTTTTCCATTTTCTGCTGTTTGGAGAGTCTCTGCACCTCATCTTGGAGCTCACTGATTCTATCCTCAGTAGCTGTTACTCTGTTGCTGAGGTCTTCCACTGAGTTTTTCATTTCACCTACCAGGTTTTTTATGTCTGTCATTTCTGCTTGCGTTTTTGTTTACATTTTCTTCACCTCCGCTTTCATAATCCTCTTGTATTTTATCAGCAGTGCATTCCATTGCTTCTTTGTGCTCCTTATACATCCTTGAAAGTTCTGTTTTGAATTCCTCATCTGAGAGGTTAGAGAGCTCATTGCTACTGTTTGATTCATCTGGGCTAGCAACTTCAATTATTAGGCTTGGTGAGGTTCTGCATTGTTTTACCATAGTGAGCTTTGTATTTTGGAGTTTTATCTAATGTTTTTGTATATTATGGCCCGTACAATCAGGCTATCTTTGTGAGTGGCCGTGACTTATTGATAGGTATGTGTGAGACCTGGGATAACTAGTGCCTCAAATGTGGGGTGCAGAAAAATAAGTTCTTCGCGTTGATGTGTTAGCTTTAATGCTTGCTGCCTAAAATAATCAGTCTTAGATTTTGAAATTATGCCAACCAATTATACTTCATTAAAGTAACTAAGGTAAATGTACATAACTTAAAATTAGCCATTTAAAATGAATAATTCAGTGGCCTACTTACATTTTTTCTGTCATCTTGTATACTTTTGTATACTGAGATTTTTTTTGACTCATCCCAGCTTGTTGGGTTTTTAATTTGGTAATTATTTGTGATTTCTAGGAACCCTTTTTCTCTGGGTTTTTATAAAGCCATACTTTTTTTTATGGATACTTCACTTTTTTTTTTCAGGGTACCTTGTTTTTCTTGTTACGTTGACTCCAAAGAAATCAGAGGGTGATAGTATAGTGACTAGGCAATTGCCTTGCACATGACCAACTTGGGTTCAATACCTGGCACCCCATATAACTTGCTAAGTGCACCAGAAGTGATCCTGAGCACAGAGCCAGGAGTAAGCCCTGAGCACTGCTTGATGGGCCTCCCTCCCACCCCTATCCCTTCCCCTTCCCCTCGCAAATCAAGAGACCCTTTTCCCTTCATTTTACTTCTATTCCTCTTATTCAGTTTTTTTTTTTCTCTTTTTGCCCTTTTGAATTGTTTTTTTTAGGGGGGTTATTGGGGAATCACATCCAGCAAAGCTCAGGGACTACTAGCTCTGTTTGGTGTTGCTTCTGGTAGTGATCAGAAAATCATGAGGTGTGAGGGTTTGAAACTGGGTCTTCTGCGTGTAAAACGTATTTTCAGTCTCCTGAACTAACTCCTAGACCTCCTTGCCAATTTTCATCTTAGTTTCTTTTGTAGACTCTTCTCAGTTATCAGTGATACTTGGTTTTGTTCACATTTTAGAATGAAGGCAAGAGAAAAGCTCCTTATTTCTAGAAGGGGTTTTAGTGCTTTGAAATACGGTTTGATCTGCTTTATCTTGATCAAGTGGATTGGATTGCTTTGAAATTCACCATAGAGCATGTAAATGCTATAAATAGCATTTATTGATTTAGGGTATCAAGTACCCCACTTTCTATCTTGATTTTTTTCACAGATGCCTTCAGGTTTCTTTCTCTTCTTCTCCCTCCTGTTCCTCTCACCTCGTTCCTCCTCTGCCAGCAGTGCTCAAGGGCTGCTCCTGGTTCTGTGCTCCTAGCTGTGCTCAGGAGACCAGGCAGTGTGGGGGATCCAACTTGGGTCTGTTGCATGTAAAGATAGTTCTTGTGCTCAGCCCATTGAACTATCTTTCTTACTCTCAGTTTCTTTAAAGAAAAAACCCCATTGTGTGTTTCTTATTTTCCTTTCTTTTTTTTTTTTGTTTTTTTAGGTTGAAGAAATAATATTTGTGTGTGCTACTGATCATTAGAGTAGAAGAGATTGTTCGTCAATTTTCTTCTCTGTATTTACCCCCTCTGCTGTTCCTCTCATTTCTCCTCTTCATTTGTTTCATATATAATAAATCCACCCTCTTTATCAGCTATTTTCAGCTGGGGGGTGCACATGGCCCTTTGTGGGCCTCAAGAATGTTCTAGAGGGGCTGCAGGTGCTATTTCAAAGCACTTTAATAAATGAAGGCCACAACAGAAACTAGGGTGTCAGCTGGTAGAATAGGGGAGCCACAGGAAGGAAATAAGGTTGAAAAAGTTTGAGAAACACTGTTCTGTTTAATCCCTCCAGTAACTAAAAACATTTTAATTAAAATTTCAACAGTTTTACCCGAAATGATGGCTCAGTCTCCTACTGCAGTGTCATAAATTATAAATTATAAAGTCATATGGATGAAACACAATAAAATATCAATTATCTGGGTCCCATTCCGAATAAAGAAATTATGGTGGATTTCTTTGTAAGGTTCTTGGAAGGGCAAGCCTTTGCACTTTTGGAATTCTTCTGGGAAAAAGAGGTGTCAAATTTAATGAAGTATGCTGAAAATATTTATAATTTAGTCTTAAAGTTTCTTGCAGGTTTGATTTATTTTGCAGTATTTTTGTATATATTTGCTGTTTGCCAGGGACTGGAATAAGCACTTTTTATATGTTAATGACATCAATTCTTCACTTTGAACTCTTTAAACTTAAACACTTTAAACTTAAGCAAAGCTCTGCCTTCCCTTTACAGATTTTATTTTTTTTTTAAAAAAGGAAAACCTAATAAGTTAGATAATTCATTAATTTTTTTCCGGTTCAATTCCTGATACCCCTTAAATATACGAGACTGCCAGGAATGATGCTTTACACAGAGACAGGTGTGGATCTCCCACTCCAAAACAAATGAACAAACAAACAGAAAACCAGAAGGTTCTTTATCTTGAAGAACTCTGAAGTAGAATAGACTCTTCTAAATATATAACAGCATATAGGGGCATATTTTTATGGAACAGTTACTGAGAAAATTGTTGAGCTGAAACCTAATTCCGAAAAGCAACCAAGGAGGAGGTTTTGAGGAATGTCTTGTTTGCGAATGCATAGCGGTGACATGTTTTGAAATGAATCTGGACCGGATGACTGGAGCCAAATAAATTGTGTATAGTCACTTTCCTCTATGCATTGTGGGAACCAGTGTTTGGACTTTATTTGCTTGTTTTCCTACATTCACTATTAGATATTGATTGAGAATTTATTAGATGCTAGAAGCTTCTGCCTAGAAACTCTCCTGTCTTTGTGCCTTCTGGGTCACAATATTACTTATACCTTCAATTGCTGCTTTACAGATGATGACTCTTGATTGTTTACTTTTGGTTCACAAAATTCCCCTAAAGGTCACCTTTCTATAAGACTTGGTTTTCTTGTAAACATAAGAAAATCAAACACACCTTAAACTAAACTTATCATCTTTACTTCCAAACTGCTCCTTGCTCGTAATGTACCAGTTTTTTTTTTTTTTCGTCTTATTTGCCTTGATTAAAGACACAGAGGAAAGCGATGCGTTCAATCCGGCTCCATGCATCCATTCATTCCTGTATAGGTATGATGGATTGTTATTTCTAAATGCGTCTTTCCTTTCTGCTGATTCATATTTTCCCGGTCACTGCTCTAATCCATTCCATCACCACCTCTGATTTAAATTGATACAGCTTTCTAATTGGTGTCTCAGTTTCCAATATTACTTCCTCCTGTCTGATTTTCTGGTATAGATGGCCAAAGCCAATCTTAAAAGCATTCTTCACTAAAGTAGTAAAGAAAAGAAAGAGTTTTGAGGAAAAAAAGCCAAGCTTCTCTGGTTATTGTGAATATTAAAATTTATTTCATGATAGCAATATACCATCTTTTCAAGAAATAATTTTAAGTAATAGTAAAGCACTGTCAAATCCAGACAGGTGGACCTATGTTGTTTTAAGCTGCATAAAGCATATTATGATTTCAGAAATCTTTAATGACTTATACTCAGATGGGATGTTGTAGATCATCTCTCCCAGGTCTCCTTTTTAATATATGACTGACTAGAAGTATAGTTGTGTATGAATTCCCTATTTTAGGATATACTGTGAGTTTTTGCAGAATCCAAAGTGTGTATTTTTTTTTTGTTTGTTTGTTTTTTGGGTCACACCCGGCGATGCTCAGGGGTTACTCCTGGCTCGTGCACTCAGGAATCACTCCTGGCGGTGCTTGGGGGACCATATGGGATGCTGGGAATCGAACCCGTGTCGGCCATGTTGGCTGCGTGCAAGGCAAACGCCCTACCCGCTGTGCTATCGCTCCAGCCCCCAAAGTGTGTTTTTTTTTTTTTAACACTGTGAACATTTTTGCAATCTCTTTTATTTGTAATATGTGTGTCCTCAGATAAATTAAGCTCTTTTTGCCTAAACGTTCTCATATATAACAAATAATCCTGTGTACCTTAGAGAGTTGTTAAGAGAATTAAGTTAGCAAATAGAGTAAGGGATTTACTGGTATTTTTTATGCTTTTGGTGATATTACTTTTATCTCTGAGCTTGGTGGGCTTCTGTGCGTTTTCCCCAGTGGTTTTGTAGTGTACTTGTGCTGGGGGTGAGTCTTTGTAGTTAGCCTATCCTGAGAGATACTGAGGGATTTACCTAGACATTGCTCTCTTGACTTCTCAGGAAGAGGAACCGTGGGCAGCATGTAATAGAGCTGTTGCATGGGTGCACAGATGACTGCCCACTTCATTATTTGTGATATGGGAGCTTAATATGGCATAGGTAGGGTGTGGAGGTGCCGGAACACATCTGATAGGGAGAGACTCTGCCTCCCATTTTGTAATTGGCCCAGTTGATATCAGCCAGAGAAGGAGGCAATGTTTTAAAAGAAAGAAAACTATTGCCAGAGCAATAGTACAGCATAAAGGGCTCTTGCCTTGCATGCGGCTGAACCAAGTTCACTTGCCAGCATTTCATCTAGTTTCCAGAGCCCCACCAGGAGTGATCCTGAATGCAGAGATAAGAATATAGCATTTGTTTAATACTTAGCAAATAATAGACATGTTTTTGAGGTCTGAATATTAGAATAAGGTTAGTATTTTCAGTAGTATCATTCTTCCTTTTTTATGATAGGAAACTGAGGCATGAAATATTTAAATAAATTTTGTAGGATACCACATGAATTAAATGTGAGGCTCACGTGCATTTAGTTTTGTCTCACTTAAATAATACAGATCAGATGGTAATTTTTTTAGAACATTCATCAATACTCCTTTTTTTATTATATTTAAACTTTAAAAGCATTTTTAATGAAAACCATACTGTATGCTTTCTCCAGTGGTTAATCTTGGGAGACCTTTTGCATGTACTCTGTAGGCACTGAGCTGTTTGTAAAACTGTAGTTGGTGTATAGGACATCGGGCTTAAAGTGAATCTTTTACATGGTGTATGGTTTTATAGCTATTACCTGTGTGCTCAGAAAGGATGACAAAAATGAAAAATGTTACATTTTAAAATATAAGTTGTTAAAATATAACCTCAGCCCTGCTTCTGAATTAAAGTATGAAAATGTTGAATTAGAGGAAGGGCATATACGTTTTGACTTTCAGTGTAAGTAAAAAAATCGAGATCATTTTATACTTTTAAATTATGTGAAGCGTTGGTTTGCAAAAAGGAATGATAGCATACTTAGTTCCCATTACTACTTCTTTTTGTGATTTATCAAAATAATTCACAGTTTTACTTATTCAGGTATTGTAACTTTTTAATACTAAGTTAGCATTCTGGTATTAATATCCTCATGGGTTGTTAATGGTGTAATATATTGGAAAGCTTTTAATATCTGTAAATAGGTCATAAAAATAGAATTTGTTCTCCATTATCAGCGATCATTATAAATGACCTTAGTCATTGTAGTTCTTATACTTACTTTGATATGAGAAAAAGTCTATTAATGTTTAAAGGACTCTTAGCTATTCTAAAAAGTCCCCTCATCCAAATTAAAAGAATTAATAATTTATAGACTTTTATAGACTTTTGGTAAGTCTATATTTCCCGGTGATGAATATAGTAGATGTTTGGAAATAAAATTGTCTTTGGATGTGCTTTAGTTAGGAGATACTTCTTGAATACCTATTAAATAAATTTTAAAACTTTAAGTGACCTGATCTTTATTACAGTCAGAAATTATAAAATTGTAACAATCTCATATTATCTATGATATCTGTACTGCTTATAACAACAAAAACAACATGTCAGAAACCGTTATTTTGAAGCTAATCTTCTTCTTTTAGGATATTTTACTTACGAAACAAGGTTGTCATCTAGTGGTGATTTCAAGTAGTACATCTTTCAGAATTAGGTAGTGTTATTGAAGGAAATACTTAATAAAACTAGATTTCATTTCTTAAGCAAATCAGAGACATTTCATTAGATGTTTTAATTTCTAATAGGGAAATATAATAGGAAAAGGATTTTCCCTAGAACCTATTGATTTGTGTATTAATGTTAAGGTGAAAACATTTTTGTCTGGCGACTCAAGTGTTGAAGTTTGTTTACTTTTTGGTGCAGGTTGATTTCATGGAACACTTACACTTAAGATGTTATGTTTTCCACGAGATGTTTGCTTTTGTCTATTTTTATGATAGAACAATCTGAAAAGTTAGCTCAGAAGAAATTAATATGTATTTTTGATGCACAAGTATGTGTGGCAGAATTTAATCAAGTTTGCCTAAGTGCTAAAACATAATACGAAATTTTTTAATGCAGAGAAATCCACTGTCCACTGCCCTCCCGTTGTTCATCGATTTGCTCGAGCAGGCCCAGTAACGTCTCCATTGTGAGACTTCTTGTTTACTGTGTTTGGTATATCGGATACACCATGGTTAGCTTGCCAGGCTCTGCTGTGCAAGCGGGATACCCTCGGTTGCTTTCCGGGCTCTCCGGGAGGGGCGGAGGAATCAAAGTCAGGTGCGCCGGGTCAGCCGGGTGCGAAACAAACGCCCTACCCACTGTGCTAGCGCTCCAGCCCGCAGAGAAATATAAACTGAAAGGATGTATTAAA